>NC_136814.1:107753800-108353800 GCF_951394365.1 Tetrao urogallus
TGTCAGGCTTTCTATCAGCAGCCGGTGACAGATGCTCCTCAAGGAAGCCAAAAAAGAGCAGCACCCAGATCTGCAGTATGCGTGTCTGTGCTGTAATAAAGTGTGAAGAAAATTGCTTCCTTCCCCTCTGTGGTGATTAGCTTGTGCTCTGAAGTATCAGGGTGAGATTGATGGCCGTTGTAATTTTATCCCAACTGAAGGTAGGTTTGAGGGGCGGAAACAGCACGATGGATGCCTGGAAGATGAAGCTATGAAAGAACACAGAGGCTTAAAACACTGTGTGTAAACAAACAAAAAAATAGTGGGCTTTCAAAAGGGACGTTGCAGTGATCATGGTCTCATACATGAGAAATATCCTCAGCAGGCACAAGTCTGAGAATTGCCGTGGGTGTCTGCGCTGACTGCTTCTCCTGGCGGTCTTTCCTCCTACAAAATGTGAATGTAGAATTTGAGATAACCAATTTCAGTCTGACAATTGTCTCTGACCATTTAGGCAGCGGTTTTGGCCCTTGTGTTTTACGCAAGGAATCCCCATAGCCTCTGTTCTCCATCCCAGAGGGATTCTTTCCATGCCATGTGTGGGGTCCTTCCTCTGTGAGATGTGCCTTCAGCACAGAATTGTGGAACGCCTTGAACTGGATGGGGTCTACAAGGATCATAGAACCATAGAATGGCTTGGGTTGGAAGGGACCTCAAGGATCATCAGGGTCCAACCCCCCTCCCGCAGGCAGGGCCACCAAACTCTGTAAGGATCACTGAATCCAGCTCCTGGCTCCACACCAAATTTCAGACCATATTTCTGAGGATCTTGCCCAAACTTGCACCGTCCCACCATTGTTCCAGCAAGGTCCACCAAGAAGGAGAAGAATGACCCAGTGAGCTCCCCAGCTCCCAGGCTAGCACCATCTTCTCTCCTTGGTGGCCTCCTCCATGTCCCTGGAATAAGGATGGCCAAACCTACCTACCCTGAGCCCTTGGTCACCCAGCAGAGCATGGCTTTTCCCTGGCAGCTGTTGCCACAAAGGCTCCCAGCACTAACAGGCATTCCTGTAATGGAAAATTCTTGAAGCACGTGCATAACACAAGGTACCTGTGTTTCCCAGCTGAGACTTTTCCAGGAGAGTGGCAGCGACGCTTCCGACAGACAGCGTTTACAAATCATTATTAACCCAACAAAGTGCTTTAAAGAGAGTCACCCTGGGGCACTCTGGCCTCTGTTAAAACAGACTTTTCAAACGCATTTATGGACTTAAATAAAACTCATTTTGGAACACTGCTGAAATTACCTCCAGGTTTCACTCTGGCTTTGCTGCTCGTCTAGTCCTTAAAATTACTCACCGGGAAAGGGAAAGGTTTTTTGTTTTTTTTTTTTCCCCCAGCTAAAGGGTTCCTGTGTGTGCAGAGCTCAGCTGTGCAAGCCCTGCCAGCACACAGCCGGCCAGATGCGGGTGGCTGAGATTTGACGCACTGTACATTCCAGATTGTCGTTATTGTTATTATCGTTGCTGTTATTACGTGTATTACAGCCTTCCCCAAAATCTTGCCCAGATGAACAAAGGATAGGAGTAAGGAATCCCTTAGCAGAGGAACCAAAGCACAGCGAGATCAAATGATTTGCCCCAGGACACACAGGAGGTCGGTGGCAGAGATGGGAAATGAGCTCAGCTCTCCAGAGACCCAAGCCAGACTCTTTAAAACAGGTCTAGCTACAGAGTTTTGAAGGTGTCCGTCACACTGTCATCCAAGCTTGACCAAGAGCCTGACCTGCATGTAAACCACTGTGCTCTGGAAGCTGTTCTTTATCCCTCTGCCAACAAACGCAAAAACCTCATTAATAAGAGTGGGAGGAATGGTTGCAGAAATGCATTTGCTGGTAACTTTCGCTCTCATATTGTTAACACACACAGCTCCAAATTCTGGGTGGCAGATGGAAGTACTCATTGCCCTGATGGATTTATGGACGTCTGAATCCTTGTAGTAGTACATATTGCCTTCAGAACAACATTTTCTTCACAGTGAGCCAAGTCCTGGTTCAGCTGAAGTTATTGGAAGTTTTGCCACTAATGGGATCAGGATTTGGATTTGTGTCTGCAGATGTAAAATAACTCACTATTGCGAATTTGGAAAGCAAGAGTTGAATTAAATGGGGTGAGACAGAAAAAAAGCAAGAGAAAAATCAAAGCTCTTGTAAGATTTAGGATCGAGTTTTCCTTATCACTGTATCTCCTTGTTCTGAAGGAGACAGTCCCATGGCCATGCAGAAGCAGATCAGCATTAGTTTTTTCATCTCCAAACAATTAGCTGTAGCCATAAACCCATACGATGGGTGAGCAAAACTTGGGTGGCTGTCACTTGCCAGGTGCCCTGCATGAAACCAAGCATTGCTTTCTGCCTTGTTTCCAGTAGATAATTGTCTATACCACATAAAAAGTCTTAATTCCAAGCATGAGATGCACATGTTACTACGTATAGCAGGGGACTGAACTCAACTGGGGGCTTTGTCCACTGAATGGTCCGCACACTTTCTTTGAAACAAATCTATAAAAGAAAGATAGAAGAAGACAGATAGAAGAGATGGGAGCAAAGATGAAACTCAGAAGAGTTTCGTGCAAGACAAGGTCAAACTTGAACATCCGTGTGACACTCACACCAGGACATCTCATCACCCTTTCTCTTGGTGCCTCCTCTCCCGGAGAGTTGGACAGGGAAGCATTGCTTCCAGCAGGCACTTCTGGTCGGGAAAATAACAAGCAGCAAAAGACATTTCACAAAACTGACACTTCTGGGATGATTTCAAACATATTTGAAATAGAAGTGTGGTTAGAAAACTATGATGTAAATTAATAACTTGGTGGCAGCTGGAAGGAGAGGATAATGCTCTTGGGTATGGTCACACTACATGAAATTGCACCTCTAACATGACAAGCAGAGGCTGCAGATGTCCAACAGCTCTCAGGGTTCTGCATTCAGTCTGTGTGAGTGACATCATTTTCATGCTAAGAGTAGAAAGAATTTGTGTGAAACTGGCCTTTTGTGACATTTACTGCTCCTTTGGCAGGTGATGGACAATGACTGGGAGGAAATTCTTTACTGTGAGGGTGGTGAGATACTGGAACAGGTTGCCCTGTGAGGCCATGGATGCTCCCAGGCTGGAAGCACTCAAGACCAGGCTGTATGGGCTGTGAGCAACCTGGTCTAGAGGGAGGTGTCCCTGCCTACAGCAGGGGGTTGATCTCAAAGGTCCCTTCCAACCCAAACTGTTCTATGATTCAGTGATAGGTGATGGACATTGATGTCAAAAGAGATAACAGCAGATGGAGGTGGGATTCACACTCAGAATAAGCCATAACATTTGACATTGCCTTGGTGGTTTTGAGGATGCTCTGAAACCAACAAGAAAGCCATGGATGTGCTTGGTGAGGTAAGGGTGGTGTCCTGACCATGTCCCATCTCCTACAAGTCACTGCCAGCCCATCATAGTGAAGGAGAGAGAGAGGAGGATGGAGCATTTTGGAAGCTGGAGACCATTTACTAAGCTCTTTGAGTGCCTTTGGTCCAGACTGAGAGGGAAACCTGATGGGCTCAAGTCTTTTCATAGCCCTGCCTTGAATGTGGGAGATGAACTCCTTCCTCCTGAGCTGCTTGCTTGACCAGCTCCAGCTGTTAGCTTACAGCATCTCTCCTCCCAGGGCAGGGGGAGATAGCAACATGGAAATCCCACCCGTGGCTGATTACACAAGGCAGGTGTGATGCCAAGAGCATCGTCACCCACTTCACGTGCCAAGTACCTGGATGCAGCATGAATGAGCACATCCTGCAGATAGCTCTGTCAGCCGATGAGCACATTCCCCTCAGAGACAGGATGACTGAACATGCAAACTAATGTGCTTGTGAGCCTTTCATGTGCAAGAGCTGTAACAGATGTTTAAAGATCATCCTTTGGCACTGGGAAAGTGCTTAGGAGGCCCTAGATAGGAGCTTTCTTGGCACACTTTTTTTCTCTTTTTTTTCTTTTTCTTTCCATAGGAGCTGAAAGAGGCAGGTTCCTGTTATTCATTATTTTATGTCTGTGAACTAAAGGCTTATGGAGTGTGCTCTGGCTCATGCATCAGGAAATGCCAACCATATAAATGCGGCTCTCATCTTCTCTTTGCGTCCCTATCTCTCAACAAGCCTTACAAAAATCCATCAGACATCCTGTTCATTTACAGCAGTAATTAAGAACCTGCAGCTTGAAGCACATTGCGCTTGACAGTTCTCCATGCAAACGTGAATTGCAGGTGATGCCCCTAAGATGCTCAGCCAACAATAATAGGGATTTCTGCAGAAATCATGCTGACTCAGAGTAAAAACCAATGGTGTGAGTGTGTTTTTCAGGGAATACCCCAGACAGCCCTCACTTGAGGAAAACACCTCAGATAGTAGCACTGTGAGCTTCACTGCATTCTCTGTCCCTTCAGTACGACTTCACCACTTTTACTTCTTCCTTCTCCCTGTAGTACTGAGGGACATGGTTTAAGTGGGAAATATTGGTAAAAGGCGGACAGTTGGACTGGATGATCTTGGAGGTCTTTTCCAACCTTGGTGATCCTATGATTTTATGATTCTATGATTCTACCTGCTTGCAGACATCCTGATGCAAATTAATTGGCCCTTCCAACACCACATGAAGGAAAAGCTTTGCAGTACGCCCTGCAATTCCCACTGCCAGCAGAGCCCTGTATTTATTTTGGGATGCAGCAACACCAGAGGGACAGAATGCCATCCAGAGGCACCTAGACAGGCTTGAGCAATGGGCCAAGATGAACAACATGAGGTTCAGCAAATCCAGATGCAAGGTCTTTCAACTAGATCAAGGCAACCCCCACTACCAATACAAGCTGGGGGATGAAAGGACTGAGCCAAAAAAGCCCTGGGGGTGCTGGTGGATGGCAAGCTGGGTGTGAATCAGAAATGTGCCCTTGCAGCCCAGAAAGCCAGCCATGTCCTGTGCTGCACCAAAAGCAACGTGGCCAGCAGAATAACGGAGGTGATCCTGCCCCTCTGCTCTTCCATGGCGAGACCTCACCTGGAGCACTGTGCCCAGATGTGGAGTCCTCAGCACAGGAGAGGCGTGGAGCTGTTGGAGTGTGTCCAGAGAAGGGCCACAAAAATGACCCAAGGGAAGGAACACCTCTCCTGTGAGGACAGACTGAGGGAGCTGGGGCTGTGCAGATGGAGAAGGGAAGGGAAGGCTGCGAGGTGACCTGAGAGCAGCCTGTCAGCATCTAAAGGGGAGCTACAGGAAAGAAGGGACAGACTCTTGATCAGGGTCTGTGGTGAGAGAACAAGGGGAAATGGCTTCAAGGTCAAAGAGGGCAGATTTAGTTTGGAGATGAGGAAAAAGTCTGTTACAGTGCAGGTGATGAGGCACTGGCACAGGTTGCCCAGAGATGCAGTGGATGCCCCATCCCTGGAGACCTTCGAGGTCAGGCTGGATCAGGCCTTGGGCAACCTGATGTAGCTGTGGTGTCCCTGTGCATTGCAGGGAGTTGGACTGGACGGCCCTCAGAGCTCCCTTCTAACACTAAGGAGTCTATGATTCTGTGATTCTAACAATGGGCATGGGTACAGGTGGCTCAGCACAGCAGTGGCCTCTGGGGCATGACCAGAGGATTCAGCTCCTCACTCAGTGCTGCATTTGATGAGACCCCTTCTCAGAGCACACCAGGAGAGCACAACACCAGCCTGATGTATAAATGAGGGCAGAGAATGTAAGAACCACTGTGATGTGATGCTGGTGGCCAGAGATAACAACTGCGGTTAATCCAAGCTCCAGAAGCCACTACCACTTACTTGGGCACTGAAAAGGTGAATGTCACTGATGCTGGATTAGAAACTTCTAAGAGAAGCCTTATTGCTGCTAGGAAGACCCATCACAATTAATAATTAAAGAGTTTTACCAAGAACTGCCCGTCATGCCATGAAATAATGCCTGCTGGGCACCAGCACACACTGCCAAACCTATTGGAGCAGATCTGTTTAAACTGTATTATTTTTTTCCTGTAGGGCAGTTAAAACCTCTCTGACACACTGGGCTTGTGGGCCTGATTTGATTAATTTTACCATGAGGCTCTCCAGCTTTGAACGAGGAAGAAGCATTTATCAGATCCAGAGTTACCACAAAACACCACTATCCTTTCAGCTGATTGCACAGAGCTGGGAACAGACTGCTACTCACTGCTGCTGAAATGCACATCTTCACGCTGATGCTGAGTAGAGACAGGGAAGATGCAGACACAGATAAATAGGGTGTACAAACATTTTTCTAGTCTAGACTGGAACGTGGTGGGAAAAAATCACCTGCTCCTTCTTCCTAATTTATCAGTGGTGCATTCTTATCACTGGTTTTGGTAAAGGTATATTTCACTATGAAGCCACTATGGGAAACCTGTTGTTGAATGGCCAAAGTTAAAGGAAGTTTTGACCCAAAAGAAGGGCAGAGCTTCAAAATAGATCTACTGCAACTAGTAATAAAAAATGGAGGCTGTTGATCTCAGCTCAGAAACGGCGATTTCTCTCCCACGTGTGGATTTTGTTCTTAGTAATGAGGCTGTAACACTGCAACTCTGTTTGTAGCCTCATTGAACACTGAGTTTAATTCATCAATGTTTAAAGAGTGCTTTAAGATTTGCAGCTGGATAAGTGCTAAGTAGTCATATTGCCATAATACAGATGAATTTGCTTATCTCTCATGTAAATCAGCTCAAAACATCAGTCTGAAATTAACAGCTCTGAGGTTAACAATGGGCTCAACCACACACTAAACTGCAGCACTTATCATATCACAACATTACCCTTATTAATTACACGCCCTGCTGTGGTTTTTGGACCGAAATCAGCTACACTTCAGATACGGGCAGCCGGACAGCGCTGTGAGGGAAGCGTTTGTAACTGCACGACACATATGTTAATCGTGAAATTAAACAGATGGCCCAGTCACTCATCAGTGAAAGTCCACCAGGGGCCGTAAGAAAGAAGGAGATTTCCTACGTAACATAACAATTTGGACATCAGAAGGTTTCGAGTTACAAGATTATTCTTTATCCCCCACCTGAAACTTTTAAGGGATAACGTCAGGGAATTTCATCTGGACTTCAGATACTAATCTCGTTTTCTGCTGGTTTGATCTGTCTGCTGAGAGCTGGCAGCCAGCTCCGCCAGCTCCACGTAAATGCACACCGTGCAGCAGATGGACTGGATGCTCCAGTGTGGCTGAAGCACGCAAATCTCCCATCTCCAGAATGCGCATTGCATGTGATGAGTTTGTCCCAGTGCTCAGCACGGTGCTCACTGCACCATGCATCAGCAGAATGGCAATAGGGGCTGAGATGTGGGGAGTGGGATCAAGCGGCCACCTGTGGCTCACCCATGCACAGACCTAATGCTGAGGATGGGCAACCATGAAGCTCATTTCTACTAGTTTTATTTTCTCTGGACAGCAAGTGTGCTACCTGCTGCAATACTGCCAGGTGCCAGCCTATGTGAAAATGGGATAATGGGTCCAAGGAAGATCAAAGTTATTTTGTATCTGAATTCTGCATGCTTCTTCACTTATAAATATGAAAGGGACGGTCCATTAAGATGATCACTAAGATGACCAGAGGGCTGGAGCACCTCTCCTATGAGGAAAGGTTGGGGAAACTGGGCTTGTTTAGCTTGGAGAAGAGAAGGATCCGGGGAGACCTCATTGTGGCCTTCTAGTGCTTGAAGGGAGCAGATAAACAGGAGGGGGAACGGCTGTTTGTGAGGGTGGATGGTGATGGGACAAGGGGAATGGTTTTAAAGTGAGACAGGGGAGGTTTGGGTTGGATATGAGGAGGAAGTTTTTGAGCCAGAGGGTGGTGAGGCACTGGCACAGGTTGCCCAAGGAGGCTGTGGATGCCCCATCCCTGCAGGCATTCAAGGCCAGGCTGGATGTGGCTCTGGGCAGCCTGGACTGCTGGTTGGTGACCTGCACACAGCAGGGGGTTGGGACTGGATGAGCACTGTGGTTCTTTTCAACCCAGGCCATTCTATGATTCTATGATTATCAACATTTTTTACACGTATTTCTGGCAGTGTTTAGCAGTTCTAAGCAAAGGCAGGGCTCTGATGCACAGCAGAGACAGATTTTACACAGAGAGATTTACAATCTAAGAAAACACCAAAGGAAGGGAAGAAAGTGTTATTATCCTCCAAGCACCTAGAGACAAACTTTTGGTGGTATTTAAATGCCTTCTGGTGTTTCCAAAACTTGACATCTAATTCCCTTTGAAAACCTGGTTCAGATTTACAGGATTGGTCAGCTTTCCTAACTGGAGATACATTTTCAAAAGGGCTCAGCACCCAATTAGGCAATGGTAAGGTTTTCAGACGTTCCCAGTGTGGGGCTTTGAGATGTTTTGGAAAAATGGGAATAGGAAGCAAAATCCAGGTTTACACAGCCTCTATCAGTTGCAGCTTGAGCTGTTTGGGCTGAATCAAAACCCATTTGTAAAGAAACTATTATTTTTTTGTGACTTCAGCAAGCGTCGGTAGTCTTCCACTTCTGCAGCACAGAAAACTACGGGCAATCTTTTTCTTCCCATCACATCAAGTTTTCTACACAAAACAGTCTGGGGAAATAAGAGCAATTTTCTCTGTGTTGAACAGAGAAAGGAGGTTTCTATTATATTTTATTCCCAGGTCATCTTGAAATCTTGAGTTTCTTTCTGAATCCTGAATCTTTCATTTGCCTGTGTTCCTTCTGAAATTGACTTTGGGGCCTGATGGAAGCCTGAGAGTTTTTAATTCAAAACATAGTTGTGAAACGCATACAAAATTGCTAATTTTCTATATATTTTCCACTTGTGATAAACGATTTCACTGTTGTCCCAAATCAGAGAGCAGGTGAGGAAAAGGGAGCTGAGAAATGCAGGACAAGGAGACATCCTTACAATCTTTTTTTTCCAAACACTGACCGAAGGTACAATATTGATTTGAATTGCTGCCACTTTTCTTTCAAATATTAGTAGAACAAAACATTCTGGTCCCGCTACTGAAACATATAGCCCAGAAAAGACTACAGAGCAGATTTGTCCAAGGATTATATCAGCTCACAAGAGTGTTGGGCTGTTTGGTCCTTTGTGGGTGCCCTCCTAAGTGGCGTAATGTTTCAAACTGGGGTCCCAGGGACCACGAAATCCCAAAAAGAGAACATTTTAATTTTCTTAAAGATTGATCTCTGAGGAGCCTCCAGCTTTACCAGATGGAATCACAGAATCACAGAATCACAGAATCACAAGGTTGGAAACGACCTGCAAGATCATCTAGTCCAACCACCCTCCCATTCCTATCAGTGCCACAAGCTACTAAACCATCTCTCGTAGCTCGTAGCTGGAGAAGCATGCTATGCTAGGTTACAGCAAGGAATTCAGGTGCAATCCTCCCTAGTTGTGTCCAACAGAGTTCCTTACAAGTGCAATGCATTGGGTTCATTTATTTCCGTGCTCTGCATCCAGCACAGGGAGCACTCAGGGCAGTAAGCAACAAAAGACGAGGCAAAGCTTGGAGAGCTGGTCACACAGATCTGTTGTACTTGGGCCAAGTACCCAGGGAATACTCCAAAAGAATCTCTTTACAGCGGGGATAAAGCACTCTGAAATCCCACTGCCTGTTCTACTGCTTATCTGGATGCATGGCAACGGACTGCACTGACCTTTCACACTGGTTTTGGAGGGGAGGAGGTCAGGGAGATGACACGCAGTGTCAAATCACATTTTGGGTCTGGCTTAAACTGTAAAGGGAGGTAAGGCATCTCCCTGCTCTGATCACCACCATACAGAAAGGCTGGCTGCAAGTGCATGAATGCAGTCATGTGCCCAACTGCAATGGAGGGGGTGTAACAACAGAGAAGGGCTTTAAGTGAAAAACAGTACAGTTCCTGTTCAATGTTTGTCTTTCTTTTCATCTTCTCCATGCTTACTTCTCCAGTTTTCAGCTTGCAAGGCCACAGACACTAGATCATGGGCTCTCTGATATGATATTGCAGGAGATCAGATAAGATATCACAAGCCTGCTCCCATTCCTGTATTCTCCAGTTCTGTTATGTTATATTATACGATTAAATTTCCTGTGAATTAATGACCAGGTGGAATTAATGGTGCTCAGCTGCTCCCTCATGGTCAGCATTTATCCCTGCACATCATTCAAGTCTGCTACCTTCTGGGTTTCAGAGATCTAAAAAAGCCATCAAGTTTTTCCATAGTTTGTAAAGCACACCATCCTCTCCCAGAAAAGTGATAAGAACAAATCCCAGATGGAAATGCTCATCTTTGGGGACAATTTCTTCTGTGTATGGGGCCTTGAAATTTTGCCCTGCTAAGCAAGTTGTCGATCATAGCCAAAAAGCACATAGTGAATGACTTCTCATTTGTTAGAGGGGTCTTTGAGCATTGCTTATGCCTGGGATGTGCTGTAGGAAGTTACCAAACTGTTCTTTATCTGCACAGGGAACCTTACCTAACTTCTCACAGTCTGCTAAAGGCAAGGTTTGGCTTTCTTTACCTGCCTGACCCCTGCCATGCCCTTGCCATCACCAGAGCCTGGTGCCAGGACAGGCAAGGGAGGTATGAAACACCTACATCTGCCACTTCGTTGCTGCATGGGGATGCAGGAGGTTGTTCTGGCAGAACTGGGATCCTGGGATGGAGAATGTGGGCTGCTCTCCCACTCATCAGGATCCCAGAATGGAATGTTGGGCAGGGAGGAATCTGATGAGGTTTAACAACACCAAGTGTAGAGTCTTACACCAGGGTCATCATGTGCAAAGTTAGTGCAGTGCAGATTAGGGGCTGACCTGCTGGAGAGGAGCTCTGCAGTGAAGGACCTGGGGGTCCTGGTGGACAACAGGTTGTCCATGAGCCAGCAGTGTGCTCTGTTGCCAAGAAGGCCAATGGCATCCTGGGGTGCACTGAACAGAATGTGGCCAGCAGGTCGAGGGATGTGATCCTCCCTCTCTGCTCTGCCCTGGAGAGGCCACATTTAGACCACTGTGCTCAGTTCTGGGCTCCCCAGTTCCAAAAAGACAGGGATCTCCTAGAAGGAGTTCAACGGAGGGCCACAAAGAGGATGAAGGGTGCGGAGCATCTCCTGTATGAGGAAAGGATGAGTGAGCTGGGGCTGTTCAGCCTGGGGAAAAGAAGACAGAGGAGGATCTGATCAATGTTCATAAATGTCTAAAAGGAGGTGGGAGGCAAATGGACGAGGCCAAGCTCTTCCCAGTGGTGCACAGCAATAGGACAAGGAGTAATGCGCTAAAAATTGAACAGAGGAAGTTTTGTACTAACACGTGGATGAACTTTATGGTAAAGCTGATGGAGCACTGGCACAGGCTGCCCAAAGAGATGGGGGAGTCTCCTTCTGTGGAGGTATTAAAGACCCGTCTGGTTGCTGATCTCTGCAACCCACTGTAGGGAACTGCTTTAGCAGACGGTTGGACTCAGTGATCACTTGAGGTGCCTTCCAACCCTGCAATTCTGTGCTTCTGTGATCCTGCACAGTGGAAGTTTAGCTCTGAAAGATCTCCAAAATTTGCCTCAGCTCATCACATTCACCCAAGCACACCTTTGGGAACGTGAGGCATTGCAGCTGAAAGGACGCCCTGGCCCTCCGCTCCCCACAAGGAGCTGCAGCCACCATGAAGCCTCCCCTCCGCCTGCTCTGCTCTGGGCCCACCAGCCAAAGGGCCTCAGCCACCCTTCACACCCCTTGTCCTACAGGTCCTTCCCCATCTCTGCAGCCCTCTTTGGATGTTCTCTAACATTTCTATGTCCTTCCCTCGCCCACTGGCAGTGCTGGGCCCAAGGCACCCTGGGGCACTTTTGTCCCTGTTAACCAGCTGACCAGCACTGAAGGACTTTGCAGCATTGCACTCATCGCTGCTAAGTGAGTTGATCCAAGCAGGAGAGTGGAGCTGAATGGGGAAGGGTTGTTCTCGCAGCAGCAGCAGCAGAGCAGGGAAACTAAAGCAAAGTTTGTCTCAGCCCTCAGATAGCCAAAGGCATCAGTTCAGATCTCCACAAAATCATCAACTCGCTGTCCTGGGATTATGGGCTCACATAAAGCACCCAGAGGACCTGCTGTGCAAACAATTGGGAGAGGGAGGCTTCTTTCCCTTAGCTCACAAATTACATACTCAGGAAGAAAGATTATTTACTTATAGGGCCTTAGCTGGTTCAAACCTTGAGATCTGGAGCATGGAGCTCTGTCTCCCTGCAGCCAGGCAGGGGACTCGGACGGAGGCACTCCCTGCCAGCTACCATGGCTCCTGCGAGGCAGGACAGCTGTGAGGAAATGTGCTACTCATAAAGCTGAAGGGACTCTGCAAGCTATTAGGTAATTAAGCAAAGTGAGGGCTTGGAGCACCCGGCTGCTGCTTCCAGCCCATGGTTGTGCTCCCTTTAGAGTCTGATTGGATCAAGGATTTTTATTAACTTCATATTTTTGCTTCTAATTTTCCTGCCTTTGCCTTTCATATTGCAAGCCCTGAGCTCCTCTGGTCTTGTGGTGATGTTTATTGGCACTGGCAGGTTGCAACACCCCTGCAGGCTTCCCACAGACAAACCCCAGTGTGCAGACCACGAACCAAAGCAACTTCATACGCTGTCTGTGCTGTGAAATCGCTCAGGCACTTCCCTCCTGGTTTTCCTTTTGCCCACCCCATGTTCCCGGCTGGAGCCTCCCCCCTCTGCTGCACCTCTCGTTTTCCAACAGAAGAGGCTGAAAGCCCAGAAAAGCAGCTGGTTTGCAGGGCATGGCCAAATTCATCCCTTCACTGTGCCTTGAGGCTGTGGTTCGAGGTAGGGAACAAGTCTCAGCGGGCTGCAGCCACTGCCATTACTGTGTGGAGCAAGAGAGACACCAGACAAGGAGAGGGATGGTGAGATGGAGGGAGGGTGGTCTTAAAGTGGTGGCAAAGATCCTGGGAGTTTGCTCTTTGTTTCACCATAGACCCTTTTTTTCCTTCAAGGACATGTGAACCAACCCCATCCAGCCTGGACACCTGGAAACCTGCACTTTGATACCTTGAATACACTTTCACTGTTAGTATCTTCAAAGTGGGGGCCTCAAATTGTGGATACTTGTTGCTTTAGCACCTGATTTTGGGTACCTACCATTTGTTCCTGAGAGCTTCCAAAACTCTCTGTACAGCAAGAAGCACAAGGGAGTCCCAAGCACCTTTCTGGAAACTGTCCACAGCTTGCAGAAACTAATGGAAAACACAGTGGGATTTATTTAGCCTCTGCAGACGCTTGTGCCCATGCTGACAATGGACCTTGGTTTGCAAGCAGACTGGGTTGGTTAAATTGTCCTGTTCTTTGCCATGCTCACAAGCAAATGTGCTAACAGCTGGCTGTGAGCCCAGCCTCTCATTTTAATATCATTTCGGGGTTTTACTTGTAGTGTTTCTGGGCAGTAGGAGGTAAAGAAAGAAGCGGCAAACCCCCAGCGTGCCAGCAGTGAACCAAAATAAAAGAGGAGCAGGAAAGCGCCTGGTTGACCAGCAGCAGTGCCTGGTTTTGGTGGCCTTTCAGCTGCCTGTTATAATAGCAGGGGAGTGGCTGACTCACTCGAAGTTTTCTTTCAACTCCTTGTCCTGACTGGAAGGAAGCACAAAAGATGCTTTGTTTCCACAGGAGGGACACAGAAGGCTGCAGCCTCCAAATCTCCTGCTTGCTGATGGAGCCTAATGCTCAACCCCATGTGGGATCCATTTGAGTCTGAAAACTTGACGAGAAATGTCAGAGCAACACCAGGATGTTCCCCATCCCAGCACAGCAGCAGCAGCTTATTTGTTCAGCTCTCAGCTGCTGCACATGATCAGTGCAACATGTAACGTGCAATGGGGTTTGAAGACATATGGGTAATTTCTGGCAATGTTGAAAAGATGTTTTGTCCACAGAGCTCTTCTTGAGCTGCACTCATCATTGTTTTAGCTTCCAGGTGTCTTGCCTGGCTCTTACAATCCCTTGACTCTCAAGCACTTGTAAAGTTTTTGAGTGGGGACATTTCTAATCTTTTAAGTACTGCTGCTTATTCAGTGTCAATGTCCCAGACCAGATTCAGCAGTGTTCAGGTTTCTGCCTTCTCAATGAACTGAGAAGGGCCTGGGGAATCCTGGTGGACACCAAGTTGAACAGGAGTCAGCAGTGTGTCCTTGCTGCTAAGAAGGCCAATGTCATTCCTGCCTGCATTAGGTAAAAGATAAAAGTATTACCAGCAACAGAGGTAATCCTTCCCACCTACTCTGCACTGGTGAGTCTGCACCTCACCAATTCTGGAGTTCTGGTTCCAGTTCTGGGCTCTACAGTGCAAAAGAGACATGGATATGCTAGAGAACCCCGGGTAGGGCTGCCAAGATCATCAAGACATTGGAGCACCTCCAGGAGGGAAGGCTAAGAGATCTGGGACTGATCAGCCCTCAGAAGTCTCAGGAAGATCCCATACATGTCCATATATACCTGAGGATGCTCAGTGGTGCCCAATGCCTGGCTCTGAGGCTCTGGGAGCAAGCTGGAACACAGAGGTTCCTTCTGACCATCAGGAAGCCCTTCTGTGCTGTGCAGGTGAAGGAACCCTGGCACAGAACATCTATGATTACCAGCAATGGTGTTGTTCTCTCTGCTTTGCCAATTGCTTCCATAGGGACATCTGCCATTGGTGAATCTACCTGACATTGTTACCCTTCCTTTACACATTAGAAAATCCAGGCAGGTTAAAGAACTGACTGATGAAGAATTAAAAGCTAAATTTCAATCCCTAGAGTTAAGTGAAAAAAAAGGAATAAAGATATATCAAAAGACTCATTGGTTTCATTAGCAGCATTTTTGTTGTTGTTTTTTTTGGCCATTCGTTCATTTGTCTCAGCCATACTGAGTATTCCTGCAGTGAGTTTCTCTTATCTGCTGGAAGAGGCTGTTCTGGCAAAAGAGAAAATACCTTTTTGTGTCATATGGTAGCCCTTAAGGTAACAGACAAGAGAATAATTTGGCAAGCAAAATGCTCTGCTCAGAAATGACTCAGACTCTGCTGGTTAAATCAACGCAGCCTGAGTGACTGAACTTTGCTGTGTAGTGCTCATTTGTCTTGGGATGTCATTTCTCAGCCCGATGAGAGCCCATAGACATCTAAATTCTTCTTTTGTCTTCTTTTGCAGGTCAGTGCCAGACTCTGATGGGAAAGACCACCCAGAGGGACCTCAGGCTTCCAGGACTTTGCTTATTGATGAGAAAGCAGCAGCTGTGTTCCCATAGAATCAGTATCCATGGCTGCCACAGGTGGTCTCCATAGTGCTGACATCTCAGAGGGACTCTTCTCGATGTGACTTCCTGAGTCACCACCTGTTTCTTCTCTGCTGGTCTCCTTGTTCACAGCCTCTGCCACTGTCATTGAGGTTCGTCACACAAGGAGTGATTTTTCTTGCCCAGGCTTTTAGCCAAATCCTTGCTGCTTTTGCTATTCACTACACCTGGAGAGGGCAAAGCCCCATCTCCACCTGACCTCCCCACGTTCAGCTGGCTCAGCCTGCTGCTTGCTTCTCCATGAGTCATTCCACCTCTGAGAAACTGCCTACTACCATCTGACAATGGCTTCTATGAGTTTAATGACAAGAAAAACAGAATAAAAACTAAAAAAAAAAAAAAAAAAAAAAAAAACCCATCTTCTAAAATCCCTTTTTTATTTTTGCTCTTTACTGTCTGTGTGTTCATAAACTTCCATCTCTTACAGGCCAAGGATGCTGTGTGGCTGCCTGAGAAGTGCTTAGCTCTCTGGAAGCACTGCCATTAATAACTAATAAATCACAGAATCATAGAATCACCGAGGTTGGAAAAGACCTCCAAGATCACCCACTGCAACCGTGCACCTACCGCTGATACAATCACCAAATTACTGCATCCAGACCTGAAAGTTCCCTGGGTTGTTTTTACCTTTAAGCAAAACCAGCACCTCACTAGGCTGACCAGAAGACACCGTGAGATTTGTAACGGCCCTGAGGGATAGATTTCAGGCAGAGAGCATTTAATATCAACAGCTTGCTGGGAAGTGGAAAGCAGCCGAGTGCAGGGCTCAGATGTACATACAGCAGTGTGTTCCTATGAGCTGCCCATGTTCAGCCATGAGCTGATAGTCTCCATAAGGTGACCTTGTCATCTTAGTCACCTGCTGGTCCAATTCAATTGTGGACATCTGCAAAATATAAGCCAAGAGACTCCCTGGGTCCTTGTGGTGCCTGAGTTGTATTTTATAATGATTCCAAAACAGCCCTAAGTGAAAATAAGCCATCGTGCACACGAGCTAACGCAGGCAGGGTGCAAAGCTGAAAAAGAACTGGAAAAAATTAACTTCTGGTATATATTTCCTATGGCTCCTTTCAGTTAACTCACTGCAAGGCTTAAAACACTTCCTTGCCATATGAATCTGCTGTGGTGTATTTAACACATTACTGGTATAAAATGATTCATGCACAAACTTCTTTTATCAGCGAAGTCCAAACTACTTTTCCTCCCTCTAAATTGGTGGTGGAGCTGAACCAAAACCACAGATCTGATCACTCCCTGAGCATGTGGGCAAATCTGGATCTTCAACCCAGCATCATGCACAGTCCTAATTTGTTAATAGGCCCACACCTAAAATACCAAATCCTAACGTTGTTGGGTTTGGAAAATGTTCTTTATAACAAAGGTCTCCAAAACCCAATTTCTAGGAGACTTAGGCTTTGAGGAAGTTTGTTTCTAACAAGAAGCAACCACTCGTGGCCTTTCTCTATGTAAAACAGAAAGGAGAAACTGGAATTTTACCCCTCTTAGGTTTGGAGAAAATTTCATTTTGTTCCAGATTTCTCCTGGCAAACACAGTGGCTCAGGGCAAAGCAGGGACATTTTACAGGGTGAGGAAATTATATATGTCTTTGAGGATTTGTCCTAAAGGGATTTGGGATTTTTTTTTTTAAGGAAAGAATACCAAATGTTTATTTTCTTTTCCTGCCATATAGCATTTCTCTGCTAGTTTTCATATCAGCTATCAAGAACCAACGGAGAGAGGTGAGCAACTGAAGAAGGGGTTCCTTTCTTCCTCATTAGGAAGCAATAGTTCCAGGGGTTCCTTTCTTCCCCATTAAGAATCAGTAGTTTCTTAGGCAGACCTGGCTGATGCTACGTGCTGTCACATTGCAGGTGGTCCTTGCTAGGCTGCTCCCAGGGATGGTGCAGGAACAGGAACAAGCCTGGAATTTATTCTGATAGATGTCTAGGTATGGTCATACTTTTTGGAACCTAAGAGAGTTTAATAGTGTGGATGCTACTGTTAGTTCTCATACCAAACAATGACCCCTGGCAACGTTTGACTTGTTAATTTGCAGATTTGAGGTCAATGAGACAAACTGGAAAGAGACACACATTTAAGTGTTCTGAGAGATGAAGGCTGAAAAAAGATAAGAGTCTGGTCTCAATTCTCCTCTTTTTCACTAGATGGGAATAACGTGTGCAGCAGCACATGTATCACTAACCCAAAGCCACAGCTCTCAGCTCTCCCTCTGAGAGCATCTCAAGCCTCCCAGACCCATCCAGACCTTAGCTCATTTTACCAGTATTGCCAAGGAGACTTCGATCATCCTCATGAAACTTGTCTCTGAAGTGGACCAAGTCAACTAAACACATGCCATAGACTCAGCCAAAAGAGACACAGATCATTACTGTCTCTACCATAATCTGCAATGGTGACCATCAGCGATACTTTTGAGATCCAGTTCTCTGACTTTTTGTGCCCTATTATGACTGTTTTCCCAGCAGAAAGATCAAAAAGGAAGCCCTCAGATGACCCTGCCCTATAAATACCCTTCAGAGGATGTCACAATCTAAATGACCCCATGCCCAGAACGTCCTTGCTCTTCCAGCACATGTTCCACAGGGCAGCACCACAAAGCCAGCATCGCTCCATGTGAAATCACATTTCTGAGCCTCTTCAAAGCTTTCCAATCTGATCTTCTGTACCGCAGACAAATGCCATGCCAGACTGTCACCACTGATGGGACCACAATCAAAGCCAGATTGCTTCACCATCAAAACAATGCCTGGAGAGCCCATGTATGCTACTCGTGGGCTTGCTTCCCTTTCAGTGTCATAGCAGCCTCCCTGTGTGCTCCCGATGCTCTGCCTGTTCCCACACTGCTAGATGGATGTGTCTGGGGAAGCTTTCCTTGGATGTTTTCACACTCTATCACTCCTATTCTGCTGGTTTACCTATACCATAGCAGGGGAGACAGAGAAAATATTGACCTACTCACACTGGGATATTAGCTTTAATTAGTAATGAAGGTCAGTTTGTACTGACTCCCACAAACTGAGCTTTCTGAGGAGGAGAACAGGCAGCTGACAGAACAAATTTCCCAAAATATCCTTGTAGGAGTCTAAAATGTTTGAGTTTTGCTGCTTCTTTAAAACCTTTTGGATGTTTGTGCAAAACACACTGAGTTTAATTATGGATCACATAATGACACGCAAGACAGAAAACAACAATTGGGATTGAGACTCTAACTAAACTACTCACAAGCTGTCCAAGATCTTCCTTCAGAGATAAATTTGTAAGTTACTCTATAAAAGCAGCAAGAAAATATACAAAATATACACAGATTTGGTGTGTGGGTTCATAATCACCAGATACTCTGTTCACCATGCTCAGGCTGCCCTTGATTTAGACAGAGATGCCTTTTTTTCCACTTGAATGGATTTAGCAGTAGGCAATGCAAACAGTCATTGAGAACCACAGAGTAATTTATGTTGGAAGAGGTGCCAGGCAGTTGCCTGGTAAATCTCTGCTCAAAGCAGAGATAACTTCTTTAGCTGGTGCTGCTCAGGACCTGAAACTCATGGCAGCTTGAGGAAACCAACAGAGCTGGGAGTAAAGTTTCTCACCGAGTAACACTTGTAACAGCAGGGCTAAAGTGCCCCTGAGCTACAAAAATATTTGACTGAAAATGCCCACAAAGCATTATGAGATGCCTGTTTTATCAGCATGAACTAGCAGAAGCTGCTTCGTATCAGACAATCTTCTCCATGTGGTTGCTCTGCTCTGAACCACTATGATTTCCACAAACATTCCAGAGTCGATCTAAAGAGCAGGTTTTTACAATGGCAGGTTATTTATATGCATCTGTTCAGCAGAAAGGATACCTGCCTACACGATGCCCAACTTGGGATTGGAAATGATGATTTTGCAAATCTATCTTCAAGAACGTGGAAGGTATTATGTGCACCTGCAGCCCATGGGAGAGCCTGCTGAGCTCCCTGCTGGGGGACCAGGCTCCCATGAGATGCTGAAGCCAGAATGAGGAATGGTTTTAAAGTGAGACAGGGGAGGTTTAGGTTGGATATGAGGAGGAAGTTTTTCCCCCAGAGGGTGGTGAGGCACTGGCACAGGTTGCCCAAGGAGGCTGTGGATGCCCCATCCCTGCAGGCATTCAAGGCCAGGCTGGATGTGGCTCTGGTTGGCGACCTGGGCTGCTGGTTGGCGACCTGCACACAGCAGGGGGTTGGGACTGGATGAGCGTTGTGGGCCTTTGCAACCCAGGCCATGCTGGGATTCTATGCTTCTATGCTTCTATGCTTCTATGAGCTCAGATGGGTATCCTAACATGGTTTCAGGGCTCCTTCCCACCCACTCCATCTTGGACGTGTCTGACTCAGGAAGCAGAGTAGCAAACAGAGGAGATGTTATAAATAATCCTGAGTACAACATGTTCATCTTTCAGGCTGTTCAGTCTGCTTCTCGATGGAAAATTCATCTAAGCTGATAAAATGCTTGTCCAGGGCTGGTACTTGCAGAGGCATCTCAATACATGAAGATTACCAAGGGATAGGCTGCCAATATTTTCAGTTGTTTTTGTTGTTGTTTTTCCTTTAAAAAAAAAAAAACAACTCCTTTTCCTCCCTGTTTTAGACAATTCCAATTCATTCTGTCTCTTGAGCACTGTCTCATTTTGCATCTGTTTTCCCTTTGCATATTTTCCCTTCTCCTCGTGTTTACTTTTGTAAGCAGTCTGTTGTTTTTATTCAATTCCCTATGGTTTTCTTTGGTTTTTTCAGTTTTTCTGATCTTCTCTACAGCTCTTCCATTCTCCCTTCTTACCTTCTATTCCAGAGTGCTGCTAAAGCACTGTTTCCAATTAGGTTTGTTTTGTCTTGTTTACTGTTCTTTTCCTCTCCCTTGTGTTTTACAGAAACCACCTTCTTCTTTTTCTTTTCCTTTTTTTCCCCCTTGCTGATCAGAAGCCAGGAAGCTTCTGCTTCTTCACTACTGTTGGTTTTAGTCATTTATGTATTTTTCTTTCCCCAAGAAATGGAGCGGATGGCTGTTTCAAAGAGTCTGCACTGCAATTGTAGCAATCGCTGTGGAAATTGCATCCATGCACATTAAACTGTAGCAAGAAAAAAAGACCATCATAATATCTTCTCTACTCTTTTTGTAATTAATGATTTTACTTAATCATCCCAAAGCACTGCATCGGGTGTGGATGCAATTTCACTGCCATATTTCCTTACGGAAAGACCAACAGACACAGGATATTGTGCTCACAGGTGCTCATCAAGACTTCCTAAAGACTTCCATTGCAAAGAAGTTAGAAGCACTGCTCTGAGCCAACAGAGAATAACACAGATCTCAGACAGATTTCAGTGTCACGTCTTGCTTATGTCCCCTAAAACATTTGCCAGAATAGAAGCAGTTCCAAGAAACATTCAAATAGTAGCAAACCTGGCAGGAAAGTGATCTGAGGAGAGAAATTCTCACTAGATCTGGTTCTAATTCAGTGTTACCTTGTCCTGTCATATCTGGGTAGTACAACAGGGAAAAGTTTAGAGGAGCAGGGAAGGCAAATGTTATTAACAAGGAAAAGAGCTCAGTTCTCAGTTCAGAGAGTTGTGGGCTTCACCTGCTTAGTTTCTCCAATTGGCAATTTTCTGTGTCCTGAAAACTTCAGGGCCCTGTTCAGTCTCTGGGGAAAATACAGGGCCAACCAAGGTGGGTAAGAATGAGATTCCACAGTAACAAAATTTATGTGGAAAATCATCCACCAGCCTTGGGAATTTCAGCAATGCTCAAAGCCATAAATGTTCGGCTCCATGAGACATCCAAGAAATCTGAACGGATGGTGTTGGTTTTGTGCCTTTGAAAGCTTTCCTTCTGACTCCCTTTTGTTACGCTTCCTTCTCTTCCTCTTTTTTCCCAGCATTTATGAGCACAAGTGATTAACTCAGGACTTCATGAAACAAGAAACTTGGCTTCCTTTCTTGGCTCTTGCATTCAGTTCTGCCTGCTCACAGAGAAGTCCGAGGGAAATTGGCTTTTTACGTGGGTAGGTAGTGATAAGACAAGGAGGAATGCTTTCAAACTAAATGAGGGAAGATTTAAGAAACATATCAGGGGAAAGTTTTTCTCTCAGAGGGTAATGAGGCTCTGAAAGAGGTTGCCCAGAGAGGCTGTGGATGCCCTGTCCATCCCTGGAGGTGTTCAAAGCCAGGTTAGATGGGGCCCTGGGCAGCCTGGGCTGCTATGAAATGTGGAGGTTGGTGGGGGAGTTGGAACCTGATGACCCTTGAGATACCTTCCAACCCAAGCCATCCTATGATTCCATGACTCTATGACTCTATGATTCTATGATTCTATGACTCTATGATTCTATGATTCTATGTCACTTAGGTCTGTAAGATGAGTTGGGTTGTTTCACACATTGTGCTCTCAGTATCTCTGTATGTAGAGTAGGTGAAGGAATGGGATCACTCAAAGCCAAAGGGCAGACTGTAAAGCTACCTAGGGCAACCCATAGAAAAAAGAAAGATGGGCATGACTGAGGGTTTCTAAATGCTTGGTCCTTGATGAAGAAATACGTGGCTATCAGAGAATCTCTAAATGGGATTTTCAGAGTGAATCTTTTTCAAGATTAAATACCTAAATCACACGATCCCAATTTTATGGAAACTTGCAGAAAGATGCATCGCTCCTTAACAATGAAACAGGAAGTGTTTCAAATCCATCCTACACTTTCTTGAAGCAAGGTTTCAGACCTTGATATTTGGTGTAGTTTTTTGGGCTTCTCCTCAGCCGTGTAAGCAAGCTAGCAGCAGATCAGTTAAGTACAGTCACGGGGCCATGGGATATGATGGGATGCACATGGCAGCATCAGAAAGCTTCATTGCCACCACTGATTGGTACAAAGCTAGATGTAATAGCAGTGTTCACAGCACCAGACATCCTGAAACAAGTCATCAGGGAAAGACCATGGAGCAAGCAGGCAGCCTGAGAGCTCTGCCTTGCTTCTGATGTGACACAGAGCTCTGAGCAGGGTGACAGTTTCAAGACTTTACCAGAAGTAACGTGAATGTGTGTAGCCCTCAGCCACGGGAATTTGAAGGATCCCTGTAATATCCTGTGTTGAAAGTATTGCTTAAGTCCATTTGCAGCTTTAGATCAGAAGCGTGATTCTGTGATCTGTGTGCACCGAGGAGTGCTGGATTTCCTTGTGAAAGACACATGAATGTTCCTGCAACCCAGTTGTGCTGAAAGGGTAAGCCAACTGAGTCAGCCATTGCATAGCATGCATGTGTTTAAATGTTTTATTAGAAGTATGTTTTGGAAAGCCAAAAAAGAGCAGAACTGTTTTAATGAGCAATCCTATCAAATATTTATGATTCCAAAGCCACAATGTAAGTCCATATATTTAGATTGGAGTGGAATAAATACACATAAAAAAAAATGATCAGAAAATAATTTCCCTACGTACCTGCCATTTTTTCTGTGCAAACGCCTTTGTTTCTCCAGCTACTCCTGATAACATAACAGTCATTTGAAACAGCGCTCGTAGAAAAGCTCAAAAGCAATCTAAATCTCACAAATCATAGAGACACACAGACAGAGTGAGAAAGAGACCTTTTAAAACAGGCTGACTAATGAAAATCATTATTATTTGTAACAAATTAGGGAGCAGGGACATATATGTAGTGCACAGGTTGGCTGATGAGCACAAGATCTCAGCCAGAAGCAGTACGAAAGTGAGTTTATTCCATTAGGTACCTACAGTGTGAAAAGGAAAACATAGAAGAAGCAAATTAAAGGCTTCAACCAAAGTAAGAATGTGGATGGTGATAGGACAAGGGGGAATGGTTTTAAAGTGAGACAGGGGAGGTTTGGGTTGGATATGAGGAGGAAGTTTTTCCCCCAGAGGGTGGTGAGGCACTGGCACAGGTTGCCCAAGGAGGCTGTGGATGCCCCATCCCTGCAGGCATTCAAGGCCAGGCTGGATGTGGCTCTGGGCAGCCTGGGCTGCTGGTTGGCGACCTGCACACAGCAGGGGTTGGGACTGGAGGAGCGCTGTGGTCCAGGCCATTCTGTGATTCTATGATTCTTTAATTCTGTGATGTCCACAGTAAGGACAAGGCATGGGTCTTGGTGTTAGCCAGCCACTTTCTTAGATGCTCAGCTTTTGTTCCTGGGTACAGACTTACGGCTACTTGGCACTTACTGCCAAAACTGCCCCCCGGGCAAATCTTTGGTGCACCTGCATCTGACTTGGACCCTCTGGGCAGCTCTGGGGATCCAGGAGAAGACATCAACTGCAGAACTCAATTTTGTGAGGAAATCTTCCCTAATTGTATTTTTCTCTGCCCCATACCTCAACCGTGTCACGAAGCATGATATTCATCATAAAGTTTCTTTCAATTGTTTTTGCACTTATCTCTGATTGCTTTGACTGGAAAACTGTGCCTTCTTTTCTGAAGTGCTCTTACTTTTCAAGGACAAGAAGCAGATGAGGTCTTAATATCTTAAAATACCATGCTTTTTTTTTTTTTTTTTTTTTTAATTTGCCATTTGTAAAAAAAGAGCTCATCTAAAAGGCAGATATTTTGTCCATTGTATATTTGAGCTACTGGCAAATGTTTCCAGGCATGTTAGAGGGCCAATCGTATCCCTCCCAAGCTTCCATTTTGGTTGAAAAAAAGTCTTAGTTGCTAGCAAAAACATTCTGGAATGGATTTGTTGATAGAAGATGACTGCTGTGCTTTCAGAAGGAAAATTAAACTAAAGAACAAGTATATTTAAGCATAATTGCTTTAAAAACAGAACACATGCTGTAGTATAATCTATTGTTCCCTGGAAAATGGAATAATCCAGAAGGCTGAGTTCAGTGCAGTGTAGCAGAAAAGAAAACAAATTAATTTGCAATGCAGAGTTCTGCTTGCAGCTTTCTGCCTGAGTGCATGTAAGGTGCCTTGGTGCCACTGGAAATCAGCTCATTTTGGGTTCTGGTAGGACAATCCAACAAGTGTCAGATGAGGTTTTCAGGAAGGCCATTATCAGATTGAGATAATCCTACTGAAAACTGACTTTTAAACAGAACCCAGCTCCCTCTGGAGGGTGGCTCACCCCAGTGCCATGGGGTCCATCTGTGCTCTAGACTCACTCCTGCCTCTGGTTTTATGCAGAATCTCCCATTGGTTTCTGTGAACCATGACACAGTATTACAGCACTAGTAGTACCCGAGTCATATTCTGATTTTGGGTTTGGAAAACTGGAGTGTCCCCAAAGTCCACTTGTCCAGAAGGCCTGAAGCTCTGAATAATGGCTCAGAGACAGCCATGAGCCTAAATATTAGTTCAATCTCCAAAATGATGATTGATTTCCTAGCTCAGACTTTTTTTTTTTAATCCAAATTATAAACTATTTCACACCACCGGAGAGTATTTTTTGTTTGCCTTTTCTACTTGTTTACTCTTTTAATTTGTATAGTCTATCACATGTTTCTTTTTGGAGAATATTCTTCACAGCAACAGACATTATAGAAATGCTTCTAATTACTGTCAGTAAGTCAAAACAACCGATTTCTGAACAGCAGAATCAGGTACAAGGCATGATGGCAACAGCAAAGTCCCATTGCAGGTTGGAATATTAGAAATGCCAGCATGCAAACAGGTCTGTGTTGTCAGACTTTGCTACACTGAAGCCTTACTATGTTAAGAAAGAAAGCTTTTCCAATGATATGCCAAAAGATACTCAACCATGAGCAACACCAGCAATCTTGTAGCTCTGAAGGAAGGAAATAATCCATCTCAAGATGCATTGAGCTTGTTTCTGTGTAGTAATCTATGTCAAGTTTCTTTGGAGCTGGTAAACCAAGTAAGAATAATAAACACATGAAAGCTGCAAGGAATTGGAGGGAGTCTGGTGAATGTTGCAGGAATTCAGCTTTGCTGCCACCAGGATTTCAGCAGGCCTTCCCATGACAGCCTTACACCACTCCCTTTTCCATTCAGCAAAGTTCAGCAAAGTGAAACCAATTTCCCCCAGTTCTTTAAAACTTGGTTTCCTGGTTTTTGAAGGGAAAATTTCAGTACAACTTGTAGTACATTTCTACCCTTCTGGCTGTATTCTGGAGATAAGCCATGCTCCTTTTGGACCACGGTGGCTTGGGGTCAGCCCTGAGCCCTATGGCTTTCTCCAGCTTTAGATGTAGATGTGATCGCATTCTATGGCATCACATTAATAAAATCCCTTTCAGTGCAAACCTGTGAGGCTGTATTGCTTGTATGTGTTGTCATCACATTAGAGTGATGGGTAAACTGAGTCTCACAACAGTGACTTGGCTTGCTGTGTCACCTGGGAGGATAGATCAGCACCAGAATCATCTTTGCAGTCTACCAGCGCTGCCTGGCCCTACAGGCTGCAGTAGGGAAGATACATATTGCCAGCAGTAAACATCCCCAGAGTGATGAGATTATTAATGTCAGACATCTCTTACACATCACATGTATAGAACCACTGTCCAGTAAGACCAAGGATTATTTTGATAAGCAGTTGGCCTTGAGCAGCATTAGTCTGTGGGAAAGTTTCTTGGATGTAGCTAGTCTGCTCTACAAGGCTCATTAAATTGCATTTTGCTACATTTACTGCACGTGGCTCACTTCCCTCATATGGATTGACTGTTTACGCTTATTCCTCAGCTGTGTTTATTGGTAAAGTTTCATGGCCTTAATCACAAATGCATAACAGCCCTAACCAATGCAGAGCATCCACCATTTCTAATAACATATGGTCTGACCGCTCAATAGTTTCAATGCTACAGTTCATTAATTCTCCACGGGAATAATAAGCATGTAGTATTGTCCTATTTTTTAAACCAATATTGTTCCAAGGAGATAAAAAAAAAAAAAAACGGACCCACTATAATCTGAATTTAAACAGACCCTTATTTAGTTTTTGCAGAGCTGTGCTGCTGTGTGACAACGAAATCAAAGCCGCAGGATTTCTATCTTGGTTAAATAAATGTCACACCCAATTGATTGGAAGCCTTCAGAGGCAAAACTTCAAGTTCATATCTAAAGTCATTTTGACATGCTTCTTTCCTTCATCGTATTTTGGAGAATACCCATCCTTAACATCAGGACATGAGAAAGAGAGCAGTAAATGTAATGACAAGTACAGTCAAGACACGTGCATTTAGAACACATACAGTTATGGTTCTGCAGCACATCTGAAATGGTTGTTTACCAGTGCACACAATATGAGGAACAAACAGGATGAACTCGAAGCTTTGATCCTTTCCCAGAGCTGTGATGTCATTGATACTAGCTGGATGCGATGGAATGAATACTGGGAAGGACAGATATTGGCTGTCACAGAATCACAGAATCACAGAAACACCAAGGTTGGAAAAGATCTACAAGATCATCCAGTCCAACCATCCACCCATCACCAATGGTTCTCACTCAACACAAAATTCAACCGTTCCTTGAACACCTCCAAGGTCGGTGACTCCACCACCTCCCTGGGCAGCCCATTCTGTGATTCTGTGATTCTGTCCAGGAGGGATAGGCAGGGCAGGCAAAGTGGAGGTGTTGCTCGGTAGATGGTGTTCTCCTACCAACTTATTGGATGAAGGGAAAGTGGTGGATGTAATTTTTCTGGATTTCAGTAAAACCTTTGCTATTTTTCCTCATGGCATCCTTATGGACAAAAAAAAAAAATCTTTTATAGTGAATATGGTGAGGCACTGGCACAGGTTGCCTAAAGTTGTGGTGGATGCCCTGTTCCTGGACAGTGAGGCTGGATCAGGCCCCAGGCCATCTGATCTAGCTGTGGTGTCTCTGTTCATTGCAGGGAGTTGGACTAGATGGCCTTTAGAGGTCCCTTCCATCTCTAAGGACTCTGTGATTCTATGATTCCATGAAATTCTCCACTTGTGAGTTGAACAGATTGATGCTATATTTCGTGATGAACTGTCTCAGTGGCAGAGCTCACTGGGTCACAGTGAATTGGCTCCATCTGGCTGGCAACCCATCAGTAGGAGTGTTCCTCAGGGCTCAGTTTGAGGGCCAGTCCTCTTCAATGTTTTTGCTAATGACCTGGATGCAGGAGTGGAATGCACTCAGTAAATGCCAGGTGCTGCACTTCTCCTATATTTAGTGTTCAGTGTTTAGTTTCACCATTGGTATTGCATGGCTCCAGAATATGAATAAGTTGTCAAGGTCCTTGAAAGCACCCAGATGAGGCAACAAAGCTGATGAAAGAGCTGGAAATCATGTCCTGTGAGCAGAGACAGAGCACATGTGGGTTATCTAATTTGGAAAACAGATACGTGAAAAGTCATGGCAGTCTGGTGATGTTCCTGATGACTGGAAAAACGGCAGCATTGCACCCATTTCATTTAAGGATACAAAAGATCACTGAGGTAGCTACCAATCTCTCATACTCACCTTTGTGCTGGGAAAGATCATGGAGCAGATCCTCCTGGAAGCTATGCTAAGGCACATGGAAGACAGGGAGATTGTAGAGGAGAAGCAGCATGGCTTCACCAAGGGCATGTCCTGCCAGACCCACCTTGTGGCCTTCTATGATGGCCACATGATAATGATAATTGCATCAATGAACAAGGGAAGAGCCACTGATGTCATCTGTCTGGACTACAGCAAAGCCTTTGACGTGGTCACCCACAACATTCTTCTCTAAATTGGAAAGATATGGATTTGATGGATGGATGTGGATCTGCAGCGTTGTGCAGATGACAGTTGTGCAGATGACACCAAGTTGTGTGGTATGGCCATCACTTCTGAGGGACAGGATGCCATTCAGAGAGACCAATACAGGAAAAGTAGTGGGCCCAGGTGAACCATGTGTACTCAGCACAGGAGAGACATGGAGCTGTTGGAGTGCATCCAAAGGAGGGCCACAAAAATGATCCAGTGTGAGAGCTGGGGCTGTGCAGCATGAAGGAAAAAGCTCCAGAGAGATCAGAGAGAGATCTTTCAATATCTAAAGGGGCTGCAAGAAAGAAGGGGACAGACTCTTTAGCAGGATCTGCTGCAATAGGACAAGAGGAAATGGTTTCAAACTATAAGAGGGGAGATTTAGAATGAATATAAGGAATTTTTTTTATTAAGGGTAGTGAAGTGCTGGCACAGGTAGCCTTTTTTATTATTATTATTTTGTTACAGAACAACAAGGCAAGTGAGAAAAGTTAAGATTCAAACTTTAAGAAAATAATTCAGCACTGTGAATTCTGATATTCTTTGAGGTAACTGTCTGGTAGCATCATTGTACTACTGTAAAGCAGAGTTAAACTTGGTTTTCCCCAAACTGTATGTTTCCAGCTATCATTATACTTTGATTTAGCTTGTGATTCTTTTTCAACAGGTGCATCATGAAATATACTGTAGAGATGGTTACATTTTTATAGAATCATAGAATCGTAGAATGGTTTGGGTTGGAAGGGACCTTTAAGATCGCTCATTTATGGCCATAGTTTTTACATGTCAGGCAGGTATTTTAATCTCTGTGATGCTTGACTCATCCTCTTGTCCAGTGAGACGAAGTAAACAGTATGTATTCCTTGTTCATATAAACATCCAAGCCTTCAAAAATATCTCTCTGACCTTCTTCAACTCTTTGCCTCAATGATTTCCTGTGGCAGGGAATTCCTCAGGATGATTATAGTTTTAAACAGAAGTATTTCCTTGCATCCATTTAAACTTTGTTGCCTGTGAAACTGATGCAGCAACCCCCTATGTTTTTTGCTCTGGATACAGAGGAGCTCCCAGATGGCTTTTCTGCAAACCAGTCATTATTTTGTATTCCAGCATTATTTAAGTATAAATACATATACAAAAAAGAAGCACACTACAACAACCCGCTTAAATAAACAGGAAAAATCTAAAAGTTTTTCCAGAATCTCTAAATCCTTGCACGCTAGTTAAAAAAAAAAAAAAAGAGAGAGAGAGAGAGAGAAATCATCAAGAAAATGACCTTTTAAAGTCAGCTGCATCCAGCATACACAGTAAATGGAAAAAAAAAAAAACAAAACCAAAACAACAAGATGGCCTTTTCCTCCTTTCTCCTTCCTTTAGACTGAAAATAGATTTCTGTAGGCACACACCTCTTCAAGTTAAAGAACTGGACCTTAATGCTTTCTTGTCCTCTGCAGATCTGCCCTGAACTTTGTTACCACCACCAGTAAGTTTCCATTGGCATAACAAACCACTGCAGCCCAGTTCTTCATGGTGCACTCTGTGTGCTGGGAATTCTTGTCCCATCTCCAAGGGTTCACCAGGGTCATCCCAAGCATGGGGACAATAGCTCACACTCGAAAACACCAAGACCCACAGCTCCTGGCAGATTCTGGGTAGCCTTTCCAACCCAGCAGTACCCTTGCTTTCATTTTCTCCAACCACACTGACAGCTGGTTGAAAATCATAGACTTCAGTCTATAGTGTTTTCATGTAAAGATAGGCAAACAGCTTAATAAATTCACTCAAGGTTACTGAGATGTCAGCTGCAGTGTCACAGACAGAGTCGAATACCTCCATCTCCAATGATTCACTTTGTAACCCTGGTTACTAATTGTGTGCATGATGAATTTTACTTCTCCAAGGGCCGTATTATGTTCAGGAGATGGGTGAGACAGGACCTGTGCAAAACAAGTCCCACTTTTAGCTTTCCTTCTTAACCATTCAGACTTCATAAAATAAATACTGGGATCTACTGAGAAGATAGAAATTATGAAGCAGGAACATCTGATGTCCTCATCAAAGAACATAAAATACAACCCTTCCATGGTGCCACTCTGGCATGTCTATGGAGTTATGCTGGAGATAACTTGCCTGTTGTGCTGAACAGAAACTGGAAACACACACATACATACTTTGGATGGATTTAATGTTGTCTGTTTTTCAGTAAAGGAATTGTATCTCCCAAATCAGTTTTCTTGAAGAAAAACATCTATCATCCCAAATCAGGGATCTCAAGAGGCTTACCAACTGGGAAGTCTTTCTTTACAGTCTCTTCCAACCTAGCCCCAAAGGTTTTGTGCTTGAAAACCAGAGTCTTTACAGAAAAAGAACATTTTCAGCCTCATTCAGTAGCTCAGCTGAACAAGAATCCATTGGTTCTCTCAAGACCTCAGAGTTCAGGATCAGCCTGGTGTAACCCTTGGGATACAGAAGCTTCCCAAAGGCCATCATACTCTGCTTGCCATCAACATATATGTGTTTAATTAGGCTCTTGACAGGTAAAGACTGTGAAAAGAGGACAGTTTGTTCTCCCAAGCTGTTCACTCTCTAAGCCCCCTGTTTATTTTGGAAGTGAATGAATAACATTGTGCTGGGAAAGGAAATTAAAAAAGCAGGGTTGTAATTTACAGTAGAGAAGAGAACAGATTTAGGGGCCTTTTTTTTTTTTCCTTTCCTTCTCCCTCCTCTTTTCCCCCTTTTCACTGCTCTGGTTCCAAACATCCAAACGTGCTACAGCTAAAAAGAGGACCTCAAGCCTTCCTTACTGCTGGCAACAACAAGTGAGTTACAATTGCCAGTCTCTGTATTCTTGCCAAGTGAACAAAATGCTTCAAGGCAAAGGAAAAGAAAAAAAAAAAAAAGAAAAGAGGTTTATCAAAACCAAATGCTACTGGAAATCCTAACGCTGTGAAGCCCAGTTCAAGATGTACATTGAAACCTATCCCCATCCATTTAAGGACAGAGAAGAAAATGGATTCTTTAATAGAATATTTAAAATATAACAATTGCTTTGGAGTGAGGAATTCTACTCTCTCTGGTTCTTATAAAAGTTCTGATTTTTTTTTTTCCTTCATCTCTAAGAAAACTCCCAGCAGTTTTCTTTGAAAGAGGATCCTAGGCAGGCACCTCTTTTCCAAAGCGCTCAACATTGTTCTAATGAGATGTGATAGGTGGTTTGGAGTAGGAACTGGTCCAAGCAGTGGAGGTATCGCTTTATTGTGTGTTTGTTTTTCTTTTAAAATTCAGCAATCTGGACACTCTTCATTTTCACTTTAATGCTTCTTATTATTTTGTTTCTAACCTGTCTCCTAAATCCAAATCAGATCCAGCCTCCTTCCCCTTCCAAGTGCTCACTGCAGAATGGGAGAGGGGGAAGCTGAAGGTTTTTATTTTTAGAGTAGTCACAGTTCTGCAGGCCAGGAGGGATGAAATACTTGGACCATCTAGTCTCATTGTCGAACACCACAGGCCATAGAATTTCAGCCAGTGATTTCTGCATTTGTGCTGGAGCTGGATGACACTTTCTGGGCAGCTACCCAAGTGCCAAGTCTTGCAGCAGGCATCACAACCTTGGGAGTAGAAACTTAACGGATAAGTCTCACCTCTACAAGTTGTGTCCAGTTTTTGTCTTGAACACTTGCAGATACTAGCTCAAAACATACAAGCTTGCTGTAACTTTACAAGACACACCGTCTTCTGCAAGCCCTGGTCAGGGCTGTGGCTCCTAAGATTCATCTGAGCAATTAGCTGGCCTGCATAGTGAAGCCCAAATGAACAAGTATCATCTGAGAAGCCAGTGGCACTGGCTGATGGTGACGTAGCAACCATCATTCTTTACAGAGAGAGTGGAGAGGTGCTGGAACAGCTGCCCAGAGAGGTTGTGGATGCCTCATCACTGGAGGTGTTCCAGGCCAGGTTGGATGGGGCCCTGGGTAGCCTGGGCTGGTATTAGAAGATATGGAGGTTGGTAGCCCTGCCTGTGGTAGGGGGTTGGAACCTGATGACCCTTGAGGTCCCTTCCAACCCAAGCCATTCTATGATTCTACGATTCTATGACCAGCAAATGGTACCTTTAAGCTGCAACCAGAGCCTGCAACCAAACCAACTGACAGAAATATTCCAAAATAATGGGTGGAAGGAGAAGCTGCATAGTCAGGCTCTGGTTTCAGCTGAGAGATGGAGAAGTTCCTGGTGACTCTCTATGTGAAATATTTTTTCTCTTTATTTCTGCACTTAGGGAGGAGTTTGTGATTGCATCCCACCCTCATCCAGCAGGCAGTGCTATTAATCATAACTAACCATTACCTTGATCTGGTGGGCGACAGCCTTGCCCATGGCAGGGGGTTGGAACTGGTTGATCCCTTCCAACACAAGCCATTCTATGATTCTATGATTCTGTGATTCTGCTATCATGCTAAGGCCTGAACTTGATGGTGCTCAACATCAGGACCAAGAAGGGGGGAAAAAGGAAGCAAAGACACCAGGGATAATTTCGCAGACTGGATATGATCTCAGAAGCCATCATCCATGCTGTACACGAGAGCTCAGGATAGCAAATTGAACCATTTCTGCTGCACAGGTCTCAGAGGACTTTCCAGCTGTAGCTACAGCCTTGGCACAGAATTTTAATGGAGTACACTGCAGGCAATGCATGCCAAAATATTAGGTTGAGGCCAGACCAACTCCACCTTGCAGACCCAGATTAAACCACTTTCTAATTGCCCCTTGGAAAAACTCAACAGTTTCATTAGCAGATGTATTTTAAATCTTTCCTGAACTTTTCCCATTTGTCCTACGTCTTTGTTGAAGTTCACCAAATGTGCAACCCAATAACAGACTCACCAATGCAATACAGACACAGTGCCAAATCCTACACTTCGTTTTCCTGCTTATTGCTGGCAAACAGCCTTGATGGATGCAATTACATTGTTTGGCTGGTGTGTTCTTTTTGATTACATCAGGGGAAGACTCTGTTTCACTATTACAAATGATATCCACCATCCATGCAACGTCTGCAATGTGTGGATGTGCTTGTTCTCCTGTTGTCCTCTTGGGGTTAATTGAATATCAGATTTCAAAGCTTCTTTAATGGATTTACCAAAGTGCAATACAATAAAACTATCACAATGTTTTTCCACACAATGAAGTAAATGCAATTTAGACCCAGAGAGGAGAAGGGTGAAGGAAATCGGTTCTGGATGCAATCTTGGTGCCTTGTAGGTTGAGGTGAGCTCCAAGTTTTGTTTCCTTCGGTAAGAGCCTCAGTAAATGTTACCCTGATAGTTATGTTTTTACTTATTAAACCTGTGTCACAAAATTAAATTTGCTATAAATGAAAGACTGAGTAGGAGCATTCTCATCTGCTCTCTGCTCCTTGTCAGCCTCAGGATGTTGTGTTATGGAGCCGTTCCTGGCTCACCAAGCCTCCTCCTCCATTATGTTAAAAGAGAAACTGGTGAAATATTCCCTTGTTACTAACTGTTAATATCTGTGTTTCTTCTTCTTCTTCTTCTTCTTCTTTTTTTTTTAACACACAATGCTCTGAAATTGAAGCTGTAGCTGCAGCACATTAGCAGCTGTTAACACATTTCTGCTGGTTTGTCCTCCAGCCATGGAACACAGATCTTCCTGCTCAGCAGCTGAGCTCCCAAGCTCTGCTTCAAATGAAAGCAAAGAACAGCTTCAAAGACTGCATCCACAGCAGTTTCCCCAGCATCAAAGGTGTAGACAGGCCCTTACCAAGATGCACATCAGTCTTGACATCCAGATTGCAGTGAGGCTTTCCTGGGATCTAATCAGGATATGCATGAAAGAAAGAAATGAAGCAGAAGTCTTGCCAAAAGTCTTGCCAGGATTTAGATGCTAGATTTGGGGGTTTTCAGTTCCTGCAGGAAATTCAAGATGGAAGTAAATATTATAGGATAGCCTTGGTGATATCTTTCAGTACCTAAAGGGGAGCTACAAGAAATAAAGGGTCTTTAGAAGGGTCTGTGTTGATAGGACAAGGAAGAATGGTTTCAAACTTAAAGAGGGGATATTTAGATTGGATAGAAGGAAAAAGTCTTTTGCAGTGAGGGTGATGAGGCACTGGCACAGATTGCCAGAGATGTGGTTGATGCCCTGTCCCTGGACACTTTCAAGGCAAGGCTGGATCATAGAATCACAGAATCACAGAATCACAGAATCATAGAATCATAGAATCATAGAATGGGCTGGGTTGAAAAGGACCATAATGACCATCTAGTTTCAACCCCCCTGCTGTGTGCAGAGTCACCAACCACTAGAACCACTGGGTCAGGCCCTGGGCAACCTGATCAAGCTGTGGTGTCCCTGTGCATTGCAGGGGAGTTACTAGGTGATCTTTAAAGGTCCTTTCCAACCTTAAGGAATCTATGATTCTTTGACTGTATGATATTTCACTGAATATATTTTATATATGCTCAAACTATATGTCAAGCCTGAACCCAAGTTCAGGTATGAGATCTAATCAGCTGTTTAAAGGATGGCCCATGCTGCAATAGCTCCTTATCCAGGCTGTGAACTCCTTGCTTCTGGTTTAAAGAAGAGTTGTGATGCAGCTGAGAGGAGCTTGGGAAGCTGCTATTAATAATTTCTTGCCTGCTGACTCCGTTGCTTTCTTAGCAAGTGATTATCTGAATGGATCCTCAGGATAAGTAAAGCTGACTGAAAGACAATGTATGTCTTCTCCTTTGCAGTTATAATTTGGCAATTTTTATGAGGGTCCCATGATCATCTTCTCCTTTCATATTTTCAGAGACCCAGTGAGGCAAGTTAGCCTGCAACAATGTGGAGAAGCACGAGTGAAATAGATCAGTGAATTTCACCCATACACTCCATGTATGCCAGCTCTCATCTTTATCTTGAGAAATGTAGCATATGAATAACTCCAAAAGTGACAAAGCACATCACCTGGGATGTCTTGGTTACCACCACAAGCTGAGAATGGGAGAAATGGAGCACTGCCCTAAGAGGGAATGGAGGTGAAAGCATCAATGTGATGATGTGCACAGCCTACATCCAGGTAGCCCTTCGTGCTGCCCTGCTGTCCCATGGTGCAGAGACATGCATGGTGAAAAGCAGTGTTCCAATGGCTTCACTAGCAGTGTTTGCCACATGCCAACAAAAGGGCCACAGGGACAAACATTAACTCTGTTGTAATCATTTGCACGTGCAATAGGCAGAACATTATTTTCTTTTCCATTCCTGCAAGCATAGCCACAGATCTGAGATGGAGGGTGTCAATTCCTTTCCTGTAGTGTTCTTTTCGTGTGGTCCTACAGAATAGATGATAGACACATACCTTACACACTGAATGTGATATTCAGGGATGTGTGTCCAGCCCATTAAAACCCAGTGGGTTTAATTAGAAACAATGGAAGGGAAAATAAGGGTTTTTTTGACTGCGTGAGGAGCAAAAAGCAGCTGACAACTATACTTGCTCTGCAAGTCTGGTTAAGAGCAAAAGCCAGTGGCTCTGAATGGGTACAGAAATAAGCATGGAGGTTAAGACAATGCCTTTTCCTATCAGCTTTTCTAGAAATTACATAAAGGAACAAAAATAGCTGCCTCTGAATCAGCAGAAAGAATGCAATTGTAGCTCCAAATGCAAGCAAGGGGATACTGCATCTCCAGGATGTTAGATATGCAGGAAGAACATGCTATACAGGAATTTATGCTTACCATGAAGGCAGTGAGATGGACATTACCACGGTATGAGATCTCTGCATCTGGCCAGTAATCAGGAATGTGGTTTTAATATGGTTAAATATGGTTTTAAAGAATGTTCATCGGGTACGTCTGTAATCAGTGTCTAATAGGAAGCACCATCATATCTACGCACAGCAGAAGTGTGGTGTTTCCAGGTAAAGCTTAGTGACATCAGTAAGAACGTGAAACAAAATTGTTTTAAGTGAGGCAATAGAGACAACAGAAGCAGGGAGGTTAAAGGCTTTTTCTTTGTTTTCCAGTTCTTTTAGGTGCTTTATTCTCTAACCATAAAATATAATAGGGAAATTCCCGCTCTTCAGGATTTTTTATAGAGAAATGTAAATGTAGTCTTGAAAGAAAATCCAAGTTTCAAGAAAAAGAAAAAAAAAAAAAAAGAGGAAAAAGAAAAAGAATTATAGAGAAACCTGAGAAATTCAAGTGCAGTAAAGCAATAGGAGCTGACGATCTTCACTCATGGGCATGGAAGGGAATGAAGTGTGAAACAGATCTGAGTTTATGCAATCAAGGACCGTTCCAAGAGCCATTACAATCAATGGAAAGATTCTCCAAAAACTGGATCAGGCCTTCCCAAACTGATTCAGAAAAACAATGAGTACCCAGAGGAAGGTGTCCATCACCCTTTCAGATCAGATGTGGGAAATGCAGTGGGGTGAGAAGTGCTGCACCAGTAGAACCAGCCAGACTGGGAGCAATCCATGCTGTATGGAAAGCTCTCTCTAATTACAGTGCTCCATCTCAGCCAGTGAAGCTCAGCTCTGCAGGAGTTGGCCCCATAGCATTGGAAATGGCATGCGACACGACTGACATCAAGCCAGGTCCTGCCACCCACGTGGCGAGGGGAATGCTCTCAGGATCTGGCCCATCTCAGTGGCACTGCTGTGTTTACATGGCTGCAGGCTCTTGCTGCTCAGCTCAGCTCGCTGGCTTGCAAGATGCTCTACATCTGAAAGCTGCTCTTTCTTCCCCGAAATCACTGCTGGCAATCATTTGTCACTGCTAAGGACAACATCTCCCGCTGCTTGGCGATAGGGCTTCTGCATAGACGATGCCTTATGGACAACTTCAAGTTTCCAAAACAGCATGAGCGCAGAGCACGGGCCAGGCTTCCCTTTTCAGTCACTGAGAAGCAAACACTCACAGCTGCCAAGGATTTTACTTTATTGTCATTTAAGTTGGCTCTTTCTGCACCAGTCGCTGGCGGTCTCACAGTAGCAGGAGTTGAGTAATAATAGTATTTCCAGTCCGCTCACCTCCAAGCAGTGCTTTACGGGAGAGACTGCTGGGAGAACAGGATGAAGATGGTTTGTATTGGCTGTTCCTTCCCTCTTCTCATCAGACTGTGATTCAAGCTAGTATCAAGCTACAAACTCCATCACACGTCCCCCCTGTGAATTTTCCATATTCACTCCTCAGCAAGCAGGACTGCACTGCCATCCATCAGTAATCAGAGGTGCAGAGCGGGTCCTCTCTTCTTGGAAATTCTGAACCAAAGTCATACACTGTCTTTTCAGCAGTGCCATGGCTTGACTACACAGAGGCTTGGGGCTATATTTTAACCTGAGAAGGTTTCTTTAGGAAGTTTGCAAAACCTGGGCTCACCAGACTTGCCCAGCTAAATACAGGACACTCCCTTTTCCCAAAACTTTCCTCATATTCACAGAAATAGAAAACAAATCAAGGAAAGTGCCTGGAAGCAGGCTAATGTCACAAAGCTCCTAAATCAGCCCCAAAGTCATGGATACACCATCTCAAACAACCTCTAGTTGCAATTTTAATACATCTTCAGACCACAGAGAGCTAGTGCTCTTTGCTGTTGGCTTCTTTAAGAATGCAAGGAAATTATAACCTCCATTTTCTTCTTTGGTGTTGCTCTCCAAATTTCCTAAATATTCTTTTTTTGCTAAATTAGAGACAAAATCACACTGTAGTGGAGGAGGAGCACCCCTGCTTTGTCTGTTGTTCGAGACAAGCTGCAGACTGTCATAATTTGCAAAATCCTTTGGAAGTAGGTCTCCATTCATGGTACTCACTTGACTTTGCTTTCTTGGCTTCAGTAGAAGCCAAGACAACTTCACTCTGGTTTCTTGCCAGCTGTGATCAGCCCGATTAAAAAGAAACACCAGCCTGGTCCACCTGCAATTCAACAGAGCAAGAAAGGGATTGACCAAGTAAATTCATTCTCTGTTGAATGTCTCATTGATTGGAGGTGCCCAGGGATAGGCTGGAGGGAGATCTGAGCACTCGATGCTGTGAGTATCCCTGTTCGTTGCAGAAGATTTGGGCCAGATGGCCTTTAGTGTTCCCTTCCAACTGAAACAGTTGTATGTTTCTGTGAATTTCATGTAGAAACAAAGCCACAGGTGAAGAGGAGCGAGGGTTGGAGGGGACTGTGCTAGCATATGGCTCACTAAAGGAGACAAAGGTTAACAATACCATACCACCTGGAAGGAAAAGATGCTTTGAGGATTGTCAGGGGATGTCTGAATGAGACCATGACTTGGGAGCAGCTGATTGCAGCCCTTCAGAGCTGTAATATTGCATTCAGCAGTGCAATCTTACAGCTGATAGCAACTTATTGTATCTGTTTTCTTACTTTCCAGAGGGCAGAGTGACTCTGTTTCAAATTAATGCATGATGTCTTCTGTTTGATTTAATAAACTGTTGTAAACGTAAACATCTTACAGTAAACATCACTTCAATCAAAATCTGGATAGTCCTGACTAGACTTGGAAGGTCACAACCAACTTATGGAAGACACAGAAAGAAGGAAGGACTTGCCACTTTTTTTCTTTAGTGGTTGTAAATGGTTTGTGAGAAAAAGGAAGGAAAGATCGTCCATTGTATTATCAGTTTAATGGTGATTTTCTGCCTCATAATATAAGCATCAACAAGATTTTACATCAGTAGACAGTTTTACAGCTTCCAGAACTTTTTTGGACTGAATTGTTGGGCCTGTGTGATTAGGGAGAAGTCTCTCATGAAATCCATTGGGAATTAAGGTATCTAACCTATTTTCCACACAAAGCCGCTGTGTGAGATCTGTGAGCTGAATCCCAGCAGTGCCAGAGCCAAATTTCCATCTCACATCCCCGAGGAAAGCCCTGACCAACAGGTGATTGTGTCAACTCTGCAATGGAGAACTTTGGGCAAGAGACAGAAAAGGAGACCTGTCCTCTGTGCTTCTTTGCAAGAGACAGCTCAGAATTTCTTTGACTAGCTCTTCTTGCACTAAAGAGCCATTCAAACACATACAAATAGCTTTCCTGATGGAACAGCCCCTGTGTAGACCCTCCAAGATCAAATACACACAGAGAGTTTTCCAAGCAGGACAGCCCCTGGATAGACCCTCCAAGAAGATTTCCCAAAGCCAAGGTCTTTAGCATTGCAGGGTCTGTAGCTGTAGGGCAGGGAATGATGCCAAAAGTTCCAGACAGCCTCTCCTGGAGCCAAGAGCCTGGAAGAACAGATCTAATCTGGGCACAGCTCCCAGTTCTACAGCAGGGAGCCTGGAAGAATGGAGAAGCCAGGCCAGAGCCAGAGGTCTCAAAGCATGCCAATTCCCTGCTGCAGAGCTGCGACTCGGAGATGGGCAATGTGGACATGTACTGAGGGTGGGAAACCAAGTCCACATGCAGGACCTCCTCTTCTGGAGACAGCTGGAGTTAGGGAGCAGTGTGCCAGCATGAGTGCCACAGCTTCTCAGAGCTTGCTGGAACAAGGCAAGTCCCAGTGTTGAAAGAGCCCATTTCTATTCAGAGATGTCGTGATTTGGGAGTTCTGAAAGCGGAAGTGTATTGGAAATTCAAAACACTTTTTTTTTTTTTTGGTTTATATCCAAGATAGACAAAAATCAAATGTGAAAGATAAATAAGTAAAAGGTGGAAACTGAAAAAAAAAAAAAAAGAAGAAGAAGAAGAAAGAAAGAAAGAAAGAAAATCCCTAAAAATTTGAAACATTGCCTTTTGCCAGAGCAGTGTGTGTGTGCTCAAGGCATGGGTGGAAGGAATCGACTAATTTGAACAAACTGTGTTTTTCCGAAACGCTTCTACCTGAACTGATAAAGTGTTCCAAAGACAGAAATGTGGGCTCTGTTCCTCACTGGTGTGTGTGCAGCTACACTGACTTCTGGCAGAATTTCCCCAGAGCAAATGATTCAAAAAACGAGTGCAAAACTCATCAGTTAAATTATTCGCAGCTACAGTCCCTGCTTTATTAGGCTGCTTTTCAAGGAAAAAAAAAAAAAAATTATTTTAACTAATCACAAATTCAAATCACTTTGCTGGAAAACTATATGCAAACAGCTCCAGTCAGCCTTAATAGGGCTTGGGAGGAAAGCCAGGCATTGACTTGGCCTCTCGGAGCTCCGATATCACGCTGGCCGCTGGGCAGTGGTTACACAAGTCAGAGATGCAGCATGCTGCTTCTGTCAGAAGTCTCTGCCAGCAGAGGAGACAGATGCCTTTGGAGCAGCACCCACTGACCTCCAACACGCACGCACAGAGCAGTGTTTATTCACTTGTCACTAAGTGGATGTGTTCACACTCTCTCCGTTTGTTTTATTAAGTCTGACGCATTGTTGTGACGAGGCGGTGCTCAGCAAGCTGCAGAAAAAGGCCTTTCTGATAAGGTGATCCCATCCCACTGAGCTCTGCATGAATTTGGTAACTCTTCATTCACTCAGCAAGGAGGCACTAACACTGGTGACTAACACAGAGGGCAACCTGGCTGCTGTGCAGGCTGCCTTCATGCCTAGTTGCATTTGCCTCCTTCCTCACTTTCTCTTCATAAGTTTCCCATTCTTTTACAGATCTCAACTGCAATGAAAAATTGCATCTTTAGATGACACCTGTTGATCCTCCAGGTCCCTTCCAACTCAAGTCATTCAATGATTCCATGATCCAGTGATTCAGTGAATTGGGACTCTTCAGCGTGGAGAAGGTTCTGGGGGGACATTATAGCGTCTTCAAATACCTGAAAAGGTCCAACAAGAAAGCTGGGGAAGGACTTTTTATAAGGGCAGGTGGCAACATGATGAGGGAAAATGGCTTTAAACTGAAAGAGAGTAGAGGTTAGGAAGAAATTATTTCCTGTGGGGGTGGTGAGACACTGGAAGAGGTTGCCCTGTGAGGCTGTGGATGCCCCCTGCCTGGAAGCACTCAAGGCCAGGCTGGATGGGGATGTGAGCAGCCTGGGCTATAGGAGGTGTCCCTGCCTACAGCAGGGGGTTGGAACTGGGTGATCTCAAAGGTCCCTTCCAACCCAACCATTCAAGGATTGAATGATTCAAGGATTCAAGGATTCTATGACTCAGTGATTCTATGACTCTATGATTCCATCACTCTATGATGGGCAGGCTACACCAGCAGGAAAGAAAGGAGATCCAGTGGGATAAATACAACTCTGGGACTTGCCCAGAGAAGTGGCCATGGATGGGCCCTGGGCAGCCTGAACTGCTGGGGGGGCACTCAGCCCACAATAAGAATTGGGACTGGGTGGGCTTTAAGGTCCCTTCCAGTCCATTCTGTGATTCTGTGGTTCTATGACACAAGAGACGTTGGTTTGGGTTCTGGTTGTCCCACAGCATGCTGGTATGATGCCTAATGACTGATTCATCTGATACCTCTGTGCTGGTGTTCTCCTTTTAAATGAGAAAAACAAATGTCTGATTTTCTTCTTCTCTCAAAGTCAAAGACCGTGCAAGACCCTTAGTGTGTCCTATTACACACAGGTCCATGGCCATCCCTGACAGGTTGCAAACTGCCTCCTGAGTGCTGCTGTAATGATGAGTCAATTGTGGAGAATAAATAAGGGCAAGCCTCACTTTTACTGTAGGCTGAAAACTACTGAGTATTTAAAAATCAGAGCATGATAAGGCCAAAATATCAGTTCTGCTCCCTGTGGAAAGAAATACAGTTATCATCAATTTAGAGACAGAAAAAAGATAGGAAGGATAATGTGTAGTTTCAGGGTTCCAAATGCCCTGTGGAGCTGCTGGAAAGTAAACACAAATCTCTATTACAGATCTATCAACTCTCTTTTTCAAAACAAAAAAAAGCCCAACAAACATTTTCCCCAAGGTCTCAGAGAAGTCAGAATGAGAAAAGAAAGCATTTTTCTAGTCCTCCCATTATTTTGTATGCGTGAGAGAGAAATATTTGTAAATTCCAAATTCAGTCAATATTTCAGGTTTGGGGTTTTTTTGTTTGTTTAGAAAATGCGTATGTATGAATCACAGGGCTCCTATTCCCTTATTACTAAGTAAAATTTCAATTAAAAGACTGTGGATTTGCAGTCTCAAATATCTTATTTCATAGCAGAATATGTGTATATCTCAATGCATGTATGTACATGTCCATAAACATGTGTATATATTCTCTAACTTTGCACTGCAAATATTTATCAAGCACACTAAATATTGTAAACGAGTACAGCTCCAGCACTCTTTCCAAAGATGTGAATAATCCTTACAGAATAATATACACGAGTCTTGCCTGTGTGTTTAGACTTCTCCTGTATATTAATTTCCTGAATAGGGCATCATCTCTGTCAGAGTCACAAAGCATCTTTTACACTGCAAGGCTCCACCATGCTCGTTGCTATAATGTGGTCAGGGACTATGAATTTTTTAGGTTCCATTTGGGGGCATTTTATATGCATATTTCATGAGAGCAGGGGGTGGGTATAATATTTTTGGCAGACACTTGCCAGGATATGGATGGGAGTCAGGAGAAGATGGCTTTTCATATAAGTAGTCAACTCCACTCAATTTAAACCATGGCTCTTGGGAAGCATTTAAAACACAGGACTTAAATGAAGCTGCACTGTAAGCAGTACAGAGCAAACCGTCTGGAGTGTATAAATATATATATATATTTATATATAGCCAGATGCTCAAGGTCAAATGCACAGAGCTAGCCATTGGGGATGAAAGGCATGAAGCAGCTTGCTGGAGACAACTCCCTCTTCAGAGCTGCTCAGCCCTGAGAGGCTGCTTGATGCCAAAAGTCGTCCTTGGGGTGAACCACAGGGTCTGAGTCACTGCAATGTCTCCAGTGACAAGAGAATTGTAGCAGTTCGAGCAGCAGATGCAGAGAAAACTACAGTGCCAGTTGCTTCAGGATGCTGCGGGCCTGCAGGGATCCTCATAATCAGATCCACCCAGGCTCCATCAGGGTCCTATCCAGACAGCTTCCTATCCTGCTGCAGGCACTTGACAGACTTCTGGATTGGCAAATCCAGACAAATCCATTCTTTTTAGACCACTTACTATACATTCAAAGGAGTGAAGCACATGAAAAGTATGGTAGTCTGAACATGTTACAAAGAGATTTTGGAAACGAGTAACCCTAATGTGATTCCAAAGACCATATTCATCCTGCCTAACTTGAGGTACACAGCAGAGCTGCTCTAATTAGTAACATAATCACCTTTAGCTCTTCTATAATCAGGGTAAAGTGATAGAGCTCCTAGATGTGCTGGGAAGTTTCTTTCTCTTCATTAACTGCAGCAAAACATGCCTATCTTTCTGTGATCATTCCTGATTTCAGCCTTTGTGAACATCCCTATTCCTGTCCAAAGGATTCTTGGATGCTCTGGGCTATTTCTCTTGAGATTTGCTGTGAAGTCCCTGGTGACTGGAAAAACATAACACCCATTTTTAAGAAGGGTAAAAAGGATGACCCCAGGAACTACCAACCTGTCAGCCTCACCACTGTGCCAGGACTGTGCTAACCTGTGCTAAGAAACAGGTAAGGCAGGGAGGTGATATGGGAGAACCAGCAAGGCTTCTCCAAGGGGAAATCCTGTTTGGTCAACCTGGTAGCCTTCCATGATGGTGTCACTGAATCAATGGACAAGGGAAGAGCCACTGATGCAATCTACCTGGACTTCAGTAAAGCCTCTGACATGGTATCTCACAACATCTTTCTCTCCGAATTGGAAAGATACGGATTTGATGGGTGGACTGTTCAATGAACGAAGAACTGGCTGCAGGATCAAGTCCAGAGAGTGGTTGTGAATGACTCAGTGTCTGGATGGAGATCAGTGATGAGTGGTGTCCCCCAGGGGTCAGTGCTGGTACCAATACTCTTTAATATCTTCATCAGTGACATCAAAAGTGGGGTTGAGTGCACCCTCAGCAAGTTTGCTGATGACACCAAGTGTGGGGTGCGGTCAACAGAGAAGAGGGATGGGATGCCATTCAGAGGGACCTAGACAGGCTGAGCAGGGGGCCCAGGGAAACCTCTCGAGGTTCAACAAATCCAAATGCAAGGTCTTGCACCTGGGTCAAGGCAACATCCACTAACAATACAAACTGGGGGATGAAAGGATTGAGAGCAGCCCTGCCGAAAATGACCTGGAGGTGCTGGTGGATGGCAGCTGGACATGAGTCAGCAATGTGCCCTTGCAGCCATAAAGATAAACATCTTCTGGGTTGCATCCAAAGCAGTATGTCTGGCAAGGTGAAGGAGGTAATTCTACCCCTCTGCTCTGTGCTGGAGCCTGCTTTGGCTTTCTGTGATTCTGTGATGCATCTGGAATACTGTGTTCAGATGTGGAGTCCTCAGTACAAGAGAGACATCGACCTGTTGGATCATGTCCAGAGAAGGACCAAAAAAATGATCCAAGGGATGGAACACCTCTCCTATGAGAGGCTGAGAGAGCAGGGATTCTGCAGATGGAGAAGGCTGCGAGGTGACCAGAGAGCAGCATTTCAGTATCTAAGGGGGAGCTACAGGAAAGAAGGGGACAGACTCTTCATCAAGGTCTGCGGTGACAGAACAAGGGGAAATGGCTTCCAGCTTAAAGAGGGGAGATTTAAGTTGAATATAAGGAATAAGTCATTTACAGTGAGGGTGGTAAGGCACTGGCATAGGTTTCCCAGAGATGTGGTTGATGCCCTGACCCCAGAGACTTAAAGACAATCAAGACCTGGGCAGCCTGATCAAGCTGTGGTGTCCCTGTGCATTGCAGGGAGTTGGACTGGATGGCCTTTAAAGGTCCCTTCCAACTTTGAGGCTCCTACAAGTCTATGATTTTCTCTCAAATACTTGGATTTGTTTTTAGCTTCTCTCCAGTCATCAGATTCATTCATCAGTAGTCTTTACCTACCAGTCATTTTCTAATTCCACTTGGCCAAACTCCATTTAACCCTTGCTATAAAATTCAATGACAGTTTTTGCGGGGAATAGTAATGGTTTAGCAAATCTTTATAGTTCATTCGCCAGAAGGAACTCAGAATTTAAGGCCAAGTAAACTGCAGTTCATCTACCTATTCTAATTTTGTGAGGCTGTTTTACACAAATTCAGTTTTTAAGATGATGAAAGCAAGTCCATGATCAGGCAACAGTGAAACATACTATTACGGTGAGCTGCTAAGAATAGTCCTGCACATCTCAGCTTGCTGGTGAGTCACTCCAACAGCCTCTTCCAGCAGCACTCAGAAAACAGCAAGCATCTGCCTTGGGACCAGTCAGTCATGTCTGCATCCAACCCTGGCGCCCGTCCTGCTGAGAGAGGAGGCTTGTCTTCACTAATTTCATGATGTCACCTCTAGAAGAGTGGGAAGCACTATTTCCATGAATAATAATGTACCTTGAAGGGCAATCAGTGCTCAAGAACAATGTCCTTGATCGTTGGCCAGCTTGGCAACCCAAAGAGCCCTCCTCCTCCTAGCATAGAGAAACACGTTATTGATTTGCACATTGTTACAGAGGGCAGTTCTTAATCACAATTAGGCCACTGTGAAAAGTCAAAGCATTCAAATCAGATCAGGGCTTTCACCATTGCAATCTGGCATCCATATGTTCAATGGCAACTCAAGCAGACGGCTTTAATTTTTCTGTAGTTTTTCTCTGAAGACTCAATATCATTTACCCCTTTAAATATGTCAGTTCTGTGTTTCTGGATACACAGCCTCATATTGTCTTTCAGAGGGCTAAGTTGAAACACAGTGCTCTATTTTGATATACTATACAATAAAAAGTCCTCTCTTCAAGAAAAATAAAACATGACAACTACCTTTGTATCGTGAGATATTCCCAAAAACTTCAATATTTTGATCTAAGTAAAGACTACATCAGAGCTGAACCGAATTTCTTAAGTAAGTTCTGAATAAAAGTGAGGGTGGCCAGAAATAGTTTTAGTTGACTGCTAATCTAGGGTAATGAATACATCCTTCATATATTTCCAGATGTCACTCAAATATTTGTACCTGAAAGGTTTAGTGTTCAGTGAAAGGTCATGTTCATCTTGAGTTTGATTAAGAAAATTTGAAAAAGATCTCTAACTAAATTTTACAAAAATTTTTCTCTAACTAAATTTTTTTTACAAAAAGGAGTCTAAAATCCATTGACATTAGTCTACCACAGTGGAGATTCATATTCATTCTCTCAAATTGAGGGGAAAGAGCTATTTGAGTGAAAGAGTGATGGGAGCTCAAGCACAAATGGACTCCTGATCAATCACTGGGAGTACACTGACACTGAAATTTATATGCAGTTTTCAAATTTTCAGAAGACCAAAGCCTGAAACCATTGTACAGAGGTAATGGTGGCAAACATCAAGGTGGTTTTAAGAGAAGGCATAATCACTTTATAAGAGGTTTGGGACTCTTCCTGGATGAAAGGATAGGATTCCTCAAATCCTGACACACAGGTGGTGGTTGCCTCCCAATTTTTGCATGGAAATGGACTGATTCTCCAAGGCATGGGTCCTTTCCTCCTAAGGTATCACAAAACAGGCTTCAAAAATCACTTCCTAGACATACCACTTTCTTTACACTGCCTATGAGATGAGCCTAGTATGACTAGGCTAGTTAGACAGAGCTACACTACAGGATCGAGTACTTTGATTATATGACCCCTATTAATGGGACACTGTGTTTAATTTCTTTGAGTTGCACATGTCAGCTTTCTATCTAAATCTAAAGATCTAAAGAAAAATTGTTTTATCTGAGATCTGGAGTAGAAAGTAGATCTGAGGATGATGACATCATGTACTGCAACAAACGATGAATTTTAGCATCTCTGAACATTCTTGGAAGACATCAGATTCCTCAGTTCTGCTTCAAGTTTTTCTGTCTTGAGTTCCTTCACCTTTCCACTACCTCCCCAGGTGTTCTGCAGTGCATGTATCAGAGGTCCCTTGATTATAGCGTTGGCCAGCTTTTCTTCAGCAGCATGTCACCCAGTAAACCCAATGGGAAGAAAGAAAGCCAGAAAGCCAACACCTTTTTTCTTTTTTTCTTACTTTTTTTTTTTTTTTTTAACTTTTGAATAACATCCCAACGAGGATCTTCTATTTGCATCAAAGAAATATGAGCAGGGCTGACATAAGGTCATTGGGAGCCCAGGAGTATATAGTTTATAAACTGATGCCAGCCTAAAAGCCCCAGTAATTTTATCATGTCAGAAGTTAAAATGGTATGAGATCAGAATATCTACTTGCAACATGAGAGATTTTTCTACTGATCCAAATCCTTATTTAATAATAAACTGTGGGGCCTAAAGCCATCTCAGACTTTATTTGAATGGACAAAATACTGAAAACTTTCCACATCCCCTATCACTTCCTTAGAACTAAGAGTGGGAAGTTTGAGCAGCATGGGAGCTTAGTACTGCCGAAGGACCGAGGAATCCTGCTCAGGTCCCCAAACCTCAGTTTCTCCACTTAAACTCCAGGCAGAGTCTATTTAGAGAGTTGTGTCACGTTGATAACCTTCAAGACATGATAGTCTCTCTTTGACACTGAGAAAGAGATAACTCTCAATATAATCATACGAATATATTTATAGTGATGACATAGATTATGTCTTCACAGCTCTTGAGCAGGTGATGGATGATGTGTTTCACCACAAGAGGCTATTTACAGCAGTATATTGACAAGCTAGGGATTTTTTTAAACACAAATTGGAAGCTCTGTCTCTTTCATAAGGCCTTGGCCTTGCAAATGCTGAAAAGACAAAGCTGAAAATACCTTATTCTCCTGAAATTTATAATCATATAACAATGCGCTCTATTTCACTGTGGATAACCATAACCAAATCCCAATCCTGACTGCTCATGTGAAGCCTAAGCAACCCACAGACAAAGAAGAGCCTGATCTGGCATTATACTAATGACTCACATTTTTAAAGCTTGTTTTAGCAAATTAATTGTTTAGATATTATTTAGGAGGATTAAATTCTCCATTTTCTCTTGGCATTTTACCTCAGTGCTGCCACATCCAAAAGACCTTCAGAGAGACGTTAAAACGAGGGAAAACGGAATGTTATTCTCCTCTTGCTCCCCATTCCTCTGCAAAACCAAGAGCCATTCTGCATGGCAGCGTCCCCTCTCCAACCCCCAGTCCAAAATACTATGAATAAGGAGCACAGTTCTCTGTTCACTCAGGAATGCCAGATATGAAACCACAATCAAGCTTCGATCTCTTCAGCACAGCATGCTCCACATGCCAATCTACATGTTTGTTGAAAAAAAGTGATTCTGCTGGAATAAGTTTCTATTATAAGCTCTCTCTGTATACATTTTTGAGAGTTCGTATATAATTCCTGCACCAGAACCCAATATCTTTTCTGTTTTACAACTCCACATAAATACAACTGCCTTACATCTAAAGAAAATAAATTCACAATGTCTGTTCAGTTCGCCTTCTAGCAGCATCTCTCTCCCTGTGCCCAAATATAATCTCACTTTCTAACCCCAATCACTCATGGGGGGGGGAGAGGCAAACAAATCTTACATTCATAAACTCAGATGACAGCCACTCTGAGCCATAGGAATAGCACTGAATTTATTGAAGCTGTTTGCACAGCACAAAGCAACCGGAGTAAACAGCGACTTCCAAGAGAGGCAAAGTTATCTGGAGCATCTCCAGCATGCAAAAGGCAGACACACTGATAATTGTAGCAATTATTATTTCCTTTCCCCACACCCTTTTTCTTTTTTTGTTCAGCCAAAGTTGTTTCATTGTGGACACTGCAGCACTGGACCCTGCTGGATCTGGTGGCAATTTCTGTGGCCACCCTCTGGTTTTCAGTGCAAGAGCTGGTAAAATAATTTCTAGGTTACCTGTCAGCGTGAACACATGGAGGAAATATTGTTTGGCCCAATAACACACGTAGTGTCTTTGTCTCTCCTTGGAGCTCATCAAGCAGGTTGGCTGACCAAGAGATCTGTGAACTAATCACTGTCTACACAGAGCAAACAGTAAAAGGGCCAATTTGTCTGGAACTCTTTTTTTAATTATTATTATTATTACTATTATTATTAAAATAATTGAGCTCTCGCAAATACTAGCTAAGCCTTGAAAGATGGCTTCAAGGTTAAAATACAAAATGGGAAAATGGGATAATTGCTACTACGAGCAGCAGCATTACTGCTTCTAGCAGCCTCACATCTAAAGCACAGAGCTGTCATGACAAGAGCTGGGCAGACACTGACCAGAAAAATACTCTTTGCCCCAAATTATGTCAACTGAGGCAGAGAGACTGGCAAGGAAGGCACAGGGACACAGTGTGTGAGAGAGGAAATGTGTGAGATTCCTGCTTTACCTTTTTCCCCTTTTGTCTGGTTTCTTGATGCTTAGCAGCCCTTTGGGTTATGATCCCTCTCTTCCAATGCATGTATGCAGTTCCAAGCATCTTCTCTCTTCTGGCAGAACATTTGGGGAAGCTTTCAGCGAGTTTCTAAGTGAAAGGTATGCAAGTGGATATGACAGTCAGTTTGGCTTTGTTCGTGATCTTTATTCTTGTGGTAAACGCATACGTACATAGGATTGCTGCATATGTTTCCAGTCTGCCCTTGAGCATGGGATTTCTTATAAGGAGCGAAGACAAGCTGAGAGGAGAAGGAGTTTTCAGCAGCTAAGGATGCCGCATCTGATGCTTTTTGGCTTAACTGCTGACATTGTTAGGGTTCTTACATGATGACAAGAAGAGGAATGTTGGCCTCGTGTGACAAGCTGAATGATTCTTTAGTTTGATGTTTTGGACACAAATTTGAGTGTGAACCAGTGGGCTAAGCACTGAACCGAGACCTAGCTGATATTGGCGCTATGTTGCTGGCTCTTCTTGATGTCTTTGAGGAGATTTGGCAATGCACACACACATTCCCATAGCGTTTTGCCCTGCTCAGTACCTCTGCATGACACCCCTCCTGTTCATATGCTCCCTTTACTGGGAGGCCACAATGAGGTCTCCCTGGAGTCTTCTCCAAGCACACAGTGTTTCTCCATACCTAATGACTCTTGTACTTACCTGCTTTTCACCTTTTCAGTCAGTCACAGTTTATGTTACCTTGTCAGTTTTCTGTGCTCACCTATTTGCTGAGCCCGTTTCACACACAGAAAGCATCAATTTCTGCCTTTCCTTCTGTCTCTCCTCCCTTCTCCCATCCCCGGTTTTGCACTCAGAAATAATGGTGTTATTTTTGTTAAAAAGAAATGCCAAGACTGTTATTCCAACAGGTGAACTATGACAGCATTAGAAGCACCAAAAGGCAAAGCCTTAAGGATCAGCCAACATAGAGGTGTGCTAGGCTTCCTAACTAATGCATCCATAAACATTGCTGGTACACACACACAGATATACAGAGAATATTATATATTATAATAAAGAGACTTGGGAAAGGCAGCTGAAAACAACCTGACACTGGCTCTAGACCTTCAAGATTGAGGCAGGACATGTGAGAAGAAACTCAAGCAGCAGAAGGCAGGTCTTCAAATTGAATATAAGAAGAGATTTCCACCAACACCTCTGCTCTCCATATTCATATTCCCCACGTGCTGTCGCTCCATTCACAAATATATTATATTCTTCACTCCTAAAAAAAAAATAAATGTAACTTCACCACCAGCAATGTTTTAAATATAACTACACACTGGAGAGCACAACTTTTATTGCCTAATTCCTGTTGCTAAAATCCACATACCTCAGAAAAGTCTGTAAAAAATATCAATTCATGCTCATTTCAAGGGAAAACTCTTGCGAACAGAAGGAGAAAGAATGAGTAGCAATTGTTTGAGGGTTCATTTTTATACTGGACTGCTCTGAAGAAACTTTGGTTTGATTGACCACAGACTCTGCCATTCCTTCTCCCCAATTTCAGGAGCTCAGTCACTCCCAGTGACTCCCAGTCACAAACATTTTGATTCACTGCAGGAATAACTACGCAAGTCCTGAAAATCCCTTTATGTGAGCAGATCATTTATATTGAGCCATTCTTCAAGATTTCTGCAGAGAAGAGACAGTGTGGAACAGACGTGCTCCCATCCATTTGATTCAAAGTATACTTGAAGCCAAACTTTCAGGACAATATAAATTACTTCTCCAAACCTTTCTGAAAGTTGATTCCATGAAAAAAGCTTTCCCTTGTAATATGTTATCCATTATCTTGCCGTGGTGCTCTCTGTCCCATCATCAGTCATTAAGAAGTTCAATGCTATTAGTCCCAGTAAAACTGCTAGCTGGTCACATGTTGTAGTTCCAGCTGATGATCATTGCCCCATGAACTCAGAGCTCCTGCCAATTTTCCTCCTACTTTGTATTCTATCCAGCCAACCCAGATCTTTCTGAATCTGCCATCATCTCATCAGTGTCACCGGTTTCTCTCGCTCCTGATCTTGCTCCATCTTCGCCTGTAATTCAATGAGTTTTCTGCAGAATGCTCAATCCTTGTGTTCCAGGTTTGAAATTTCTGAACGGATGAGTATTTGCTTGCTCAGATATGGACAGCCCGTGACAGGTAAGTGAGAGCTCTGGGTAGCACTGGAGGAGGAAGTCACCCCAGGAGTCCTCTGGCTGGAGTAGACGATGCTCATTGGATGCTCTGGGTCCAACATGCATTTTGAAGTAACACTTTGTGTAGCCAAAACAAAACACCAAACCTTTAATGCACACCTATTGTTCTGCAATAGTAAAAGCCTGAACCCACATTACCTCCTGTCTAGTAGCACATCTATATCCGTAACCTAAATACTGCTAAGGCACTGGCATTAACTCAGATTAACTGGACCACCCTGGTCATACACATATAATGAAATTCTCAAGCTTTACAAATCAAGGTGGCTGCATAATCTTCCTTATAGGAAATGGACAATTACAACTGTCCTATGTCCTGATAAGTAAAATTGTATATTTTGCTTTTTGTTGTGTTATATATATATCTGTTCATATCGTATACATTTAAAAACTCCAAAATCAAGAGTGAAGCCTTTGAGTGCACACAGCATTGCTGATGATGCAGCTGATGCAGCAAGGCCATTAAGTTAATGCTGAGCACTCCTGCTTCAAATAAAACAGTTCAATACAACTATTTTGGGAAAAAAAATGCAGGCATTGGTCTCAAGCACTTTGAGAGCCTATTCTGGGCTTCATCTCTTCCTGTGAGAAGGGACATGTCCGATTACTATTTGATAATGCTACATTTTCACCTAGCAAGCAATTTTAAGATAAAAACCTACTAAAATATGAAGTATGTGAGGAGCAGAAAGCATTGGGAATGTTATCTGTTGCTGCTATTTTTGTTTTATTAATTTTGTATATGGTACCCAATAGATGAAATTTAAGCACAGGTATAATAAGTGAGAAAATCTGCCTGGTTCAGTATAGTCAAATGAATAGTCAAAATTAGCAAAGTGTATGATGACAACTATAGCAGTTATCTGCAATAACTCCTGAAACAATGCTGAAATTACAAATAGACCAAACTCTGTACCTATCTTTGAAAAAAAAAAAAGGAGGGTGAAGAAATCTTCAACACCTTTCTCAACTGCCCAAAATCAATTCTCAAGAAAATTCCTGGAATATTAATACTTTTTGTTAAAATGAAGACTAAAGACATTTGTGTCTCAATTTGTAAATATGATTATCTGAAGAAAAAAAAAAAAAGATTGAGAGGGGATCTGATCAACGTTTATAAATATCTAAAGGGAGGTGGGAGGCAAATGGATGAGGCCAGACTCTTCTCAGTGGTGTGAAGCAATAGGACAAGGAGCAATGGCCTAAACTTGAACATAAGAAGTCCTGTGCTAACATGCAGAAGAACTTCTTTACAGTAAGGGTGATGGAGCACTGGCACAGGCTGCCCACAGGGGTGGTGGAATTTCCTTCTATGGAGATACTCAAGACCCATCTGGACACCCACCTGTGCGACCTACTGTAGGGAACTGCTTTGGCAGAGGATTGGACACAATGATCTCTTGAGTTCCCTTCCAACTCCTGCAATTCTGTGGTTCTGTGATTTGTGTTTTACTTATCTGTATGCATACAACAGCTTTGTAAGCTCTAGTAAACAAAGCAAAGCAAAGCAAGACAAAAACCACCCTTCCCAGTACTCGGGACCTGAGCTGCCAAGTTGGGGCACCTTTGAAGATGTGAAGATGGAAGCTGAGTGAACTGCAGCCCTGCATGTCAGATTCAGGACATACTGAGATGCCATTCCTTTGCTTTGTGCCACATGAAATTGTAAGACATGTATCACATAATCCTCCTATCACACGTCCTAAAAAGTGAGAGGTTCAAGAGTAGCAGTTCTCAATTCCATTTATATTCTCATCGTAAAAACTGAGAAGATAACACAGAAGCAACGGAAGCATTTTGTATTTAGGGTAGCCTTTAATATCAGGTTAAAGAGCAGAATTTTTGATGAGTCAAGGTAAAGAGCAGCCCACAGTAAAAGAAATCTCCATTGCTTTTTGGCAGGGTCAGCCCAGGGGAGCTCAGGTGCAAGCAATGTACCTGAGTGACCAGAAGGGCTGCAGCCATGATCCGCCCCTTCCCAGATCTCATCTAAGGGTTGGCAGTGGAGGTACGTGTATCTCTCTGGGAATTCTTGTGTATTTGAGGCTTTTTGAAGGTAAGTAGCTTCTTTCCTTTATTTATGTGCCTACTGCTGTTGTGTTTGAGTGAATATTCCCTTGTTGTAGCATGGGATCTTGCTACTTGCTGTCACTGTTGTACTTTCCAATGCGTTGCACCCTGGTATGAGGGACCATTGTTTTCAAGAATAGATTGAAGATGCCTTGATCCTTCGCCAGCTTTTATTTTCATGTCTGTTGTTAATTGGTTTAGTTTCTTTGCTTCCTGAAAAGTTTGATATGCAAAGCCTCTATCCCAAAGGATAAGCGTAAGCTCTGCCCCATTTGATTACTCTTGCTTCTTTGGAGTTTGCGTGCTGCACACTGGCACACAGTGCAGTGCAAAGCTGCAAACTTCCTGCAGTAACACCAGAGCACTTTCTTAGAAGATACTGATTTCTTCTTCCTCTATCTGTTTTCTTTCCAGACTCAAACAAGGAACTGCAAAAACATAGAAAATGTGGAAATTAGACTATCTTGTTGTAGATACATGCTCAGGACTGCTATGGCTTAAGGTAGAATGTTTGTTTGTGCCTTTCTGAAGCCACGAGATTCTTCAGTTACTGTGAGATGTGCTTGGACTACAGAGCTTTAACCAGAGTGGAATTCAGGTGCAAACTGGTAACATGCTTCACGTGCAGTTCCATCTTAAGATAGAATTTGGTCTCTCCTCAAAAAGAGGATAAAAACACAACCAAATATTTGCAGTTTCCCAGAGTTTCAGGTTCAGCTCAAGGCTTCAGCAAAGACTTTGGGTCATTTTATCCAAATCTATCTGCCCAGCCCTAATTGCAACAGCACATATGGAAATGCTACAGTGAAGTCCTTGCCAGCACTTTCATTATAAACCCTCCTGGTTCGAGTGTTTTGTAACTCTTCCTGAAGAAGGAAAAAAAAAAAAAAAAAAAAAAAAGACAACAGAAAGGGATGAAACTTGATATAAATGTTTTCAGCTGGGGAGCAGTTTTTTGTGTTGCAATATTTCAAGGAAATCTAATCAAAGCGTTTTGAAAATCAGAAAAGAAATTGGAAGAAAAAAATGAGGGTGGGATCACAGAATATTTGTTTTATTTTTCTTATTTTATTGTTTGTTTGAAGCACGTAGGAAAAAATATTGCAGATCTAAACCACTTCTAAACTCTGAACTGTGGCCTGATTTGGATTAAATGTTTTGGATGATTCCATCAAAGAATTGCAATAATACCAAAGGAAAAGAATATTTGTCCATTACACCTGTTTGGAAATTGCTATGAAGGACAAGAAATATCTGCAAGGCAGTGAAAGAACACCTGGAAACTCTAGATACATTTGGTCCTGTACTGCTTAATGAAGTATATGGGTTTGCATGGAAGTAACACCTGACAGGAATCCCTCCTTAGATTAAACTCTGGTTTTGAAGAGAATCGCACAGGTCTCATCCTTCTTGAGTTTTATTCCAAAGCTTCTGGCAGAGTGTAGCTCCCAATCATTCACACGAAAGCAAAGCAAAACTTGCTTATCATTGGTGTGCACAGTTTGGGACTGATGCTGAAGTTAAGCTAAACACAGCCATCTACCAGTAGGTCTGTAAGGTTACGTGATAGGTAATGGAGGTCTACCCCACAGGAAAGATTTGGCTAGCCAATATGCATCCAGGGGCTGCTAAACAGGATGCAGGATTTCTGGACAAACAGCATGACTGGTGTATTTTTGAATACCTTAGGTGGTGCTGAGAAGCTGAATCCTACAAAACACATAGACATAGTAGGAGCTGAAGAACCTACCTGATTCCATTGGGTGTGCTACGCATCAACTCAGTGTCCTGTAACGACAGAGAGAGTTCAGACATTATGTCTAGACAGATCAAAGGTTCAACAGTTCCCCATCCAGCACACTGCACTGGTAGCCATATACCCTAGGAATACTTTTCATCTTCTGATCTCAAAAAGCATTAGAAAGGAGTGAAGTATCTTGCTTGTACTCATGATCCAAGCATAGTATGCATTAAACATACTTGAGAAAGTTATTACTGCAGCTGGCCCTTAAAACGTTAATCAGTTGGAACTCTACTCAAAACACTTGGACATAAATCTGAATTGCTGCACTGTACCAAGTTATAGGGCACAATCTAACTCAGTGTCTGAAGATAAGTGACATCAGATCTTATCTGCAAGTGACCCTCTCAATCAATTTTGAGGAGTCTCAGGAGATGGACACTACCAGGAATTCAACTTGATGATTCTTGTGGGCCCCTTCCAACTCAGGGTATTTTATGATGATTTGAAGACAGCCCGTCTGACAGCGGGCCTGTTACAAACATTCCCTATTTCTTCTCTCTATGGTTGACTGGATGCACATGGACTGTAATAGAAGTTTGGATGCATGTAATCACTAAATCTGAGTGTCTTAGTCTGGAGCTTATTAAAGTCAGTCATCTTGTTGAGATGACTTCCAATCCTCACCAACAGTATCCAACAGCTTATGCCGAATGTCTTCATCCTCTTTGACTGTGAGCTGAACTGTGTTGCATTATACCACATTTGCAACAAATACAGACAACTGTGACAGCTCAGCTGGCACACAGTAGCTTGCAAAAGCATGGTAACTTGTTTGTGTCCCTGAGCTATAACTCTGAAATAGTTCAGATGCAAACATGCAGTTTGCATTCTAGCTAAATCAAGGACAAAGGCACTTAAATCCTAATATAGATTGATGCGAATTTGATGGAAGAGGATAGCTTTTATTACAGCTCCTTAAGCCTGTCTCCAATCTAGATGGAGTTAAACGCACTGTGGGAACATGCTGGGACTTGATTTCATTACAAATAGAGCCTGGCTAAAATCAGAATCTTTTTCACACATTTGTACTTGTTTGAACCAAAATGGAAACTGTAGACTTGATGAGTACAACTGCACAGGTGCAAAACTATTCCCTTCTGGAATACTAGTCACCTTTGTCCAAGAAAATAAGCATGATGTGGAGAAGAGCAACTGGGACCATCTTTGGAATGTGGAAATTCATATATGAGACAAGAGGCTTGTTTTAACTATCAGAACAGAAGCTGAAAGACGATATGGCTATTGAAACTACAGGACGTTTTTGGCATAAGGACAAATGTGTATTAACTGGTCATGAATAAATTTCGAAGAGACATTAGAAGATGGTTTCAAACTGTCAGAAGAGTGAGGTTTTGAAGTCAGCTTTCCCATAGGAGTAGTTATGGCAAGAAACCTAACCACTTTTATGAAGGAGCACACTAAATTTATGAACAGATTATGTTACGTGGGAGGCTGAGGTAGCATGTGGCTGGATTTGATGATCCACAAGATTCCTTTCAGGCTACTTAAGAGAAAATCTTAGAGTTTAATTTTCAACTGCCCTTTATGCTTTCTCTGTATAACCATAAAGGCAGGAATATTCTTACTTTGCACCTACAACTTTTGTGCTATTACCATCTTAAATAAACAATTATGTGATTGGAAACTACAGAAATAGTTGAAGCTGTGATATTACAGACTCAAAAGTGAACAGATACAGTAAAAGAAGTCTTATAAAGTAAGTGTCTTCACAAAGTGCTTAACATCCTTTGTAAGATTTTTGTATTAGAATTTGATGAATGTCTATTTTCATTTTTTCTTACTAGAAACCTGACCAATGTGCCACACTTACATGAAATATGTGAAGAAAGAGTACAAGAATTAATGCACAACTCAAGGCATGTCTGTGATACGCAAAGCAGCACAGAGGAGTAACATCTGGGAAAGAATCAAACGAACTCATTCCAGAAATGAAGCTGTTACAGCTGCATTAGCCCAGGGTTGAGCCCAGGACAGCTGGCTAGCTGAGAGGCAGAGCTAGTCATCCTGGGATGAAATCCAGTCCACTGAAATCCCACTTTTTTCACAGACAGCAAATCAGTCCACATATTTTTCTGAACTGCTCATTATAAATCTCTCTAAATTCATTAAAGATGCCTTTATTTCATTGGAGGCATTTTCCAGGTTTTTCCCTTAAAGGTGTGAGTCAAAGTTTGCTGTGATCAAAGTTCTAATCCAGATCCTGTACTGTTTTGTCTCTGCTTAATTCTTCTAGAAAGATCTTTAAAGTTAGAGTTAGTGAGAACAAGAATGTGACTCTAGCCATTTTCTTCCTAGGAGCTCAAAAGCTATAGAAACTGGAAGATACTGTCTGCAAGGAAAGGGGGCTCAGATTTTACACAATGTTTGCATTGCAACACCACGTTGATTTTTGTCTGGTCAGTTCTGGAGCCAAGCATACAGGAGATAGAAAAGTAAAAAAAAAAAAAAGACAAGAATCTAGAGAGGAAGAACAGGACCATTGGTTCCTGCTCCTTGTAACATCATGTGTCTGGTGCATTCCTGAAAGCATGTAGTTTATCTTCACGGGGGAAAGGGAGCCCACCATATGCTTGGCCTTGACTTTATGTTCAGAGAACTCCTGCAGGAAAAAGAGAATGAACCTCCCTTGAGATTGTGTAGAACCCAGGACCAGGATTTTGGGGAGACCCTCAGATATGAGGTCATTATTACATAAAATCTGATCCCGTGACTCCTCCTCACTTCATATTTTGTGTTCACCATGAGAGCGGGGGTCCGGATTCCACACTGATGTCATCACCTACAGTTTGCTTCTACTTTGCACTCTCAGGGTAAGATACACGGCTAAGAAAAGTGGGTCTTTAGAAGTATTTATCTCTCTCCAATAGCTGTGCACTGACCACTATAGCTAAGCGGTCTCCACTTACATGGCCCCCATTCCGACTTACAACTTCAAGAGAAATCTGCTCAGAGAAACAGGTTGAGTAACAAGAATGTTTACATCTGTTAAAAACATAGAGGAAAAGTTACCTAGTGAATTCAAAAGTGTGAGTATTAAAAATACAACAGAAAAGACCTGTCAGTTATTTCCTATGGTTGCTTCTGAGTTTTTAGTCTGTTATCTTTGCTACCTGAGCTTCATTCAGGAACAAGATACAGGAAATGGCATAATCAAACTCGCTGCTTTCATAAACACTTTTTTCTTCTATCACTTTTCCCATTTTGATCTATGTGTGACACACAGGCAGTGTTCAGTGCAGTTGCAACCGCTGGCTGGTGAAGTGCTAAGGACCTCCATGGAATGCAAAGCAGCTAAAGCTCACCATGTCACCTCTCATCTCCCCTTTTTTTTTTTCTCAAGAAATTCCACCAGGCTTGTCAGACGTTATTTTTCACCCCAGAAACTATCCTAACTCCTTTATATCAACTTGTATGTTTCCAGATGTTTTGTGATCTCATCCTATACTGATGTCTGCAAGACCTTGCCTACTGTCAGAATCAAACTTTATGAGAATCTGTAAGTCTTCACCTTAGTCCTCTTCTTATGGAATGGTTTTACATTCATGTTAGTTTGGTCCCTCAGTACTCCTTCCTGTTACAATAAGCTAGTATGTGTTCTATAATTGACCAGTATCCTTTTCCATCATCCCTTTCATGAGATTCAGGTGTGGCCAGCTGAGCCCTACAGCTGTCTCCTCTTTCCAGTGAATTTTTTGAAAACTGGTCCTCAAATTGCTTTGGCTTTTAGAATCTTTTGTTTTAATTTCTAGCACAGTATTTTGTTTCATCCTTGAAACCTACTTATCACAGATAGTAGAGGACTAACACTGAAGTAATGATGATACATTAGCTAAGACAATCCAGAGGCTGATCACTGTTTATAGAGCTTTTTATGTCCAGATCGTACTGGTAGTGATAAAAGATAATGAACATCAGGTGTTTTCATACTGCCATATATACCAGTGAACAACTGAAATCTTTACGTGGATCATCAGATTTAGTCAGAAGTTCTGTGTGTCATATCATGAAGAAGGAATATGTTTATACTGATGACATGGTTATAACTAAGGGGTACAGTAACGGCAAAACAGCTTGTTTGAACTCTATGAATGTGTGCAGAGCCAAAAGGAAAGATTATAGAATAACAAATTCTAGTTTGGCTTGGGTTGGAAGGGACCTCAAGGATCACGAAGCTCCAACCCCCCACCACATGCAGGGCCACCAACCTCCACATTTCATAGCAGCCCAGGCTGCCCAGGGCCCCATCCAACCTGGCCTTGAACACCTCCAGGGATGGACGGGGCATCACAGCCTCTCTGGGCAGCTGTTCCAGCACCTCACCACTGTTTCTGTGAAGAAGTTCCCTCCTTGAGCTTAAAATCCTTCCCGCTTGTCCTATCACTATCTACCCAAGTAAAAAGTTGATTCCCTTCCTGTTCATAATCCCGTTTTAAATACTGGAAGGCTGCAATGAGGTTTCCTCGCAGCTGCCTTCTCTCCAGGCTGAACAAGCCCAGCTCCTCCAGCCTGTCTTCATAGCACAGGTGCTCCAGCCCTCTGATCATCTTTGTGGCCCTCCTCTGGACCCTCTCCAACAGCTCTGCATCTTTCCTTTCTTGGGGGCTCCTGCAGATGGGGCCTCATGAAGGCAGAGTAGAGAGTGACAGTCACCTTCCTGTCCCTGCTGGCCACCCCTCTTCTACTTGAGCCCAGGATACCATTTGCTTTCTGCAAGGGCTCACTTCAACAGCTGCAAGAGCACACTGCTGGCTCATACTCAGTTTTTCATCCACCAGCACCCCCAGGTCCTTCTCCCCAGTGGATGGCTATTACCATCCTTGCCATTGCTTTGTTTTCTCAAGAGAGGAGCAGTATGACAATCAAACAGAATCCGACAGTGCAAAGTTCAAATCTGCCTGGCCACAGACTTGAATGTGTCATATGTGTCATATGGATGAGCTCCCGCACCCCAAGGGATTTAAGTATCATAATTCTGAGCTGTAGGAGCATTCTGGATGCAGTGCTGCTCTGGCATGTAGGAAATTTCCAGAAGGATTTGTACAAGTGTTTTTTTTTTGTTGCCATTGTTGTTATATATATAAACAATATATAAATAATGTTCTTCATTTCTCCCAACATGGATGAGATTCCTAATATAATTTTGAGTTTCTTAATACATCCAACTCTCCCAGCTTCATATTCCACCTGTAAAAGGGGAACAAAAGCACTTCCTTTGTAGGTGGAATGAAGAAAATAAATTGTGCTCAGGTGTGTATGCTGATGCCTAAGATAGTGGGGGATGATGGCAGTTTGGTACCAAAAGACATAGCTAGACAGAGTCTCACAGAAGTTAAGCTAGTGGAAGTTATCTGGACGGTTTGGATTACCACTCAGATTAGTGACAAAATTTCCTCAGTTGGCAGTGGATAAGAATTGTGTTACAGATAAGTGTCTTTGAATAAAAGCCCTGTATAACTCCAAACATTAGGCACTTTTAGAAAGCGATCTATACAAAGTCTTGAAGCAACAGCATCTCTTCTTGCTGACTTTGTGCAAACACTTCCTGAAGCTTTCTATTTTACCACAATAAAAGCCTTTCAAAGGTCATGTGGGGATAACTTGAATTATTAACATCTATCAGTCCCCTAGCCCAACCACAAGCATGCCTGAAGCAACTCTTGCTGATAACAATTACAACTACATTTTCCTCACTTGCATCCACAAAATGAGCTGATACTCATGACTATTGCTGAGCAAAAAATCTCTGGGTTACTGGGAATATCACACCCCAATAACCTTTCAGTTTCTTCCCTGACATTTTTTGCCTGACAGTTTAAATGTACAACTCAATTTCTCAGTCCCCAGGTCAGGTGCTTTGGTAACAGGTGTCAACAGCAGCAAACTGAAGTCAGTGGCTCCATGCAATGCAAAACAACAGGAGGGTTGGTCCTGTGAGTCTTGGCTTCAGGTGCAAGGATTTCCTCCCATTAACTCTTGGCTTGCAAGAATTACTTTGAAAGTTAGCCTATTCGTTTCACCTCCACCTTCAGCACCACACAGTCACAGGCACTGTAACACTACAGGAGCACAGATTGTAAAATAAAGACCATATTTCCTTCCATACATAAGCAGAGCTATGCAGCATTCCAGCCTAGCACTGTATTTATAACTCAGTGAACTTTATATTTCCTTACATGCTACTGGCAGCATTGACAAAATGCACCTTTGAATGCCAACGTTCTTCTTGCTATAACTGATTGCTAGTCCTTGGTCACACCACGAGTAACTAGAAGTATTGCTCTGGAAGTTCTGTTGTTCTTCCTTCCTTCCCCACTGGAAAGTCTCCTGCTTTCAGTAGAGCTCATGTTAGCAGATGATCCTGCGTTTCGTACTGCCATGTAATCCTAGCTGATTTTTTTATTCCAATCTACCTCCACACTCACTGATCCACAGTTTCTATCAGCGACCACCTGTGTCTTTCTCCTCACATCTGTATGCAGGTCATAAAGAAATATTTACTAACTTTTAAGGCACCCTGGTGTTAAAAGCCATCTCAGACCAACAGTTCCCTTTTTGGTTCTCTGCCCTGTCCCCTTCACTTTTCCTGTCCAAATTGCTATCTTCTCCGTCTCAGAAGGTGTTCATGAAGATGGGGCATATTTCTTAGTCTAAGCTTGAGTTAAGGACAGGCAGTCAAGGGTCCAGCCCTTGTTCCTTGTGGATTTGTGTGCATCTGTACATCTACACAGCCAAGGACATCAGGGCAATGTGATAGCCGCATTTATCACCCATGACTAATCCATCTTATTCCACAGAGGTTTCCAACTACAGCAGATTTGCCATAACTTGGAAACCAAACTCCTGCATGCACAGCTCTAACTTTGTTAGTGACTGATTTTATTAGTCTTTTCCATTAACAATATAGTCAACAATACAGCAGCCCATCAGACCCATCAGACCTCATTACAGATTTCATACTTGCAGCTAGCTGCCTCCAGTGGCATTATAATAAACAGGCACTGGAATGTACTGCCCAGGGAGGTGGTGGTGTGACTGTCCCTAGGGGTGTTTAGGAAATGTTCAGATGTTGTAGTAAGGGACATGTTTAGTGGGGAAACATTGGTGGTATGTGGATGGCTGGACTGGATCATCTTGGAGGTCTTTTTCAACCTTGGTGGGTCTGCGATTTTATGATTCTATGAGATGAATGTCGTTTATGGGTGATCTCTGTGAAAAATGATGAGGAATAAAACACTGAGCACCCAAGGTGAAGAGTCTGTGCTTCAGCTATGCAAACTCAAAGCTAGGAACATGCCAACCCTGTTCATAGATGTCACCTTCCAATAAGCATTTATCCACCTCCTTTACTTTCACTGAGGTTACCTCTTTTGCATGTTCATTCTGCATCACATCCTTTTATGTCTTGCTGCTATGCTATGACTCTGAAGCTTTGTATTTGAAGGGGGAAGAGTTACAAACAATTCAGGCTTACATTTGAGGATATTTTAGTGAGTTTTCTCACCTGGGTTTGAACAGAGCTGGTAAGAGTGACTCTTTGACATGCTGTCAGTTCAAGCTCAGCTCTTACTGTAGCAATGAGGTCTCCTTGCTAAACCTTTTACGGTTGTGTGCAAAGGGCAACTAATAGAGACTGCAGGAAACTCACTCATTTCTACAAGATTAAGCCTCATTAAATGATTAATGGCTACTCTCGGGGATTCTTAATTAGCTACTTACATCTTTCTCTAGAGCTCTGCAAGGAGTTGGGATTTTGATAACCTGCAGCACATTCTTAAATAAGACTGCACTCTCATTTCCAAACTACATGAACAATCCTAACAACCCAAATTCTTAGACCGTCAAGGAGAGCAAAGTGGCTCTGACTTTGCTGTCCAGTCTTGTTAAGTAAGTTTTCAAAAGCAAAGAAAACAATCCCTTTGGAAAGTGTTTTTCTTTTTGTCCATTATGGAATGGGAAAGCTGTCTTTCATTTTGTCTGAGAAGAGTAAAAAACAGCTTTCTAATTTTAACATTTTGCCCTCTATTGCTGTGCTCATCTTTTCTTGTACTACTTCAGAGAAAAAGAAAAAAAAGAAAGAAAGAAAAAAAAAGAGGTATTTTTCAGTCAGTTAATTCCTTCTAAAAAGGAGTTTTTCTCAAGAAGATCTTCTCAGTATCATCTCTAACGTTAGCATTTCCTTCCTACCCTAAAGAACAATGAAAAATATTGCATTATGAGCTGTTACCAAAACAAGGGTGTTGATTGGAAGAGCTGAATGGATTTGCTTAAGTCTCAGCAGTATATAGCATCCATAATGAAAAAAAAAAAAGACAACAAAAACATTAAACCAACCCACAAAACAACAGAGGAAGAGGTACCTAGCACTACCATATTTAACTTTTAGAACAGAAGCACTTGAAAATTCAGAAGCTTTTTGTTTGTTTTTTTAAAAAAAGAAATGTAAAGCCCAAGCAAAAGGGGATGGATGACTGCAGTGCTCATGGATGCATTTATTGAAGAAATACTCTGATGATACTGATATTGATCAGTGAAAAATTTTCCCAAAATTTCCTCCAGTTTTAATTCCTTAAAAAGCGAACAGAAGGTGGATGTAAAGAAAGGAAAAAAAGAGCACACTATGTTAAGTTAAATGTGGAACATTAAGAGAACAGGTTAAGAAATGGAAGACCCTATGTACGAACCATTAACAGTACCTCAACAGAAACTTTCAAATGCTTTTCTTTGTAAAACATCTTACCAGAAAAATAACAGTTGATTCAAAAGAAAAAAAAAAAAAAGAAGTTCTTAGGCAAGATAAAAACATAGCAGAAATGCTAAATATATATATATTTTAGCAGTGGTGAGAGATTCTTGCAACACAACTTTCCTCTGTGGCATATTAAGCTCAAGAACTGTGTCAAAATGAAGTGTAATTAGCAGTCATTTCAGAGTAACCCAATAACATTCAACAGTTAAGTAAGGGCCAAGATAAGACGTCGTTCACTCAAGAGTTCTGAAGCAGTTCACTCACAAACAGTGAACCCTCTAATTGTGGTGTGTGCCTTACCACTTAAATACGGCCCTGTATTACTTGAGGAAGACTGCAGATATAAAATCTCTTTTTTTTCTATAAAGCTCCAAACATCATCTTGGAAACATCAGATAATATCCAAAGTCCTCTTTAATACTTGCTAGTGTACATTAATAATTAAGTAGTAGAGTTAGTACAGAAATACACTCGATATAAGGAAGGTGGCATTACAGTTCTTAAAAGTCAGTAGTAGTAAATGTATTGGAAGTTTATTAGGAGTAAAAGGGGATGTGGAATACTGAAATTCAATTGGAATTCTTCGACTTTCTAAAAGCTGTCAGCAAAATTCCCCAGTGAAGTATTTTTGAAAAATTAGTCTTTCATGGTGTAAGAGGTATCTTGACATGGATTATTATCAAAATTCAAATACTTTCAAGACTGAAAGAAATGGCTGGCTTTAATAATGACACCCAGCAGAGAGAAGGGTTGAGACCTGCTCTATTCAATTTACTTGCAAATGATCTAGGTAAAGGGCCGAGGTGACCAAACAATGATAGATGTGATCATCAAAACTGGATTGTATCCATGAAACAGAGTGACCAGATAGTAAAGTGAGGAAGGTATATAAATGTTAATTAAGAAAATAAATATAAATATATATTAAGAATATATATAATATATAAGAATATATATAGAAAATATATAATAGATATAAATATAAATTAAGAAAATAGAGCACACATAGAGAAACATGATCTGAACTATATCCAACAATGGAGTATACATTAATTCTTATTAGGAATGATACCTGAGTCACTGTGGCTTTGAAAGTCAGATCTATACTCCTTGAAGGAAATGAAAATGGCTATTAGCACCTATTAGGAAGAAAACTGACAAGACAAAAAGAACAACAAAAAGCCAAGATCTCCACAAGAAACAAATAAAAAAAACACACACACAAGCAGGAAGGTTACATGACTGTAAATACCTGAGGGTGGCAATATGCTGAATGGGCTGATATTGACTGACTTAACGTTTCATTCATGAATCTGTTTAAGCAAGATGATTGGTGATGAATTTTGTTACATTTGGGCACAGGGGATAGGTGTCCAACAGGCACAAAACAGCAGTGCTGATCTTTTCTCTATGGACTTATGCAAACCAGGAAAAGGGAAATGCCATGGGAAGTGCCAGATTAGGAGGTGTTCCTTTTCCATCCTACCTGGATGAAGGCAGTTATTAATTCATGAGGAAGGAATTCTGTCACGTGGTTCAAGTAAGAAGCTATCTAAGTCTTGCTCCTTCTTTAGCCTCTCCTTTAATATCAGATTTTGCTCAAATTTCTCTGTGCCTCAGATTCAAGGTTCAAAAGAGAAAGAACATTTCTTCCTTCTTCTATGGGGCTCCTGGGATGCTTATCTAATTGCTCTTTACAAAGCTGCTAGAAACTTGAAGATTAAAAGTGCAAAAAATTAGTGGTCATGAATGTTAGCTAAAACTGCCCTTCCTCCACATAACAATTTAACTGTAGAAAGTAAAGTCTTCCTAAGAGAAACCCTTCTTTGTATGTGGTGGGGATGGATTATGATCATTCTAGGTCTCTAGCTATGTTTGTTGGCATAAACTTAGAAAAGTTTCAAACAGCCAAATGAAAAATAAATCTTATTATTGTCCATTTATTCCAAGCAGGGTTCACAGTTTCCTCTTTATTTTTTTTAGATTGCTATTTTGATTTTTCTTCCCCTGAAAAACAAATACTGGAATATAATGTTATTTTAACTTTGAAATTTATGGTCTTCCTGACAACAGGTAGTCACAGTTGCATTCTTGCAAAAGAAAACAAAATTAAAAATATAGACACAGGAAATAAAATTAATTTTAAAATATATGAAAATATTTATTCTGTGCATCAGCCCAAGCGAACAGACAAGTCTCTGACTGATACCCACCACAGACTGCAGTTTCTTGAATTGATTGATTAATAGGACAGAAATGAGGAGGTGTGAATTTATTTTGGACTTCGACAGGGTTGAAAAAGGTTTGGCACAGTTCTGCTGGGCTTAATCTGCATTTTAAAGTCTATGAACAGTGACCACCTACTGGCACCCTTCAATGTGTTAGGTCCCATAGAAAGGAAACATTTTGCACTAGACTTCATTTCAGCTAATGTTCCTGGATTTATAAAGGCACTAAAAAGGCAACAGCAATCCGATTTCAAACTAACAAAACACCCCTTTTCCCCCAGTGGGATCGAAACTCTGCAGAAGAGTCGGGAAGGAGGAGGGTCAGTGGGACAGGAGGAACAATTTCCCATTGTTCAGAAGGAGATTGTTCGTGAGGACGATGTTACCCTTCAAAATAAAATAAAATTCCTTTGGGATGTTTGCACCAGTAAGCATCGAAATTCATTTAGCTGTGTGAAAGGTAGTAAAGGCGTAGTAAATAACAGCACAAATGAGAAAAAGATGTGGAGGAGGAAAAAATTGCTGAAATGCCGAGAATTTTATCTGAGCTGGAAAAAAATGGGAGCAGAAAGATCTCGCTGTATTCTGCAGCAAGGATAATTAAAAACAAAGCCGTCTTCCAAGGCAGCGCAAACATTCCCCACCATCTCCTTTTTCTGGCAAAGCCAAGGAACGCCCTCTGAAGTAAAGTAACTGTAACAAGAAAAGACGTCTTCTTGAAGAAATTTTGGCTTGGAGCTGGATGCTTTATAAGCAGTTCAATAGCAAGATGTTCCATGCCAAGGCAACAAGTCAAGAATCCACATTTTTAACGCTAGTTTAGTCTTCTATGTGATTATTTTTACAACTTTGCCAATTAAAGACACATATTTCGGCTCCCTGATTGTGACTGGAGAGAAAAGGGTTTGATGTGCACACACACACAGTGGGAAGGAAAACACCACCTCTGCCTGTAATGGTCTTCATTAAAAACAGCTTTGCCCAGCTTCTGTTTTATTTCACTGTGATGATTGAATTTTTCTTCGTCTAGGGGTAGGCGGTGTTTTTAATTCCTCACACTTCACTGGTCCAAAAAAAAACCTGGAAGTCCAGACTCCATGGGTTTTAGTCATTGGCTCAGAATGGGATTGTCTTATTTCACAGGAAGGATTCACCTGAGATGGGAGAGAAACAAAAAAACTCTGCTGAAGCCCCAGGTCATTGAACCTGCCCTCGTACAAAGAAAAATGTGGGTATTATTTTGTCAGTTCTCCATAGCACTTTTATAAGCACTGACTCAGTCCCAGAAAAAATATGATCCTGCAAGAAATTATCTTTATTATTAAACCGTTCTCCAGGTCAAACTTTCTGCAAATCAGAAAGCAGGCTCTGGAGATCAATTTGTTTCTCTAGGGTCTCTGGGCCCCGTAAAAAATGTGTAGCACTGAAGGCAAATGTTCTTTCTTCCATTTCCCTTCCTGGAAGAACTGGACTCCATTCAAGAGATGCACCAAGCGGGAATGCCCGCCCGCACAGCCCTTCGTCCTTGGGATGGGTTTGGTTTTATAAGCTGCTGAAGCGTGTCCCATGCTTGTGTGTGCGTGCGTGTGAGCACGTAGGGCTCTCCAGGACTCTTCGGAGGGAACTACAGTCCTGGAAACAAAAAAGAAGGTAGCATTCATGGCCAAACGCACAGTGGCGTAAACATATTTTGTAAATGGAAGTTTGTTTTTCACATTGTATGAGGGGAGTTGGCTGTTTACCCACCGCGGGTTGGATTCCACGGTTGCCAGAGGCTGAGCCATTCAGCGGCGATTGCTTATAAATAGTGCTGACCAGAAACGCCAACACTGAAGAGTTTTCATTACAAAAAAAAAAAAAAAAAAAAGTATTGAATATTGTTTTTTATTTTATTTTAAGGGTAGGAAGGAGTTAAGGCGTTACATCCCTCTTCTATTTTATTTGTTAACTTTTATGTATACATATCATTGTATTTTTATTTGTTTTTGGTTTTGCTTCGTTTTGTCTTCCAAACAAACAGGATACATTAGGAAGGAAAAAAGTTAAAAAATAAAAAATAAAAAAATAAAAAAGAAATAAAAAGAAATGCAGGAAAATCCTCTCATTTGGGCATATGCTGAATCCCTAATCCCCATTTCTAATAAATATATATTCTAAAAGAAAACTCTGATTTTGATAGAAGTTCTTCTTATTAAATAAACAGCTTTGAAAATCCGTAGTAATCATCATTTAGCATTGTTTGGAGCCCTTAGGTAGATACAAAATGCTCTTTGCCTCAGGGACATGGAAGAACTCAGGAAAACTCCAGAAAAGGTAGGGTCATCTCTCTGTGCTGTGACCCGTTTTTGAGAGTCACCCTTCAATTCCCCTTAGCCCTGGGCACTACTAAGAGAAGGAAAGAAACAGCAAAGATGTCAGGAGTTTGGGTTTTGCTCTTTGGCCAGCAGGAGAGCGCAGATTCAGCAGCCGTGGTCAGTGGGACCGGCGTACGTCCTCCTGCTGAACGCAGTCCCATATCTGCAGTGGGCAGTTCCAAGCTGAAGTGAAATACTGCAAATTCCAGGTCAGGCACTCAGTTTTTTTGAAAGCTAAAGTGATCGTTTCCCAGTGCCCAGTTTTGATTTCCCGAGCATAAAAGTAATGTGTGTTCTCCCAAACATTGGCCCACACAAGCTGGGCATGTACCCACAGGTTTTGAAGGTTTCTTTTATGAATCTCGTGGAGAAGCATGGCTTAGGAAACCAGACAAAAATCTGCCCTAAGTCAACAAGAGCATTGCTTGTGCGAGGACTGCAGTCCACAAAATCTAGGTGATATTTCTGCTGTTCTTTTGAGGACAATAATCCATAGGAGGATTTTCTTGCACCAGGCTCTCAGGAGAAAATATGCAATGCGTAGAGAGGATAAGAACTAAAAAGAAGGAATATTTGATTTTAAGACACGCTTAATTTTGAGATTAAGCAGCAGAGGCATGAGCACAGCTTCTTCTGCCCACTGACCATGCTGGGGCTGCCTCCTTCCCAGCACACGGATTTTTCTTTCAGATTTAACACAACATATGAGGAATGAAAGGCAGTTTTTTCTTTCTTTCAGTGAACATTGTTGATTTCTGTTCCACAAGGTGGCAACATCGCTTCAGAGCTCACTGGGTCTCGTAAGGCGCCAAGACGATTCAAAACTTCCTATCACCTTTTAAACAATTTCAAACATGCTTTTTTGGACGACTTAAAATGAAGAGGGTGGGAAAAGACCATTGTTCCCATTTTCAGCGTTGTTGAGTTTTCACAATATGTCATTTAGCACAGCATTTGCCAGCTTCTGAACATTTTGCTGTGCATACAACTCGTGTGATCCCATTTGCTCCAGCTCTTTCTGAGCAGCTCAGCACAGGGAGGATGGCTTAGCAGCCAGCAACTGAGCTGGTGATCACATCCCAAGTCAGAATGGCTGAAATTAAGAGATGGAATCAAAGGTAAGCCTAGGTCTTACCTAGGAAATTAGAGGCACATACATGTCCCTACATTTACACTCTGGACAGTGCAGGCTCGGGTGTAGCAAAGGCTGTAAATAACATGGCATGCCCACATAACACCCCTCTAGATTGGAATGGAATCTCTTCATGGCCATGCTGGGCAACATCAGGGTCCAATGAGCAGGACAATCAGCCCAAGAATCCCACCATCATGAACGGCTTCACTGAGCTGTATCTGGACTGTGAATTCAAGCAACATTCCTGTAACATTACAGCAACACACACTCCACTTCATCAGCAGCCTTCTCTTCTGAGAGCTCTTTGATCTCATCAGGTACGCCAGCACTGAAGCAGCCCCAGGGATGGCCCAACATCTTGCTAACCTGCTGTGGATACTCCATCCCCTCAAGGCATCATCATAGCCAGCTTTGGACTACTTATAGAGGCAGATGAACATGTTTCGTGCAAGCTGCTTTTCTCCCAGCCTCCCTTGCAGTGATGGTATCAGGAAGACATATGCATATTCCTTTGTCAAAATGCCATGATGTCCTCTGCTACAAAGGCATGATGTGAAATCAAAACTCAGGCTTCCTTCAGGCTGTCCATGAGGGAAATATGGTGCGTGGTACTGACTCTTCAAATCAGTGGGGCAAATCAGCTACATTATGCAAAACATACGCATAATGCATACCGTGATGAGGTTTATTGTGGATGCAGGCAACGTGTCCAGGACCAACCCTTCCAAAGCACACAGTTAGGCATGTTTCAAAGGTCTGTTGGCAATGTCTCGCCCAGTGCTGGTGAAAAGTTTCTAGCTCTGTGTGGATCAGTGCTGACTGGAGCAGATTCACTGCTGATATATCCCCAAGATAAGAGCTGAGCATAGGCAATGTCTTTCATCAATCCCTCCGCAATCACCAGTTCTCCTGCTGCTCTGAAATGAATGGGCACCTGGAGGCTTTCCATGGGCTCTGTCTGTTTCTGCCCAAGCCAAGATATTCCTTGTGGATAACAACCATATGCTTGTTTTTAAAGGGACCACAGGGCCCACAGGTACTCATTGTCTAGAGAGGGCAGCTCAGCTCCTTTTTTCTATAACCTAAACCTTCCTGGGCATATCTTCCTATGCACCTCTTGGTGCATAGCTCAAAGTGAGAGGGACTTAAGCTAGGAGTAAAGAAAAGGAAAGTGCTCCCATGTTAGCGGCTGAGCAGGCTTTAACTTTTCCTTCTCTCTATTTTATCCACTGTAACTCAGAGCAAATTTTTGCAAGATATCCCTGAAATTACTATTACTACATCACAATATTAGATCAATGCGGTGGTAACACACTCCAGATTGTTATGGCATTCGCATCTTGATGCCTTCCATGCTGTCTTGTGGAATCTAACCTAATACCATGATTAAAATGCCTTTTCCATTTCCCTTAAGAACAGTGCCTGCTGCCATTACATAAATATCTGCCTATCCAGGGTTTTATACTGGCACCCATCACTGGGGTATTTGAGAGCCCAATGAAAAGGACCTCCGTTCATTAAAGGCAGATGAACATTCTTGCCAAAGCCTGGGATTAAATTAGAGTCCGTTAGGTTTCTCTCCTCACTGACATCATTATGAATCAGGAAAAACGCTCCATTCAACAGAGCTGCATTGCAGCAGTGTAAAGCCAGAGTGAGTTCAGAATTGAGCCCTTTCATTTTAACACCAGCCTAACTCCATCTTCTCTGGCAGCTCTTTCCTACTCTGCAACTGCTGAAAATAGCAGCCCTCAGCACAGCACACCTCCTTTCCATGGACAAGCTCTGAGATTCAGAAGGATGGGTGAAGGTTACCCTTGAAGACCACCCAATTGATTCTTAATTCATCTCCCATTAACGTGCAGCTGCTGGTTTTGGTGCAATCCATGCCTGACCCATGCTGATGAGTATAGAGGCGAGTGAAACAGAAGTGACATATTTATCTTACAACACTGCTGATGTTTAACTGTGATGTCTGTGTGGGGTTTATGAATTCGAAGCATCCTACATTAGTAGGAAAAAAGAAAGATACTTCTAAGGGACAGTTTGTATCCCAGGCAGGAAAGATGGGATGTTTCAGAGGGGTGGGATGAATTTGGGCTAAGGAGAACAAGCCACTTGAGGCCAAATTTAAAAGAGCTGTCCATTAGCATACTCCTATGTTTATCCACAGATGTGGACAAAGTCCTGCCAAACAGCCAGGCTGTCACTCCACACAGCATCACAACAGAGACCCTGTTCCATTTTCAGTTCAAGGATGAAAAGCACACCTGATTTTCAGGATTCCCTCTAGGATCATTCCTGCTCTTCTGACTATATTAAACCCAATCAGATCTTTTCTTGACAGTGGGAGAGTTTTCATTTTGAGGAATGTTTGCTTGATACATTTGTTACTTACAGCTTGTGAAAACCTGAAGTGCTGATTAAATTGCAGACTGGTTTCCCAGGTGGTGGTTTGTGCTAAGGTAGCGATTACTGTTCTCCAAGTCTAGCTAAAAGGAATGAGCCCCAGAGTTATTTGTGCAAAGACATTGCTCACCATCAATACCAGCCTCTCTTGTAGAGCCACATGAAAAGACACGAGATCCCATCTGAAAAGCTGGAGATAGGAGAGGAAAAAAAGCAATGCTGCCATCTTTATAATTATTAATATTAGTAGCTATGGATTGCAGTTAATACAGCACTTTAAAATGAAATAATTTCATAAAATAGGTTGGAGAAGCCAATGTGCAAGCACTACTATGTCTCTTTTTTTTGCAATAAGATGGTTTTGTTAATTAGGAGACTTAACTGAGTGCTGTCATAGCCATGGTAATAATAATGTCAATGACAATAATAGTAATAATAACAACAATATTAACCTCTTTGCCCGTGACATTAAGAAAGCCCATAACAGATAACTGGCCAAATTGTCATCAACTTCTCATTGAAAATCTGTGAGGAAATCTGCTAGCCAAAGTCCTAGCAGAATTAAGTAGTGGTCACCTTGAGTCACTATGGGATGCCAACATATTGCCCTTCATAATTATGAATGTGAGCAGCTACTCCTGACAACACCCACAGGATGCATACAAGAACTTGGACAAGCCATGGAGTCGTGGACAGCACAAGCTTGAGATACGGGCCCCACACTACAAGAAAGGCATAGAGGACCTGGAACATGTCCAGAGAAGGACAATAAAGCTGATAGAGGTCTGGAGTACAAGTCTTGTGTTGAGTGGCTGAAGGAACTGGGATTGTCCATCCCAGAATAGTATAGATATGGTAGAGCCTTTCAGGTGTTCCATTTCATCCATAAAGGCAAGACAAAGATATTGAAATTATTTTTTTTTCCTTCATGTCCTTTTGATTAACGTACTGTGTTTCAGTATTTCACCACATATTTAAATGAAATCCTTCTTCCTGCTCTTTTTCTTGGTCTGTCCTGGTCTTCCACTCATGCTAGATAACCCCAAGAAACTTGTTCACATTACCATCCTCATCCATGCATCCCCAGACCTCTTCTTACACAGGTTTCACTTGAGTGTTTCTTGGTCGTCTCAAAGGGGAACAGAAGCTCCTCCTTTAAACAGCCCCAAAATGATCCCCAAGCTGCTCAGTGAGTCCAGGAGTGTTAGAAAACATGTACTAAAGGCAAGCCCAAGCACAACCATGCCATGGCCATTTTTCCCTTTGGGAAAGAGGAGTGAGTCGCAGTGACGATGCTCAGTTCTCTTGGCTAGCACTCAGGATTGCGGTTTCCAGTGATAAATTCAACCTCTGAGCAATTTACTGAGGAATTACATAGTGTGGTATAGGCGTTCTTTCACCAGTATTCAAACCCCAGGATCTGATGAGGTTCAGTGCAGAGCGCACAGATTTGGTTTCTTTTTAATAACACTTACTGAATGTGGACGACTTTAATAATACCCAGCAGCCATTAAAAACTTTTCATCTTCAAAGTGCTCTACATATGCTAATTAATACTCACAACCATCCTGTAATTATATTATTATCACCACGTGGCAGCAAGGGAAATGGAAGCAATGAGGTTAAGTAATTTGCCTGAGGTCAGAGGGAGCTGATGACGAAGCCACAAGCAGAACGTCCCATTCTCTGCTCCACCAGGCATCTTCCTCCCTCAGCATTGTCATCTGCTGCCCAAAGCCCACTGCACAAGCAAAAGATGGGTTTTGTCTTTTGTGAGCACAGGAAATGAACAGAAAAAGGGGGTGAAAAATCATATTTTGCCTTGCATCCCACTGTGGCCGTGGCACGAATCCTATATATGTGCCAACCTACACTGCCTACTCACAGAAAGCAGAATTGTCCAATCTTCAGGATAAAGATTCTGCTGTAGCTCTGCACTACAGCACAGGTCTAAGTTTTTACTCCACATCCTCTGGACCAAGCAGTTGTAACCATGAGAAGCACACAGCTCACTGCATCAATAAACAATCTGCCTTTTTCTTTCTAACCACTCTATAGACATTTTGGCTATGTTGGTTCAACAGCTGAGGCCCGTTCCCCACCACTGAGACCAGCTAGGATGGTGTTGCCTTGCCTTTGCTTCAACTCTCAACAGAGTAAGTCTCTCAAACAAGGTGACCATATCCAAAATGCCTGTGGTGAACAGCCGCTGGCCTGGGCTAAATCCTTGATTATGACTGAACAATGATAACAGAACTTTTGTTCTGGGCCAAATGTATGCCAGGAACAATTTTAGCAATTTATTGGCACAGACAACTGACTCCCAGTGCTCAGGCCAAGCCTTGACACCATTTGATGATTTAGTCAAGATTTAGCCCCTCTGACCCATCAACAGCTAGAGCAAACAGTGTGAATACTTTGATGTTCCCAAGAATTTTGCAAAGACAGATATCTCTCTTTCTCATCCTGTATCATATAGACAAAAGCAAGATTGAAAGCTGCAACTCAGTTGGGATCAGACACTACACCAGTGCTACAAACAAGTGCATCGCTTTGGTCCTGTGGCTCCCAAAACATTGCCATACTTCTAGGTCAGCTTTACCTTCTCAAAATGCAGATACCTGAGCATTTAACCCAACCACATTGGCTTTTCCACAGCTAGTCCCTTTATATCGGGTTCAGCTGCTAAGGATTCACTTTTATCCCACATAGTTGGGAACTGATGAAATTATTTTTCTATTTTCTAATAAATGCCAAGCTGTGTCTTAGTTTTAAAATAAGCCAAGGCAGGGTGGACTGAAAACATGATAGGAATGGCCCTAATTCTGTTTTTGGCTGATCTGCCACTCGTAGAAGGTTGTACTACACTTATAGGGAGAAATGATTTATTACTATTAGAATAATAAACTCCTTCCTTTATACTTCAAATCAAACTGCAATCTGGTCTGCACAGAACACATTTCCCACTCCTCCTCCTCATTTTCCTCTTCCTCTACCGTGGTCTTCAAACACAGAATCCAGATGCAAGCTATTTTTCCCCAGCTGAAGGATCTGACTTTCTGGCAAGCTGTGCAAGCTGTTGTGTGGGTGGTTTAAAACTTCCCTCTGGGCCTGTCATGTGGTTAGGGCTGTCTGGGTTACACTGAACTTCTGGACACCATTTTCCTTTGACTCTCCTTTTATTCCAGAAGAAGTCAGGACCAAGTGTGTCTAGCAAACAGGACTATGCAGCATTGCACGTTGGAACCAGGACTGTGATAACTTTTTTTACCCACTCATGTGAAGTCCTTTGAGTAGACAATACTGTCAGAAGGCAATAGCTGTCTTCTTGACTTTACCTTGAGCTGACTCCTACTAATGAGCAGCAATTCCATGAAAATCCAAACTCTGCCACGTGTTACCAGTTAAATCTATTCTGAGCTCGTTAGGAAGGTCTAATCCTAATGTGTCTGCAGCACCGCCTTTCCTCTGTGGCCAGGCCATCTTTCTTTGGATGGTGTGCTAACAGTGTTTTGATTCTGCATCTTGAAGTGCATGGAGATGTTCCCCCAGTGTTTCCAGAGTGCCATGAGTCAGGTAGCAGTACCAGTTTTCCCTCTTTTATTAGTTAATTTATTTTTGTTTAAATGAGAATGGTGCTTTGCATTTTCCCGGTAAAGAGAAGACAGAGACAGGTGATCAGGTTGGATGTCAGGAGAAGGATCTTCACCAAGAGAGTGCCTGGGCACTGAAACACATCCCCCAGGGAAGTGGTCACAGCACCAAGCTTGATAGAGTTCAAGAGCTGTCTAGACAATGCTCTCAGACATACGGTCTGATTTTGGGTGGTCCTGTGTGGAGCCAGGAGTTGAACTTGCTGATTCTTATGGGTCCCTTCCTACTCAGGATATTCTGTGATTCTTTGATTCTTTAGCTGCTGCCTTCTGTATTACAGCATTACAAAGACAAGATCTACAAAAAAACTCTCTGTGCCGTCTTTTACTTTTGAGAATAAAAGCTGTGGTATTGTGATGACAGAAACCACAATGACTTAGAATTTGAAGAGATTATTTCCTTTGCTACTTCCACCCAGAAGAAAAGAAAAACCTCTGTGTTAACTGAGATTGAGGTGGGTGGATGAATGGCACTGCCCAGGGAGGGTGCCCTGTGCCAGGGAGGGAAATCTGTATCCGAAAGAGGACTGCAAGTGCTGATAGTTCTACTATGTATAATATATTGATGACTTCACATTGAGGTGTATTATAGACAGAAGAAAGTAAGCAGGGGTTTTATTTAATGTAATACCTCTTCCCAAGCAGTGTCTTGCCACTAGACCCTAACACAGTTCTTCAGAAGTAAGACTAAACTCTTTCGAGGCATTTTAAGTTATCAATCATTTTGGCTCTAAAATGATCAGAGCTGGTCCTCGTGTTGCTTCTTATGGGGAAAAGGCTTGTTTAAAATCTTGAAACCCAAACCACAAATGTCGTATACCAATGAAGGAGAAACATCCACCTGAGCCTACAAGCAGCATGTTTGGGTAGAGTGTCCAATCCACACATTTGAAATTCATTAAGTACAATTTTGCCTGGCAGCTTCACAAAAGAGCTAAGAGTCACCATAAATATGACAATAGTAAAACCTCTAATTCCTTGGAATGGGTTAGTCCCTTCATATGGAGACAGCTGATTTTCTTAGAGAGGCTGACAACAAGCCCTACAGAAATGAATCAAATTTACCAGATCACACTATCATTATAACATGAAGAAATGTAAACACTGGCAAACAGGCCATGACAAGTTATTCTTGCAACATGCAGGAGCAGGAAAAGTTGTTAAGCTTTGGAGTATCTCAGAAATCAAGGAGGTCAGCTCAGGACATGAAATAGAGAAATGAGGAGCTTCAACTCAAGCCACGTTCAAGTGAAGTAGATAATTAACTTCAAGTCTTTGCCCAGATGCCAAAACTGGTTTTTAGAGACAATGTTTTGATTAGCACATTTTGGTCTTCTGAAAATACACCATACTCTGCCTGTCCACAGGCTTTGGAGTTCCAGGAAGATGGCTCTTCCCAGAGTATCTTCAAACTGGTCAGAAGTAAGGTGGGCTTTCAGGATTTTCATTACAATGAAGAGGTTCACATGGCTTGGAGGACATTCAAGCACACACCTGGTTGTTAGCATTCAACTGTTTTGAGACTACTGCTTGTCTCCACTGACTGCACAGCTTGTATCTAAGAGTCCAGATCAAAGTTTTCAGAAATAGGTTGCTCAACAAGGAGCCTGGGTTTGGATAGCGCAAAGCACAGAGGTGTTCCTTTCCTATCAGCACGACCTGGTAGACTCTCAGTGCTTATTTCATTGCCTTGTTTTGGATTTAAAGCCTAACTGGAGGTATCCAGGTTTGAAACTTGGCCTCAGTTCCCTCAGTACTTCCATTTCATCACTTATAAAATGGCGGATGCCATTTCCCTGCAGTTGTTTTATAAGGCTTAACTCATTCATGTGTGCAAAGTGTTGAGATACTTGAATGAGCAGCACCATACCAGAACAATATCTTGTTTTGTGAGCATAACCTCCAAAACTTTTCACACCCTCTTAGGCCTTCCAATACTTCCTGCTTCCAGCCAGGCTGGGGCAACTCCTTTCAGAACATTTCTGTGCCCTAGCGTGGCTGTGGAAACAGCAGGTGGTGAAAGGAACAAAAATGAATAGAGGTGAGAGGAAAAGTTATCCAAATACAGTGGAACTTCAGGAAAAGTTTCAGCGAGCGGTGGAGCAAAATTGCAGAAGTTTTTCTTTCCCCTTATGAGCAGTTTAGCAGTTCCCACTGATAACTGTGGCATCTCATTTCCTATTGACTGTGCCATTTTACAGCATGCCTTGGAGTCATCAGAGAGTGCCACCATCATCTTGGAGCATCCTTGGAAGAGGTGCTGCGGAGCTGCCGAGGTGATGCTGTAGCTCTGCTCCCTCCTAGGGGCACTGGGGGAAGAGGGAGCTGCTGGATGAGGTGCTTCCGCAGCTCTCCCTGGCTATTTGCAATCTGCGTTAGCTGGGGAGGGCTTAAGCAGATGAAGGACAGATGGGGAATTTGTGAGGCAATAAACGTGGCTTCAATCTGGTTCGTCTTTTCCACTCATCCTGTGCTGAATGATCTGGGCACTACAGAGGCATCCCCCAAACACCTCCCCTCTCTCAAACAACTTCTGTTCCTTCCTGCTCGCTTGAACAATGTAAGAGCAAGTCCAGAGCAGGAGACAGTGAGTGAATATAAGTACTTTCCCTCACCCCCCTTCCTAGCCCTGACATAATAACAAACAGCTCTCCAAAAAGCACTTAAATTTACGAACAGTTTATAAATTCACAGACATTGATTTATAGATGTTGGCTTGACCCAATATTAGACACTTTGGTTTCTTTTCTGTTTTCGAAGTGCTGCTGTTATGGCTTGCGTTCTGAGTGCCGTCACACACCAAAAACAACCTCCGGGCCCTCCCTGTGGGCTCACTTCACCCACAAGGACTGGCCAGGGCTGGGGCTGGGTTCCTGTGCTTCGAGGGGTGGCTCTTCCCCTTGCCTGGAGGGATGGCTTCCAGCTGTTGAGCGAGCCGCGATGACAGGCTTTCTAGGCAGCTTCATTTCGGCTTCCTTGTCTGCAGGAGTGGTGGCTGCAACATGGGGCTCAAGGAGGAGCCCGTGCCTGTGTGTGTGTGTGGCATTCCCTGCCTACCAGCCCGCAGTAGGAGTATGGAATTAACAAGGAGGAAGAAAAAAAAAAAAAAAGAAGAAGAAAAAAGAAAAACCCCAAATCCTGCCTGGAGCCAGCATTAATTGGCCAAAAGGAATACAAAAGAGCAAATTCAAACTCAAGAAATGCTGAAGAATTCCACTGTGCAAAAACTGCGTGGCTGATGTGCCCAGGCTTGTCATCCCGTGGCCACCCAGAGCGAACAGAAAACCCCACGTGCAGGTTGTGCCAGCAGGTGAGGAGAGGGCTAGGAACAACCGCTTTCCACCCTGTGGAACTTCACAGCCACGTCTGGCTTGGAAACCCCAAATTTGTGGTAACACACGGAGCTGTGGGCTTTGATGGGAGCCATGAGAGCCGCGCTGGGGGATCGTAACATGTTAAAAGGCAACCACGAGCAATTCCTCCCCACGCCCTCTGCATACGCATGCACAAACAAACAAAAGATAACTTATCTACCGAGTGCTTCCATTCGCTCTTTTTCTGCCTCTGGGCAAGTCACCCAAGTTTCTCCAGCTGTGAGAAAAGAAGCGATAGTTCAACTTGTATCTTGATTTTGCAGCTACTAAAACAGCAGAAAGGACCGCTTGCTCTGGAGAGGGCAACAGGGCTGGTGGGAAACCCCAAGGTTGAATAAACTGACTGCTAAGGTTAGACAAAGCAGTCGTTCACTGGTTTTGGTCCCTGAGATAAATAGATATTTGCTAAAGCAGTGTCTCAGTGAATATTGCTTGGGTTCCCCTTTAAGAGTTCATAAACATCAGCCCTCTGTGCTTCCATGTGCTGGTGAGTCCCTGTCCTAACGCTGCACTATTACACTGCAGAAGATATTGGAGATACTTTCATCTTTGGGTACTGTGTTCTTATTTCCATATTTTGATCTTTTTACTCTCCTACAGATCTTCCATAAAATGCTTCCACTAATAATAATTAATCTACATATGTAAAAGCCAAGAATTTGCCATCAAAATAAAATACTGCCAGTAAAATGAAATTAAAATTAAGAAAAACGTAATTTTTATTTCTGTAATGCCTGTGTTTTCTACAAACAGAAAAAAAAAAAGAAAGAACACCTAAGAACCAGTGGCCTGGAGCTGGCAGTATGAAAGGACAATAGCCTAGTCCTGATGTTTGGATTATTATTAGAGGAACATGAGGTCCATCTGCTTTGTTTTCTTTGTTGAGCCCATGCATACACATATCCACATGGGAAGCAGTGTTCTGTCCCACAAGCACCTCCCAATCTCTTGTTAGAGCCACTGGAGCAGGGGTCTATGATCTCCTGGTTGTTCCTGGAAAATCATTATTGAGTGGGAAACTGTGCTCTGGAGCCAGGAGTACTGGCTGTGAAGTCCCCTGCTCATCCTGTAGGCCATAATCTAGAACACTCAAGATAGTCATCGTCCTACCTTAGCATGGATGCTTCTTATCTCGTGTCCTCATATGACACAGCTCAGTTTCTTTACCCACCAGACTGCACTAGTAAAGATGGGGTCACGTAGGGTCATCACCCTGACTGTGCCAAGTGACAGGGCAGGTCCAGTCCGATGCCACCTCCATTACCCTGGGCTGTGTGGTGGGCTGGGGAGCACCAATGTTGGCAAGCTTCTCCCAGAACTGGTGCCTGGGGATGTGTGGGATGAGCCCCCCAGCACAACCCAACCATACCCTTATTCGGTGCTCCAGGTCTCACAGCTGTGAGGCCAGGCATGAGTCCTTCCTGCCAGTGCCAAAATTTATGCAACGAGGGTCAGTGAAGTCGCAGCCATCTCTTGCTGATGCCACAACCCCATGGTTGGTGACCTCACAGCCCATGGCTGCATGTATGCAGGCACCAGTGTGGGCCTCCATCACCCCCTATCATTCGGTGATTATCCTTCGTAATGGCAATACATGTGGGAAAATGAAAATTGCACGCATTTACTAACCACAATAATCCATCTTCTATGAACTGTTTATACCTTCTGAAACTAAGAGAAACACTTGTTTCCCTGTTCTGGTTTGGATGCAATACAAATGGATGGCAATCTCGACGTCAGGCTTGCTTTTTACCCAGTGCTCACAGCAGGTTCTTTGCTCACAATTTCCTGTGCAACCTACTGTATGGGACCTGCTTTAGCAGGGGTTGGTCTGGGTGACCTTCAGACATGCCTTCCAACCTTTCTATGATGCTGCCAACGTTTCATAATAAAACAGAAGACCAGTGCTCATAACTTGTACTAAGATATTAGTGGCCTTTCTTTTCTCGAAAGAGGTTGTGGAAAGCAGCAATCTAAAATGCTGGATAAGTTGGCCCTGCACAGGCCAACAAGGCTTACAAGTGCTGCTTGTAGGCAATTTTACCTGTGTATAGCCTTTCTCCATTGCTAGTCCAGCCCAAAGGAGCTGCCATCATGCATGTGGTTTCTGAATGTTGAACTAGAGAGTGGGCACTGGCCAGTCAATGCATTTCAATTTGTGTTTAATACAGAATTTGAACTCCTAGCCACAGTTTCCTTGAGTGCTAACAGGCTTGAAACACTGACATTCATGGTCTTTGCCAACCAGCAAAAATGAAATACCACTTAACCTACTTCAGGAGGAAGAGGATGGATCTGTAGCCAAGACAATTGCCTGGGGTCCAAAAGACCAGGTACGATAGACTAAATTGTAGATCTACTTGTGCTCTTAGGAAGCACCCACTGGGAAGCTCTGTTCTGCTCTATCGTTTATTCAGTGTGAGGAAGAGTCTGGACTCACTACCAAGAACAAGCAGACCCCCAGCAAAGGGACTAAGGCACCAGCAGGCAGGGGCAGAGTATTCAGGTGGGGTGCACCCATGAACCTTCCAGAAGGAAAAAGAAAACAACGAGAATCCTCGTGAAAAAGTACACGTAAAATAAATTACAGCAGCCCCTGCTCCTAATTGAAATAAGTCGGCTCTTCTTTTCGTGTGTGCCTGGGTTTAAAGAGAAACCTGAAAGGCACAATTTCACATTATGGACTAATAGCCTGGAAAATTTCAGTTTAAAAAACAAAGCTGGCTTTGAGTTACACAGGAGAGGCCTGAAAAAAAGCATCTGAAACCACTAACTTCTATTTTTTCCTGCACTTTTTACAACATAATATGGCTGAACGGATTTTATTTTATTTTATTTTATTTTAAAAACTCGCTTTAAAAAAATAATCAACACAAAAATCCTCTCTCTGGCCTTCATGTGCCAAGTTTCAGCCCAGGGCAAATTTTTTACAGCTGAATTATACACCCTGAAAAATAAGGGGCTTATAATGACAACATTGAGAGTCCCCTAACTATAGTGGTATGAATGAGGAGGGAGGTATAATAAGAATGGTCCATAGTGTGTAGCAGCAGCAATAAGTGAAGGAGCCCTTACTCAGCATGAGGAATTCTATATATCTTGGAAGGCTTTCATGAACCTAAACATTATTGCTAAGAAAGGAATAAACAGTTTGAACTGCTGTTGCCATTCATCCAGCGCTCACACACTGAGGAATACACAGAGTTGTTCTCTCAAAGCTGGAGTGAAATATTCCAGACATAACTCTTTCTTACTCGGGGCTGGAGAGGGGTTCGAGCAGCTATTTGAAGGCAAGCTGGAGAAACACTCCTGCTCTGGGAGAATTTTATATATATATATACACCAATGATGATACTTGACTGTGTGCCTACAGCTCCTGGAGCCGAGCTCATGCTTGTCAGCATCACCCAAGGACACAAAGGAACATTATTGGCTAGGGGTATCTGTAGGGGAAGTGAAACCGAAATGAGGAGGTTAGCAAAATGACTGGTTTTGGAGTGATTCGGTTCTGAAGGTGTACCAGACCCTGCATCCCAGACAAGGCACGAGAAACAGTGCTGTTTTTGAACATGCTGCTTCTAAATCCAGATTTTCCTGAAAGATGGTAGCAGAAGTGGGATTCGGGCCCATGTGGGAAGTTGATTGGGTGTCTGTCCCATCGGAGCCTGGGCATCTCCTTACAAACCAAGATAGAAAGTCACAGTTTCCATAGGGAACAAATCTCTCTCTGCACTGCCGTCTTTCCTTCTCCATTCTACATGCATAAGGCCAACAGAAGCACTGGGTTTTTGTCATTTTGTCATTTTCCATTTTCATTTCAGCACATCTGCGCACACACTAGTGCACTTTAAGCAGCTGTATCTACATGTATCTATATATATGAATCTACCTACTGTACTTTTTTCCTCACATTAACTCTACTAACGCATATTTGATACGCAAAGAATCACATCAACATAATTTACAGAAATTCCCAACTTTTTAAAGGTTCAGATGAAACTATCAGAAGTTGTGTTTTTGTTTTTGTTTTTTTTTTGTCAAGTGAAGTAATCATTCCAGTTTTGACCAAGCAGAATGTTCTGACAGGAAATGGTGGCAGAAGGATGTACAACCATCTCAGGGCCTATGAGCCATAAAGACATGACTTCAGATTCTCATCCTAATGTGGACATCTAAAACATATTGGAGGAATCATGTCCTGAAAAAGCATTTCCATCTCTTCCAGTTCCCCAAGAGCCCATGTGTTGCTCACTCAGCTCTACATGTCTACCTGACATTAAATAAGGAAATCTCCTCTCTAGAAAACCTTGCTATAGTGCCAGTACCTCCACGCTGCCCCACACATTGCCCTCTCCCTCATTCACAGCCACACTTATCAGTAATTGCTGGATCAAACATCTTAAGGGTTTCACAACATTTTAAGGCCAGTACAATGCAACTTCAGAGTTGTCAAAAGTGTAGTTTAGATTAATCTTGTGTCTGTTAGCACGGAAATTAAGATTACATAAATGCTAATCCACCTCTAACATACTTCTTTCCACATTAGCTAATGAACTGTTTCTTTTTAAATTACTTCTGCCGTATATCATGCCCATGAGCATAAATTGGACTTGCAAATAAGAATTATAAAAGAGAAAGTAGTTCTTAGTCTTGAATTCACACTACTCAAGCAAGCTCAGTCTTTAATCTCTGGAACCCATCTTGGACAAACGTTTCTAGAGTAAGTGTCAAGTTTCTGGCAGTAAATTTGGAATAACAAACAAAAACCTCAGGTGAAGAAACTTTCTAAGTCCCAAAACTGCAGGAGTTACAAAGTTAATGTTATTAGGAAGAATTCCTGAGCATGATATTTTTTCCGTACCTGTGAAAGGGCTGAAGTGTAATGAGTTTGCAAAAAGTTTGGACATGGAAATTAGTAAGACTTATACGTGTGTAATCCTAAAAGTTTGGACATGGAAATTACTAAAAATGACATATGTGAATAATCCTAAAAGTAATTTCCTTGAAAGAGTAATGAAAGTGTAGCCAAGTATTTCATTCTTAATTTTGAGATTTAATGAGACCCTGGAAACCTAAAAAGCAATGCACCTCTCTCAAAAGTTTACATTTTCCCTTTGTGTCTTTTATCTCCCCACAGGACTTTTAAAAGGGAACAAGAATGAGAGGAAGGGGAGAAGGACTTTATGCACCAACAAAGTCTTTAACACAGACAAGAAACTCCTTTTTCACACAGCAAATTGGAAGTGTTCACTACTTCTTTACTTTAGTACTTGACTGTCAATGGCATTTGTGCTCTTCCCTTGTCCATATATGCAGATACACCATCACAGAAGGCCACCAGGATCTGCTCTTGGTGAAGCTATGCTGGTTGTCCAGTGTCACCTCCCTCTCTTCCATGTGCCTTAGCACAGCTTCCAAGAGCATCTACTGAAAGCTCCGTGATCTTTCCTCACACAGAGGTGAGGCACAGAAGTCAGTGATTCCCTGGATCATTCTTTCTGCCCTTGTTAGAAATGGGTGCAACCTTTTCTTTTTACCAAGTCTTGGGACATATTTACGGTGGGGAGGAAAAATGGTGGGTGAAACCCTGAAAAATGCTTGGAATAAATTTAATGTATCATGTCCATTTGAAGACAAATTAATTTGTGGAAGCCTGAGTGGGCCCCTCCACTGGGTGCAGGAACAGCAGAGATGAAAGATCATTTTGTTAAAGGCATCAATCAGGCTTTTGCAGTGCTAATATTTATTCTGATTGCCCACCTTGACCAGCTTTTAACACAGTGCTGAATATCCAACTCCTCAAAATCACATCTTCAATTTGTGGCAAGCCAACCATGCAAAACTACTGATCATTTGTTGATGTCTTGTCCTCATTTTGTAGCAGTGTGTGTCAACAGGAGCTCACAGGAGTTACTCGATTTTGTTCACTTCTCTTTACATAGGAACTTTGACTAATTTCCTTCCTCTGCTTCACAAGAAAAGCGATTTTCCTAATGACACAGTCTAGATGGATGATAGGTTGTCAGGACATTCAGCGCTGTGTGAAAAGCACAGTAGATGTTTTCTTTCGGTAAGCTTTTTATTTGCTATTTTAAGGTTATTTCCAGATCTCTGACACTTATTCCAGAAACTCAGGTAACCACGACACAACTCAGAAGCTGAAGTTATTCTTAGCCCAATCAGCCAGTAATCTAAATCCCCAGCACTAATCTCATAATTCAGCATCACAAAGCTTAACCAGTCACATCTGGCTAAGGTACTCCATGCTAGTAGCTCCATTTATCCCGTTGTTTTCACTGTGTTTCTTCTGGGAAGTAAAGTTACTCAGGCTGATTTAGTTTCAGCTCATAGTAGTGAGACCGACTTGGGTAGAGAGAAAGATCCTCAATGAAATAGGGCTTAAGCCACAGCTGCCCTAAAAGCCCACAGCTCCATATTATTTTGTGGCTCTACACTAATTTTTAGGATTTTGTCAACTATATTTGTCTCTCAGAACCTGAGATACATAATAAACAAATACAAGGTGTTAAAAGGTATGACTAATATCCCACAGCCTCTCTTGGGTTCTCAACTTCAGGAGAGCTGAGCATGATAGCGACACCAATGGACAGAAGACAGGAAACTCCTGCCCTAGCTATCACACTGAAGACCCTAAAAGAAACCCCTTCATGTCACCAGTTTCATTCTTTCAATGAATGCATCATCTTGAGGGAAAATGTTATTCCTGTTACAGTTACCATTACAGTAGAGCAAGAGGGCAGTGCCGAGACCAGGTCCCAGTTGTGCTATGTGCTTTGCAAATAAACACGTGGTGCATTCATGCTCTAGGCAGCATGAGAGACAAAGGCAACATTATTAGCATGCCCGTGAGCTGAGGCATGCCGAGATTATCCGACTTGCCCAAGGTCACACAGGAAGTAAGTGGCAGAACTGGAAATTGAACCCAGATTTCTTGAATTGCAGGCCAAGGTTTTAACCACAAGGCCATCTTTCGTCTCTCTTTCTTTTTCCCCTCCAATCTTTCTATTTTAGCACACTTTTGAAAAAAAAAAAAAAAAATTGCACTTAAAAATCCATTCGGCAATACTTTAGGTATGCCATGGCCTCCACAACCATATTTAACACAATTATAGGCTAAAAGGAACTCCTGCAAATTATGTGCAAATAGATATGTCTTTATGTAAATGCAAGTTCTTGGAACATAAATCTACAGCCAAAAAAATACAAAGATTAAAGCCAGGGAGGAACTGAGTTCCAAATATTTCCTACTTCGAAGGCTGGCAGCTGAGGTACCACACTCCAGCTACAGAAAGGAGAATGCAGACTAGATGCTTGGGGACCAGCTATGCCAGCTTTCATTAACCTATGATTTCACCTGTAGGAACATAAAGCCAAGAGATGCTTGATCACTGTTTTAGAGGATTCTGTCCTATTTAATTGGTTTTGTATGGCACATACACAGACACACACACACACATTTTGCAAAGCACTTATAGTACCATACCTGCAAGAATACTGACAGACAGAAGATATTTTAAAGCACACAGACCCACAGCAATACAGGATCCTGAGCAGGGGAGGGTTATTTGGTGTTTGGCTTTGGATGTTGTGCAAATATAACAGTATGGGGAGCTACTAAGAAAATCCATCTACTGAAATGAATGTGTAGGCAGATTGAGGCTCATGTCTCCTGCTCATGCTAAATGCCTGGCTCTTCTGCAGAGCAAAACATTGCAGTTTCTTTGCTGTTGTAATCCCATGCACCAGATACAGCCAACCTAAAACCTACCAACTGTTCAAATCTGGCTTGTGGAAGGCACGGACCATGAGACAAGCTAGTGTGTTGCTTGGCACGCATGCAAGAAGCAGAGCTGGATTTAGCTTATTCACCCATTTACACAAACATGATCTCTGATCCCTGACAAGGAAATGATAGCTCACTGAACAAAAGCCCTGAGAGACTTGGATTTAGTTCTCTTGCTGCCAAGGGGAGAGAGCTCAGTCTGAGAGCCATGATCGGCCACGAACGGCTGTGCCTTGGCTGCCATCCTGTCTTGGATCTGCAGCTCTGGATACCATGCCAGTTTTACCTAGGCAGTTATTTACAAGGTTAAATTTAGGCATAGCACACTGCTGTTTTTCTTTAATTAAGGAATGTCCCACTGAATTTGTCAGGAACTTGGATCAAATAGATTTTGTTAAAATGTTATAGTGCCTTTTCTACTTCTTTCCTCGAGAATTCAGAAGGGAGCGAACTCCTTTCTATGAGTACTTTGTGCTATTCTAATATGATAAGAAGAATATGAATACACACATTTTTTTCTATAAGAACAAAAGATAAGTAAATTATACAAACATTCATTTACTATAGAGATCCAAACATAAAATGGATCTGTTTACTGGTTTGGAGTCTAATGGGCACTTCCTAGAAACATCCATACTGTTCATTTTTCTTAGCTTATAAAACAGGACAGCCCCGTCCAATGTATGTATCAAGATCACTGGATGTTGCAGGGCAGTCTTAGACATCACCTACCATTGCCAGAGACTGCACCTCAGCCTGAACTTTTATCTTGGGCCTGATAGATTTACTAGCTAGTAAGGAAATAAGAAAGACCCTTAATACAAATGCTGTCCACCTGCAGTCTCCAAGAATGGTTTCACTCATTTGTAGAAAAAAGGTGGGTTTGCTGAAGGTGGCACCAAGGGCAAAGAGGAAAAGGGAAACTGTGAGGTTGAGTGGGTTTTCTGGTAGGCAGACGATGGGGATGGAGGAGCCAAAGGCTCATCCTCTTCACAAGAAACTTTTAATGCTAGATCTACACCTGAACATACACACAGTTTTCTTGGGAACACTGGCAAGTAAGTGTACAGATGTGGAGGGAGTCTGGATGGGAACTGGAGAGTAGTTTTAGTTTGGGGTCACTTGTTGGGGACATCAGTAGCTGTCCACGAATCATCAGAGCCAACACATGCTATTGATTGGATACAAAACTGCCAGCTTTCCTGTTATATAACCAGGTGAACTGAGTGTCAGGAACCGTGTTTCTGAAGGCAATATCACATGCCATTCTTTGCATGCTGCACGTGGCACCTCAGAATGGATGAAATAAGCAACATCCAATTCCCACAATAACAAGCGTAAGTAAGGAATGCCATCACTGGCTCTGGCAGTGCAATTCAGCCCTGCAATACAGTAACTGTTGGCAGTGTTTGGCCACTGTCACAATGATTTTAAGCATGAGCACAGGCAAATACCATGGCGTTTCATTTCAACATCAGCTGGCAGCAGGCAGGAGCACCGGTCGTGCTGTCTCAGCACTTCCACCAGGACTGCTGCCATTCACTGTAACTCGTTCCTTCTGGGTTCTTTTTAAAAGTTCCATCTGGGACTGTGCTGCTAAGCTGTGTCCTCGGAACAATACCACTGTTAATAATAATAACAATATTCAGGTATTATATCGCATTTTTCACCTTTGGATTTCAAAGTGATTCACTAGGCAAGGTTTTGGAGGGCTTTAAGAGCAGATTATACAGACATCTGTCAGGAATAAACGGGATTTCCCAGTCCCACCGCAGAACATGGGAATAGTTTGATGTTCTCTTTCATGTCCAACTTCTCCGTGGCTGCCCACATTTTGTGCAGTGAGGACATTGACTCGTAGAGTCAGTAAGATGAGCTCTATGGATCTCAGTGCTACAGATTTGGAGACTCTGTGGCAACTGAGACCATTATAGCTAATAGAAATAGAGAACTGAATTTTTCTCCATCCCCACACTGTAGCCTGCAGTTGCGGGTGGTCTCTATGGAAATGCATGAGTCTATAGCAGATTAAAAATTATCAGAAGTGCAACTTTTCCAATGTTGGGAAGCTATATATTGTGAGGAAGTCTTAAAAAAGACTATAAATCAATGGTAAAAGGTAGGATTTGTCCCTGAGGATGGGAATAAGTAGCCCTCTATGTCCCTCCCCTGATGGAGCAAGTTGAGGCAAGTAACTTTATTATTCTGTCGACTTCATGGTGTCTATGACACTTTTGTTGGATGAGAGACACTGCAGCCAGGGTGTTATCAGAGGGAGGGATATTCAATCCCTTTCTCTGCAGAAAGAGAGCACGTGTTAATCCAAGTGTTCACTTCAAAGGGCAGACCTCCTTGAAAGTATCAGCTCTTAAGCGTCAGCGCAGGTAAAAACTTCTGAAATTAGCTGATGTCAGAAATTAATTAGCAAAAGAGTTTAAAAAAAAAATCTTGTCAATGACAGAGTGGAGAACATGACAGCAGCCTATGTTATGTCCCAGTGACATCCTCACAGTCTTCAGCTGCAATTGGAATAGGAAAACCAGCTCTTGGTTCACTCCAGTAAAATGCATTTTCCAGGTGAAGGGCAGCTGGGCTGACAATTAGCAGCAGAAAAAGGGCCCCAGGGATTCCCTAGATGCATAAGAGCAAAGTGATGTGGATCAGATTGTAACGTTTTTAATATTCTGTTGCAGTTTTGCTTCTTTTTTCTTTCTTTCTTTTTCCAAACAAGAACTTAAGCCGAAGTGCTATTACCTTTAAGAAAAGGAGTTATCTGGTGTTTAAAATGAACTCAAATGCATGTGACAGCCTCAGAGCTTCCTCCAGAGCAGGTGCATTGGAGGTGCAAACCTGCCCTATGGAGACACAACATACAACATACATTCAGTGGCCCTCAAGGACAGGAATGTCTTTGCAAACATCAGTCTAAGAAGTGATACCAGCAAGTGCCAAGAAAAAGAAGAGCCATTCTCAAGCCAGGCACGACCTCGTGTTATTTCGCAAGGGATACACACACACACAAAAAAAAGCAGAAAAAATGTGAACATTCCAAACTGCAGGAATAAACTGCTTGTTGTCACAGCTCGCATTTGGAATTTAGTCATTATAAATGCACTTTCGTACCTGTTTTCATAAAGCAGCAACTTAGAAGCCACAGGGATATGCAAACATGAGCATAAACCAGAGCTGAAGAGCTGCACCATTACATGATTTTATAATTTTTTGAAACAGGGATTAATATTTAAACGATTTTTTCATCAGTATTTTTACTATATTTTTAATTTTCATTTAAGTTTGTGTGAATTTTCTTTGTTGTTTGACCAGTAAAGAAGATATCAAAGAATGTGGACCCTGTTCAGTTCTGTACTCCCTTCCTGTAGTTTTGGAGAACTTCTTCATTAAAACGTTCCATGCCTGGCCAATACTTAGTTTAGTGCAGGTTTGCTGCTTAGTTCTGCTTGGCAGTGCTCACTGCCAGGAACGTAGGCACAGGGCATAGACTGGAGCCCAGAGCTCCCCTGCCCATCAGAAGCACTGCAGTGCTGGGAAGGTCCATGGCAGAGAGGCTGTTGGTTCTTCTCCTTGGAGATCTCTAATAGCCCTTGCACGTGGTGCTGGGCACTGCCCTGAGTGACCTTGCTGGGGCAGGGGAAACAGAAGTCTTTTCCAAACTCAGGCATTCCATGACTATGTGTGTTTCTGTGATTTTTCATAGAATCATGGAATCACTGCACGGTCTGGGTTGCAGAGGCCCACAGCGCTCCTCCAGTCCCAACCCCCTGCTGTGTGCAGGTCGCCAACCAGCAGCCCAGGCTGCCCAGAGCCACATCCAGCCTGGCCTTGAATGCCTGCAGGGATGGGGCATCCACAGCCTCCTTGGGCAACCTGTGCCAGTGCCTCACCACCCTCTGGGGGGAAAAACTTCCTCCTAAATTTTTATTTTATTTTATTTTTCAGGTAAAATCTTCATCCGTGACAAAAGGTCAGCTTTTGTGGAAATCCCATTCTGGTGGAAAAAAAAGTTGACTACCTGTCACCATGCAAACTGCAAACAGCATGTAATTTAGGAGTCAGAGGAAGACAAATTCAATGGGCTGATTTGTAATTTCTCGTGTTTCAGAAAGAGGCAAGGATCCAGATTCCACCATGCCAGCACGGCCACAGCTCTGGATGCTTATCAAAGTGGTTGCCTTCGGTGCTCTCAGGAGATCAGGCTTCTCTCCAGGTTTTCAGGTGAAGCACCAAGGCCATGAGAACAGCCATGCTTCAGCATCAACCTAAGAGGAAACCAGGAATATGGAGGGACCTGTGAATTTTAACCGGCAAATAAGAAACCAGGTCAAACGTTCCCCACACACAGAGATCAGGAAAAAGAAAAAAAAAAAATAAGAGGAATCGGGCATAGTTTAAAGTTTCATATCATTAAAAAAAAAATAAAAAAAAAATCCACGTGAACTTGTTCAGTCATCACCCTGAATAAAAAAGGGCAAACTCTCCCCATTCCATGAAGCTATTCTTGGCCAGTGCACACTAGAAAGCAGGGAGGGCAGTTTAAAGGGGGCAAATACAATTAATGTTCCCGCTTTTGCCATATTTCTGAACCCAGGGGACAAATCAGGAAACTTTATGTCAGCAGGAATGCGAACAATAAAGGCAAAGTGGGTTGCATGTTAGAAAACCGTTTCACTCCCTTTCTGTATTTTTATTTTATTTTATTTTTTTGCCCAGCAGTATGATGTGTTAACAATTTTGTTGGTTTAACAGTTCACACTTCCAGCACATTTATCCATTGGCACATGGGGGTTTTATGCATTTAACAGTTTTCTTCATTAAAGTGGGTTCCACTGTGTCTTAAAAATTGTTTTCCTTAGACTGCGTGTTTGTTATTTTATATGGTGTGACTGAAAAGCAGGCCAAAATTTTGGCCTTGGAAAACGCACACTGCAGAGAGGAGCCCAGCGCAGCGCAGGATTAGCCTCCCTCAAAGCCCAGTGCATATTCTTTTAAGAACTGCTGATTGCACATTGGAGCTTTCTCCCCTTAATTGCTGGGAGATTCTTAATTTGTCCTGAGCTTGGGAAAACGAATTACAGATGTACACACTGCAATCAAAGCCCCCTCTGCACAAGATTTTTACGTGCCGTCATCGAGATGGCCTTCACCCCTTTGCACAGTGCCGTCCACTGCCAGCGTTTTACTTTATTTTTTAATTCTGAAGGGAGAGCAAGGACTGGGGGAAGGGGAAGGGTGGCTGTTATTTCTGTGGAAGCAGGACTGGGCCTGAGAGGCACAAGAGACACCCAGGTGTTTTCACAGCGAACCCTGCGCAGGGCCCTTTTGGAGCCGAGCTCGGTTCCTGTTTGCCAAGCTACACTTTCAAGAGGTGTCAGATATCGAGAACCTGTTTCAGATGCCAAGGCAAGCAACGAAGGGAAAAAAAAACAACAGGAGGGAGGAGGGGAGATGGGGGACGTGGGGAAAAAGGGAAAGGGGAAAACGTTCCTCCTCAAAGAAAAAGGTAGTTGTTCCAACTTGGCTGTTTCTTTTAAAAATAATTAGTTAAGCAGTGCATAAAAACAGGTAAGTCTGTTCTGCATTGCTCATAGCCTTGGCAGGTCCTGTCCTTCCCTACTTTAGTGGAATTTCTGTGAACCACCGCTGCACAGGAGAGGGGAGGGGAATTGTATCACCATGACCTAAGGCAACCCAGCTTGTAAGGTTAACCATAATTTTTAAACTAACATGACCTCTGTTAACCCCTCCATTCCAGTCTTTCAAAAAAAGAAGGGAAGAGAAAGAAGCATGTTTACAAAACCACTAGTAGGAAAAGAGAGGGCAAGAGTCTGAGACCTTATTCCTTTTCTCTTCCCTCCACCCCTCCATCCATCCCTCATCTGGCCGTTCGTCCTTGTGCTGCCACCACCCAACTGGTGTTTAATGGGTCTTGGTGCAACACGACTAAGAACATTGCTTTTTCTAATGAGATACAGAATCATAAAATTAAGCCATACTGCGAAGCCAAAAAATTTCAGCTCCAATGTGTGCATTTGGGGCTTTGCAGGAATGTTCGTGTCTGGATGTCTGAGTCACATGCTCTCACGGTAAACGCAATACATCCTCTCCTTAATGACACCATTGGCTTACTTTATTTATTTTATTTCCCTCCACTCATCCCTCTCTCCTCATTTTAGAGAAGAACGCAGGCCATTTCCTCTAGCTGGGATGCCAGGCAAACCTGCCTCAGGCACCCTTTGCCCTTCCCTCTTCTATAGCCGTGTCTTAAACCAAGTAACCAAAGCCAATGCCAGCATGGCCCTGGGCCAGCTGGAGGTGGCATGGAGCCATGGTATATGGTGTAGTCAGCTTTCATGTCAACATTTGGATGATGAGTTCATCTTAACCAGAACATGCCAAGCTCAAAGGAATCCAGGACTGCCTCAGAATATGTGTTTGCAATACGCAACCCGCACAAAGGCACTGGTTCAAGGAGGGAACTTCTATATTTTATATGTGTCTCAAAATTCTCCTTATAACTTACTCCCAGTTATATTCATTTCTGGTCAGCCAGAGGCAGATGCAACAAGGGGAGTATAGGATATAAGTACAATTCCTGGAGATCTGGACTGGTCTCTCCATGATGCCCAGGCTACAAGTACAGCACAACTGCTCTTGAATATCCTCTCCACTGTTCACATGGTAGACAAAGACCAATAATTTTATACGGGACTGAAGTCAGGCCATTCTTAAAATGTCTTTTCTTTGAAACAGTTCCTTCTCTACATAAACGAGCACAAACAAACAAGTCTGCTTTTACATCTATAATTAATAAGCATGGAAAATCTACCAATTAAGTGACGTTAGTGTGCAAAATAAAAGTAAGAGGCCACATTCCCAAGCAATATGAGCTGGCAGAAGTTCAAGATTTCATTGGAAAAATAGGCCTGAACTACTATTCATCTTATATGCAGTCCAGTCCTCCACTCTAGAATGAGCTCATATTCCAATTAATTGTTTATATACTTAATATATCTGCAGACCTGTTTGGATGTAGTGAGCATGGGAAATACCAGATCTACCATGGATTGCTCACCCACAGATATGCTGAGCTTGGCTTACTCCAAACCCACTGTTTAGGCAGTATTTGCACCACTAGTGTAAACTAGCTACTGTAGGTGTCTATTCCGGGTGGTTGTTCCTTTGTCTATAAAAAGCCAAACACCTTACTTCTAAAGATGAGCATCCAGTTTCAGTAACTTCGCTGACAATGTTTTCTGGAAGAAATTCTCTCTACACTAAATAAAAGGGAAATCTTCATCCTTACGAAAGCACATAATTAAACAAGCAGAGAAGTACCCAGTAATAACACAGTAAGCCCTGCTGGACCACCTTGTAGGACAGCTCCAGCAGTGGAGGTTCAGCCTACTCATCTGTACGTGCACATCAGCATCTCCTTTCATTGTCCACATGCTTAGGATTTAGTTGTGTGTTGTCTGGAAGAAAATAAAACAAGACACTGGAGATTCATTTCCTAAACTAAGCAAGGAGGAAGATAAACTGCTGATGGAGAAGAGCAAGCTCATCTCATGCTGAGAATCCCAGTTCGTCTAAAAGAGCATTACTGACATGTGTATTCTTCCAAGCTTTCCTATTCCCACAGCTCCCCCCGCCTGCGTTTGCTATGCTAAAACTGATTGGAAAATGCAATAATTTTGACTGTGCACAAATACTTGATGTCTAAGAATCTGAGTAAGCCTCTGCTGGTTTTGCAATTCTGTTTTTGTTGGGGAGAACAAACAAGTAACTTTTTTTTCTATCTCATCAGAACAGCCAAGACCAGACTCTGGTTTCAGAACATCCCACTCTATCCTCTATTTCAAATGTTGAGTATTTGCTCCACAGGCTGTCTACTAGACTTTTTTGATAGAATAGCTGTTTAGATATATTTATTTATTCATTCATTAGTTTGCTTATTGAGATAGCATAATAATATATTTCAGTAAGTACAGAATCATAGAATCATAGAATCACAGAACAGCCTGGGTTGCAAAGGCCCACAGCGCTCCTCCAGTCCCAACCCCTGCTGTGTGCAGGTCGCCAACCAGCAGCCCAGGCTGCCCAGAGCCACATCCAGCCTGGCCTTGAATGCCTGCAGGGATGGGGCATCCACAGCCTCCTTGGGCAACCTGTGCCAGTGCCTCACCACGCTCGGGGGGAAAAACTTCCTGCTCATATCCAACCTAAACCTCCCCTGTCTCACTTTAAAACCATTCCCCTTGTATTTTTCCTGATATTAAGTATATTAAATATAATTTTGGCTTTACTTTTGTAAAACAGCTCTGTTCATGGAGAGAAACCAGTAACACTCTGTGTTCAGTTGTGAGTAGAGTACTGTGTTCGAGCACATCAATAAAGCAGAACTTCATTAGCAGACATTTCTTTTTCAGTTTGGTTCATTTCTGTCTTCTTATTGCTGGATCATGATTCATGATTTCAGATCTGAAAGATACAGACTGAGCAGAGATGGTAGTCAGGAGATTATGGCTTGAGAGATGTCCATTATGAAATTGTCAATAGACTTTTTGAGTGACATTGATTAAATTAGTCAGACAATCAAATTAATAACAATCAAGCTCTGATTTGTCAGAATGGAACTCTAATTTATAAAAAAATGCTATGGAAGGACCGTGATCCCCGGGGACAGGACAGACACTGGGCAAAACCCAACAATTCCAGCTGAAATCCAGCAGGAGCAAAGAAATAAAGCTGCACACCCACTAATGTGATTCCTGTGAATGAACTTGAGCCCAACAGTAGCATATAGGCAGAAGTCTATGTACAAAAATAGAAAACTCTCGGAATCCACAGCTCATCTGGACAGGATTAGAGAAGTGCTCCCTGAACATTAAATGAGTGACATGCTAGAAAAGAATTGAATCAATTTATAGCAGCCCTGGAATGTCCCAAACACTGCGGCTCTGAAAACAACAGAATAAAAAGGAATTCATTGTCCTCTGCAGCATAAAGCAACTATTATAGGCAACAATATCAATGATATTAGTGACTGCAAGTCTATCTTTGTGTAGCTCTGAAAGCTGTTAAAAACTATGTTTGGCCAATGGGTACAATGTTGACATTGTACCCATGTGATTTTTATTCACTGATTTCACAGTTTCAGTGAAGATTAGTCAGCTTTGTCTCTGACTTGTTTTTTGGTCACATAAAGTAGAACAATGTGTAATATGTTGACAGAGAGTATTGCTGTGGGCAAATTAGGGTTTTCTTTCAGTAGAGTAACTGGGGAGAAGACAAGAGAATTATCAATACAGCTAAGTAGTGAAAAAGTCTTTCAGATATGTTGGGGCCAGCATTTAAACAATGGGATATGACAAAATAGATGAGGTCTGTGAAGCATCATAGGATTTGCCTTTTTCTCTAGGCAAACCCACAGCCCAGATCCCATTAGGGAGAATGCTCAGAGGAACAGGACTATATAACCTGATAGAGAAGTATTGCTATACCAATGTTATTCTTTCATAAACTACTTTCAGTTTACACAGTGAGTATGTGAGAAAGGGGACTTCTCTAGTGACACCAGTGCAGTATTTCAACAAAGTTTTATTGGCCACCTCTGTATCAGAATGAAATAATGAACTTCAACCCCTCAGTCCTCCAAACTATGCATCCAGGAGAAAGGCAAGCATCACAGTTTTGCTTCTGAAGGAAAAAAAAACAAACAGCCACATAATCAGTACCTTAACAGTCATGTGGGAATGAATGTGGTATAGATGCTTAGAAAGGACAGATGACAATATCTGGTTTATATTTCACCTAGAGTAATACAGTAAGGTTCCAGATCACAGCATGTGGCAGATCTGGGATTTTAAATCTCCATTGCCACGCTTCTAGAAAGTCTCCATCTCATGCTTCTGCTCTGCCCTGATCCTAGTTAAAATCTGTCTGGATTTATCTCAGTCCCTGTTTTTTTTTGGTTTGCATCTTGCTACTAATAAAGTTTTGAAACAGACATCAAACAGTTAACCACAGGTTATGTTAAAACAGGCAAGATTTGTCCCCTAAGAATTACTCTAAGAGATTTTTAAATACCTAAAGGGAGGTGGGAGGCAAATGGATGAGGCCAGGTTCTTCTTGGTGGTGTATGTTGATAAGACGAGGAGCAGTGGACTAAAACTTGAACACAGGAAGTTCTGTACTAACATGCAGAAGAACTTATTTATGGTAAGTGTGATGGAGCACTGGAACAGGCTGCCCAGAGAGGTGGTGGATCCTTCTATGGAGATATTCAAGACCCATCTGGATGCCCACCTGTGCAACCCTTTGCAGGGTACTGCTTTAGCAGGGATCTACCAGGATCTACTTGGATCTACCAGGCTGAAAAATACCATGATGAATTAGATAAGAGCTTTCCTTAGAGGAAAACAACTTTTTCTTAAGGAAAGAATCTTGTTCAATCCTCTCGAGTCACTGTTTGTGTTTCTCTACCCAGCGATCTGCACACTGAGTTTCTTCAACCATTTCAACAACATTTTACGGCAAGTTAGAGGTCTCTACTATATTACATTCTCATAATTTTCAAAATTAAAACCAGCTGGCTAGGTGGAGAAGGAAAACCTCTTAATTTTTCAAGAGAAGGAAAGAGTGCATTGTGAGCCCATCTTTTATTAGGTACCTGAGAGTCCTTGTAAAGGCTAGCAGATACAGATGTGCAACCTGTCCAAAGGCCAGCACTTCTGACATACAAGAAAACCTACATCTCCCACATCCCTCTTTTGCCGTGGCACGGATCATCTGACGTCTAATGGAAGATTATTTCACATAGTCTCAGTGCAATTGAGCTAATAAGAATATTAACATGAAATGCAGTACAGACTCTTTGGAAACAACTACTTGAACCAGGTTCAACTAGTTCAGGTGCTTGTGGAGTGACTACTCTTAAGGAAAATCACTAGGTTTTGTAACCCTCCCCCCCAAACCCTATGTTGTTGTTTGGAGCTGAAGGAACATCAGGAACATCTATTTGTCTGCACAGAGTTTGTTTTTCCTAGAAGGTTATCGTTTCAAAAAAGACCATTATTTTTAATGGGGATAGGCAGGAACAGCACGCTCAGATTAACTAAGGTGCTTTACAGGTATGTCAGTTACTAATCATTGGTTACATGCACATCTCTGGTGAACCAGATAGAGCAGCCACAGCAAACACCAACAATCCATACACCTTACAGCTTTGAGTAATCACTTCCCCTTTAGCAAGAATAAACGGTCACTAGACATCCAAACAAAAGGTGCAGTGTATTATTTCTCTCACAGAAGAAAGGCAGCAACCTTGAGGTTTAATTACGCATAACATTATTTGACAAATGGTTGGAATATTTTGAAGCACAGTGTTTCTACAAAAAGTTTTAGGAAAACTTGCCTCTTCTTATTTGCTGTAGTCAGCTTACAACTCAGAGCAGGAGAAACTGTCAGCAGAGACTGAGTGTTTGATTCAAATGAATTGAGCAGTGCATTATTTGTTACAGCTTTGTTTCTTGCTTCCAAGTATTCCACCACAAGTGGACAAATCCTTAGATAAGTGCTGTATGGAGAAGGTATCCATCTTACAAAAAAAGCCCTCCAAAATTACTCTGATTTTGTTTTTGAGGAGGATTTTAATCTCCCAGTAATTCATACATACTTTAATATCCCAGTCCTAACAGGCCCTACAATGCTTACCTCACTAAACGTGATTTCTGCCTGAAATAATGGCAATCCAGAGATGGCTCTGTCTTGGGACTTTCCATGTATCCTCCACTCTAATATTCACATGAGCAATTATTTGTTTTAAGATGAATCATGTCATGTTTTTATGGTTTCTGACACTTAAAAATATTTTGTTTCCGCTGAATGGTGAAGTCAGCCACTTACTATTATTAAACATCATGCTGTGTTATTCTCCCATCTGGGTGATGATCTCAGTGGAGCCTGTACTGAGTCCAGCTTTACGCTCTCAGTTCTCACATGGATGCTACTGCTAGTCTCCCATTTGTAATATCCTTGGTAACCAGCTGCAGTTGGAGTCTAATATGTTGGATTTGCTTGTCCTCTCTTGCTGATTCCAGCCTTGTGGTTTCTGGGTTGCCTTTGTGGTTTGCTAAAGGTCAGGCCCTGGACGACTCTAAATTTTCTTAAGTGAAATTCAAACACCACAGATGAGCATGTTTTCAAAGTAGTTGTCTTGAGTGGTATGGATTCAGATTTGTTTTCTGGTTCTCAGGACTGAAGTCTCCCCTCTGCTTTGGGTCAATGACCAGACACAGGTCTGCCTACCTCCCAGTTCACCAGACTGCCACCTTTTGTTCAGATCCCAACTTTCTCTGAAATTTCGGTCTTGTGCTAGACCCCAAGTTTCATTTCCAGTTGTACACCCCCAAGCCCTCCCACTTCCCCACGCTGATGCCAAAATATTTATCCCCGCCTTTGGCTTGACTCAATAACTGTAATTCTCACTCTTTTTGCTGGCTTGCCGGCAGAGACTGCATCAACCATAATTCAAAATTGCGAACAGATGACTAGATTACTTACTTGAACTGCTCTCAATCATTACATCACCCTTGTACTGAAAATCACAGCACTGGCTCCCCATGTGATTTCACATCCACTTTAGGGTTTGGCTCCAGAGCTACTGGACTTACTCACTCCAGCTGACCTAAAAGAGCTGCTTGTACCTCATAGATGTCCTCAGGCTCAGAGATCAGTCAGTGCCAATTTATTGATCATTCCAATGGTCTGACTGAAAACTGCTGGTGCCAAAGCCTTGGCTCCTCCATCTGTACTTTGCGGAAATCCCTATGACCTTCATCCAATGGGGGTGGAGAGGGGGAAATAAATCTGCTAATCTGTATAAATGCGAAGAGAAAACACTTTCTCTAAGATGACAACGGCTTGGCCTCAGTGAGGGGAAAGCTGGGGTTTGTGTTTTATCTCTAACATGAAATTGTGTAGGTGTAATCTATATTCAGAAATTTTCTTGACTCAGGCACTGCTGTGGCTCCCAGCCAGTAGCAGATGCAAGCAGCAAGGAGCCCAGATGACAAGAGAAGTCCCAGGGATGCTCAGAGCCTTTTGGCAACATGGGCTCAGCCAGAACTTGGTGATGAGTAGATTTTGAAAAACTCTGTTGGAAGAGCTGACCTCTCCCTGTTCCAGAGCTGAGTTGATTTGTCCCTCTGTCAACTAGCAGCACTGGCATGATCCCCATGTGCCCTCTTCTCCTTCTTGGATATATTGATTGGACAAAGGGAAATGGCTTTAAAATAAAGGAAAAGAGATTTAGTTTAGATGCCAAGGGAAAGTTTTTCACCAAGAGAGTGGTGAGGTGATGGAACAGCTGCCCAGAGAGGCTGTGGATGCCCCGTCCCTGGAGGTGTTCAAGGCCAGGTTGGATGGGGCCTTGAGCAACCTGGTCTGAGGACCCTGCCTGTGACAGGGAGGTTGGAACACAGCAGTCATTGAGGTCCCTTCCAATCCAACCCATTCCATCGTTGATTCTGTGATTCTATGATTCTTTGATTCTATGATTCTATGATATGATTCTATGATTTGGACATGATACCTGAGCTGTGATGAGCAACGTGTTTCCTGTCCCACTGCACAAAGCAGTGCATGAGCTTAATGCACCAGAGAGGGCTTCACAGCACCATCACCAATGCGTAGCCATGTCTGCTTTGCACTGCACAGAATTACCCCATGAAACACTGAGCTGGCAGCCTGGGTCTAGTTTCAAAAGTAGAAATATCTGCAGAATGAAAGCCAGCATTTATGACTAATTGTCCCCTGTTCAGCAGGCTTACTAGCATGGTCAAGGCCTGCATTGTAGTGACAGAGATGGTTTCTCTGTCTGCAAGTCAGGTCAGGTCAGGTCAAGCCAGTGGGTCAGTGTCTCATGCGGTCATCTTTTACTGTCAGTCATACACCATAAATTCTGCAGCTAAAGGACTGAAAAAATCATAGAATCACACGATTCTATGATTCTATGATCAATAAATGATGTAAATAAAATAAAACAAAGAGAAATGAAATGAAATGAAATGAACTACAATACGACATAATGATTAACAAATTTGGAACAGATTGCTTTGATGGACAAATCTTAAAATATACCCCAAAATTTTCTTTCTAGATTCTCATCCCAAGAGAGCTGTTTTTCAGCTTTGTAGTTATAGTGCACATTTTCACTTCAGAAAAGATTGTGAAGAGTACTTCCATACACCACAGAATTCAGGAATTCATACATCACTGAATGCAGTAATTCGTACACCACTGACACACTGCAGAGAAAAGGACTCATGGGCTGTGTACAGTGATACAAGCCAAAACCAGAGATTTCCTTTTGCAGTGAAATGATGCTGTCCTTTTCCATAATATTGTAAATGTAAAAGGAGGAATCAACTGCATCTCCTGAGACAGAAACAGTTTGAAAGGGAGAACTATTGTAGTGCCTTCTCCCACACAAATCCCCACCTATCATCTTTCCAGATCCCTTTGAGGAACATGTATGGCCAGCATCCACAAGGCTCACATCCACACAGCAGAGAGATGAGAGGGAGAGCCCTCTGGAAGCAGCTCACAGGTGGGCAATGGTGGTGGGTTCCGTCACCCCACAGCCTCACTGGGAACAGGGCTCTCAGTGGGGTCAGTGGTGGCAGCTTCAGCAGCTGTCCCCTCTTGTTGCTTCTTCCCAGGTGGGGTTTTGAGTCCCCCACAGCCCTGCACAGCCATAGTACACATTTGGCATGAGATTTGCCTCTGGACTTTCAGGTAATCCTCCCTCTTATTAACTCTTCTTCCCTCTTCTAAACACCACCATGAGTATTTTTGCTGTCTCCCTTGAAGCTTTCATAATCACAGTACAGCTACTGTGAAGCCTCAGGAACAGCTCCATTAGCTCAAGATGTCACACAATAAATGCCCAGTGCTATTATCAAAAAGAGTCCATAGACACATCTCAGCTTGGCAGCAGTGCCTGACTTTAGGGAGGGCCCCCAAACACACTAGACATGTTTAGCTACAAGGCTCCAACAGTACTTCACACAATCCCAGCAAAGGCTGCAGTAGTGTCTCATCTCAACCAGGGAAAGGCTGAGAGCTTTCTGAGAGTGTTCATGCAATTCCCAGCCCATCCAGATGTAGCCCTGTGCGTTCCTACTCTACAGATGGCCAGAGCAATCCACTCCTTGTCATGTGTAATGAAGGGCAAGAAGGAGAGAGGATTTTTGACATGTTTAAATATTATCCAAAACAAAGAAGTCGCTCAAAAGTCAGGGATGCATTTAAATAAATTAAAGCTGCCAGCAAAATCCCGTATTTGTTACACTTCATTCCATTTCATCCTGAGAGTCATCCCTCTGCAAAACATGGCAGCTCCAGTAGTTTGGTGTCCAGATGTTCCCTGTCATATACTCTGTATTGCATCACACTTTGTTCATGATGTGTCTCCTTAAAAACAGTGAACCCAGATTCCAGGTCAACCTGAGTAGCCTTTTCCATAATGAGGGGCAATTGCAAAAACGTGGTTGTTGACTTGGCTGGTGGAACACGGGCCTTTTTGTTCTTTTCTTCATCACTCTCTCTTTCTCTTTTTCAGACCTCCAGCTGGCTGGTAATCCAGCATCATCAACATCTTTTTGCATTTTATTCCTTAAGCCATTTGTATTATACACATTCCAGTTTTAAAATACAGATTTTAGGATTGATTTGATGTGGCTTGGAAGAGTGACATGCTTACACATTTATAAAAAATTCATTAAGTTAGGGGGAGGAAAAGAAAGGATTGCATCTTTTATTTTCTTTCCTTCCCTTTCCTTTTCCCCATTTCCAGCATATGAAATTATTTGCTGGTCATTTAGGAACCACAATGTCAAAATGTGGTTGCCCCATAGGGAGGAAAAAAGGCAGTTCATCCTTGCAGTTTTCAAGTCAGTTGTTAAAAAGCAGCTTTGGCAAAGGCCAAAGCCAAAATCATCTTAGAGCTGTGATGTTTAAAAGATGAAGTTCACAGTTGTGCTCGCTTGTTTTTGAGAACACCTCTTCCCACAGTCCTTACATCTGCCAAATGGTAACCAAAGGATGATCCTGTTGAGCACCTTTATTCCAGCCTTGTGAAATCCCGGTCTCCTGGTTACATCTTGGAGAGGCCATTCTTGGACATATATCTGATTATAGTTAAGCAGATGCTTAATTATAGAGAAAAAAAACAATTCTGTTTAGAAGTCAAAAATTATTATAATGCATGTATGCTATGTACTCCTAGCAAAGACATCCCTCAACTGTGGGCCAGATTTCAGTACTGGTGGTGAAAACCCCATTCCAAGTTTCTGGTCTCTATTTAAAAGCTTTTAGCAGCTTATCTTATTACCACTATGTTAAGCTCTATTCTCTCATCACTACATAAAAGGTAAGTATGAATTCCTTCTCTCACGCAGCAGAGGAAATTGCTCTGATCCTGGAAGCAATGAATGATGGAATCTTCAGCCACTCTCTTGATATCAGAATCATTTTTCATTTTCCAGGCTAAATCTCTCTTCAGATAGAAAGCTCCAATTTCTAGATACTGTCCTCCAGATGTAGACACCTCTGACAAATATTTTTAATTAAGTGTATTTTATTACGATGTAATTGCAAATCCCATGAGAAATTCACTTTCCTATAAAGAGATATAATGAAGTGACAATCCACAGGACAAAAAACAGATGCCAACTAACTATTGACGCTATGTAGTCTCTTCCATTTGATCCCCTCTCTCCTCTACTTGTTTTCACACTGTATTCAAAGAGCAGCGAAGTAAAAACTCAACGTGACTTCACTTTGATGCAATGCTACTTACAGACCTGAGGTATAAACTTAGAGGGAAGGGTGAATTGTACCACTTTGCCTGTGTCACATGCGTTTCACACTCAGAAGTCCAGGCAGACCATCAGATTTAATTTGATCTGTGGTTGTCTCATGCCTGTCCTTGGCTGCTCACAAGATGACAATCTAACACCATAAGATTTCAGTCTTCCAGCTATGAAAAGTGTTGAACTGTTGATTTCTATTTCAGACCAAAAATTGCCTTTGATATTTTCGGTTTTTCAGGCCATCCAAAGATGACTTTGAATATCACATGAAAGAGAAACAGAAAGGACTGATTCGATCAGAATAATACAATGATGCTTCTAAGGACTGTGGACTGAGCAAATGACTCACGTGCCCTGCAGTAGCAGTAACTAATAAAAACAATTAATAATAATAAAGTCAGAGTGTTATATAGCCAGTCAGTGGCTCAATGACCTCACATGTGAGCAATCATCAACTGGACATTTTGGGATGGCTGGATAATAAAGGCCAAAGATGATTATCACTAGATACTGTTTTATGAACCCCCTGGTGAAGGAAAACAGGGACTAAATAAGGGCCTATCTTACAAAAGTTGACAATTAAAGCCTTGGCCACCCAAAAAGCAGTTTCTAGTCATTCAGCAATGAAGTTTAATGCTCAAGCAGATCTTTTTTTTGCAGTGTTTGTCATGTTTTCTCCAGCTAGTAAACATGAGTCAGGAACAAATTCTGGGGGGAGGGAAGAACTGAGTGCTGAAAAACCAGCTTGCCATAAAGCAAGACCTCTCCCAAAATAAAAATGCCAAGGAAAGCTCAACTCATGTCAGTTATGTTACCTCTGACTTCACAGTGCAGTTCTGGAGTGGGAAGCAAACACTATCCAACCTACCCTGCAGCAGACAAGTAACACCCCCAAAAGTGACTTTTTCCACCTAATTGTATCAAGTGTTTGCAGCCACTGGAGTTTGGACTCCACTGTGAATCACACACCCACAGGAACACATCCCCACTCTGCTTCTCTATTTCCATTAAACAGAAGCTGGGACTTGCATTGGGAGCCATGTATGTTGCCTTTTCTACTTTCCTTCAAGTAGAGACACCTAGAACACCAAGCCTGGAGCCACTTGGTCTGTGGTCTCTTCCAAATGGAACTATTCTATGATGCTATTATGTTAAGCTAGTTTGGCATGGATAGCCCTGTATTATTGCTGTGCCAGGCTGGAAAACACAGAACTCACCATGAAGTCTCTACTTATTCTCTTTTTTTCTACCTATATTTTTTAATACACCTTATGTATGACATCAAGAAATGAATGGTTTAGCAGGATCTGAAATAAGAGAAGGTGACATCTTTGTGATATAGCAATATCAATTCAAGGGTCCTCTTTTTGCCAGATAATTTATCAAATGTTCCCAGGCTCCCTAAGAATAGAATCAAGGTTTCAGAAAAGAGCTTGATGTGGGATGGCCCCTCAGCCCATGGAGGGGTTTCTCTCTCTTCATTAACCACCTGAACAGCACAGAAAGGCTTATTGGCTGCCTTGGGAGACTAGAGTTGGATGAGGTGAACACCCTGGTTGATGAACTGCACCGGGATCCCTTCCCAAACATTACCTATGGGAAGGAAGAAATGCTCGGGGTCAGGAGATGAAGGAGCAAGTGAAAAATGGCCTTAATAGGACAGCTGCTGGAAGGGGCTGTGGGAAACTGGGACAGGAAAACATGCAGGAGACGTATAGGTAAGGACAAGACCTGTGAGAGAGCAGATTGTGAGGTTGACCGTTTTCTTTAGGCCAAGGGAAAGTTCAAGAAGACATCAGACTTTTAATCACTTCTCCAGATTTCTGAGCAGTGAACGGCACAGTTTGGAGGACATTTGAGGCAAGAGCGGAAACACAAACAGAGCCTCCAGGTGTCCTGGATGGAGAGAGATAGAATGTTGTGCATCTTCTGGCCTGGTAACGCTCAAACATCACACGGTTGGCATGAGTATCGGTGCAGAGCATGGCTAAGGGTTCAGTCCAGGAAGAAGAACTTTAAATTCTGGTTTCTCAGACAGCTGTCTCCAAGGGACAGGTGGTTTTGTTGCTGTTAATTGGGCAGTTACTCTGCTTTTTTATTGAGTTGAAAACGATCTGAATTAAGAGGTTTTTACCCTGGTGTGCCTATGGCATTCTTTGTCCTTCTCAGCAGGGGAGTGACTGGCTTACCAGGAATTGGCACAGAGTAAGCACCTTTCTTGGCACTATTTTTCTAAGCGCAACTGCAGCTCATGCAAAATCCCCACAGGTGACGCAGCTTGGGAGGAATATCAAGATCTGCAAGTGCACTGCAAAGAGGAAGGTTTTGTGGTGCTCATTAATTCGGGAGCTGAAGAAACTGGGTTTACTGTTTCACTGAAAGTATTACTGAATGCTGAACTACCAAAGCAAACTGAACAAGCACTGCAAGGACTTCTTAGCCTGAAGCAAGCACTGAGGTAGGAGTAGAGGAAATAAACCTAGTAAAAAACTAAAAGAGGTTTAGTACATCCCCCCATTTCATCATGTAACGCTCAAGTTCTAACCATGTACCAAAGCACTGATAACCTACAGCCTTTCTTCAACTACAGTCACTTCAAGAAGCATTCAGTTAGGCTGAGCTGAACAAAAACCTTCATTCATTACATCCCTGTAGGATGCAAACAAGTTCACAACATGATAATCCCTTTCAGCCCTTATTAAATCAGCTACACACCACAGGTGGGAAATCAGCCTGGAAAGCAGAGACAGCCCCGTGCACACTTTGCAATAAAGCATGGCTTTAGTCACTGCAAAGATTTCCAGGGCTTTCCCGGCCTCTCTCCCAGGAGGCAGACTTCCAGTGTCCCACAGCCAATCGCACAGCATCATGTTTGCATTATGTGGCAGTGATGATGTGCTTGTTCTTGGCACTGAGGGGCTCTGACTGCGGAGCTCTGCAGTGACAGTGGAAGTCTTTCTTGAGCTGGATTTGCAGCTTCCTCTTTTGAAATGCAAGCAGAGTACAAGACTCTTTTGTGGAGGAAAAAAAAAAAAAAGTAGGAAGAAAGAAACAGGAAGAAAAGAAGAAAGAAGGAAAGAAGGATAAAAAAGAAGGAAGGGAGGAAGGAAGGAATCCACTGAGGTTTGTTTTCCATCTAAAAAGAATGAATTTACAGCAATCAGGACACAGCCCTGCTTTTCAAACACCACCCCAACAGTGATCAGATGCTCATATCAGAAGTCAGACATGTCTTCCCATCTTCATAGAATCATACAATCATAGAATTAAAGAATCATAGAATCACAGCATGGCCCACGGCGCTCCTCCAGTCCCAACCCCCTGCTGTGTGCAAGTCGCCAACCAGCAGCCCAGGCTGCCCAGAGCCACATCCAGCCTGGCCTTGAATGCCTGCAGGGATGGGGCATCCACAGCCTCCTTGGGCAACCTGTGCCAGTGCCTCACCACCCTCTGGGGGAAAAACTTCCTGCTCATATCCAACCTAAACCTCCCCTGTCTCAACTTAAAGCCATTCCCCCTTGTCCTATCACTATCCACCCCTGTAAACAGTGGTTCCCTGTTTTTAACTCCACATTTGAAGATTTGATGCTCCATTAATGAGTCCAACGTGTGAGAAGGAGGTAGGAAGTGAATGGCTCAGAGTGAGTTTTTGTTGACAGCACGACTTTTTCCCACATATCTCCTGTTTGGTGCAGCCCCAGACACCACCTACACAGCCCTGCCAGCAAGAGCAGATGTTCTGCTGGTTGGGCACAATGTGGCAATTACCGAACTTTGAACATACCATCATTATAACATCAGCTTGTTTTTTGGTTTTCCCCTCCAGGTTTTCTAACTTGGGTCTACTTACTGCCTGTTGTTCTTTTCTTCCCTTCCCAATTAAAAACTGTAAGAGAAATGAGAACGGTTTTAGGCTCTCCTAAAAACCAAGGTGTTAAAGGGAACTATTTCATTTGAAAAAAATCTCAGAAGAGCTCTTGATCTAAAGCCAGCATTTCTAGTGAAAATGTTTCCATGGTTAGTTTTTACTTCTTTTTTTTTTTTTTTTCCTAAAGTAAACAAAATTTCAGATCAAATTAAAAATTTCCATTCTGGCCGAAAAGCCAGTCCTTTTCAGTTGGAAAAATACTTTGATGCAATAAAAAAAAGAGAAGAAGCCTTTTGAAAAAACAGCTGACTTCTATTCAGGTGGAAGCTGTCTCCTGAAAATCTCAACCCCCAAAAGCATAAGATACCAAACATATATTCAGTTTGCATTCATGCTAGCAGGCAGAAATATCCTTTTCTCCCAAAATGCCTTCAGCTTTTCTTTCTTTTTCTGCATACAGACTTGGCTGCATACAGATTTAAGTTTCAGGGTTCCTAATTTATATACATATACATACATATGTGCGTCTATGTGTATATAAACTCACTGTGGCTTCATACCCTCAGACTGTACGTCACTGTCTCCTCCCTTGTTGCTGGCCTTGATACTTAGGCCTTATTTGTATGAGGACATTGAGAAAAGTAGCTGGAACGAATTTGCCACGAAGTGTCTTGGGGCCTACAAACAACTGGGTATGTTTAAACTTGAATTATTTGTCATCTTGGGTCCAAAGAGGTAGCTCTGTCTGGAACAGAAAGAACTCTGTTTCCAAGTTGAAAAGGCACATTTGCACACCTTGTTGTTAATGTACCATGTTGGGTAAATTTTATGTTTCACGAGGTAAATCAAGAAACAATGACATTTCAAAATCTACCGAGATTTGAAGAAGGGCTCACGTGCCCCAAAGTTCTCTTTTTTCCATCCCCACAGCTTTATCAGTTGAAATCAGCCAAGAGGAGGTATTACCTCCTCCTGCAAGCTGTGCAGTCATTGAGATTTTAAGGTCATTATGAAAGCATTTGGTTTTGAAGTAATTGCTTCAACTTTCTATTGCTGTTTTCTCTCAACCTTCAGATGTCATAAAAGAGAGCGTAAAGCAAAAAACATTTCCTCTTTTCTAACAGCGACAAAGCAAGGTGGAACACCTCTCCTGGGGCTTCCGCATCAGCTACCTTCTTCTTTCCTTTTTTCACACCAACACAGATGAGACACAACTGTCTGCATTCCCAGTTTGCCTCTGGCCTTCCAAGCAGAGCATTTAACATAACACGCAGAAGAACTTCTTTACGGTAAGGGTGATGGAGCACTGGCACAGGCTGCCCAGAGAGGTGGTGGAATCTCCTTCTATGGAGATATTCAAGACCCATCTGGACACCCACCTGTGTGACCTACTGTAGGGAACTGCTTTAGCTGGGGGGTTGGACTCCATGATCTCTTGAGGTACCTTCCAACCCCTGTGGTTGTGTGATTTTGTGTTTCATGAGCCCATGAGCACCTTGTACAAATAGTGAGTTTAGTTTGTGCTACCTTTTTATTAAATATATATATACATATATAAATGTCTCTTTATTGGAAATTGCCTCCTCTGCCTGCATCCAGCACCAGGTTTGTACTTCTCATACCTCAGAAAGATGGAACTATTTAGACAGATGCTGAAATCAAGCTTTGGTCCTTTTTTGTCGTTGTTTTTCCCAGCCGGAAGAGAATCTACATTAATATTGACAAGATTTTATACAAAAAAAAAAAAACAAAAAACAACCCATAGTGCTTGGAGATTCATGGTGGGATTTTTCTGAGCTGTTTTCCACCTGTACTGCCACTCTGAGGCTTGCCCTAGGAACCCAAGGGCATTTTGCCCAGTGAGGTTTGAACTTGTTTTGCTGCTGCTGGGAGTCTCTCAGCTGCCATTGCCTCAAGGCTCTTTGCTTAGAGCACTGAGACATGCTACCAAGAAAAGGGAAGGCAGGATCAACACTCCTGCTGAATTTTAGATGATGGCGAGCCAGTTCTGTTTCTGCATGAGAAATCTTCTCTTGTCTCCAGAAATAACAATGTTGAATTTTGTCACATTGGAGAAGTATCTCTATAAGTGTGTGCTGCACAAAAGAAGAAACAATGATATTCAGCCATTTCTCTAATAATTTGGGGGAGTATTTACCTCGTGTGCAACCAGCTTAGCTGTGGTAGGATTACATTCAGTGTTCACATCACTGCTGCATGGATCCTGACCTGAGCAGAGAACAGCAGGCTCACAACTTGAAATGTGTTGAGCAAGGCAGATGTACAGCTGAGGGCCTGTCCTTTCATTCCCTCCCCTCATGTGCATTTCATTGATATGGGGATAAAATAGAGTAATTGGAAAAGGCATTTACAATGGGAAACAGAATGGAAAAATTCAAATTGAGGCCAACCAAAAGGGGGGGGGGGGGGAAATCACCTGAAAATAGAATTGACACAATGGGAATAACTGCAAGTTCGTAGTAAAAGCTACACATTCTCACTGTTCTCTCCACAGCATGGTATCTTCTCTCTGAGCTGAATAAGAGAATTTATGGAGGTCATTCATCCCCTGGTAATTTGGCTACTGTAATATATTTCTCAAGTGAGAGGGAAACAGCCAGAGGAGACAGTATGTGAGAATAGAGAGCACTGGGGGAGGAGGCTTATCCAAATTTATAGCTGCCAGCAAGGATGTGGCTTCGTAATTCACAGTCACTCTTTTTCCTGTCAGTACCGAGGAATCTGTCCTGTTAATGGTCTGTGATAAATGCCTCAGCACAAATTCAAATCTCAGTGATTTTGGTGTAAAATCTTCTGAGACTGGTGGACTCAGTTCTCATTACAAACGTGACTAATCTATATTCAAAAGGTATTCTGGGTGAACATAAGCTTTCATCTTGATTTTTTTCTTAGAAATGCCTGGAAGAAGTGAGTGTATGGAGTAATCTAACTGGACATGGACAAGTCCAGGGATGAATCTAGATGAGTTGCTCCATGTAGGGTACAAGGCGGTGTTGCAGGTTGGATGATCTGTTCTGCTCCCTGCACAACCCACTGCAAGTTCTCTTTTGGTGTTGTCTGCTTTCTGCTGCTCTGTCTTGAGATGGGATTTTTCTTCTATACTTAAAACCTGGAATAAATGAGTTGTTACTTCCATATTTCCAGTTCTTCTCAAGCTGCCCTGCCATTCGTTTTCCATGTGTGACAGAGAGATTGCTACCGAAGTTCTGTTTTCCCTTGATGACTGAGAGGAGATCCTGCCCTGCTGCCATAACTGTTATTCAATAGATTAAAAGATGTCACCATTTCCAACACTCAGGCCAAAGCTAACACGAAGGAAATGAACTGGGATATCTCTAAAAACATTAGAGATGATTAAAAAAGCCTTGATAGCAGTCATTTTTTGCCCTGGCAGTGATCTATCCAGGATTATTTTTCCAAGCTACATGGCAGTAGCGATGTCTCTGTTTCTCTGTGGACTGTAGGAAGTCTCTGGTTGACAACAGAGGGGTGAGTGGCTTTTCCCTTAAGGGTGCAATGCCTTAAAAAGTAAGGCTTCTTTAAAGCTGTGCTAAGTAAAGGTGTTTGGTGAAAGGTTTGGTTAAAAGACCTAAAGCACAAGACAATTTTAATAAGTTTTTATATGTCCAAAAAAGGATTTTTCCCAAATGGTCTTCAGAGACTGATAAAAGATTTGTGAAATGCATCAGAGTTCCATGTGTGTTATTTGTAAGTTCATGGAGAAATAGCAGTGTCAGAGGTGAGCAAGGCAAAGGACATCAGTCAATCTTTTGATGTAATTTATTGCATAGAGGTGCATGACTGATGCAGGCTGCAGGGTTTTCACAGTGTCAGAATGAGACCTTCTCTTTGCTCCACATTGAGAATATACATATATATTTAAGGATTCAATGGTAGTAAAATAAAAGGAAGAACAGGGAAGTCTAAGCCCCAGAGAACATGCAGTCTTTGGGGTTTAGAAGATACGTTAGAATAGGAAATGGAAGTAGAAGCCAGGCAAGTGCTGGCCAAAGCTGGATTTTATGAAACAAACCAGTCAACATTTTCTTTTAAAACTTATTACCAAAAAATGTCACATGGATTACACCTTCCATTAAATGAGCCTCTTTTTAGTGGAGAAGTTCTACCTCTGGAATCAATTATGCAAGAAGTCAAATTGCTCAGTGGTGCTTTTTGGTCTTAAAATATCTATGTATTAGAGATTTGATTCCCAGTCTGTACATCCCTCCTGCACAGCGGCCTCTGCTTGATAAGATTATAACTATTAATTAAGTCATACTAATGAGGACAGCAAGAACGGGTTTTCCCATCTCTCCCACTATATTTCAAGTGCTGCCAACGTCAGCTCACCCTGTGTCTGCCTCCAGCCTCGCTGTCTGCCTCAGTTCTCTGGAAGGGGGAGGAGGACTTCAAGGAGCAAGTCATAAATTGCCAGACATCCTGATATTAACAGGATAATCCCCCTGTTAGAAGAGGATTTCCCCTCGTCTTGTGAGTGGGAGTAATTGTTCAGTGCCTCCTGGTTTCTCTTTGAAGCACGTGGGAGAGGAGCATCCCCTGTCGCAGCCCAGCTGTGATCCAGGACCAGCAGTGTAGGGTGGAAAATGATCCAGTCCTGAAACACATGCCTCAGCTTCCTCAAATCTTACAGGGTGACAGAATGGCCACTCACTGAAACAAAAACTATGTGGTCCCACCTTCATTTCGTTCCTTTCTCTTCTTTGAGACAGCACAGTGACCATTACAGTTAAGTGCATTTCTGCCCCGTGTTGCTACACCAGGCCTCTCTTTTCTATTTGGGCTTATCTCTCACCTCACTTTAGAAATGCATGACATGACAATGCATGCGAACTCCATCAGGGCCTCTAGGTGCTTTCACACTACAAATATTATCTATACAAAATCCTTTAAAATCCTTTTTTTTTTTTTAAAGTTTGCCCAGTGGTCTGAGGTTTGGTTCATTCACAAAAGAAACCTGGATGGCAGCAATGGCAGGGCAGCAGGACCCGCCGCCGTGGCAGGAAGCAACAGGACTTTCAAAAACAAACAAGTGAAACACAGGAGAAAATTCTCCTCGGTAGCATCCCTGGGAAGCAATGGAACATTTGAGTAAGGTCTGTGGGGATCGTCATCTCCCAGTCTGAGGGGTGGAAATGCTCAGAGGACTTTTTGCTTTATTTTTCCCTGTTCTGGCCAACTTCCTATGCATAGGATAAAAATAAGCCCAAAGTCCTCCTCCTTCCGTCCATTTCATTAAAGACATCCCTCTGTGTAATAACAAAACACAGAGGAAGTGACACAGACCGAAATACAAGAACGATAATTTTCCTAACACAAATAAGCAGGCAGAGGATCTCATCTAAGGAAACAAGTGAGCGAAGGCAAAGCCGCAGATGAGCCAGCGATGAAGCCAAACGTTGTGCTCAGTGATGCACATCGGCCTCCAGCACACCCCCATATGGGAAAAGCTGAGAGGTCACCTCACGTGGGCCCCCAAGGGAGGGGTGGGCCTCCATGGTGGGAAATCTCCTTGTTCTCACAGGGACTGGACCTGCTCCCAGCCAACCTTCATTGGATCTGTCATGGTGGCTCAGAAATGCCAAGCAAAGCCACGAAGCAGAAAAGCACAGGTTAACAGGGCAGCAGAAGCGTTCCAACTCCAGAAAAAAATGGCTGGGCTCGTTTCACTCTATTATTTGCCATTTGGAGTCACTGAGGCTGCCATTCTTCCAAAATAACCTCAGCCCAGTTGTTTATTTATCTGGAAACTCATAGTGGATATTTGCAGTGCGCTGTAGTTCTGTTTGAAAAGCTTCAATCATCAAATGAAGGAGAGGGAAAACAAAAGCAGATCTCTCAGCTGGCCGGTCCCCACTGCAAGAAGGGAGCAAAGAAAACAAACCATTTGCGAACAGACCGGAGGCCAAACGTTTCTTGCTGTAAATGATCAGTGAATATCTCCGAACGCTAACTCAATCCAAGGAAGCCAAGATCATTTTGTAAATGGCTTGTTAAGTTAAAATGAACCATATTCATAATAAATAGTCTTTGAAACCATTCTTTCATGCACGATCCATTTTCACGAAGTCATTTTCATAGGTAAACAGCCAGGACCTCACTGCCCAGGAAGTCAGTGGCAGAGATAAGGAGGAGACCAAGGCTATGTCTGTTTTAGAAAATTAAACACAGCCGGGACCACTCTTTATCCTGGAGGCCAACTGGCACAGAAATATCTGCATCCATTCATTAAGCTCTCCTGCTTTCCAAAACAGAGCAACTCTATCCACGCTGCCAACTGGGAACAGTCCCTGGCTGTGCTGATTGCCGAACTGTTCCTGAGAGCTCTTTGGAGGGATGCTCGTGAGGTAAGGCCAAAAGCAAGCAAAGGAACCAGTCTGAGGATCCAAATTACATGTGGAGGAAAGCACCTGGGAACCCTCCTTTGCGTGGTGTGATTTTATAGGATACACATTGCCTATGAGTTTGGTGTCAGTGCCTCGAAGAGGGGCTGTTGCATTTGTGTCATTTAGCCAGAAAACTCTGCATCTTCTCTGGTATCTTGTCTCCACACACCCAGCTCAGGGAGAAGAGGAGAAAGTGGTTAGAGTTCGGCATGCCTAAGGGCCTCACATCTGCGTTTTCCTTTACCACTGTCCCTGCTGCTGAAATGGACACTGGGGACATGGTGTTTGCAGACAGAGGTTCAAACTCCACGGTTGCTAGAAAGCAAAATTCATAATCCTTGAAAACCACAGAAATTTAGGCACCCCTGCTAGGAAGCAGAGCATGGTGCCTTATCTCTGTTAGCCAGTGCATTTACAGGCAACAAAGCTCATTCTTCACATTAACAGTCCTCCTAGGGGATGTCTCAGTGGCACAACCACCTATTAACTGGGGAAAGAATGGGCGGGGAATCCAAATGCTTGACATCCACACATTTCCCACAGTGATCATTAAATTAAACCACTGAACCCCCACTCTGGGACTGGCCGGGGCTATGCGTTCACCTCAGCAGGCTTTGTGAGATCCCTCGTTTCCTCTGGCTTAATGAATTATGCAAGTCAAGAGGGGTTGGACAGAAAGGTGTGAATAAGAAGCCTACTAATTCCCCACAGTAATCACCTGCAAAAGTGTTTAGGAACAGCATCTATCAGGCACTAAAAAGAGAAACGGAGCCTGCCAGGGTAAAATATCTACAGCTCTTCAGTGTGAGACAAGGGGAATTCTGAGCCAGGGAAATGTCACCTTGACATGAATCTACTCTGGGCACTGAACACACAGCAGTCATCAAATTGCTTGCTCACAGTCCCAGGGTTTCTCCTGCTCATATGGCATGCACCTGCGCTTTGCTGGAAATCCATTTCAGAGCATGCGAGAGAGCCCCAGCTTCAAAGCAAGCCTTGTGATTTTTGGTTCCTGTGTGTGAGAAGGGTATTAATACATGTTGTATTAATAGATCGTCTGCTTACATGCTTCCCGTCTTAAATAAAGAAGATATTGGATAAAACTCCTTTTCCCTACCTACAGACTTCTTGGATGTTTATAGTTAAGAGGCAAAGGCAAGACGGCAATGGCAGAAATTGACTTTGTTATCCAAATAAATAGAAACTCAGCCCTTAACATGAGGAGAGTTTGGAGACCAGTTCATAACTGAATTACAGAACATGGCTGGATAATTGCTCTGTAAATTGGCTGAATCCGAGCCCAAAATTGAACATTCATGCTTTTTGTGGAAGCTGGGAATCAGAGCCAAGGTTTGTTACTCCATCTTGGGCCTCATAAGCCATTTTGTCAGGCTGGCAAATCTTCCTCATTTCCCATTTACACAAACAGGGCTCTCTCCTCTTCACCCTACAGGTGGCACCTCCAGAAGACAGGAGACAAGTAGTGTCCCAAAAACTGGATCCACTCATGTCTCCGTGTTGTCTTCTTTCAGCCATATGCTGGAAGTCTAGTGATCATCTTTTCCATCATCTTTTTTTTACTGAAGGTTCATATGAATATATGGAATATGCATGGTACTGCACAGCTTTATTTCCCCTCATTATCCAGCTTTTCTCTGAAATATTGAACTCCTGTTGATGCCTTTGCTGCAAGACTCCACAGGACATTGCTGTGAATCATTTTGGGATAAATGTAAATGTTGGTTGGAAATTTCTGATCTATTTTTCATCAGAAAAACACAAAGCCTAGTAACCGAAACATGGAAAAACACTGTTTTCAGTTAATCTCCTGACTCAAAGTATATTGAGAAAAGAAATGACTGAAGTGCTATGTTCTGACACAAAAGAAAAAAGTAATGCTTTTTTGCTTTTAGAAAAGCAGGCTCGGTAAATTAAGCATAAATTAATAACCAAAATTGAAAGTTACCAAAGCAAAAACTTCCCTAGTTACGACATCATAGATTTCACTTGGTTGGTACAAGTAAAACTTAAAAACAAAATGAAACATTAATTTTAATTTTTCAGGTTTTTTGTTTGTTTGTTTTGTTATTGTTGTTTGTTTGGTTTACCTTTACATACATATTTATATAAGCAGAACAAGGGGAAATGGTTTTAAGTTGAAGGAGGAAAGACTTAGGTTGGTTGTTGGGGGGAAGTTCTTTATTATGAGAGTGTTGAGGTGCTGGAACAGCTGCCCAGAGAGGCTGTGATGCCCCATCCATCCCTGGAGGTGTTCAAGGCCAGGTTGGATGGGGCCCTGGGCAGCCTGGGCTGCTGTGAAATGGGGAGGTTGGTGGCCCTGCATGGCACAGGGGGGTTGGAGCTTCGTGATCCTTGAGGTCCCTTCCAACCCAAGCCAAGTGATTCTGTGATTTGCTTTTAAACTTCTTGGGTTTTTTTTGTACCTACGTGGCAGGTAGCTAGACCTAAGTGTGTGAAATATTGTAAGAGAATAGCACAGATATTTTTCTGCCCAGCTGTAATACAGACATACTGTAGGGCAATGCTAACAATTCTGCTTATAACTACACCTCAAGGGAAAGCACTGTGAAGGATTCAATGGAAAGGTAAACGGGTCTCAGAGAGAATAAAACTTCACTTGGCATTTGGCAGCACAGTCAGTGCTGTCTCCCATTGAGGGAAACTGCAATTGTCATAACATGCTGACTTTGGGGGCTTCAGCCTTGCCAGGAGGTCTGGCATCGTTTGAAGTCAGTCCACTTTCTGTAACACAGTAAAATTCATCACTAATCACAAATACGCATGGCCTGCTGGCCTCTTTGATCTTCACATTTTCTATCCTTTTTGCTTTCCTTGTTTATTGGTCAAAATGAATTACGGCAGCTGTATGCTCTATATATATTGTCCAAAACTCCTTAGCAGTCCAACAGATCATGGAAAGTTCCCAGAAAAGCTCCCTAGTTGAAAAGTAACAACTCTGCAACATAACTCTCAGAGCCATGTGCAGTAATTCATCAATAGCACTTCTTCTGTAGAAACCTATGGACGGATCAGTTACAACAGCAGGGCTGTAATGTGACCTGCCAGATAGATGGAGATCCCCATGGAGAAGTTGCCAGCTGCACAAAAGAGAATAGAAACTCCTCTAGTGTTTCTGCAAAGAGGAAGAGAGCAGCGTTTGAGTTAGTCTGGGCTGAGTATAACAGAGTCCCTCTCCACTCTGCGCCAGTCTGCAGCATGACTGAAGTTCCTAGAAATAAATGAGAAGTAAAATGAAGTACAATTATATGTATATATATGTATAAAAGCCAACAGCTTCCCTTTAGTATTTCCAGTGACATATTAAAGAAAATAATACACGTGTGACTGCTCCATGTGTTAGGTTTTCCTTAGTGCTGTGCTAACAAGAGGCCCCTTTATAACGGGGGAGTCTGGCCAGGATGCGGCCCAACATCTGCTTGAGGATCTTTCTGAAATAACGTGCAAACCTCAATGTTTTGTTTGTCTGTGTGCAGTGTGCCTGAACGTTTATCTGAAAAAACAAGCATGTCTATTGAGGCACTGGCTGTCTTCTTTTGTGGGCATTTTCATCTTAGAGGATGCTTTTACTCTAAAAGAAATGAGTACTTCAGCATGGTGTGGCAGTGGTGGCCAAGTCAACTTGATAAAGGAGCAGTGATGGCCAAGTCTGAGCAAGGGAGGAATGATGAGAAATGTAGGACTTCTTTCCAATGCTTTTATCCTTCCTGTGATTTCTCAGTCAAGAGCCCAGATAAACAGAAGAAAGTCATAACTCACATTTTGTAGAAAACAAGGTTATATTAGTATGGGTTAAAGCAACGCACTCAGATTACAAAAGGCTCCAAAAAAACAAAAAAACCAAAAACCCTGAGACATTTTCTCTCCCACTTAATAGCTGGCTAAAAATATAGAGGATTAAGAGTCAATTTGCATAATAGAGATAGGTCACATGAAGTTTCATATACGTGACTATTGCTCAACATAGTCACAAAATCTGGGAAACAGAATGACTCATGAAACAACAAAGTTTACAGTTAGGATCTCATTGGAATCTCATGACACTGAGTGATACTCATTGTTGATGAGGTCTCATGGCACCAAAAGAAATGCAGCATTGATAAATGCAAAGTAATGAGTATGAGATAAAAATAACCTTAGCTGTACGAATCTTACAATAGGCTTAATTAGCTATGACTGTTTACAGGCATTCTGTGTTTTGTGGATAGTTCTCTGAAAACGTTAACACAGTGCTCAGCAATCATCAGAAAGGTTGATGAAGTGCCAGGGGGTAAAAACGAAGAACAAAACAGTCGAAATCTGGGTGTGTTGCTCTGTGTCTCAACTAAGGTGGGCCTTATAGACATACCTCCCTTGAAAGAACACAACAGAACTGGAAGATCTGCTGAGAAAGTTGAGTGAAGTGAATTCACCCTCTCACTGTCCAGTTCTTCCACTCTTTTTCACTGGATTAACTGGACAACAGAACTCCCTCAACATAGTTCTGGAGCAAAACTGAGCAGAGGCACTGGGAAAAGCAGGAAGCCCTAGTACTTTGATGCCCTCTTACAATATCCTGTTACCATTAGCCTTTGCAGGACTCATTTCCATGCCATGCAGCACAGCCATGGCCACCACAAGCGTAAGTCCTACACTCAGTAACAGCACTGGGATTCTCAAAGTTTGAGATTTCAGCTGATAAATGACAGAATTTCTCTACATGGTGCTAGTATTTGGGCCAGGATGGATGGGGCCCTGGGCAGCCTGGTCTAGTACTAAGTGTGGAGGTTGGTGGCCCTGCCTATGGCGGGGGGTTGGAGATTCATGATCCTTGAGGTCCCTTTCAGCCTGGGCCATTCTGTGATTCTGTGTGATTTTTCCTGTGCTAGGATGACAACACGCACCAACCACTCCAAAGGAGACAGTAGTAAAAGTGATAGAAGAAAGATAGAAGTGATAAGATAGAAGAAAGAAGATAGAAGATTATTATTCACTGCACTGCCTGACCCATGTAACACTGCACTCTCTCCCCTAAATTTGAATAATTTCTTGAGAAAGCAGACCATTTTATAAAATGAAGAGCAGGTAAAGAATAGAATAGGATTTCAGAGCCGGAGGGTAATGTTGTATGAAGGGGAAATGTGAGAATTAAGAAGAAAAATTGACTGGGGAAAGTTGCTGAAAAACATTTGCCAGATGATGGAACTGGTGGAAAGCAGATAAAGACTTTTGTATAAACAAAAATGTTCACAAAAAATATTCACTATTTGTCCAATAGCCTTCACAGAAATCTTTTTTTCCCTATAGGTAAAAATCTCCAGATTTTTCATATTAGAACATTTCTTCCACTCTGCTCCTTGCCATCATTCTTTCTTCCTTACTCAGAACACGGTTGACACTGAGGAATTGTTAGTGTAAAAATGTCTTCAATCTGTAATTTTGCTGACACTACTTATTGAGAAATTTCCTCTTCATTCCAGTTAATCATGTAGCTCTTGCACCTTCACAAAGAGGATTGTACATGTGTGAAAGTTGCTTCCAATGAGTGGTTGGGTCCAACAAATTTTGTGCTGGATTTGCCATATTTCCAGGGATTTATGGTAAATTCATCAGGGCTGCACTAGAATCCAGAAGGAAAAGATGCAGAAAAGGCACATTCCTAAAAAAAATTTAAATATAGTGAGAGAGAAATAATAGTTGAGGGAAAATACATCAGAGCACTCTATGTAATAAGGAATTAGAAAACAAAATGAAAGCGATGCTCTCACGGGGATGCTTTAAACCTTTCAGTGTTAAGTGCCAGGACTAGTATCAACACTTTAAAAATCATCTCTGGCACTGGGCTCTTGAAAAAGAAATAGCCCAGTAGATCTGGCACTGGGCTGACTCATCAATGAAGCATCCTGTAGTTGGGTGTCCCACCCCTGGTGGTGTCCAAGGCCATGGATGGGGCCCTGGGCAACCTGAGCTGGTGGGGGGCACCCAACCTCCCAGCAGGGGTTGGGACTGTTTGGGCCTTAAGGACCTTTCCAACTCAACCATTCTGTGATTCTAAGTTCACAAGCAGGCTGGTAGGCTTGGTTCTCCAGTAGGGCCCTGATCAGTGTGGCCTTACTGTCAGATTCCAGCTGACCACAAAGCTTTGGTCCTCATTTTCTATTCACTGCCCCCACATTCCCTTGACCTTCAGCTCTCTGTGTCTAAATTGTACAAACAGACTTGTCTCATCCATGTAATCGAAGAGAAGTAAGTGCAGCATGCTGGGACATCCATCGTCTCCTGCAGGGTTGTGCTTGCAGATTGCGCAGATCAGAACAGATGGGGGAGGTTTCTGCCTGCATCCCCGAGCTGAGAGCAAGAGAGGAATATTCAGATTAACAGAAAATATAACAGTCAACATATTTCAACAATGATCTTCCTCCAGGGAGGCATGCGGTCCAGCTCAGGGAAATGAGAGAGAGTGATTTTTTGTTTAATTTTAAATTTCAAGTAATAGCAGTTCTCTGGCTTCTTGTGCAGGTCACTAGCAACACTCCCTCGTGACACAAGTTTGCAGTTCCCACGTCTCTGACTCACTTGACTGTAATATAACCTGAAGTAAAATGCAGTAAGACCTGACATGCATTTGCACGAAGGGCTCTTTTCCAATGGTATGAGCTAGCCTTAACATGGGCATAAGTGGCAAAGCCTATGCTTTATAAAGGTGTATGAGTGCAAATAACATCCAGCCTCATCAGCGTGCATGTCATTGCAGTGGGGAAGGACTTGAGAATATTGACCTTGGGTAAAGACAGGAAGATCTCAGAGTGAAAAGAGGTGGAGAGGAGAAATTGGGAGTAAGCAGAAATAAATCAATGCCAAAGCAGAGCTGGAGCATATGCATTCCTGAAGGCACAGGTCTGAAATAGGACTGAAATTTAAGATTAACGCAGTGTAAAATCAGTAGAGCATAAGCAAAGTGACTGAATAGATGGCAGCACCAGAAATGTTAGGCACAATTGCTTTGTTCTGCTCTGGTCATTAATGAGAAGTCCTCAGTCTATGAAGGGATGCTGCTGAGGCTCCATAGGGATGGCTCCAAGTTGTGATACATTTCAGCATTTTTGTCAGTGATCTCTGGAAAAAAAATGCAGCATTGCTACTCATACTGTGTTGAAGGATCTGTGGAGGGTTAACTGGGGAGGAGCACAAGACTATGACCCACAACTTGTGCGACAAGCCGGGTCAGTTCAGGGAAAATGCTCAAAAATGAGCTGAATGTGAAAGCACAGCACCAGGAACAAAGAATACAAGCCATATTTGCAACAGAGATTTTCTTCTGCCTCAGGTAAACCCTTCACTAAGACACTGCCTACAGAAAATGCAGGTGTTTTGCTCCTGGGCAGTGCATGATGGTGGATGCTTTCATGGCTTCGATTTTAAATGTGGTTGGGATGGAAAGAGACACGTGTCACTGAGCACATGCAAAGAGCTTTCCAGCCTGATTGCCTTTTATGGCTCTGTCACATCAGGAATTTATGCACTTTGCTCTGCTTAAGCTAAGTGTCAAACTTCTCCACTTTCAGCATGGACACCCAGAAGGAGATTTTAGGCTCAAGAGCATAGTTCTCTTCTGGAAAAGCAACAGTAGAGCATGAAAAACTGTCAGTGAGAACTGGAGGCCCATCTCAGCTCAAGGTTCTCAGTAAAACAGTTGGTCAAAGATCCTCGTATGGATAATGATAACAGAAATGGATTGTGACTATAGGTAAACTGTAGAAGTTGTAACTGAGCAGGAGGGTCACCAGTGAGAGCTGTACAGACCTGTGATGGCAACAGATTTATACATGATTTCTGAAAGGAAATGAGTAGTGAGGTGTTGACATTCACAGATGACACAGTGATTCCAAAAGGACAAGCTTACCTGTAGAAGAACCACAGAAGATTGTTGCACTCAGAGATTGATGATACAGTAGCAGATGAAACTGAACGCAGATAAAGGCGTAGTGAGGAAAAAAAACCCAACACTTTATGTATAAAATGATGGACTTGAAGCTGACCACTACAGTTCAGAAATGGAAGCAGAAATTCATGCAAATAGATTGCTTAAATGGCTGCTGAATTCTTATTACCATGCAAAATAGTAAATTGACTGTTAGGAATTACAAGGAGTAGAGAATCTCTATTACCCAACCCTGCTCTAACAGAGGCATGCCTGCGTCTTGAATAGTACATGAAGTTCTCAAAGAGATTACAATAGATGAGGGGATGACTGCAAGAAGGACCAAAGAATGAGGAACCTTCAACTTTCAGCAACTGACAGATGAGATAGAGTTGTATAAAACGAGTTGTGATGAAAAATTGAATGGTCTCCATTGTTCCCTGTATCTTCCAATGTAAAAACAATCAAAGCCAGCAGTTGGCAAACCCAAAAGAAAGAAGAGGTGGTGGTCGATGCCCAAGAACAAATCCACTTGGAGTGAGTTTTACTCTGAGAGCCCTACTTATTGAGCTCACTGGAAAGAAGACTGAAAGAGATTATTTGATGGTGACGCATGAATACCTTTGAGCAAAGAAACACCAAGTACTTGAAAACTCAGTAGTCAGAAATGGCACAATAAGAACTGAAAACCAGGAAAATTCCAATTAAATACAAGGTACAAATTTCTAACAGTGATTGTGGTTAACCACTGGAAGAAACTATTAAAGAGAAGCGGTGGACTCTCCATCACTTACTGCCTTCACACCAAAAAAGTCTGTCTTCCTGGAAGACCTGATTTGGTGAAATGCAATATATTAGGCTCAACACAGGAGATCTGGGTGTATTCCAAGGGCTTCAGATATTCCAAAACTCAGGTTAAGTGATACTGTCTATTCAGGCCTTTACCTTTAGGCAGTTTAACTCTTGCAGGAGTCTGTTTTATGCAGAGGAACTGTGGAGTGAACTGAAATGGCGAAGGTATGAATGGAGCTGGATTGAATAGCCCTTCTCCTCCAGGAAACTCCCCATAAAAATAGCTCAGAGAGAGTTAAGCTTTCAAAGACCAACCTATCAAAAAGCAATCATAATAAAACACTTTAGAAAATTACACTGGTAAATCAGTTTATAGACACAGAAACACAGTTAATATTCCTCTAATGCCCATAGCTCTGAGCCATTTGTCCCCAACACTTTCACAGTGAACCAGAAAACTGCAATTTCATGCACCGTATTAATTTCCAACGCAAATGGAAAAAGTACAGATGGCCCATACATGGCTAGGAAACCACTTCCCACCTCTTGCTTTCAGTCCACTAACCAACACAAGTGCCTTCCCTCAAGAGCGCGGTGCAACAACTCGCTGCTTCTCCGTCTCCTTATATATTTCACAGCAGTGCTCTGTTGGTTTTTTTCCATTGCAAATGTCACCACAAAACACATAGCTACTGCTTTTCAAACCACACCAGAGCAGCACCACCTAGGAGCACCTCTTGTGCTCACCTTAAAGAAGGCTTCATGCTGTTCAAGCTAAAGGGTTTACTGTAATTATATCTACGGCAAGAATCTGTGATGAATTATGCAATACTTGTAGCTACAGATGAATTGCACCAATGGATCGGGAGGGTGGGGGTTAGAGTCAAGCTTAGAAATGGAAAATGCATACTCCAGTGTTTTAAAGTGTTTAGGTTTAAAGTGGCCAAGATTTCAGAATTTCAAGCATATTTTTTTAATCTTTGTTTAAGCTGGGATTTGGGGAGGGGATTGGTTTTGGTATTTAGATTATTATTTTTTTCTGTAATAAGATTATTCTTTTCAGTAACTGTTAAGTCGCCACAAACTTGTTGCCTTTTTTTCATAGAATCATAGAATCATAGAATCACCAAGGTTGGAAAAGACCTAAAAGATAATCCAGTCCAACCATTCACCTATTCCCAATAGCTCCCACACACTTTGTGTGTGTGTGTGTGTGTGCAGGAATCAGTTAAGCATCACAGATGGAGAAATATTATTAGAACCACTTCACAGCCTACTTTGGCCAAGACTAGGACAGGAGTGCTGACTCTCAGTCACCTGCTTTCACAGCTAAGCTAATAAAGTGGGTAGAAAGCTAATAAATGAGGGCACCATGTACATTAACCTTCAGATAACAGTACTTATCCTGTGCTTGTGCTACGTGCTGGAGGTCAGAGGACAAGATCACAGCAGTCTCTTTTGGCCATAAGGCCAAGGAGCATGAGGCAACATTCAATAACCTGCATCAGCTTTGATTAACTGTTCTGCAAGATTGAAAGCAATGCAACCAGAACTAATGTGCACTGTGGGCAAAAAAGACGTCAGAGCACAGCTCGTGATGGCGAGGTTTCTAATGCATAAATACTGAATGGGAGCCATGGCTGTGCGGTTCGTGAGACCCTTTTAGAACAGTTCATCATGTCCCCAGACCATTCTGCCTAGGGCTTTTATAGAAAGTCAGAGACCACTGGGCACTGCAGCTTCCTTCAAGCCTCTTGGTGACCCCAGTATCTACCTCTTAAACAGACAAATACACATATATGTAATCAGATTCTATACATCAGCTGCTATTGAGCAACAAAGTTTTTAAAACACGCAAACAAACTTTGTACAAGCTCCATAAAATAGCTCTGCTTTTTCTGGTATTGATTTTGCTTATTTTGAAGTTAAGCATATCCATAAATATGCTCTATGCTCCCTTGAGGTAAGTCTCATAAGGTATATTTAAAAAAAAAAGAGAGAGGAGGAGAAATTTTTTGGCAGCAATTACCATCTCAGATAACCTGCCTGGGGTTGGGAAAGTGTGCCAGCAATCTGCTCAGAAATAGCTTTCATTCGGGCTGTTTATTTTCATATGCTTTGTCTGACACTTTACTGCTGTGGCTGGGTACTTAACTGTCAGCTTCCATTAAACGCTTTGTCAGCTGTTCCCACTCCAGGCAGAAACCAAAATTATCATTCATCTCCCATTATTCATTAAAGTCAACCCGCTGGCAGGAAGCAAGCAGGATGACAAAGGAAATCGTCCTTGTGCCAAATGGTGAGATTTCTTCAGGCTCCTTTGCTCCAGTGCTCCTCCATCTCTCATCCCTTTCCTCTCCGGACTCCCCAGTCATCTCACTTGCTTGTGTCAGTTAAGTGGGGACTCAATCTGATGCACTTTGAAGTGAAACTGGGGGTCTGAACTATGCTGCAGCAACCCCCAAAAGTATGGATATTCTGCAGGAGAATAGTGTGTTTGGCTCATATTAGTTTGAACTATCACAGCATCTCTTGCTATGGCAAGATAATGGGTATGATATATACATGAGATACTAAAGGAATGGGGATCATTTCTTGCTTTGTTGTTCTGCAGTGCATTGATGGGTAAATTTTAAAAAAGTGCTTATCCAAGTTCTGATACATAAAGAGAAATAAAAAAGTGCTTGAGCAATCCCAGAAAAAGCAAAATAAAACATGTCATTTCGGGTCAAGTGGAACATTTTATGATGTCCCAGACTAAACCTTCCTCTTCCGAATTGAAAACCTTGGTTCAATCCAAACCAGTGTGCCTGTTTCCCCACTGTTTTAGCTCACCCTTTGAACCAAGGAATCCATTACATGTATTGCTCTTATTATGCTATGATCTCTTTTAATAAGCAGATATGGAACAGTACAATCGTAGCCCCAGGCTACTGAAATGGTGGACTCCAGTCTGGATCTGGACATCACATAAATTTGCCCTGTGCCTTGCCAAGGTCCCAGACATTGGACATTTCACATGTTCCTGAAGGAGATCCCATGCCTTTTACCACCTATGTGGGGTCTCAGCAAGCAGCTGCAGGCCCTGTCATAGAGGAGGTGCACATCCTCTATGTCCAGTTTGGAAAACTGGACCAGCACAGGTAAAGCCAGTGTACAGCTCCCTGCTGAGTACTCTGTGCCAAGAATTAGCCGATTCCAGTACAATTACCTTCACTAGAATCTGAGGCCTTTATCCTTCAGATTGCAAAGAGTTCACTTTTACTGTAATAAAAGCTCTCTAAAACAAAAACAAGTGTTTGCAAACAGATCTCTTTTCCTGCTCTTCTTCCTGAAGAAAAACATTAAATCCTAACATATTTTTTTCCCACTCATGCTCCTGAGGTTTTCAACCAAAGTCTTGAAGCTGTCCAAGTAGCTCATAAACTGGAGCCCCTTTCTAATTCAAGTGTGCCCTCCTGTTAGAATTTTGGGAAATGGGATGATTAATTGATTTCCATCATCGGTCTCCCCATAAGTCACAAGCCAAGCTGCTATTTCAAGTTTCCATCGACAAAGATTTCATTATAAGAAGCCATAATTTTTAACCAGCGCTGTGCAAACTTTTTAGTCTTCAACCTGAATTAGGCCCATATGTTTCAGAAAAACGCACTGAGAGCAACTTTAGTGGGGAGGGAAGCAGGGAGGGGAGGGGAAGGGAGCAACTGGTCTATCTCAGTGGCTGAACAAACTTCCACCCACATCAGAGCATAAAGGGGCTCTGAATTGCTCGTCTTAACCCTTATCAAAACAAAATAAATCAAAAATACAATTTTCCGATTGACGCTGAAGGATTTGCCTTCTTAGCCAAAAAGCAATTTTAAACTCCCTTACTGAGTAAGCTCTGCCCAGACACTGAACTCCGCCGAGAGCTCCTGGAGTCCAAGGTGGTATCGCTTAATTTGTCTTCTCGTGTTCTACTTTTGGGACAGCAATGTCCTCAAATAGCACCTGTCACAGGATGCAGTTGAAACCACAGCTAAGTGCAGCATGTATACCTGGTGACTGGTAGATCCTTCCTCCAGCGGGTTCCACAAGTATGTCAAAAAGACAGGAAAAATGGGAGAAAAGCAGCACTGCTGTTCTTGTTTCATGGGCTAGGTGTATTCCAGTACATAAACCATTGCTAAGCTATGAGCTTGGGAACCTGCCCAAATAATCTATACTGCTTTAGGGTTTAGGCCAGGCCACGAGCTAGGGACTGTTCCTGATAACAGTTCTGAGATGGCCACCCAGTTCAATCTGCTCAAAGCAAGGAGAGGGACGTGAAGGTACAAAGCATATGGAGCTGACCTGTTTTATTTAACTGGACAGAATTCTCAGCAGAGTAGAGACTGTATCTTCACTGCGGTTCCCAGTGAGAGATCTGGAGGTCGGGAAACTAAAAGCCACTCCTGTCGTGATAAACAAGGTCTACTTTCACCTTGTTGTTGTTGGACCTGAAAATACCCTCTTTGCAGCTCTTCTGCTATCAGCATGTATCTTTGAGACCTTTGGTAACATCTGATCTGTTGTTGTTTAATGGGAATCCACTGGGTGACAAAACTGGAGAACAGTAAGATCACTGGGAGAAAGAGCAAGAAGTACTAAGGCAATAACTTAGTTACCATTAAGCTGTGTGGGCAAGTGTAGTGGCCAAGCTGAAAACTGCTGGATGTAGGAATGGGAACTAAGAAGTTTGTTTCAATCTATCTCTTTGATTTGTGAAATGGTGAATAATTTCATTTGCATTTTCATCTGCATAACAAAGACAATTAACATCTGCCTCTCTAAAATGTGCTCTGAGAGCTGTAGGAAGAACAAAATGTACAAGTGTTAGGTAGTTAAGCTCACACTGCTTCTTGTCTAGAGTGCTTTTTACTCTCCAGCTGTCACAAACGAAGGTTACATCACTCAACAGAATGGGAAACTTGGAGGTAAAATGCAAATTTAGAATGAATAAAAGGATCAAAGAGATGTGAAGTCCACCACTTGCACTGCTAGGTGTTCCCAATGCTTAACTGAGATGTTACAAATGTTGGCCGTGTTCTTCATCAGAATTTGAGTCCAGGTTCAGCTTCATTTGCTACATTTCTTAATGTCTGTCTGTGCTTGAGCAGAACATCTTCTGTTTTATCCCTTCCTTCTTCATAAACAAACCGTCTCAAAACTTTCACTTTCACAAGATGACGGATCAAATCTTCCACTGCAGCACATTTTCTCTGGCCCTTAAATTATTTTCTTGCCATTTTCCACATTTTCCTTAGATACCTAAAAGGCATGCCTAGAAGCCAATGCCCATCTTGAAGCAAGGTGTAATCAGGCACACAGATCCAGGCCAGCGACATTCTCTCGGAGCGCCAGTTCTCCTCCCATCTCATGGTTCAGAGGTGGAGCTGCTCTTCCCTGAGCCTCCTGACATAGGAATTGCGCTCAGACCAGCCTCTAGGCTTCTCTCCAAATTTCCTCCAGGTTTCTCTTGCATTTTTATTCTCGGGTAGTTTTGTCCAAAGGCACGCTCCGATCCCAGGGCTAGCAACTCTACCTCAGCACACTCTTCGGTGATGTCTGAGTCTTGGGAGTTGCAGTCAGTCAGTAGCAAGAGGGGAATTCAGCCAACCCTGTTAGTTCTGGAGGCTGACCTTGCAGAACAAATCCCCGTGGAGCTGTTTTTGCATCTCCGGTGCTGGCACACAGACATGTAATGTAGTATATGCCCTTCCCTCTGGGACACTCCTCCATGAGTTCATTCCTGGCTTAGCTGGAGGAGCTGGATTTTACATTATTAGGTATTGAGTTGCAACATGAAATTACCAAAATGTAAAACATGGGAAAACATACTGTAAATCACTTATTGGCAGGTCTCTCACCTCTTTACAAGTGCACAACTGGATACGTTTGAGTCTTTTGGAATTTCCAAATTAGAGCCCAGAAGACCTTCCCGAAGAAAGGTATTTTCTACTGGCACCAAAATAATTTTATCTGAGCTAAACAACAGAGTTAATGTTTCAGCATTCACACGGCCGTTTACAGGCTACAAATCCAAATTTAATTTCACCTCCTTGTTGTACTGTGGTTCTGTTATTACTACTTTTTTACGAATGTTATTTTTCTTGTAACTCTCCTGCTTTGGCTTTTCATAGACCCAAGGGATTGACAGTGAGAATGACGAACCTTTCACCTTCAGGTGAAAACACTGATATCCTTAATGGACTTATCAGAAAGTGAATGTACCTGAACAAAGCAAAATATGTTCTCACTGTTGTGATCTCCAGCCCTTTTGTCTCCACTTCTTGCTACTCCCAGCTCGTGGTGACAAAGGATGTTCTGATGTGAGAAAGGAGTGATTTTGTGGCTAAGGCATTAAACTGGGAATCAGACTCCTATGATTTATCTCTGGCTCTGCCACAGCCTTTCTGCATGACTTCAGGCAAGCCACTTAATCCCTCTATGTCTCAGATCTCCATATATATATATATAAATATATATACATAAAATGAATTTTCTCTTCTTCTCAGTCCCTTACCATTCTTCTCTCTGGAGAAAGAGAGATCTAACAGGTAATCATTAGATCAAAATACGTGCTAGCATTTCAGGGTGCAGGGTTGGCTCTCACTTTCATATGGGCAGGGAAGTAACATGCTTCTAGTTTCAGAATTTGTCTGTTTCCATGCTTGGCTGTGAAGACAAGGTCACAGACTGAAGGGTATTTCCTCCTTGCCCCATCCCTGCAGGCATTCAAGGCCAGGCTGGATGTGGCTCTGGGCAGCCTGGGCTGCTGGTTGGCGACCTGCACACAGCAGGGGGTTGGAAGTAGATGAACACTGTGGTCCTTTTCAACCCCAGCCATTCTTTAATTCTGTGATTCTATGAAAACAATTTAGATTTTGGGTCACAAATCACAGGACTTAGAAAGCAGAAGTAAATAAATAATCTATAGACATACTATCCTTCAGATGAATGTTTCCAAAATGCATTTGACTTGGACTCCAAACATGATATTTCTTGTGTGGAAGGAGTTCAGAGGACTCCATTGAAATTCAGCAGTCTACATGTGCAAAATGAACGATTTTGGGCCCCAAACCAAAATATGCCTTTTGCATGAAGTTTACACACCAAAATGCATGTCACAGAAAGACACACTGCAGCATTTGTCTGAGATAGGGAGTGATGGTGACATCAGGAAAGACCTCCCAAAATTCACAGCATGGTTTTCCCTTCTGCTTGCCAAAGCTAGAGCTAAGAACAGATAAGTAGGCTTGTTAAATGCAACTTCTTCCATTTAGAATCATCCAAGCCTAGAATGGTTTGGGAAGGGACTCTCAAAGACATCTAATTGCAATGCCATGCCATGAGAAGGGACATCTTGCCTTGCATCATGTTGCTCCAAGCCTCATCCAACCTGACTTTGAACACCACCAAGGAAAGGGAATACAGAACTTCTCTGGACAACTCGTTCTGCTGCCTTAGTATTCTCACTGAAAAATCTGTGCAGATAAGGACAGAAAGCGACACTTAGCGCACAGCATGGAAAATGATAGTGTTGGTAATCAGTGGAAATCACAGGGAATTATAGGTTCCCAATTTTTTGTTTCTTTGGACAACAGTTTAATTTCTGCCCGCATCTTTAGCTCTTAGAATTTGTGGAGTTGGTGGTACACAACCCAGCTGTGAGTTCTTATATTCCTGGTTTCCACTTTCCACATATCAAAGATCCCTTATGAGCACCTTGTTCCTGTAGGGAGGAATTAGCAACTTGAGAGATGTGCTGCAAAAGATGCATACAGCCTGCTGGAGGGAGGGTGGTGGCCAACATCCACTATTGCAGCCTGCCTCCTTCAATCCTGATCACCCCCAGTACCTGTCAATATCACTGAAGAGCTGTGGTGTCCTGTGCGCTGCAGGCCTGCGCTGATGGCCTCCGGGGGTCCTGTCCAACTCAAATCATTTTATGATTCTCACTCTGAGCAAGAGATACAGATCTGCTGGCCTTGCAGAGAGCACTCCAGATCCCCAGGATTAGCAGGTCTTTGTGTGGAAAACTCAACGTGAGGCCGATGTCCCACAGGAGCTCCTAGATCACAGCAGTGGTTATGGAGAACACTATATCTTAGTGCTCAGATTTTGATGATGCTCCAGGAGATAAAATACGAAGTTATCCACATGCCATTAAATGTTTCAGGCATTTCAAAATACTATTCACTGATTCCCTCAGAAATTTATTAGCTCTACCAATATTTTCTTTCTTAGTTCTGTAAAGCAAGCTCCAACTCAGTTAGTATGGACTATGCAGAGCCTTGAAACCACATGTTTATTTTCCTAAGTTATAAAAAGTTTATAAGGGTAGCTGGTATCCTTATGGGCCACTGTACTGTGATTTGCTACTGCATTCCACACTGATACAGAAGAGCTCTGTGTTTTATACCAGAGGGAAATCCTAGTGATACAGCTTTCCAGCAGCCAACAAGAGTACAGACACCTTCAAAAATATATCCCTGATAAAAAGTAAGTAACTGAAATGGCTGAAAACATCACTTCTGACCTTAGGTATCACAACATTTACCCCGTGATACACCAGTGAACGTTAACAACAGCCTGTTCATCCCAGTCATTGCTCTTTTTATTAACTGGATCACCATTCCTACCTGAAAATGTTGTATGTTCTATGCAAATACTGTGCAAGGACTACCTTGTGCTTTGTAGCTAACATCTTGCCTCAGGCTTCTAGTTTGCCCAGCTTCGTGTTGCTTCACTAACCTGAGGAGGTTTTGGTCAATTTACACCAGGGAATCAAGAGACTGTTGTTCCCTTATCTCTTAAAACAGTGAGTACACAGCTGTGCAACACAAAGAATTAGGTCAGTAAGTTGCCACGGTTGTCTGGAGGCAGACATTGAGAGCAAACAAGGTAGATTTCAGGAGAGAGCCTGGAATGTGTGAAGAGTTAGCAAAATCGACATAGATGCAATAGTGAAAATAAGGAATTTTACAAATCCCTAAACCACAATGGTTGGATTAGGGCCCTTGTCATACAATTCTTGGGCATGCGAACAATCCCTTTTTCAGTTGAGTTCATTTCATTAGCTTCTCTCAGCTACATAAATACTCATACCCTCGATGGGACTACTCACATCAATAAAGCAAGCAGGGATTGCAAACCAGTTTTAGTGGAACAAACCCAACCCTTGACTTTGATTGCATCCCTCACTCCTCTAAAAATCTCAGTTTCCAGCTAGAATGAGACCACAATCCCTGTGGAACTTTCTTTCACCACTTGCAAGCACAATCCCAGTTATTTGTCTTGTCAAATCCAAAGGCGAACAGGACTCTTCAAACCTCCCCAGCTTCCCCTCCCTTAGTAAAAACAGTGCTGGGCCTCAAGCAGGCCAACTCTGCTGTCATTTGGAACTCCTGGGCAATGCTCTGCTCTGATTGATAGATCCCCAGTGGGGTTATCATGCTCACATCCACTCCTGGCATGCCTCAGCTGATAGGCAACCCCTCTGAAGTCAAAATACCAGCCATTGCAAGTGAGTAACGACAACAGTATCAAAGCAGTAATAACTCCACTTATTACTCAGCTGTAAATTGTTTTCTGATTAGGCTCCTGGCCAGTGGTCTATGACACGATTACACTGCGTTGACCATGATTAATTCATTTAATACAAATGCCATGGAAAATTGCCCCTCTATATTTCAGATTCTCTTGTAATTTTGATAGAGTTTTTCTACTGATTCCAACTCCCCCTGTTCATCCCCATTAATAGTAGAACACAGCCACAAGCAGAATTGAAAGCAACAAAAACTTCCTTAACAAAATAGTGCTGGATCCAAGTAGGATTTTGCCAACAATGTATTTCTTACAATGTGTTGTAATTCTAAACTAGGTAAGGCAGTATAGGTTGTGGATGAGACAGAGGAGTACAACCTGAAAGCAACTGAGCGACCAACTGAGGTTTAACAGATATTTTTATTAAAAAGCACACAATATTTCTTCGTACAACACATTTAGATGTTCAATTTTTCATGTAAATTCAACCACTTTTGTCCTGAGACACAGAAACATCTGGATTTTTGAGACTTCTCGCTCTCTTTTTTTTTTTTCTTTTTAATTTACAAAAATGCACGCATCCAGAAATAGGTATAAACCCTTCATAAGAGCTGAAAGAGTTTGCCTGCCTGATTTTCAGTACGTGGCTACTGCACACATGTTCAGATTTCATGTGGTTCACCCTCTCCCTGCCCACGTATACAAGGAGAAGAAAAGGGAGAGCAAGGCTTCTCCCCAAGGTGAAGGACACAAAAAGGTGAATCGAATCCAACCATCAGCCCCAGCCTGCTGAACTTCATCACCTTCTGCTTCTCTACAGCATAGCTGAGAACAGTTCTTGGCCCAAAGAGCGGTTAATGTTTGGTAGGCTTCTAAAATCTCATCTGAAAGGCTCATGGAAGGAAAACTGCGGAGAGAAAAGGTAAAGTAGACTGGTTTGGGAAGGATTAGATCAGCAGATACAACTATTTTAGCCTGATACTTCAGTTCCTGGCTTCTTGTGTTAGTGCTTCTCATCTTACCCACAATGTGCAACACAATCAGGACAAACTGAGCCTGTGGTATTGAAACCTCTGCTGATGTGCTTTGCTTCTACAAACATCCCACCGACTCAGCACATATCAGGTCAAGGCTGCACAGTGCCCTGAAATGGATGTGGTGTGAACCTTGATTTCATGTCCTAAAGTGGGAAACAAAGTAGGAAGACAAGGATGAAGCTGGAGAAAAATTGCTTCTAAATGCTACAAAATATCTCAGAAGAGCTCTACAAAAAAGAGAAAATAAATACACCAGGCAATCTGTGTTCCAGTTAATAAACTCTTCCCTCTGCAAGAAGAGACCGATGGAGACACTTGGTCTCTAAGTGTAGCCGTGCTGCAGCAAGGAGGGGTTGCTGGAAAGAACAGCAGGATTTGCATCTGCAAGGGGAAAAAATCCTTTTAAAGTGGAATAAGAAATATGTTTTGCTTTGTTTTGTATTGGTTTGTGCTTTCAAGTACAGAGCCAGGAGTATTGAAAAAAGAAAAAAAAAGGTTTTATGGAACAAAAGACCAAGGAGACCTGGAGTGCCTCAACACACTGATCCTGACAGGAACCAAGTCCAGCACTGAAGCACCAAAGTCAATGAAGAAGGCATATTTCACCCAGAGCTAGGCATCACAGAAACCATCTGCAGGATAAGGAAATTCATGTGACATCCCAAACAAGCTCTCCAAGATCCCTTGTAAGCACATGCTTGTTCAACACGAGCCCGTGAATGTAAAGACTGCCTTTTCTGAGGAAAGGGAGAAACCTTTTAGGTTGTAATATAAATGTAATGAAATGTAATACAGTATATAAAAATGTGAAACTGGTTTCCGCTGCAACTTTCTTGTACAGCATCTTGCCATTCATGCATTCATATACATATGCGAGATATGCACATATATATTCTAATGCATAAGAGCCCTGTATTAACTTAAAGCATAAACATGTGCTTAAGAAAGTCAAGTCTGACAGCCTGGAGACCTAATCTTTCCATTAGCAGCCTTCCATGTCTATTACCTTGTCTCACTGGATTTCCTTCTGTGTCACAGCAGAAAAGGCTTTTGCAGCAGAACAAGCAGAAGAACACTGAGATTTACATAAAGACCGCGTTTGATGTTTCAGGACACAGCCGTGCTGTCAGCCAAGGGATGGTTTTCTCATAGAGGAGGAATCTCAGCTGTAATCATCATTCTTTTTCACAGCAGATTGCTAGGAGACTTTTACTTCCTTCACTTGTAATTTGTCCAGTTCAGAGATTTACATGAGAGGGCTGAATTTAATATTGAACTTCATATGTACTTTGAGTGTATTGCAAGGTCTGGAAAGGCAAAGGGCACATCAGGAGCACAACGGTTTTCCACATAGCAAAGGGATGCCATAGAAGGGTGACCTCCTTTTTCCCACACATTTGAATGGGAATCTCTAAGAAAGCCACTCAAGTGGCTCGCCACTTTGGGGTTAATACCACATCTAATTCAAATGCCTACAGGACAATTAATTCTACCTTGAGCATTTTATTAAGTGCTATGCTAAATAGTACAGAGTGATTTTTAGGGGACTCTGCTTCATTGAGTTTTGTTATGAGGACTGAGAACTGAATTGCACTGTAAGGACTGCATCATCAGTCTTATCATAGAATCATAGAAGCCTAGAACCATAGAATCACAGAATGGCCTGGGTTGCAAAGGCCCACAGCGCTCCTCCAGTCCCAACCCCTGCTGTGTGCAGGTCGCCAACCAGCAGCCCAGGCTGCCCAGAGCCACATCCAGCCTGGCCTTGAATGCCTGCAGGGATGGGGCATCCACAGCCTCCTTGGGCAACCTGTGCCAGTGCCTCACCACCCTCTGGGGGAAAAACTTCCTCCTCATATCCAACCCAAACCTCCCCTGTCTCACTTTAAAACCATTCCCCCTTGTCCTGTCATGATCCAGCCTTGTCTATTAGGAGTTAGGGAATGGAAGGCCAATAGCCACAGCTCACTAACCAAGTAATGTGGGAATAAAATGAGAACTGGAAGTGAGACATGGAACATCTCAGATGATTAATAATGCAAATAATTAAAAATATTTCTCTTCAGGTAGGTAGATGAAAAAAGAATGCTCATAGTTTAAGCAGAACTGAAGACTGAAGAGGTTAGAGCTGTCTTTCTCCTGTCAGTCATGATGACAAATGTTTCTGGACCCTGCAACAGCAGCATCAGCACATCCAGTGTGGATATAAAGTCTCAGCTGGGCCCTGCAACTTGGCATAAAGCTGAAGACCTGTGTAAGTTTGGGATTCCGCGAGTTTTAATAAAGATTTTCAGTGTATTTTCGTCTTTGTCTCAGAGGTCAGTCTGTTTGCCAGATGTCAAGCCATCCTGCATAGCACAGGGGGCAAAAGATCTGCTCAAATAAAGGTTGTCAGAATTTTTATGCATTTTTCTTATTTTGGCTGACATTTTCTAAAATTATTCAGCCCGAGGCAGACGCTCAGCATGAAGAATTTAAATCCAAATGCTTAAAGCCTGGCAGAGCTCTGAGAAACTGAAAACAGAGTCTTGTAATGGGAAGTGTCGGACAACCTTAATAACAGCCAACCAGCCCCGTCTGTAGTTTGCATTGTAATACGCTGATGATTGATGATATCAGACTTGAAATTTCACAGTTAAATAGCTACAGTGCTGTTAATCCTCCCTTGTGAAGAAGAACAGCATTAAAGTCCATCTGGAATGTATGTACAGCCTAAGACTGTGCCCTGCAAGAAATGTAAGATTGTGCCCATCACAACAGAATGAATTGAGAACAGAATTCACCTCGCTTCTTAAAATAAAGAGTAAAACTTGGCCTTTGGTGATTGAGCTGACGTTGCATACCTCAGTTCAATGACCAGTATGGGCTATGGCAGCTTCCACATATTTATAAATCTGGGGGTTGCATTTTTTCCCCCATTAAGTGAATATTTGCTACAACTTACCTCCTAATTGATTGGGTTCAGCTTCCATCTGGACATTCCTATGATTGAACTTTACAGACCTAAATGGGCCAGCGCGGTGCATTTCAGGGTTGAATGGAAGAGAGTGAAGAGGAACAGAGCGTTAAATACATGCACCTGGGTGTTTGTACTGGAAGCATATGCAGCAATCTTTCACTGAAGTGAACAGGAACTGCACCACGTGATGGCTTGACCAACACAGCTCAAATTTTGTTATTCATGAATAAGCCAGAGGGCAAAAAAGTTCATAATGATATTTGTCCAAGCAAGAACTGCGTAGGAAACTGCACTTAGCTCAGAGCTATTCCCTCAGCAGGAAAAAAGGGCTGCATTTGAATACATTATTTGAATACATTTCTGCTGAATTATTCCATTAGCTGCAGTCATCATAATTCTATCCTGATTTTTAATGTAGCATACATAAGAAATGTCTTCATTCCATACTGCATCTCCACTGAATTTGTTGCGGCTGGAGACAGCGATATTAATGAATCTGATTGTCTGACCAAAATCTGTCAGCTAACATTTGCCACAGAGATGCTGCAAACACAAGCAAAGCCCACTCTGAACGTGAATTGTGAGAAAGATTTTCAAACTGATGCACGAACAGACAAAACCAACACTACTTGACTTCATGAAACTACACTGAGGAGGCTTCATCATAGTAATGGAAAACTCTTTAGTACAGTCAGGGAAAGAGCTGAGAACTTTCCTATGAGAGTGGTGAGGTGCTGGAACAGCTGCCAGAGAGGCTGTGATGCCCCGTCCATCCCTGGAGGTGTTCAAGGCCAGGTTGGATGGGGCCCTGCGCAGCCTGGGCTGCTATGAAATGGGGAGGTTGGTGGCCCTGCATGGCACAGGGGGGTTGGAGCTCCCTGGCCCTTGAGGTCCCTTCCAACCCAGGCCATTCTGTGATTCTGTGATTCTGTGAACTGCTGCAAGCACTGCCAGACATGGAGCATCCCACTGCTGCAGCTGAGGCATGAAGCAATGCACACCACTGTGCAACTCAGTTTGGGAGAACTTATGCAAATCTCTCCTTTTCCTTTGGTTTGTGTGGAGATATTCCCTTCTGAGTTTTGGTTTGGAAGTCAAAGGAAAAGCTAGCTCAAGCCAATGTGTTTTGCTTTGTTTCAGGTTGAAATCACTCAGTTTCACACACTGTTCATCTGTAACCATAAACTGCCTTAGGTGCACTCAGATTTTTTTAAAAAAATACTCTTAAAAAAAATTTTTTTTTTCATCACAGTAGACCCAAAAGTCTAAGACTCGTACAGTTTCCCAAACCAGGTCGTAATGGATTAATCACGAGAGAAATAACTAGAAATAACACTTGCATTACATTGATGCTAAGAATCATAGAACCATAGAATCATAAAATCATAGAACCATAGAATCACAGAACAGCCTGGGTTGCAAAGGCCCACAGCGCTCCTCCAGTCCCAACCCCCTGCTGTGTGCAGGTCGCCAACCAGCAGCCCAGGCTGCCCAGAGCCACATCCAGCCTGGCCTTGAATGCCTGCAGGGATGGGGCATCCACAGCCTCCTTGGGCAAGAAGAGCTGGTACAACCTACTAGATAGAAAGGGACAGGTTTCTCCTACATGCATAGTCAGATACAAGCTCATCTGGTGACAACTCTGTGCTGAAGATTTACTCTTCATCCCACTATTGTGCATTATTTCCCTTTTTTCTTTCCCCTCTACTTATGACTACACTGATAGTGTCCCTGAATGGAAAAAAAAAACCCTGCAAATTAGAAAATCCTACAACTGTAGTATATTCCTGCTCTGTTACATGTTGGCTTCAAACTTACAAATTTCCTTCATGAGGACTGGCTCTATGAAACAAATCTTAGGCGTAATCATGGAATCATATAATGGCTTAGTTTGGAAGGGATCCTAAGGATCATCCAGTTGCCAACCACTAGATCAGGCTGTCCAGGATCCCATCCAACTTGGCCATGAACACCTCCAGAGATGAGGCACCCACAACCTCTCTGAGCAATCTGTAATGGGATGGGACTTCTTGTTTTTCTCAGATATGTATATACAAACATTTAGATTTCAGCATTGATACGAAAACATATGAGGCAAGGAAACAGGAAAAGAAAAAGAAAGATCAGAAACCAGGATTTTCCAATGTAGGTGCTCAGTGAGACTCTTGAGTCAATGCAAATGAGCAACATGTTTATCCAGCATGCTCAGTGCCCACTGAGCAAACTGTGGGTCACTGCACCATGTAAAAGTCAGGTCTGTCTCCTTGAGATGAGTTTGGTCATGTCACTTAGGAGTTGAATCAACCAAATAGACTGTAGTCATTCTAGGTTCACTCCTGTAGTTAACAGCAATTTATCTAAACATTTCTGATATTTACTGTTATGTGGGGTGGGTCCCACTCTAAGAGACTCTATTTACTTGCAGAGATTCTAGACAGTGAGGTGATACATGGGCATTCATCTGTCAGGTGCATCCCATCATAAATAAGTTTAAACACAGCTTGAAGGGTAGCATTCATCAGTATACAACTGTTAGCTAAAGCTAACAAAACAAGTTTATCTGGTACTTTGGTAGGTAGATAAGACTGTGCAGCCATCATAGCTGTAACGAGGAATAAGGCAACTATAGGTGCTGCTGAATGATATGAATTTGAGGAGATTTATTGAGCTAGAAGTGATTAAAAACAGAAGGGTTCCAAATCCTCAAGGGAACACAGTATTAGGCAATTCCTTAGCAGAGCAGAGATCACCAAAGCTTATGAAAATAATTTTGGAAAGAGCTAGAGGGAAAATTACACCAGCGAAGGTAGATTAGCACACAGCACTACGACAGGAGACATGTCTCAAAGTGCTGCCAGTGTCCTGTCTGGCTGAAGGCAGCCAGTGGGTCCAATTCTTCTTCTACTCTTCATTTGGCTGATGTGGGGCTGCTAGATTTCAACAGTGAAGTCTTCCCTCCCATGTTTATTTACAGCTGAGAGGATCGACATTTTATATGGCCTGATAGTGCTAGGACAAGGGGGAATAGCTTTCAACTACAAGAGAAGAGATTTAGGTTAGATGTTAGGAAGAGATCCTTCACTCAGAGGGCGGTGGTGAGGCGCTGGCACTGCCCAGAGCTGTGGTGCCCCATCCCTGGAATTGCCTGAGGCCATGGATGGGCCCTGGGCAGCCTGAGCTGGGGGCACCCAGCCCATGGAGGGATGGGGGATGTGAGGTCCCTTCCAACCCAACCACTCTATCATTCTTCAGGTCTATGATTCCATGTCCCCATGACAGTACCTACCGTAAAAAAAAGTCAGATGCTGATCATCACATGACCAGGGAAAAAAATCAGAAAAAAAGCGATGATATCCCACCCATCTCCTCTTCCAAATTACTCATTTTCTCCCTTAGGTGCTTGGTCTCCCTCACTCCTCAGGCCCCCAGATGGAGTGCAGATTTTGCTGTGACAAAGAGTCAGACAAACTCCTGATTCAGACAAGCATGAGCACAGTGAGAACCCAGGACCAACATTTGCTATGAAAAAAAGTATAATGAAAATGAAGTGATACTAGATTTTAAATTGTCAGAGCCTCATAGCTATGGCTTTGGCTTAATCACAGAAGTACATTTCTGCTCATTGGGTGCCAATGAGAAAATCCCCCCATAACTTTGTCAGGCAAAGCATGGAGGTGGAAATAAAAAGTAAGAGAGGTTTAAATCCCATCTGTTTGTAGCTCCAGCTTAGGGGCAAAGGAGCAGGGCTGGACCAAAGGCAGGAACATATGGCTGGTGAGAAGCAGATCTTCTGAATTGTCATTGTTTAAAATGCTTCTGGGAAGGTGTGGATGTGCCTCAGTGGCTCGTCCAGAAAATAGGGAAGAGCTAGCTACTGATACAGCTTAAATAGTGCAGGGTCCTGCAAGCAGCACGAGGGGATAGATTAGGCACAAATTTGCACTCATTAGGTCACTTACTCCCCTTAGATTTATAGCTGCAGTGTGGGTGTTTTATATCCCCCAATGTATATTCACAATCTGTTGCACTTACCATACTCTTTTTCATCACTGTTCTTAACTCCAATTTTGGATTTCCTATGAAGTTTCAATAGTTTTTAATTGATATATATATATTTTTTTAATACTTAGCAATGGTTAAGACAATGCTATGCTCTGCCTACTAGTGAGGATTTGGCAGAGGAATGAAAACTCAGCCTTGGACTCCTTTGCAGTCTTATCCATGGAGCCACAAGACTTATTGAAGACCAGTGGATGATTTGATAAATCTGCCACTGGCGTTTTGAAGGATATATATGAGTTCAATGCAAAAAGCACAGAAGAAAGACAGAGGTTAACACTGAAAGTGAGCCAAAGGTGTGGTGTTTAAGACAGCACACCAACCTCGTTTGAGTTTCACTGCAGGCAGTGCCCTGCCATGCTGTTACTGATGGATGCTTCAAGCAATCAGATGTGCTTCAGCCTCAACCTGCGTTAAAAAGGAAACAAGTCCTTTTCAGATGCACATTCATCTTACCCAACTACAGAAAGGAAAACAGACAACTTATTTTTTTTTCCACTCTGATATTTAATATCTCGTGACCACCAGATCCAGTCTTGATCTTTTTTTTAAAAAATAAATAACATGCAATTTTAATCCAGAAGTTCTATTAAGTTTTACCTACAACTCAAAGAAGTAATGAGAGACTGAGAGGTGTTGCACAAAAATTATCTTTCCTTCGGGCTGCTGTGACTGCATTTTTATTCCTCACACCAGTATAAGCAGCAATCTGTCAGTAGTAAGAAGTGTGGCATTGTAGGGGCAGAGATAAAATACAATGGGTATCAATTCTATGTTTTTCATAAGTGTGAAATGAACAACAACAGAAAGTTCTTTTTGTTTTTCTGGTCTTTGTGTGTCTCCCACTGCTGATCCACTCCGGAGCAAAGAATCTGGATTAATTACGGCAGGGGAATCTGCACAGCACCTCTCTTGCAACCATTATCCAGGCCTTTGGAATAATGATCCTTGACAGATTTCAGCCCTACTGTTAAACACAGAGTAGGATTAACGTCCTTAGTAATGCAGATCATGGTAGTCACTCCCTGCTGAAGTCAGGCTCTGGACCTTAGTGCTACTTAAATCTCAGCTGCAAAAGATAAGGCGATCTGTTGCTGTGTGGTCTCTTTGGTGGCCTTCTACACCAAAAAACCTTTGGTCATTGTGACATCTGTGAATGGTTCACCACATGAAGCCTTGGGATGTCAATACTGTGTTATGTAGGTTTTTTTTAAAAGGGAGTAATTAGGACACTATGGGGACTCAAATGCTTGATATAGTATATTTCCCACTGGTCAAGCCAGTTATGAGTCAAGATTCATTACATTTTTTAGAAAATAGATACTTTGACTTGCTTGAGCGTTGACAGTAATTACTTTTATGAATATTTCCACAATTAAGCAAACGAAACCAGATGAGCATTCTGGGGTGTGTACTTGTGCACTGCACTTATGTATTCATACCTACACGAGTGCACATGTGCATACTCACCTCTTTCCAGGGCACACAGATCTATTATCTTTAGAAATGTAAGTGTATACAGCTAAGGATAAATGACACGCACAGGAACATGCGTCGTATCCATCTATGTGACAATAACAATCCAGGAGCAGGTCCAGTCTAGTGCCTACAACTTACAGGCAGCTTAGGTGTGACACAGCTGCATGGCAGAATGGGATGCTCATGGCATTGATGCGACTGTGCGGCATCTGAGGGCCTCCAAGGATGAGACTCACTGTTACTCAGAATCATAGAATCACTAAGGTTGGAAAAGACCTCCAAGATCCCCAAGCCCAACCTGAGCCCACCCCCACCATGCCCACTGACCCTCAGTGCCCCATCTCCACGGTTCTGGAACAGCCCCAGGCATGGTGACTCCAACACCTCCCTGGGCAGTCCATTCCAGTGCCTGACCACTCTTTCAAAGGAGAAGTTTTTCCTAACATCCAACCTGAATCTCCCCTGGCGCGACTTGAGGCCATTCTCTTTCACTCCTTCCTCCCATTTGCAGGATTTCCTTTTTACCATTTTAGTTTCCTTTCAATCCAAGTCTGACACGCACTGCTCTAACATTAGTGTTGCTTTTGGCTCTCTCTCCTTTCCTTGTGTCTAGCCCCATTATAGGAAGAGCTGAAATCCTTGTTACTGAATGCAGCAGTAAGACTGACAGATTATGTATGTCTTCCTCTTCCTAGCAGAGGCTACGATCAGGAATTAGTGAGAAAAGTGATGCTTTGGGCCCTGAGTCTGCTGTGACTCACAAAGAAGTAACACTGAGGACTCGATTCAGCAACTAGCTGAACTCCATGCTATTTGTGTGCCTTATTAGAAGGTAGTTTGTCTGGTAAAGAAAGATGTTGGAAGAAGCTTCTGGAGAGGTAAGACCAGCACATTGCTTGTGTGGGCTATGAGCATGTCTCTGAAATATGCTTTTATCTCCATACTGTCTGTCCAGCCACACTCAAGGCAAAAACCAAGCCTGAGCCCTGCACATTGCTCCTGTTGCTTATTTAGCATGATTGCTACCAAAAGACTCCCGTGCTTCCCATCTTTCAGATGGCAACAGCATCATGATGGCAAGACTAACCATATTTAAAGAATCACTGGTCTTTCTCATTAGAATCCTGTAGGATTTGGTTTTCCAGAGCTGCAGCCTCTCCAAAGCTGTGTTAAAAATAGGCTTGGTAATACTTTTCACATTTGTAGGCTGTCACAAGCAGTTAGCAGGGAAGAAGTCATTCAAATGCACATGACTTTATAATTAAGGCACCTAACTCTTATAAAACCCATTTTTCACAGAAGCAGTGACTTTTAATAAAGTGCAGTGGAACTGCAGGGGATTCTGTGGTTTCTGTGTGCAGGTCTTGTATGAACATTTCGACCCTCAGCCCTGACCACAGAGACCACAGTCATCAGGAGAATATTTATTTCCACCCCAGCACTTGTCTGGTCCCAAGGAGCAGCCCTGGACAGGGGGCTGTGAGGCCAAACACCATCCCTTGGAGGAAGCCTCAGTTTCTCCATCTATAAAATTGAGATGGCTTCTTCCTTAGAAATCTGCCCTGAGATGTTGGGATCCCATAGGATGAGACCACCGGGGCATGCAGAGGTGACATTGAAGATGGAAAGATACCTGGAAATGGAGTCCAGGAGCACTGATGTCTAAGCCCCGTGCTCTCTGTGGGGCAAAGCTCCTTTCGTTTCATGGCCTCATGAGGAGTAGGATGTGGGATATTGTAAACCTGGAAATTAAACTGATGGATCTCTTTTATCCAGGTCAGCAGGAGGATCACATGGAAACATTCCATGCATGCATTAACAGCAAACTCAAAGTCAGAAAATTCAGGTAAAATTAAAACGCCATTAATTAATCGCTACAAACTAAATAAACGTTAAAGGCTGTTAATTTCAGTTCACCTGCTGAGCTGACTCAAGGAAAATCATCTGACTTCCAAGGTGGTGGTGGCACTCAATCCACATTGCAAATTAGAACAGCAAAGGGTGAAATTATTGGCATTCACCAACCACAGGGTCACAGGGTGAATGGCATGGATGCGAATACACCGCATGGCAAACATGGGATTTTTGAGATGTTTTGTCCTCACCCGGTTCACCAGCGGGTCAAATAATCCCCCTTTTTAACTCCTCCTTTCTCTGCTCTGGCGCTGGCAAGGAGCAGACTTTTGGTAGCCATTTGAACTCTCACCGTGGGATCTCTGTGACAGGTAACAAGGTTTACGGTGAAGGAAAAAGCAATAGATTCATCACTGGCGCTTGCAGGCTTTGACACTGTCTCATATTCACTTTCCTAATCAGGTGAGGGAAACACGGGTCTAGATAAAGCTGTTGGAGGCGGGGGACAAGGCTTTAGATGTATGTACCTGGAGAACAGTTATCAATGGTTCATTGTCAAAATAGAAAGCGGTGTTGGAAATCCAGAAAACGCGACTTGGGAGAACGGATTGATCAGGTTACATTTATTAGCCAGAAGAGAGTCTTGGTGTTACGAGGTGCACCGGTATGACCGGTCCTCTGTGGTACGACAAGAAGCGTGTTTACATTGCTATAAAGAAAAAAATCAAACCAGGTAAGAAAAAAATTTATGAGGGTCAAGAACATCGCTAGATTCAGGGCTGCGAAATGTGCATCCGTGGGGGTCTTTAAACCAGGTTGGATAAAATCCTGCTTGGAAAAACAGGTATAAGGGACCTTGCTATAAGCTTTTGGTGTGCATTTGAATAATGATCTGTAGCTTGATGTGCTGTGCCGGGCTTTGGGCATTCACATCTCCTGCTTACAGGCTGCTGGCAGCTCAGCGCACCAGACACAGCGTGCCACTCTCAAGATGCTAAAAAACCCCTGAACTGCTGTTACAGTAGGTAAGCTTGTGGCTTTTCTAGGAGTGACTGCTACTGTGTGATGGAGAAACATGGGCAGCTGGGAAAAGGCGTAGCAGTTAAGGCAAGTGTACAGGGTTGGGTCATGGGAAGCTCTGTGCTTTCGTCAAGGCCATCTCCAGCCTGCTGTGGAGCAATGAATTATGTCTGAATAGTGTGGGTATGAGGCATGAAGTACTGGAACAGCTTATAGAAACAGAATGACTTTGGTGGGAATGGAACTTAAAAACCATCCAAGTCCACCCCTGCCATGGGCAGGAGCATCTCCCACCAGATCAGACTGTCCAGAGCCCCATCTAATCTGGCCTTGAGCAACTCCACAACTCCTTGGGTCAGCCTACAGTAGTGCCTCACCAGCTTCATAATCAAGAATTTCCTCCTAATATCTTCTCTACATCTGCCTTCTTTTAGCTTAAAGCCGTTACCCCTTGTCCTGTCACTACAGTCCCTCCCCAGCTTTCTTGCTTCCTGAAGGTGCAGGAAGGCTGCAATGAAGTCTCTCTAGAGCCTTCTCTTCTCCAGGCTGAACAACCCCAGCTCTTCGTAAGAGAGATGCTTCAGCCCTTTGATCATCTCACAGCATGGGGTCAGACACTGCAGCTCACCTGGTGATGACACAGTGTTCCTGATCCTCCACTTCCAGCACCTGAAAGATAAGCTGATGAGGATTTCCCAAAAAGAATACATTTGACATTTATTGAGCTGCATCAGAAAAGGAAGCTGGGTCCTCTACCAGCCTATGGATTAGACTGTCTCACCCAGTGAGTCATTTACCATTGAGCTCAACAGCCTGTAGCCCAGATCCTAGCTCTTTTGGAGTGATGTAGTTCAACAAATAGAGATTTCACTAGAAAATGGCACTATCGGTTACTGGAGTCATACATCACATAATATGTGAAATCATTAAAAAAAAAAATGCAGTCTAAAGTATAAAATATGTCCTGAAATGTAATTTATTTTGTTTCTACTTCTCTGACTACATGGCAGTAGCAGGCATTCTTGGGGAAGGTGCTTTGCAGGGATTAACGGCCACATGGAGGTTAATAGGCCACAGCTGTACTATGATCCCCAACTCCACCCCAAATTAATGATCTTCTGAGGACATATCCTTAAATTAGAGGAAATGACAAGTTCAAATTGGCATGTGCCACACACAGAGCAGTGGCAAGCCCAACAGTTAGTACAGTTTTTTAATATGGCCATAGAAAACACCTTTTTAATACTAATAGAATAAATCATGCTCTCAACACCTGGAGTTTACACTAGCCAATCTGTAATAACCTATTAATGCAGAGCAGTTGCACATCCTGTTACGGAGCAGCCATAAAATGGTGAGACCCAAGGGTTGGGGCATTAGCTCCAGCAAGCAAGATTCACTGGGGGCTGCAGATCATCGCCCTCCAGCAGCACAGCTGGCTGCCTTGGTTGTCACACAGCAGAATGGTCACTTGTTTTCTTCCCTTTGTATCCATGAGGTTTTCTTCTTGCCTGATCAAGCAAGACTTCAGTTCAAGAAAACATTCCTATTTATAGTCTTCTTTTAAGGTAATTAAAGCAAATATCAGGCCAATTTTGTGCCGGATGGATGATGGATGCTGCCCCATCCGTAGTCTTGCAAAGTCTTTCTGGTCCTTGCAGAAGCACTGCTGGTGGCACAACCTTGTCCATTGAAACAGATTACTTCCTTCCTCTCAGAGGCACTGTTTCAAGCTGCCAGTGGCATGAGAAAGGCCTTGGTGAACTGGTTACATGCAGGTCATCCCTTGCCATGAGAGCAGGAGTGCTGCTTTCTTCCTTGCTTACAAGAAAAAGCAAAGTTTTGATTTCAGCCCTGCATCATTTGGTGATTTTAATGGGGAAATTTCTGTAATTTGCTAACAGCATCAGTGGAAAAAACTCAAATATTAGTTTACGTGCAGTACCTTTATTGTTGAGCAGCAAGCAAGTCATAGACATGGAGACACAAACTCAGAGCCTGTTTTGACAATCATGGGGGGTTTACATGAGACCACACTTGAGTTTTCTTGCTTTCAATTGTATATAATATAAGAATGGTGGCCAAAGTACAGAGGGAACTTTGAGCCAGTAACTGCTTTTATTGGGGACTCTGTGTCTTCCTGAGCTACTAAAATATTTGGGCTTCCCAGATCAGAAGAAATAAACACGGCACTTGATGAAGCAGCTGCTCTATGGTGTTCATCCCCGTTTGTGCAAGGAGAAGATTTTGCAAAGCTGTGTGACTTGGACACATCAGCTTTTCAGTCCCAGAGCTGTTGCAGCTTCTACACTGACATCTTTTCCTTTGACTTTTGGGGTCAATGGACTTGCCATTATTATCATTATTATTTTATAAAGACTGGGTTCACAGATTCAGTCCAGCAATACAGCTGCTGAATGGAGGCTCTGAGAGGTCTGGATGAGTGCCCAGGTGTCCAAAAGCCAATTTCAGTGCGTGGACCTTTGGTACGAGCTGTTAAGTGGGGAAAAAAATGTAGCTCTCTTTTCTTAAAAAATCAGCAAATATACAAAATCTGATATTGTGTAAAACTGATCTAATACCAAATGGAGCAGGCAGCTAGGAAAGGCAGCACAAACCTCTTTTCTAGGCTTGGAGTGATATCACCAATGATGCCTTTTACATGGAAGTAAACAGGAAAAGCTGAGCTGGCTGAAAGTCTGTAAGAAACAGGGAGGGAAAAGTCCATGTTTACTAAATGGAAAAGGACAGACAAAGGCAGTACAGAACTGAATGTTATTTTCAACATTCCCAAAAGGGGATGAGACAGGAGAGAGCGTAAAGGCACAACAACACTTAAAAACAAAAACAAAAAACTCCCAAAAAATACTTATTACTGTTTCTTTCTGAATGGATTTAGACTCCAATTCCCTCTGTGTGCAAAAGGCAAGGAGAGAAAGCACAAGTGGGTCATGGCCATTAGTACAGCTGAGAGCTTTGATAGCTTTTGCCTTTTTTCTCATCCTTATACCAAACCTTTGTCCATCCAGAGAATGGTCTGACACATCTCTGCAGGTAAACTTCTGAAGACCTATACTTACATTTACTGTCCCACAACCTGACAGCTTGACTCCTAGAATATATTAGGATTACACTCTTAATAGCTGTATACACTGCTGAGAGTCTGGATGAATCACCAAATCCAGAATGATGCAGAGACAGATTGACTGGTTAACTGGGGACCCAGTTCTGCTCCAAGATCAATGCAAAGTGATGGTTGTGGAGCATGGGCAGCAAGGTCTTCCTGTTATCCAAGAAAAACTACTAATATACAAAAATTAGACAATCTAGTGCTTCTGAGCAGAAACTGTGCCTCTTATATTCCTTTTTTCAGCTTAGGAAAAATTTATTCTCCAAAAGAGTGGTCAGGTGCTGGAGGGGCTGCCCAGGGAGGTGGAGGGTCACCATTCCTGGAGGTATTCTAGAAACATTTAATGCATTACTGAGGGACATGGGTTAGTGGGAAAATATTGGTGGTAGGCAAACAGTTGGACTGGTTGATCTTGGAGGCCCTTACCAGCCTTGGTGATTATGAATCTATGGTTAGCTGTTTGATGGAGATTTCCTGTATTGATTCTCTGCTGGTGTCAAATCAACACAGGGATGGTGAGGCAGACTTGGTGACCATCGCTTGCACTGCAGAAAGGAGCCAGGGGCCTCTTCCCAAAGAGAAAACATTACAGAATGTGCTCAGATTGCATTTCACAGATCCCACATGACAAGAAAATCTTTGTGCCATGAGAGCAATGAGACACTGATCTGGATCTAAAGGAAACCTACAATCCCATCAACTTCAAGTAGACTCTCACATCCTGCACCTGCAGCTATCAGTTGCTGGTAGTTCCCACCTCTGCCCCAAGAGCTATCATTTAGTGAAAATGTGGCTCAAAAAAATTATGAAGGATTACTTCTCTTAAGGACTCAAAACACATCAGACAATTTTGACTGTTTTCCCTATATATCACATGCAATTGAAGGACTATCTTTGACCTTCTCAGGAAAGTTTAATAGTAATGTTTTTAATATCCATAAATTTTTGGGTGTCACTTGTTAGTAAAAAGTTGGATAGAAAAAAATGGGGAAATAGCCTATCCATATGAAAACAATAATCATGTAATATTTATTGTCTGGGATTGAAATGTTTCAAATATTCAAAGCAATAAAACGTCAGGAAAAGCTAGACTTCCTGATGTAAAAAGGCCATAAATTTCTTCCTTCACAAGACACGAGGAGGAGGGGGAAAAAAGAAATCAATGTGAGATTTTACACTAAAGAAAGAGGGAAAGAAAGAGGGAAAGAGGGAAAGAGAGGGAAAGAGAAAAAGAGAGAAAGAAAGAGAGAAAGAAAGAGAGAAAGAGAGAGAGGAAAGAGAGAAAGAAAGAGAGAAAGAGAGAAAGAAAGAGAGAAAGAGAGAGAGAGAAAGAGAGAAAGAAAGAGAGAAAGAGAGAGAGAAAGAGAGAGAAAGAGAGAGAGAGAAAGAAAGAAAGAGAGAAAGAAAGAAGAGAAAGAAAGAAAGAAAGAAAGAAAGAAAGAAAGAAAGAAAGAAAGAAAGAAAGAAAGAAAGAAAGAAAGAAAGAAAGAAGAAAGAAAGAAAGAAAGAAAGAAAGAAAGAAAGAAAGAAAGAAGAAGAAAGAAAGAAAGAAAGAAAGAAGAAAGAAAGAAAGAAAGGACAAAAAACAAAAACAAAAACAAAAACCCCAAACCCCAAAACCTTTAAGCTAAAGCAGCAGAGAGCCCCCAGAGGGCACAATGCACTCACCTTTGGGAGTCTGGAGGGAGGAACCGGCAGCCAAGAGCAGAACTCATGTGCAATCAAGTGCAAAGAAAACTTCAGATGCGACTTCAGGCAGCGGTGAGGTGGTTCCGCAGTGCCCAATGCTGACACCTCCCTTCAGCATCACAGCACTATCAAAATAGCCACTGCTGCCCTCAGTGTGTACAGCAGGGCTTACTCCCAGCACTACGAGACCTCTCCCTCTCGAGCAACATTTTATTGCACTTTGAAAGAGAAATAAATAAAAGACACTTGCGGATTCAGGAATGCCTTCGTCGTGCATAGATCAGACGTGATTTTTCCTAAAATTCGTGTGGGTTCATCATCGCCCACAGATCCAACAGGGTGACACTAAACTCTGTGAAGGAGAATAGTGTGTGGTAAAGAGAGAAAGGAAATAAAAAATCACAACCAAATTGCATTCACAAAGTAAAAATCTTTATGGGGTAAACCTCCTCTCATTTCAGAGAGTGACACAACAAAAGCAAGTTTGTGTCTGGACTGGTAAAACCAGAGCTGTTTTTAGAATTCCATCTTCTTGAAAAAACATGAATATATATGTATATATATTCATATGTATTTAATATATATGCATTTTCTATGCCTCTGCTGCTCACCTTTGAATAAAGTTTTAATAACGTTCTCTTTAAGTGCTGCATTAATTTTGCGCTGCCTTTAGGACCACCAAAGAAACCGAGATGCAAAATCCCTCCAGAGCACGCACCACAAATCCATACCAAAGTGCAAAGGAAACAAGCCCCAACAAAACCAAAATGAATCGAGCATCATCTGCGAGCCCAGCTTCCATACCCCTAGAAACAAAACAATCCTCCACCAAACAAAAACTACCAATGTCAAAAACTGGGCACATTTGGACTTTGGCCCCAAATTGAAAAGTTTGGCTGCTTATTTCAACTTTTATCTTCATTACCGCAGTGCTGGGAAAGACTGTAACTTGCATGGAGTCCAGCACCTCCTGCCACAGCCAACAGCCAAGCCTTTACCTCTTGTTTGGTTTCACAGTTGTGTGTGCTTGCTTCCAAAGCAACACCAGTGCCTCCACCAGCCCCAGCCAAACCCTGTGATACACTACCCTGCACCTATTTGGGTACCATGAATAAAAGTAATCAACTCAGCCTGCTTCAAAATACACCTGCCCTTGAATGTGGTGACTGCTTAACCTATTCGCCTGTCTAATCTGCACAATGAGGAGACCAATGGGCTGGCTGCATAGGAGTTTGAGGAAGACCTCAAAGCTGACCTCAACTGCTAGTGGTACAAGCTCAAGACACAGAGAAGCCATAAATCATTTTTTCCACCATCCCAAAGAAGCTGAACAAGGGGAGCACCTTCCATGGAAGAGCTGACTTTTGAAGGCAACCTCTCCCAGGTGCTGAAAGCAGCCCTACACAGTAATTCATGCTCCATCTACACCAAATTCTGCTGAACAGTGAAAATTTAGGATTAGCAAAGTGTTGCTAACATTTCCAAAACAGAAATATAAATCCTTGCAATAATAAACAAAGGAGAAAGTAACATGGGGAACACTGGACAGATCCCATCTGCTCTTCCCATCCATCTGGAACAGGTTGCCCAAGGAGGCTGTGGATGCCCCATCCCTGCAGGCATTCAAGGCCAGGCTGGATGTGGCTCTGGGCAGCCTGGGCTGCTGGTTGGCGACCTGCAAACAGCAGGGGGTTGGGACTGGAGGAGCGCTGCGGGCCTTTGCAACCCAGGCCATGCTGGGATTCTGTGATTCTATGATCTCTTTTATTGGAATGAGTTACTCGAAGCTCCTGCAGAATTTGCACACACACAGCAGATACATGAAGACCGGAGCACTAAGAGGTCACCTTGCTCCTATGAAAGTAGTTTTTCTCCTCTGGCAGAGCCAGCGCAGATTTGCTTTCACCTGAACCTGACATACAGATGCTGCCATTTGATTTGCAGATCTGAAGAACTCATGTCAGTACAAGAAACACAGCGGTTTCTTTTTTTTTTCTTTTCTTTTTTTTCTTGCAGATTAATTAAATACTTATGGAAATGAGAGTTAAACAAAATGGGTTTGAGCCAACTTGCTTTATTGGCTCTGCCTATCCGCATCCCGCTATGGCTCCAGGTGCCACGCACCGTCCCTCCTTCCAGGTGGAGAGCAGCCACCACGCTTCAGCTGCACTTTATTCAATTCAGATCCAGGTCATTTATTAAAATGTATCATTTTACTTTATCTGTGTAAACAGACAACACTAATTGCATTTCTCCCATTATTTCGTGCAGCTCTCCTGCTCTAAGCAAAGGGAGGTTGGTGAGGGATCAAGAGCATCTGGAGCAGGAATCAGGAGCTCTGGAGCTGGAATGAGCACCTTCCTCGTGGTGATGCAGAAATCCAGCACTGCATGAAGTGTCCACAGCCCACGGAAATGTGATGTTTACATGTCTGCCATTAAGTGGCACATTGCAGCAGGAAGGATTTTAAGCATTGTGCCTGGATCGGATCCAAATGGAGATCATAGAATGATAATCATACTGACAGAATGGCTTGGGTTGCACAGGAGCACAATGCGCACCCAGTCCCAACCCCTGCTGTGTGCAGGTCACCAACCAGCAGCCCAGGCTGCCCAGAGCCACATCCAGCCTGGCCTTGAATGCCTGCAGGGATGGGGCATCCACAGCCTCCTTGGGCAACCTGTGCCAGTGCCTCACCACCCTCTGGGGGAAAAACTTCCTCCTCATATCCAACCTAAACCTCCCCTGTCTCACTTTAAAACCAGAGATCCAGGTAGATACAGTGTTGGCCACTTTCTGTCCTAACCTACATGACTGGACGGTGTGCTTTCTGCCACATGCATCATTCTCATTGGAAGGGGAAGAGCTGAGAGCAGCAGACTGCAAATCCAGGTTTTCCAAACCATCCCAGGATCCCAAGCAGAGGGCAGTCCTTTAGTCCTGCCGTGTCTCAGAAGAAACGGAGATAACACCACTGTCATTTCAAAAAGTGGCAATGAATATATGAAAGACAGTGGGGCACTGAGACATCACAGCAATCAAAGTTCTATCAGGACCAAAGACTGACAGCCCGCATCTTCACAAAGTCTGCAAAGCATCTGGAGGAGGACTACACTAGAAATACTGGGATGTTTGTAGGACCCTTGTGCCAACATTTCTGTCTGACTGGAATTAGGAGGAATTATCAATCACAAATACAGAAGAGAGTTATAATGCAGAAAATGAAACTGTATCATTATAATTTTAGTTCTTGATTTCCCCTATTTTTCATTCCAGTTCTCTTCTGCTACTAATCTATCTTGCTTAGGAAAAAAGGTATGTAAGTATAGCAGAGCTCGATTACTGAGAATAGCTATTAATGTTGTGTCTTGGAGTGCTCTCTAGACAGTTAAAAGACTTTTAACAATAAAATATGAAGGTTTCCTTCAAATTTGCAGTCATCTGCCTTTTAAAAGTTTGTTTCAGTTGCCAACATTTCAGTGATTTATGAAAGTTAATGTATCTGATTATTGTCTCCCCACAATACATGAGAGCTGTTTTCTCTTACTGTTTTTTAAAAGCAACATCATTATCTTAAGGAGGGGGGAAAAAAAAAGCTACATGAGAAGATACAGCTTTTAAAATAGCTTTGTAAGGCATCTGGCCTTATTTAAACCATCACATTTACATTCAATTCCTTCAGGGATGGCTCTGTTGCTTTGTGCTGGCTCCGTGCCCTCCAAACAAAGCCCTGGACTTTATGTGTGCCACCACGGTCCCCCACTTGTACTGCCTCTACCTGTGCATACATTGGAGAGGTCTGAAAAAATCCAACGTTGGGCAAGGTGATTCACTTCTAGGCAAAAACAAACAAACAAACAAACAAAGCCTAACAGTCTAAGTTTCAACTGGTAGTTGGACTTGTGGCAAATATCACTATCTATTTAGTTACAAGGCGAAGTGTTTATGAAGGGACCCTTAAGATCATCAAGTTTCAACCCTGGATGTGGCTCTGGGCAGCCTGGGCTGCTGGTTGGCGACCTGCACACAGCAGGGGGTTGGGACTGGAAGAGAGCTGTGGGCCTTTGCAACCCAGGCCATTCTGTGATTCTATGATTCTATGATGATGAGCAAAAGCTATTCCTTACTGCTGTAAGAATAACCTGGCAAGTATAGGGTAGGGAGACATAACATACCTTGTTCTACTCTCCGTTCAGAGCATGGCTTATGTAGAGAAGAGAAAGGTTATTAAATGGGCTTATTGGGCAAACCCAGATTTTATAAATAATTGCCTGTCAGGCTGTTCAAGATAGACAAACACACGGCAGACCAACAAAAACACGACCTGTCATATTTCCTAGAGAAATGTATGTTGAGTCTTCATTCTCTGGGACTTTGGGCAGACCGGTTAAAAAGTAAGTGCCAGGATTTTCCCTGCTTGTGCATATTTTAAAATGTAAAATCTGAGAGAGATATAGTTACGGAAGGAATTTTGATTCCATTACCCAGTGCCTGAAACAGTCCCTTCTGTCTATATGCCTGCAGATCGAAACTAAATACAATAAATGCTGGTGTCCTCTCGAAGAGCCGGGATGTTTACAGCAAGCATGTAATTTTCCGTGATGAAGGATGCCAACAAAAATAAGAATGATGATAAAAAGAAAAGTTTAATCATATATTTCAACAAGCACAGATGGAACATCAGAAAGCTTCCCAACTCCGTTTAATAGCCGGTGGTGTATGCTTGTACTCCTTTGCACACAGATTAATTCCAGAATACAGAAGGTTAAGCGGGCACAAAAAAAAAAAACCCAAAACAACTGACGAGTGGCAGTAATATCTGACGTACAAAGGTCATGTTGGCAGCATTTTGGTTGCAAGGAGAAGAGGCATTTTTCTGTTTGTTTAATATACAGATACTTCTAAAGCTTTTGCAAGCAGGTCCAGGAAAGCCGGGCAAGAAAACCACTTACAAATGACCACAATACCATGCGGTGGGAGTAAAAGTTAAGACCTCACATACTCAGCACAAAGGAGGAGGACGGCTGCACTATATAAAAGTAATATTTTGCTGATCTCCCCTTGATCCCTTGAGTGCTCCGTCTTAATTTGAGGTTTAAGTCAGATTTGAAGCCTGTGCTCCAGGCGGCTGACGCAGACCCCTGGGCTGCCCCAGGGACACAGGCAGCAGATCCCAGGGATGGGCTGAGGCATAAGCCCTTCTCTCTGGTTCAGCTCCTTGTGGTTAGCTCTATATTTGTACGGATTTAATGTGCAGAAACGAATCCGTCGGTGAGGACAGACTGGGCTGGTGGAGAGGGGGACGGGAAGAATTGTAGAGTGAGGGGCTGAGATTTGAAAAGTAGATCTGAAAACAAACAAAGTGAGCTGAAATACAGAAAGGCAACGAAGGGCGTATTTCTTCTTTGAATCCAACAGCAATGTTGCTTTTGTTGGTGATGGGGAAAACATCTCCTCGGGCGGCATGCTGCATGCAGCCTGCATCTAGAATCGCTGAGGGGCCATGGCTGTTTGGATACTTTGGGAAATGCTGAGGGAGTGGGGCAGATTTGTGCCAAATGGCTGCAGAGCCTTCCCCTGGTGGGTTGGGCTCCTACGGGAGTGCAGCAGGGAGAGATGGCAGCACTGGGAACTCGGGGCTGGCTGCTTTGGTGCTGGGTCTGTGACAAGCCTTTGTGATAAAGTGTAGGTTGCCCGAGCTCTTCTCTGCTGTTGCTCTTATCTAAAAGCCCCTTCCTGCATTGAGCTGGAAGGAATGACTGGAGGAAACGCAGTGGAAAGCACTGCAGGTTTTTGGCTTTTTGTAAAAATCATGGAAAACTCAGAATATCTTTGGCCTCTTTCTGCCCCGTCCTGCCTCCCAAAACAACACTGCTACCAAAACACACAGACTTCCAAACAACTGAGTAAAGATGACATGGCGTTTTACAAAGGGGCTGACAGCAGCAAGTCCCCTGCAAACATCAAACTGGTGCGATCTGCATTCTTATCCACCTACACGCTATCCCAAACATCCTGCCATTAATTAGCTAAATGTTCCAGCTAGTAAACAAGAATAACGATTGAGGGGGCTGGAAAGAGAGACGGAGTCAGCCAGCAGATAGTCACAACAAACCAGCCCACTCACTGCCATGCGGAGACATTGGAGCTTGTGTTTTTTTGTTCCTTCCGTGGAGGGGAAGAGAAAATCACCTTAATATAACACTGTCTTTTCTGTTGCTGCAGCCACATCCATATCAGCAGGCGAGAAAAGTCATCCCATTTCTGCGGTAGGCACTCTGTCAAAGAAAGAGAAAATCTGTAATGAATTATCATGTCAACTTAAACAAGAGAAGAAGGCAGGGAGGGAGGCGAGGCTTTCTTCCTGTTTTGTAGACTATTCTGGCTGCAATCTAATAGTGTGCTTAATCTGAACATTTCTGGTGGGGAAGCTGCGAGCAACCACTTCGACGATTAAAAAATCAGTGTGGTTAACAAGTGGTTAGTGACTCTATTTCAGGAAAGGGAGAGAGATGCAAAAATGTAACATCCTATTTTGTTAACTGCCTGCAAAATAGATGAGTCCAAAAATACGCTATTATACCGAAGCCGTTTGTCCTTTAGAAGCATGTGTTCTCCATTCAGTGCGCTGGAGAATTGCTTCCAACCTAACTGCCCTAATAGCCCAGAGATTACGGGATCATTACGGGTTTCCAAGCCTGCTTGGTAGCGTGAGCCTAAAGCTATGTAAGCAGACACTGGTGTAATCCCTAGCCAACCAAACCAAACGGATCTTAGAGACACTCTGGTCAGTACAAAATCATACGAACCTGGGGTGGAGCACTTCCACTGATAAAGGAGCACAAGAGTTAAACAGCATTTGAGAAAAAAAAGGGAAAAACGTACAAGATATGGCAACTGAAATACCTCTCATGCATTTTTAACGTCTCCTTCTGAATCAATATAGGAAGCTCTGCCTTTTTAACCCAGGCACGCTGGAAACTCTATATTTTAAGGGGATATTCTTGCTTTAGAAATGCATTTTGTTTTTAGATATTAATGGCATTTTCAAAAAGGAAAGCTTAAATACTTTTGCTTTACTTGGTTCACCTTCAGCAGTCATCCAGTTCCGAAAATGAAATTACAGACATCAGATACGTACTTTGCAGCTCTCGCATTCATGCACTGAGGCAGTGCCACACTGAGCTGCTGGTTTCAGTTCCTCACTAGCAATTTCCTAATGAATTTCAGCATTATCAAAGACTCCTCACTTAAACTAGAAGAGAATCATTAAGACAAAGGATGACAGCTTAGTATTTCTTCTTCTGAATTGTAAGGAAATAGTTTCAAAAACTGCAAGTGTGCATTTGCAGACACTGAGTATGGAAAAACGATACACGTACAAGATGTTCAATGCAGCATCCCTCACATTCACACCGAACTTATATGGTTCAAAGCCACAGAGTGCAACATGAGTGTGGGGAGATACCCAGCAACTCATCAGCCATGACAGTATCACAGCAAACAAAGAAAATAAATCCAAAGACTCTATACCCAAACATGAAATGCACAAAAACAGAGCAGCCAACACATTCCCACAACTACAAGCAGCAAGTCCAAGGGAGTTTGGATGTGCAGCCTGCCCAGGACATTAGGGCTGGCATTTTGAAGCTGATGCAAAAGCAAAAGCAATGCTTTTAGCTCTTTGACCCCGGTATTTTTGCAGAGGTTTGTGACCCAAGTGAGAACCTTTAACACATAAACAAAATATCCGGGGCTATCGTGCAGTTTGCTTGGAGATCAATGAACCCAACGCTGGATTCATATGAAAGATAAAAGGTTGAATTTTACAAAAGGAATTTTGGTCGCGGAGCAAAGCCGGGCTTGGCTGGGCTCACCTGGGAAATAACACAGCTTAACATTTTCCAACACGGGCAATATTACAGCGTTCATTATATCCCTGGAAAGGTCATTTTAGAAGCAAGCCTTAGAGGAGGAAGGATAACACCTTCAGAAAGCTGGGCACACCCACTGGTCTATATTTAGCCATATATTATAGCTAGCGTGGCTATAGTTAGGATTGAGAACTATTTCCTCCTAAGCTCCCTGTTTCACATACTTTAAACTTGGTGAAACATTTGCCCTTGGGCTGAAATTTCCTTTGCTTTAATCTCTGCCCGAAGTTGAGTTTTTTTGGAAAGGGCCAACGAAATTCCTGAAGCCATTTTGAAACTCAGCAATAATGAAAACAACACACTTCAACCACCCCAAGCCAGAGAAAGTCATTCTGATATATGCATAGTTTATTAAGGAATCTAGCCACAAATTGAAGCAAGAAACAATCTTTATCTTCAACCTCAGCTTAAAGGTAACCGGTTTGGAAATCAGTATTTCACAGGAGGAAGTTTGTTTCATCCCATTCCATAATAAGATAACACTTCTTTCTCATGTTGATACACTGCTAGATAATAAAGCCTAACTTCCAAAATACATTTATGCATTGCGGAGCTATTTTACAGGCGCTCCCCAGTCCTGAGCTACACCATTTATCACAAAGATGTATACAGCTGAATTCATGAAAGTAAAAGGCGTATCTTTGCATGCCAAGAACTGTGAGGAGAAACAGCATGATGTTTCCTATAAGCCTTGCGTGCGCGTGCCTTTGCAAGAGAGATGTGCATGGATGTGACAGTCATCTGCTGTGGCTGCGGTTTGGATGAGGCTTTTGGGTGCTTTATGCCACTTTGGAAGTAGCCAGCTTTAGAGAAAAGAAAGACTCTTTGTCTCCGAATTACAGCTAGAGGATGATGCAGACCCCTGATGTGGAATCAAAACGACAGGCCATAGCTGTGCCCATTTTGCTGGCATGTATTTGCTATGGCCCAATGTTAGGAGATAATGTAAGCTCAATGTAATTTCTGGAGCCCAGTTTGGAAAGGCATTTATTGCATCCAAATTTTGTGTGTGCTCTCTCTCCAAACGTACTGTCTCCCAGCCTGTGCTTTGATATTTCCTGCTGTGGGCTGACTCTCTGCCATGGCTGAAGGTCCTACAGCCTCTTACCGCACCCTCTACGTGTGTGGGTGAGCAAGAGACCACCTTTTAGATGTGGGAAACCACCTTGCTGGCACAAATCGTGTAGTCCACCTTCCCAGAACAAATCTCGTGCTACAGGAAGTTGATGTAACCTTACCAAGTCAATCTAGCTCATAGAAACTCATTGGGTTTCTTGCTATCATATTTTTCACCCTTTTTCCTGCCTTTATTAAAAGGACAGATTGCTGCTATCCACAACCAGAACCCAGCAGGGTGAACCAAAAAGAAAGCAGCAACTGACCTTCATTGCCCATTTCCACTCTTGCCACGTGTTCCCATGTTGGGAAAAGGCATGACGATTTTGCTGCTGCATGCTCCACCTCCTGGCCTCTGCACCACATGGGTGCATTTTCTTCATTTCAGGCTACTGAAGAACCTTCTCATGGCTTTTTTTTTGCATTTGCAAATAACACGGCAATCCCAAATTCATGCCAGTTAAGTCTCTGCACTGCATTGAATCAGTCGTCATCTACTTGCCTACTGTACCAGGAAATCCGCCCAGAAAATGTTGTGCCTTCTAACTTCCCAAAGCATATTGGATTTTGATATTTTTGAAATCTGCTCAAGGAATGCGATCATTATTTATTCATTTATTTATTAACAATCTGAAAGAAGGGGCGATGAAGTAGAAAAGATGAGCAGTGCTCATCTCTGTCAGTCAGCTAGTAGCAGGATTGTGCTTTGTCCTTGGTTTGGTGGAAGAAGGCAAAACTAATAGCATAAAGAGGCAACCTGGAACAAAATGTTAATAGTGAAGTAAATCCCTAAGAATCATGAAAAGCAATGTAATTTTCTACTCTCTTTTTCAGCCCCGTGTCTCTCCTGCAGCAGGAGCACAGGGTAAGATTTTATGATGGACCTCAAAAAGCTGCTCCATGCAGCAAAACTCCTGTTCCCAAAGTAGGTCACACGAAATGAGGCAGTTTAGTGAAAAGCTTGTAGGGCCAACTTATGTGGCAGAAATCATATCATTTTTTAACGCAGGTACACTGAAGGTGTGATTTACAGGAACAGACATGAGCTAAGCCCCAAGATTTGAGTACTCCCAGGTTTGAGTACTCCCAGGTTTGGGAATATGTCAGATTAGAAAACAAAGACTTCTGAACAGATATCTTAACTAGAAATGGTTTCCACTTAACAATTTATAGTACTTCTCAGCTGCAGCATGACAAGAAAGAATAATTTTGGCAAGAGAAAGAAACAGCTGCAAATCTGTTGGAACAGTGGGCTGTTATGTGTTAAATTCTTATTTGGGATAAATTTTGGAAAATCAAGGGAAATCTCCAGTGGACACCCCAGACACTAAGGTTTATTGTGTCAAATCTTCCACTAGTTTAATTCTGCAGTTATACCGACATTAAAGGTGAGACAGTATTTCAAATCACTGGAGAATTTGATCTCCTGTATCATTTGAAGATGATAAAACTCGCATCAGAGCTCACAGAATCATTGAATGGCTTGAGCTGGAAGCGACCTCAAGGATCAGCAGGTTCCAACCCACTGCCACAAGCAGAGTTGCTAACTGCTAGACCAGGTACTAGCTCAGATTGCTAGGGCCCCATCCAACCTGGCCTTGAACACCTCCAGGGATGGGGCATCCACAGCCTCTCTTGGCAATCTGTTCCAGCACCTCACCACCCTCTCAGAGAAAAACTTCCCCAGCATCTAATCTGAATCTTCCCTCCTTTAGTTTAAAACCATTCCCCGTGTCCTGTACATCTACCCATGGAAAAAGCTGATTTCCCCAGCATCTAATCTGAATCTTCCCTCCTTTAGTTTAAAACCATTCCCCGTGTCCTGTGCACCTACCCATGGAAAAAGTTGATTTCCCTCCTATTTGTAATCACTCTCCAAATACTCGAAGGCCGTACTGAGGTCTGCTTGCAACCTTCTCTTCTCCAGGCTGTAACTGGCAATCCTCTCCAGTGCAGAGGTATGGTGGGGGACCATGTCAAAGGTCCTTCATAAGCACATTACAAACAGCATTTTTGAAACTTGAAGTCTCCCTCTCTTGCTATCCTTTTGTATGTGTGTGGGCAAGTGGCTTAATTACACTGCATGAAGTGGAATGGCAGACAGACATAAAAATAAAAGAGCAAGTCATGGCTGAATTTCATTAGCAAACATAAATACAAATAGGCACATCTTGTTTGTGACATGCCCCAGTCCTTTCCCCCTTTGGTAATTTTGCTCTATTCTCTGATATTTGCATAAATGTAAATCGAACCATATGACTTGAACAGGCTCACGATAGGGGAATCATATGCAAAACTTTTTTTCATTAAATAATTCTCCTCGTGCAGTCATACAACGTTACTGTGAAAATCAGGGAGGATTAGATCTCAGACAGTGAAAGCCTTTATTTAAGAACAGTGGAGGGAGCCCTGCCCTTTAAACAAGAGACATTCTTGGATCAGACACTGGCTGGCAGAATGGAAAAAAGGATGTAGCATTAGCTTTCATTCCATTCCAAATAACCTGGAACCCATAAAACACAAAGATTCTCTAATTTTAAATCTGCTCCCTTTCTCCCTGTGCCTTCTTTCCCTTTTATTTGTGGAATGTTAACTCTGAAATTTCATTAGCCCACCATAATATCAAACGAGTCACTCTGGACACATTCATAGCTCTTAATACATAAGAACATCTCCATTAAAAACACTGTGATTAGAAGGTTACTTTTCTAATTTTCCCAGCCTGCATAGACAAACCACATGCAAAGAAGTGTCAGCTTGTTTAGAGATTAAAATAATAATTAGTTTAGGAGGCAAAGTATAAGCAACATTGTTTAAAAAAGAGAATCCACATGTTGTTTAGAATTAGCTGCTTCTGTTTAGGTCTAAATAAATTTGTGTGGATATAAACTCTCCTTATTAAAAGGATATACATGTTACAAAAGAAATAGAATGGCTAACTCTCTCTCCAATTCAAAACAATAGCACTGAAGGCTCCAGCTCTACAAATCCATCTTTAATCAGTAGCCAAAGCACAGATGTCTGATATTACTCAGAGAGTGAGGGAACTTTTAAAGTATATGACGTCTAGTAAGTGGTCAATAATGAATAACAAATCCCAAATATATATGTGTAAACACCCAGGTTTAGCCCCAAGTGATCTCCCCTGCTGCAATCATGAAATTGCCTGGGTTTCATTTCTGATGGGGCCAGACAGCCGTGCTGAAAGCTGCAACATCCATTCATCCATACAGCAGAGGTTGTTCTAGAATCACAGCACCATTCAGTTTGTCCCCGAGGAATCGCAGTTAGGTGCGAGAAACACAAAGAGAACAAGTGAATGGAGCAGGTGTGCTCCCAGCCCGTGAGCTCCACTGCTGCAGCAGTGACACTGAGAGCTTTAGCACACCGTACACAAGGCCAGGTTGGATGGGGCCCTGGGCAGCCTGGGCTGCTGCGAAATGGGGAGGTTGGTGGCCCTGCATGCCACAGGGGGGTTGGAGCTTCGTGATCCTTGAGGTCCCTTCCAACCCAGGCCATTCTGTGATTCTGTGAATGGCATGGGTTGAAAAGGACCACAATGATCATCTAGTTTCGACCCCCCTACTACGTACCATGAGCAGTGATAAAAGCACTGCCTCACTAAACTATCCTTCCATGGTCTGTAACAAAAATGCTTTCCAGCAAAGGCAGTCCTGGTCTACTTTTAATTGCCAAGGGTGTAAATTTTTTTCAATGGTCACGTAAAAGAGTGTTGCTGTGCCCAGGACCAGGATACATCCAGGCTATATCATCCAAGTCTGTTAAAGAACATTGTGTAGATCTGAAATGCCCAGCTTTTTTTATTTCTGCTTTCTTGTACTGGGAATAATGCCATTCTCAAGGCTGGTGGAAACGCAGGATCTCTGACAAACCAGGCCCAAATGCATTTCTCAGACACCTCTGTGTGACACTGCCAGTGGAAGGAGGACAAAACGTAGGGCTTTTATTGCTGACCTTCAGCTCATTTTGCCAAATTTGTGATGCTGCACTTAACTAGCAAAGGCTGCTCACAGGGCTGGGCTGATAATTATAAGAAAGAAAAACAAGGCCAAAGGATTATGGCTTCTGTTGCAGCAAGAACTGGGGTGTGGGAGTGGGGTACCAGATCCTGCCAAAAGAAAAAAAGAACAAAATTGGTAGGGAGAGAAGGATCATTTTAAGTTTCTCAGAGGGTATTGTAAACAGCGGAGAAAGAAGGGAAAAATGGAACTATAAAACAACACTTGGCAGCCAGCTTTGCAAAACAAACATATTTTTGCAAAGCTCTTCCCATCTCTGCCACCAAGTTTAATAGGCTTTATTTGTCTGAGAGCAAGAAACTCCTTTTAATTGTTTGAGAACAGAAGACATTCCCTCTCACACTGGAAAAAAACCCTCTCCTGAGTCTTTACCCAGACCCAAGTGCTGCCCCTGGGTCAACCCAGGAGAAGAATTCCTTCCCCAGGCTGCAAAACCTGAAGTGGGGCTCCTGCCCCATCTCTTATGCTGAGAAGCAGGTTAGAGGTGAGTCTGATGTGCAAAGCACAGCCCAGACCTCGACGGGCACAGCCTTTTGGACTCTGGTGTCCTAGGGGATGCTTAATTCCTCACCTTAATGGAAGCACAATGGTGAAATATGGATGGAAAAGACTTTAGGTATGGACGAGTGCTGAAACCTCTGAAGGGCACTGCAGAGCCTTGCTCACTGCCCTCCCATTTGAAATTTTACCACTACTAACAAAACTTTTTTCAACTTGCAATATGGCAGAACTCAGCTTGAAATAACATGGATGGCTTATGCTCTCCAAGGATGTCTCTTCTCAACGTTTGCTGCTGGAGAGTTTTTTTTAATGTAGAGTGTAACATCAGAGGGTTAAATGGCCCCTACGAAGTCTCTGCTGCTCAAGAGCTTAGCATATGATTTTTAGTGAATTTATTTGGAAACAGCATGGTGTGGTACAGTCGTCTGAGCACAAGGGCAGGAGCCAGGGCTGGGCTCAGCTCCCAGCTCCGACACTTACTTGCTGTGTGGCCTCAGACAAACCACTTAATGTTGCTGCGCTTCAATTTCCCCTGCCTTTGAAACAGAAATACCATCATTCACTTAAAACTGTTTTCAGGATTGATTAATTATGGAGCTAATACACGGCACTTTGGAAATACTACATGCTATTCAACAATTATTATTTTCATTGTGTTGTATCTCCCATTGTAATGGCTAAAATACCAGAGGTACAGAAATGAAGGCTGAACTTGGAAGGTATTGGGAGAGGAGGAGAGAGTATTACTCTGAAATAAATCATCAGGGACAAAAAAAGGATATATTCCACTCATATTCTTTTCTTGAAACTGCTGAAATTGTTGTACCAAAAAAAGAACATCTAATGGCATTTTGCAACATGCTTCTTCTCCCTCCCACCCTCTGCAGACATTGTGCGAACGCACGTGGCAGAGGGCGCAGCATCTCTACTCTCCTTTTGGATTCAGTGCAATGCGTTCTTGGGGAAGTGAGTGTATCACAGAGGACATGGGACAGTACCTCTGGAAAAAGAGGAATTTTCTCAGGTTCTGAGGTCCTTAGTGGGTGGTGGTGTTTGGGTGGAGGCCCTCCAGCCACGCACATCGACTGACGGATGCAGTCTGTCCGCAGCCGGCTCCCGCGCACCGGAGCGGTGGGAGGTAGGAGGAATTAAGGTAATGCATCAGTGGCTGCCAGTGGAGGAGATTGGGGGGGAGGGGGAGGGGGGAGGGGAAGAAAAAAAAAGAAAGCAAAAAGCATGAAAAAAACAAAAAACACAGCAAAAAGAAATACAGTATTTCAATCAAAGTCTGAAATTTGTAGAAGTGGTTTTGGTCTCAATATAGAAAAAATATTTATCCAAGAAACTCCTACTCGGGTGCGAACATCCTACTTCTAGCGGGATTTTGTTTGGCAAAGTGCTGTGAAAGAGTGGAAGCTAATACAGAGCATGTCTATAAACAAATATATTTATTTAGTACAGATTGACACATTCACTAGAGTATTTCAGTGATTACACGTGTAAAACTATTTCCTATAGTGGTTTCCTTTTGTGATTCTGCTAATTTATTCAATCCACCCCATTTTCATGCATTGAACGTTATGAGCCATTTCAGCCACCCAGACTGAAATGTGCGTTCGGAGACTACAGGCCTGTTTTTTCATTTCATCATCTACACATAATTATTTGGTGATATTAGGAATTTGAGCTCAAATGGAAGCCAACCAACATTTTAATAGCTTAAAAATCATACAAAATGAAATCTGCCCTGAGGTTAATGAATAAGAGCCAAATCTTGAGGCTCTCGCTCAGTTTTTACTCATTCCTTATTCAGGCAAAAGTTGAATCAATTGTAGTTGGACTGATTAAAAACAGAAGAACACATATTTGGAGCTTTCTCTCAGGTAAAACGGAATAAATTACCTAGGATTAGGCTTTAGACTGACATCCAATCGATCTTTCACATGTATTTCTGCTGCTCGCTGGAAAAAAGCATCCAAGTGCGGAGGCAGTTTACTCAGCTAAAACAATACTTCGGCAGCAGAATAAATTATTGTACACTACCAGGTTTTATGGTATTCATATTAGAAATAGCCCCAAATCAAACTACACTTTCTAGTCCCTACTGAACTTCTAAAGACCACGATCCAATCGGAACTGAAAAAAATGGCATGTGAAACTAAGCGTGCTTATCCTTCAAAACAAAGACCCATCTCTTATTTGAACCTTAATCCAGGCATATATTGGTACGGTTATTTGATTTTTGATGAGAGGAAGCATTTACAATTTAGGAAATTAAAAGTTGTTCTTTAATTACATGCAAGCTGCCCCACTCCTTGTGCACGTAAAAAAAACACAAGGCAGAGCAGCTAATTCCTTTGAGCAGTTAACACTTGGCTTGTAATTGGTGATAATCACAGGAAGATCCTCCCCCCTGAAATGGCAATTCAATTCAATGTTAGACTTTGCCGGCCATGTCAAAGCAATGCCACGTTTATCCCATTCCAGCCAGATCTAAGCAAGAGGATGTGGAAAAGAAAGCAGCATGAAGAACAGATTTACTTGGTATCTGCACAGTGGATAAGAGAAGGAAGCAATTGGTAACAGGAACGATCTGGTCATCTGTGAACAATAACAGATCCGTGGAAGTTGGGCGTGTGATCGTGGCCCTGCTCACTATCTGCCGACAGCGTGCAATTAGGGCCTCAGTGCTGAAACATGCCGAGCACATTAAGAGCTCAGCTGTGGGTGGCTTCTTTGGTAAATGAGCAAGTGGGGACACAACGACACAGGAGTCTCCTCCAACCACTGCCTGTGCTGCAGGCCTGCAGTTCTGCAGGCTGTGAAGCTTCCTCCTGCTCCCCCAAAGGCTCCCTGCCGAGGTGAGCGCTCCTTCCTGCAGGACAGACTCCTCACACATTTGCACTGGGGTCCCAAGACCACAGACAGCACTAATGGCACGCTGCCCAGCGCACCGAGACTGCTGAAAGCCCCTCGGGTTGCCCAGGCTGTGTTGTACCTTCAAGGAACTTCTATCAAGCTACAAGATGCAAGGATGGATTGAGAAACCTGGGGTACTGAAGAAGGCCAGCTCTTTTTCTGAATTACACTAAAACCAATCTTCACTTGTTGGGAACGCTCCCCGACAGGAAAAGATGGACTTCTAGTCTTCCTAATGAGTGGCTCAAGTTACATATGAACTTACAGATGCCTTTCTGTCTGTTCTGTACTTGCCCAACATCTTGGCAAAATGGCCCATCCTGGAGACGCTGAGCAGTTGTTCAGAAAGGCAGAATTCCAAAATGTCCTTCCTAGAATTCATTAAAATTTCCTCTCCTTCATTCCTGACTGATCGGTCCGCAGAGACAGAGGTAACACTTATGTTGCAAGGAAAAAATAACTGAATCTGAATTTTCATACTATTTTCCTCTCTGTAGACCGACTTACACACGTTACTTACTTTGGCCAATTTTACTTCAATGAAACTTTCTTTGAACTGCTAGTCCAGGCCAATGTTATTAACAATATCTCATCGCTCTGACCCATCACATCAACATTTCTCTTCCTGAGCACCACTGTCTCCCTTGTCTTTTTCTTTTGTATCCTATTTTACAGAAGATATGTATTTATATGTGCATGTACAAAACTGACACTCGCCTAGAAACAAACTGGTCAGGCCTTAAGATTCTCCTGGCTGATTGCCACCGTTCGGTCATTAAATACAGGCTTACAAAAAGGGAGATGGATTATCCGCTTGTATCTCCATCAAGGGCTTTTCATGATATCGCAGCCCATATTTTTTTAATAACATCGAGGAATATTTAAATGCTGCATGAAAGTTTTTTTTTTTCTTTTTCTTTTTTTTTTTCATAAGCACTCTTTGATGTAAGAACATTTTGATTTGTGTGCATGCTGACACCAGAACAGCTCGATTACCGCATGTTCATTTATCAAAGAGCGCAGGGTCGATCCTGTTCGGATGCAGAACTATCGCATCAAACACATAACATGCACTGAACATGCCAACAGCAACATCCCCGCTTCCGATTGCTGGAAATTCAGAAACAATAAACAATTACTGACAATGAAGAGTCAGTTAGATTTCATTAGGAGGTATTGCTAACTAAAGTGTTTACATTTAAAAAAAAAAAAAAAAAAAAAGCAAGCAGAAGGGTAGTAGGGGAATTATTAAGCCCCAAACCTAGAACACATTGCAGTTGCTGGTCCTAAAAGTAATGGCACCCAGTGGATCCAGACTTTGGCAAAGAGAGAGTGTGTTGTCTCGGTCACATTATTTATTATAATGGTGTAACTCCTTTCTTCTTTGTTTCTTCTTTCAACCCAAGCAGAATGACTGTTGGTAAGACAGGAATGTCAAATCCAGGTTTTCAGCCCTCCAGTAGCTCTGAATTTCCTGCCTTTTGTGGACTGAAATCAGACCCTTAACATCACTTATGTGCGTTTTGTTTTGGGTAATTGACATTAATTTTTAGGTTGCACCACTGACATCAATCAGCGCTGCTCTCAGAGGACTGTAGCTAAGGGGCCACAATAAAAGGGCACAATATTGTTTCTTTTGTTTTATTTTTGGAGCACTTTGACTACTCTATACTTTTGCAGTTGATGTTACATTCTTTTTGTATGAGACAGTGTAAAACATTATTGTCTGTCTCGTTTAAAAGACTACTTTGCTATTACAGTAAATGGCTCTAGAGACTGGGGCATCACTTAAAATTCAAGTTGATATAGTCGATAGTGGTAAAAATTCAAGTTGATACCTTTTGTCTCTGTAACACTTTGAAGAAACTATGAAACAGCAGCACATTTCTTTAGAGGGAGATGTATTGCCAGTTACAGATGTTTTCCATATGGGAAGTGGAAGGTTGACCCCCTCCCCCTCCACTCATCAGTGTTCTCACGTCGTAGAAGGCATCTACAAAGACAACACGGCTGTAAATGATATTCCACAGAAGCCTCCATCAGCACGTACTGTGAAGGAACAAGCTGATTGTCATTGTACAGGGCAAGGATATGCACCATTGTAGCACAATGCATGGTGAGGACTCTACTCCTCAGCTTCCCATGTTACTGGCATACCGCACAGAACTCCAGTAAGGGACAGAGAGAAGCCAGACTGGGCTTCAGATGCTAAGGTGATGAAGTAGAAAGGACAGATGAAACTGGCAGAGGTTACTGCAGTTCATCACATTCCATCGTTACCGGTTGATTCAACATCTTCCTCAAATACTTTGGGGTGGAATTACTAACTATAGTATTAAACGAGATGAGATGTGCAACTGGGCAATTGTGGATCTTCATGTCAATATTTGTAATACACATCAATATTAGTTTTTATGTTTTGCCATATAGTTGTGCAATTATCATATATTATTGTAAAATAACAACATAGTCTCGAATATTTCTACAAAATAAACACTAACTTTGAGATTCTGAAAGCCAACTATTGACCCTTCCTTCAATTTATCTTTGCAGCACGGTGCAGCTTATCTATCCCTTCCTTCCAAGCCCAATATCCCACCTTTCCATAATTCATCTTACTCACTTTTGCACCTCTCTCACTACAGTTTTGCTTTCCTTCCTTCTGCAGGTCCTTGTCTCTTAGACACTGACATCGTCTATGTGAAGAAGTGAAGTCTTCACAAAATTCCTTTCAAAGCTTACCTCATTCTTTTCCAACCGACTTTTGGCTCTACAGCTGTACCAGTGGTCAGTGGAGGAACTATAGGAAATTGGATTTATTGCTTCTAATAACTGTAGGGCAGAAGAGTTTTGGCAGTACCAAATGGGGTACTGGGCACTGGGCATGTAAGAAAAACGCAGTGCGTGTGTATAGGAGCAGGAGGGTCATAAACACCTACTTGGAGTATCCAGCTATTTGCATCCCAGGCACAGAGCCCCCAAAAGCTTGAGGGAGTTTCTTGCTTCCCACAAGCTTAAGTTCAATCTTGGATATTATCTATAAATGATGTATGCAGTTTTCTTTTTTTTTTTTTTCCTTCTGTCTGTAATTATTAAGTTTGCTCATGAAAAAGCATTTCTGTGCCTAATCCACTGAAGAAATTGCTCAAAAATACTTCACCTTTATGGAAATGTTCCACTTGGCAAGGGCTTTCACTCCAGAAACGCAGACTCCTAGCTTATCTCTGAGACCAGATGATCTTGCAAACCATCATTTCTAGCAAGCTCCAATTTTTCTTGATAAAGTGGTACCACTTAAGGCTATTTCCATTCCCTTTGTCTTTAGCTGGGCATAGGTCAACTGAAAATGTCTGACCAAATCTCACACAGCTCTCAGCAGATGCAGATGCATTGTGAAGCTGAGTGTTTTTGTTGGTATTTCCTCCTGAAAAGGAGCTGTCAATGAACTACTGATCCTGACTGTCTGAAGAGGGTGGGGTTCTTCCATCCTCAACAAAACAATTTTGTTCTGCAATGCTTCATAAAGTGCTTATGATAGGTGTTGCATTCACAGAAAACAAGACCCAGGGCAACAAAATATAAGCCTATCCATGCTGCACAATGCAACATCTTGGCCCTCAAGGGGAAGGGAATGGAGCAAGGATGTCTGACGACTCAGTTTTGGCTCCTGAGACAACTGGCAAGGGTGCCAACTGGAGTGGTTGTTGTCCTTGTGGGAAAATTTTAATCTGACACCAGGCAGAGTCAACCAATCAATTACTTACAGTCCACTTTCCCAGTATTGAAACAGAACAATTTTCAACCTTTGACAGATAGGATTTGAACAGACAACAGAAGTGAAAGCACCTATTGTCCATTATCTTCCCCTGAGACTTCCAACTCTTCGTTTACCATATAGTCTGTTCAGAGGAGGTTTGTAGAGCACCAAAAGCATCTTTAGACAAATTACATCAAAATTCCTCACACTTGCCACATATTCAACTGTGTTTCCAAAAAGAAGAGCCACATCATGAGTTAGTAACAAGGAAACCAGTTATTAAAGCACTAATTTTCCAGGTCAAAGAGATGAAAGCAAAGTCAAAACAATTAAAATATTCTATTAATCACATGTTTTTTGTTACAAGTAACAGAAAGCAAGACATGAAAAGATAAGCTGCTACAGTAACCAAAAGTAAGTTAATTATGGGAGGGCAGGGTGGATGGGAATAGTTTTAAACTGGAAAAGAGTAGATGTAGACTAGACATTAAGAAGAAATTCTTTACTGTGAGGGTGGTGAGACACTGGCACAGGTTGCCCAGTGAGGCTGTGGATGCCCCCTACCTGGAAGCACTCAAGGCCAGGCTGGATGGGGCTGTGAGCAGCCTGGGCCATGGGAGGTGTCCCTGCCTACAGCAGGGGGTTGGAACTGGGTGATCTCAAAGGTCCCTTCCAACCCAAACCGTTCCATGATTCTATGATTTTCAATTACCAGCTACTCGGTGAAAGCAAGTTTCAGGCACTGGAGTTGACTTCTGGATATACCCAAACAGTTTGAAACCACATAGCTTAATGAAAATTGGATTTTTCTTTCTTTTCCCATTCCTTTCTCAAATGTGCAAAAGATTGATATAGCAAAAAAACAAAAACAAAAACAAAAAAACAAAAAAAAAACCCCACTAACACATGTTATTCCTCCTTGTACAATTAGAAGCCAAAAGTAGATGCCTTTATTCACACATTTACTGGTTTGGTTAACCCAATGATCTAAACTGAGATGTGCAAAATTTCTTAATGAATTTACAACAAAGAAATATGGGGGAAAATAGCTGTCTCTTATCTCATACTTTCTTGAAACATTAAGATCTGACATTTTTTGAAAGAAGATGATAACATTTCAGTATATTTTTCAACTTGCTTTTTCACAGCGCTGCATATTTAAGAGTAAAACCTATTTTTGATGTAGTTTTCTTCCTTAGAAGGTATACATTAATTTTCTATTTCTAAGTGTGTGCAAACGCATTCTCACTGTAAAGACTACAGTGGTTCAACAATTTTTCAAGGAGCATAATTTGTTAAGAAGTTAATTTAAAACATCTCTCCTGATTTTCCAGGTTTTCATCTGTAGTGATGATTTCACAGTGGTTGAGCGAAAAACAAAGAATGAATGCGTACTTGGTTAGGAAAACTTTGATTCAAAAGAAAAAAAGAGACAGACCAAGGGTTTAAGATGGGTGTGAAGAAGCTGCAAGCTACCTTCCAACTGGGGAATGGATCAACTCAGTACAAGCGACCCAATGAAATGAGAACACAATGGCTAAGGAAGGCAGTAAACGTTCTTTCTCAGTCAATACTCAGAGCAGTCTCTGTTGGTGGGCTCCATGGACCCCCATATGTAATCCTGCCCAAACTCCACACTTCCTGGCAAAAAAAAAAACAACCAAAGAAAACCATGGGGGTGGGCTGTGGCACCACTTGCCTTCCTTCTGGGTGAATCCAGAGGAGGAAGAGATCAGGATAAATTATAGGGCCCTGAAAAAGCTCTCTGTGTTTATGATCACACCATCTGGAAACAGTGATAACTGCACTATTAATGGAGGCATTACTACAGAAGATCTGCCGTGTCTATTAAAACCAGCCATGCTGTGTGCTGGCTCATGATATGTTTGCTCCAATTTCCTCCCTGACATTTCATTCCTAAAGCTGTCAATAAGCCGTTAACCTTCCTGGCACTGAAATTCTAAAACAAAGTCCCATTTCAGCTCTGATTTTGAATTTGACTTGTGATAAGCAATACCAAAGTCTAAGTATCCAACGCACAGCTGGCCTAATCTAAATTGTTCAGCAAGTGCTTTTTTGCTTCCTTGCTGACACAAAGCTTGTCTTTGCATCATAAATCAGAACAGAACAATGCTGTTATGTGATATCCTACAATTAAGAAATTAATTTGATGGCAGAACAGCGCTGTTCTTTCCTGGTAACTGCAGCTTGATCCTGCAGTTTTCAATGCCAGAAGCATCCTGTAATCAGGAGGATTGCTCACATTCATACAGTTTAAAGGAAGAAGGAAAAATTAGATCATCCAGCCTGACCTCCTGTGTACCACAGACCACAGAATTGCAGCCAGTTGCCCCTAGTTTGGCCAGTAACCAGTCTAACAAAGGCGTATTTTCCAGAAATTCATTTGACCTCCATTTGGAGTCATGAACTAGACAATGCAGAACTGCAGTGCACATTGTTCCGTCGCTACTTCCTAGACACTTATTTCTAACTTGAATTTTTCTGCTATAACTTTTCTACATAAATGCAATTGCAGTCAGCAATTATGATTGTCTCTACAACAATGCCAGCATTAATGTGAAGACATCCAATGAGATCGCTAAGGAGCATTTTGACCACAAGCATCGCGATATTTAAGCACCAGCTGATCCAGGTGCTGTTTTGAAACAAATCCTCCATTCATCCCCACTTAGTGCACATTGGTTTGCACCACAGCATGATTTCTGTGCACACTAATTGGACTCCTTTTGGATAAAACCAAATCAGAAGTTGCATTCCAACCACCACCCAGCAGCCCATCAGTGGGGCAGCCTGGCCCTCATGCTTGAAACCCATGGAAATGATCTCAGAGTGGGCATTGGGTCATCACTACGCTTTTGTTTTCTGTTCGTGTTACAGTACACATCTACTCATCTACTCCTTACGCATCCACACATCTACTCCCTTCCAGTACCTAAAGACAGCCCACAAACAGGAGGGGAGTCAACTCTTTGAAAAGGTAGATAACAGCAGGACAAGGGGAAATGGTTCTAAGTTGAAATAGGGAAGATTTTAGGTTGGATGTCAGGGAAAAGTTCTTTAGAGAGAGAGTGGTGAGGTGCTGAAACAGCTGCCCAGAGAGGCTGTGATGCCCTGTCCATCCCTGGAGGTGTTCAAGGCCAGGTTGGATGGGGCCCTGGGCAGCCTGGGCTGCTGTGAAATGGGGAGGTTGGTGGCCCTGCATGGCACAGGGGGGTTGGAGCTTCGTGATCCTTGAGGTCCCTTCCAACCCAAACCATTCTGTGATTCTATGATTCTGTTTGTACATCTTGCAAAAACAATCACAGTCCAATTCCTGCTGACTTGAACAAACCTTGTGCCAGCAGCACCAGAGAAGAGGAAGAAAAAAAAAAGAGATGTAATAAATGATTTCAGGATAACAGTAATGGAGGAAGGAATTTAGTTGACGGTTATCAATTCATAACCTGAAGAACAATAGCAGTGATGAAAAGGCAACACAGTCAAAAAGTGAGAGTTCATTTTTTCAGTGATACACTCATGCCTAGGAAATAGTAGATATTGTGTACTAATTCAGCTGGCCCATTTTGAGAAGATCAACTTGGAGACAGAGCAGCTATGAGGAATGCTGGGAAGAGATATGGGGAGACACTGAGATGGAGAAAGGACAACAAATCCAAACTAAGAAATAGCAGAACAGTCAGGACCAATGAATGGCTATTTCACGATATTTTAGGGACTATGAGGATAATGGACTCCATTTATTGTTTCCTATCAGTAACGTCCAAATACTGGCCAAGGGAGAAAGAACAGGGAGACAACTTCAGAACTCACACCCATTTACCCAGGCCAGAGATAAGCTAAGCATGGAGAAGGCTTAAAGTGAGACACGTCATTCCAAACAACATCACTGAAAGTTGTTTTTACTGTGGCTTTGAAATCTGCCAGACCAGCAGTGCCATTCTCAGAAATAAATGTTTCCGTGTGGGACCAAAACTACCAAGAAGGGAGCGAAGAGTAGCGAGAAGATGGCTAGATCAATGGTCACTTCAAAATACATATATTTATTGTTTTTGCTGAGGAGACTTCCTGGAGAGTAGAAAGGTCAACGCATGGGAGTTTCAAGGCAAACCAAGATTTATTACAGAGACAGAGCTCTGCAGGGAAGGCACTGACACAGCAAAAGTTAGAACTATTTCCGTCTCAGCTCATGATGGTTTTCTCCCTCTCTCAAATGAGACTTCCTGTATGCAGTCATTGCCAGGAGCTGAAAGGCAGAAGAGCTACCAGACCGTCCAGGACAACCTCTTCTACAACACAGATCTAAATTATCCCATCTTGCAGAACAGAGTAGTAGCATGCAACTTTTATAAAGTAGAAAACTAGACATTTTCACATGTAAATTCAGAAGAGCACAAACTTCTCCTTAATGCTTTCAACAAATTTCCCTTTCTCCATCCACAATTTCCAACTTTTAAATGGATCGTTTATTTGTTTATTTATTTATGCTATTTCTTCTCTCTGGGATGAGCACTGAAGTACTGAAATATTCCTAAAAGGAACAGCAGGGAGCAATCCTTCCAATTGGGGCCAAGACACAGCAGAGAACTCACAGAAGCTTTGCTCTGAGCCTCCCAGCAAAGGTCTGTGAATGCAGAATTTTGAAATACGCTTCAGAAAAGAGCAGGCAGAGTTCATGAACATCTGATCAATGACTTTTTGAGATGTCCAAGACTGCAAACAGGGGCTAATTTTAAATGAGATTTTGGGTTTTGGACTTTGAGGAGTGTCACCAATAAAAACATTTAAAAAGATAACCTTGATTTTTGAGTTCCGGGTACAAGTGAAAGAAAAAGAAGTTCCCATCAAATGGGGGGATCTGAAAAGAATAACAAGGTAATTTTTAAAGCTTTTGTAGGTTCCCAGAAGTCACTTTGGTCTTTGACTCTTTGGCTGGTGATGCCGGATAAATGCAAACAGTAATCAGTTCCAGGCCTGCAGTAGCAGCGCTCACTCATAATAGAACAAAATTACAGCTTACATAGGAACTGAGAATTGAGAAAATCTCTGACTATTTGGCAAAGGAAAGTATCAAGAAAGCAGAGGGGTGGAGAGAGAAAGGTTGTAAGGAATAAGAAAAGAAAATTATACCGTTCAGACAAACCATGCAACACAGAAGAGGGACAGAAGGACAGCACCAAGCAGAAGGATCACAAAGCAAGAGCAAGAATAAATGGACGTGGCACAGGTCAAAGAATTTGAAGACTGCTATCTTTAAGGAACCTGGTCCATATGTCGTTATCCATGGAGAAACATCCTTGCCTGCAGTTAGTTTTCAGCAACAGATCAACACATTCTCTGGTGGACACGCGTCCATGGCAGTCTTCAGAAGGAAATCTGATATACTGCAGTCCCCAATGGAAACCTCACCTTCTCACACAGTCCCTGCTAATGCAACCAGTTGGGTCTGGAAAGATGCCACGTGCGATCACCTCCTGTATTACAGCTCTCACTGTCCATGCTGGAAACAAAACCTCAGGCATGATAATACCAAGAGTTAACACACACCAGCGCTGCGATGCCAGCTCAAACCAGTTACATTTTTCTGACTCTGTGGTGGTTTTAAGTTTTCCTTCTCTCCTTCCCCCTGCTCTGATCAAGGGCACACATGGCTACCCAAAAGCAGCAGTCTTTCTACCGAAATTACTCTCCTTTAGTAACAAGACCGCAAAAGGCTGAAACACACAACGCTGTCTGCCACCACCCTAGTTCTAGTTGATTGTCTTTTAATAGCTTCAATAAAGTTGTGCAAAGAAATAATATTCCACATCCTCGACTCTCTTGGGCAGTATATAGACAATCCCAAAGGAAAACGTGCCTTAGCTGAATCTGCTACTTTATGAGTAAAACAGGAAGTTCAGTCCCCTTTTATTGTACCTTTTGAGTTTTGAAAGGCTGCCCAAACAGCTCCAAGTTGAGTTGAAGCAAAGTTTTTGATGTCAAAAAGCCAAGATCTTTCGCCATGGTTTGCTGAACGAGGAAGGAAGAAAACTGTTTGTACTCAGCTGTCCTTGCTTCTCCAGGCCAGCTTTGAGCCAAAGAAGCAGGAAGAGAGAAAGATGAATAAGTGAAAAGGGATCATGTTTATCTTCTAACAAAATCACAGCCTTCTGCTGCTAGCTCTAGCAGCCAAGACTTGCTGTTGCATCTTTAAGACAGATAGTCTCTTCTTGAAGAGACGACAGGCTAATTACAGTGCTCCTGCCAGAGGGAACTCACACATGCAAACCATTATGTAAAATATAATTTTTTTTTTTTCTTTAAGAATGCTCAAGATCATTAGACATGGTTTTTTCAATGCTAGAAAATCAAGCCAAAAATGAAAATAAACAGTTTCAAGTATTTGCAACATAATTCCCTCATGCATTTATGGAAATATAGTAAAAAGCGCCTTAAAAAACGTGGTTTGACATTTCATGCTGCTCTGTTTTTCTGTTTTTCCAGTTCTCAGCGTTTGCCCTCTTGTCCTGTATCATTTCAGCTCCACTGCAGTTTGGAATAGACAACGGTCGTAGCCTCTGTCATTTCTACAGAGCCTTCCAGCCTCGTTTCGACGAGTAGGTGACAGCCCTTCACAGGGAACTGCTGTAAATCACAGAAATATGTACTCATGCTCCATGCATTTTGTTCTGTACAAAACATTTGTAAACTTATTGCAGGCAAACGCGATAGAACCCTTCACCAAGATAAATTACATGTGCAGCACTGCTTTCCTAACATTGTGCTATGGTAATTTAAGGCTAAAGTAATGATTATTTAACAGCTAAGCATGTCAACAGAGTCCACAGAAAAGCAATGGGAGACGGCTATTTATACAGATGCTTAAATGAAATTTGGTTTTAAATGGGAGAGATTTTTGGCATACATTGTCCTAAAGATGAAGTTTACATATAAGTATACATACACATATCTCTGTACACGCAGCACAGACCATAACAGCATTAGTCAGGAACAACATGAATCACTCTTTTCTTCCACCCCAAATAAATTCCACCACAATGTACACTGGCAAAATACTATTTCTTCTCATTTTGGCTATCAAATTTAATGTTTCTCAACATCATACTGTTACTGCTAGTTTTACAGTACTGCCGTGGCCCCATGAGGATATCACCACCTCTAGCAAGCAAGCCTACCAGTGGAGCTGCCAAAATTAGATTCAGATACAGAAATGGCATGCTGGCCACTTGGACATTTTCAGGATGGAAAGCTGTTTCAAATGGAATCACGGAATCATAGAATGGCCTGGGTTGGAAGGGACTTCAAGGATCCCGAAGCTCCAACCCCCCTGTGCCATGCAGGGCCACCAACCTCCCCATTTCACAGCAGCCCAGGCTGCCCAGGGCCCCATCCAACCTGGCCTTGAACACCTCCAGGGATGGACGGGGCATCACAGCCTCTCTGGGCAGCTGTTCCAGCACCTCACCACTCTCAGAGCACACAACTTCCCCCTGACATCCAACCTCTATCTGCCCTCCTTCAACTTCAAACCATAAATAGATTAATAAAGGGGTGGAAATACCATCCCTTTTTTTCTGAGCTCCTTACCTCCAGAAAAAGGGCTTTGATACATTGCTATCTTCAAGAGCAAACCTTATTGAAGATAGAGGTGGAAAAAATTCTCCCAGTTTGGCTATCGTGACATGCAATGGCTGTTTTTAGCAAGGAGAACTGAACTCCTGCCTATTTAAACTAATTGGTATTTTAAAGGTTTTGTCCAGTTTATAGAGCACAGGATTATTGGCAGCCCAAACACCGTGGCCTAATGGATTAAGCAAGCAACTGCATGCCACAGATTCCTGACTTTTAATCCAGACCCTCTTAGTGCTCCCCTTCTTGTTCCATAACATTGAGATAATATTTATTCTCTACTTCATGAGGGTGTTGTGAGAGAGAGTAAATGTTTGGACAGTTCTTGCAAAGGTCAGGTCCTAACCAGGCACCTACTTTTTACTGCAATAAACTCGTTTCCTCAGATGCCCATTATACAATCACAGCCCATGTTCTCCACAGCCTCTCAGGTCACTTCATGTTAGGTGTCCTCATGTGGGAAGTTGTATAACCATTAGGTATTTTTTGATTTGAGGCTTAAGAGTGATTTCACCCATGAACTCATTATGTATGAATCATTTCCCCAGCACGGCAGTTATCCACAAAAAATAAAAGGGAGGAAAACTGTTATCTGCTATGGATCCTAATCCAGAAGCATAGCACTTCCTAGCATATTAATAATGCCAGTCAACTTTAAAATTATCATTTAACACCTGAATTGCTTGAAAACAGGCTGCAGAAAAATCATTTGTTTACTTGAAAATGCTTTAAAAATCAGTTTTTTTTTGTTGTTGTTTGCTTTGTTTTAAGATAATTCAGCTATCAATGCCTTATTAATGTTCAAAACAAAAGTTTCAAAATCCCGTGCTTTACGAGATGGGCAATTCTGCAGACTCGACACATTGGATAATCCCATCAGTGGTTAGTTCTCAGCAAAGAAGTCACACGTACAGAAGAAAGACTCTATACCAAGGCAGGAGGCAAAAAGAGGTTAAATTGGTTCCAAACAGGTTTTTCCTCAGTTTTAACTCATAAGTGATGACATAAAGCCCAGCAAAAAAACAACCCCAACTTGAAAATGATTTAAATTTGCCAGCTCCAGCCATTTCTGGAGGCGTGCCAGGCTTAATTTGGACTGGGGCTTCTCAAAGTATGCACAGCTCTAACTTTAACCTGCTGCTGCCTAAGAAGCGGACCTGGTAAGAGATGCAAAAATACTCCCCATAATGCAACACAAGTGAAAGTCTGTTTTCTAGATGAACCCAAGGATAGGACTGAAATGTTTTAGTTGCTTCGTTCCAGAAGAGGGTGGTGCCGGGTCTTTATGAGCAAAGCCACCCGTGTTCGAAATGCCTTCTGTACCAATCGAATGTGCACAAGGATAATGCTCGCAGGAGGGAATGGGACTTGTTTTCCAGGAGGGAATATTTTCAGAGTCAAGCTTGTAATTTGTATTTGCAAATCTCCAAATTCAACAATTTCTCAGCCTCTATAAACTCGCAGATGGAAAGATCCTGTATTTGGAATAAATAATGTCTAAGCTTCACCTTCATTACAGGGCATTTTCTGTCAGAAGAGTGCTATATCCTGACTCCCGAAATACACAGGAGCCCTTTGTAGTACAGCTATCGCACCATAAGCATTGGTTGGGCATGGCAATAGCTCTCTCAGGATCCCACCTGAAATCCAAGGGCATTTTTTATTTTAATATGCAGAAATGAACTTTTGTACTTGTCAAAAAATCACAACATTGAAACGTAAGTACATTTATCTTTTAACTATTTTTCCAGCCCTTTTCAAAAAATCTGCTGGTTATTAAAACATTGCTGTATAAATAAAAAAGGTTCTGTTTTATAACTTGCCTTCTCTTTCCCTGCTTACACATACAATGTGGTCATTGTTTGCTAAATTATGCTCATTCTCCCAGCAACAGCCTTTGATGTCACACACCAAGCACTGTGATTTCATTATAGAGACACAGAACACAGAAGGACTGTGCAAAAACCTTACAGGTATATAAGATACAGGCAAAAGATGTCCAGAGCCCCAATCCAAACCCGACAGAAGCTCTAGAACAGATTTCTGACTACCGATGACATATAACAAAAATACAGAGTAAAAATACGCATATATTGATAACATATAGCAAATGTACAGAGCACATTGGGGTATACCAGAGACTGTATTTTCCTTATTACCACTTCTTACTATCACAGAATCACAGAATGGCCCAGGCTGGAAGGGACCTCAAGGATCACAAAGCTCCAACACCCCCCTCCACCCCCGCCGCAGGCAGGGCCACCAACCTCCACATTTAATACCAGACCTATTTCAATTTTTAATATTATTAATGATCATCCTATGAAACAATGCATCAGACACTGAATTCTGTTGAAAGGGATCTAACATGATCCTGTCCAGATTCCTCTGTTAGGACCTATCTACCCCCAGGCAGGCTGACCCTTCCTGCCAACTTGGTATCATCTGCAAATTTACCGACGGTGAAATTAATCCTTTCATTCAGGTCATCAAAAAAGATACTAAACAGAACAGGACCCAGTACCAACCCTTGGGGAACACCACTTACGACCAGCCTCCAGCTGGATGGAACTCCATTCACCACCACACTCTGGGCCTGACCCTGCAGTTCTTTACCCAGCAAGGAGTGTACCTGTCCAAACCACAGGCTGTGGAGGGACCTATTTTTCCAGGTCAGACAGCACATATGAGCATTTGGCTGTTCTGAAGGCCAAGGTGTAAGATCTCAGCATTCAGAGCAGCCTAAGACATTAAGACTCAATGTCAAGCTAAAAGAGTGTCAGGGAACATCCCTGGGCCCTGGAAATTCCCTTCACACCTGAACTGCCCAGGCAAACTCTGCTCCTCACAGCAGGGACAGAAGCTCAGAGATACACAGAGGCCACAGCCACTTGAAGGAGGTAGTTGAGAGACAGCCACCCTGTTTTGGAGGATAAGAAAATGGGTTGCTACAGACAAGGACCATTCAGTGCACGTTAGTGTCAGAGAGCACAGACACAGTTCATCTGCTGCTACAGACAGAGCTGCATGCAGGCAGATCCTCAGAATCCTCTGGAAACCTCAGCCCAGATAGCAAGCAGAGTGTCCTAATTGAGACTTTAATAACTGCTGCACAAACAAGCATACTTTCTAACTTGAAAGCTATCATTTTAATAGCCAGATGAGAAATAAGCTTTGTTGAAGAAGCAGAACATGAGGCAAAACAGGTATCTATGTTGCCATTCAGGCGGTGTTTACGTGCTGATAAGGTCTCGTTCCACTCGAGGAGGAGAAAAAAAAATCTCCACTTTTAGAAAATCCAAGTGCTTTATCTGACACAGCCTCCCAGCAAAGCAGTGTCCTTGTGCATTACGATGGGCAGCCTGCCATTTGGAGTTGAACTGCCCACAAGGAAGAAGACATAATATTACAGTTAATATCTGAAAACACTGTAATTTGCTTTCTGCTTGTCATTCTATCTGACAAAAACAAGTAGGCTGGGAAAAAGAAACAACACAAGATGTGTGTGGCTGCCCTCATCTTCAGCCCTTCTTGTTGGAAATCCCTTTCTTTGTTCAGCAAACAATCCCAGGGTTGATAACAACAGAATCAATGAGAGCATCAGGCTGCCATGCCTGCTCATTGGGGTGAGGGAGCACAGTGCAGGCTACAGAGCAAGTGAAAAGCAGAAAAATGCAGAAGGTAAGCAGGAGACCCCACAGGGATAGCCCATGCAAAACGAGACAAGGAAATGGTGACACTTAATCACAGAATCATAGAATGGCCTGGGTAGAAAAACTGGTATTTATATGAATATTTAGATAAGTATAGATCCACCATGGGAAGAACTGCCTGTGGAGAGATAAAGTAGTGACTGTGCTAGAACTTTAGTGATTGTCCTCCTTCAGTTTTCTCTGTTCAGTCTTGAATACTACTTGTGACATCCAGTACACCCAATTGCTGTAATTCTATCTCACGTTTGAATACCTGAAAGCATATGGGATTCTTCAGGGATCCCACAAAGAGCCTAAGTAACCCATTCAGATGTGGCAGGATCACAAAATAAAGAGCTAAAAAAATGGGAAAAGAGAGAAAAGTCAAGGATTATGAAGATGAGATAAAACAGAGAAGAAAATGACAAACTGCAAACTTGGAAGGACTTTCTGGAGTTGTTCTGGATGGCTAGGAAAATTCTTACCAGCTTGTGGAAAAACATATTGAACACTTCCATACTTAGAATTTTTTTAAAGCATGTACATCACACTACCTGGTTAAATTGTATACTTTGAGTATATGTGTAATGTATTGAACATTTTGGCTTAAGCTGTAATTTGCAACAGGCAGTGCATTTCTGGACGATTATAACATGTCTCTGGTAGTGCTTTAAGGCATGAAGCCAAAAGGCTGAATGACTTCAACTACCCGAGATGTGCAATAATCCCCCGGAAATGCTCTGGATTGTCTTACAGCTATTATACAATGTGAAATTTATATTATGCATATAAATAAGAACGGTTATGTCTGTGTGTTTAGTGAGTTTCGTTCACATCAGCAGAGTCCATTAGCAACAAAACCTAAACGATCCGTTCTATCAGAAATTTCTTTTACTGAAACAGCTGCCACCTCTACAACCTTCACCAAGACACATAAGGGTGGCTTTATTACCAAAACTCATGGGTGCAGGCAAAGCCTATTTGCTGTGGTTTATTTAGGTAATTTCCACTTGGTCAGTCGTGTATCCTTAGAATCACAGAATCACTCAGGTTGGAAAAGACCTTAAAATCACAAAGTCCAAAACCATGTCCTTGAAACAATGGCTTCCTATAGCATTCACAGCTTTATCCTCTCCTCACCTTCCACTTTTCACCCCACTAGGACCTCCACTTAGGAGACCTACTTCCTACTTACCCACTCCTTTTCTCCAAGGCAAGCAGTAATTTAGCCTTCACACACTTACTCTCTTTATTTTCTTTAGGTAATTTTTGCACCAGCTTGAGGCAGTGATGTGTACCAACAGCACTGACACGTCCCTCTTGATCGCTTTCACCACTTCTGTCTAGTTCTACTCCTCTGTCATGGTTCTTGACTAAAACTTAGGTACTGTAATCCGCCTCGCAGGTCTAAAATGAGACCTGCATTCAAACAGCATGAATATTAGCTCAAGGAGGTTTCAAATTCCCATGAAGAGCCTTTGGGCAAGATGTTAACAGACATGAAGAAAAACGACAGAAATCTCCAACAGTATCATGAATTTCCAAATCCACCAGTTACTTGAAACTTCTGAGTGCTATCTTCTTCTGTATGTATATGCATTTCATAGAATCATAAATCATGGAATTACAGAATCGCAGATTGTCTTGAGTTGGAAGGGACCTCAGGGATCATCAAGTTCCAACCCACTGCCACAAGCAGGGCTGCCAGCTGCTAGATCAAGTGCTAGATGAGATTTGGGTTTTTGCTTTGCAAGTAAACGTCTGTGTTCATTACACTGAATCTGAATGCTATTAAGCATACATCTAAAAGGCTTTTTTTGTTTGTTTTCTATGGAGCTCTTGACACATGAGAATGGGATGGAATAACACAGCACGGTGCTTTTTGCAACTAAAAATTTTGAAAATTATATTTAAAATATTCTATTTGGAGTTTCCAAATAGCTACTATTAATTTAACACGAGATAAAAAGGAACAAAAGCAGAATGACCAACTTTCACCTTCAAATAGTTTTACTAAGAATGGTTATGAGTGAGATCTCTTATAGCTGTAATTGAGAAAGAAAAAAAATCTTAGTATTTCTTTTACTTCTTTTAGCAAATTTAATAATATTTTTTGATATAGTAAGTTCCAGCTCCTCTTTTACCCTCCTTTTAACATCTGCTTTTGTATTTGTCATTCATTGAGAATGGAAAGAAAATATCTTTACATGAATGATAAAATGTGACTATAGAAGTGGTAAGGAAATTCGGAAGTACAAGAGATACCAAAAAACACTTTTATGATCACTAATGAGTACTGAGATAAGGAAAAATATCCTGAAAACAGTATTCTCAGTATAAAATGGCATGAATTCTTCATATACTGGCCTTAATCAAATGAATATTCAATTTGCACTCCAACTATTCTACTAGAATTCACTGCAACGCTGTTTAATTCATCACACCTTCTACCTAAATTAACAGTGAGATATCACAGTCTTTTCTGATTATTGAAAATGTGTTCATCTCAATTATACTTCGTCATTCTAGATGACAGACATGCCTCTGTTTTAGGAGGAAGTTTTTGAGCCAGAGGGTGGTGAGGCACTGGCACAGGTAGCCCAAGGAGGCTGTGGATGCCCCATCCCTGCAGGCATTCAAGGTCAGGCTGGATGTGGCTCTGGGCAGCCTGGGCTGCTGGTTGGCGACCTGCACACAGCAGGGGGTTGGAGCTGGATGATCATTGCGTTCCTTTTCAACCCAGGCTATTCTATTATTCTGTGATTCCATGATTCAATCTGAGCTATTCAGCCCCGTCTCCATTTGCAGCCAGTAATGTGCTGCTACAAGGAGATGCATATCTGTACGTGCCTTGTACAGGTCTGCATTTTCTAGGGTGAATTCCAAACCTGCTGTTTGGAAAATAAGAGCTTCAGTTTAACCATATAAAACGTCAGAATTTATTTGATTATGTAACGACAATGCGATTATGAGATATGTAATTTTATTCATGCAAGCCACGTGAACTTTCTGAAATCAAGAAGTGGTTCATCATGAAGATTTTCAAGAACTGGGCTTTAACTTCAACCCAGTTGTCATGCAAATCAGTCTGTTAGTTAACAGTTCTTACAGTAAAACTGAATGACAACTATTCTGAACAGAACGTGTCCTGCAAGCCACCCCTCCAAGCTCTGACAGCTTACATCCATACGTTCTCTCTTAGGAACAGGGGTGCAAAGGTCTCTGGTTGCAAACAGGAGACACTCAATTCACAACATGCTGCTGTTCTGAACAGGAACACATAAATAGATAGGAAAGGAAACAGTTCAGAAAAGTATACTCCTTTCTTTCAGAGGGTGGATGACAAGAACATGACAACTCCAAAGGCTGATGGTATAATGGCAATGCAGAGAACTGCAGCTTTCTGAGACGCATAGCAGCTGAAGCAGCAGATTGCATCCTGTGTTGTGAGCGCATCCTACAATGCTTTGTTACCCCCAAATACTGCTGTTTTGTCAAACGTATTTAATGTTTAAATGAGCATCAGCAGTACCCTCCTACCACACGAGCCAAGTGGCACAGCTGCAGCCATCTGGGTCTCTGCTGTGAGCAGTGTGTAGGTGGCCCTGCAGCCTGGTCCAGCTTCAGGATGCGGTTCTGGAGGAGAAATCTGCCCTCTGGGGATGAGCAGCACACCTGAGAGTTCAGACAATGCTATTCTGAGCAACTGTCCTTGGATGGTTCTAAGACTGGTATTACTGGTATTTAGAGAACTACAATTAATAGGGCTGCACGCCAAAAAAGGTGAATTTCAGATTGATAGAATCTTGAGGTCAAACTATTCTGCTCAGTTTTCTGGGGAAGGCAAACAGACACATTTAGCTCACATTCTAGCTCAGGCCTAGAAACTTCACAAACAAGTGTTAATGCCTTTTAGTTTTCTTTAGAAGGAAATGACAAGCAGATAACCAAATCCGTTCTGAAATATTTCATCCATAAAAGATATCTCAAAAATAACCTTGAAGCTATAAAATAACTGTTTACCAAGCCCTGCTTTACTTTGTTATGAACATTTTAACTCGGTGCTAAAATAAGAAATACGCCTCAGCAAGGAGCAGGCCGTGAGATACGTTATCGGGTTGTATTGAAGCAACTGACATACCCAGCCACTGGGACAACAGCCTCTTGTGGAACTCACTCGGAAAAACAAGTTTCAAGTTTCCAGTGTTGCAAATGCTCACATCTGATCTTTTCAGAAGCACAGAGTCCTCTGGGCAAAGGACTAAACTCTTCTGTTGGCCGTGAATCCCTGGTAGTGATGCTATATCCTCTGCTGTCTTGATAGAAACTATTCAGTTGATGTAAATTAGGTTCAGGATATCCCAGTGAGCCACTTAGTGGCAAAACTTGAGAAAGAGAAAATGACAACAAATTGAGCCTTTTGTATATTGGATTGAATTTAAGATTTCATAAAAGTTCTGAAAGAGGAGGCTCATCTTAACTACATTTTGAGACCAGATGATGACAGAATAGCTGAGCTTCCAGTGAAGTCCTATCAACACTTTGGTGGTTGGCAGCACAGCCACTGTGATCAATTAGGTTAATTGAAACTATACGGCCTGCAGGCTTTGTGTGCAGTTCTTAACATGGTTAGAAGAGAGGCAAATGTGTAACAGCATGATTTTAACTATAATGGGTGCATTTGAATCCAGGCCTAAGCCAGAGTTCAAATAATTGAGCTTTCACGCTCTTTGGATACAAGTCTGTAGGCTGATGTAGACATTGAACGAATGCAGAGAACGATGAGAAGGCAGAAAACTTGAAATTATGCAATTTCTAACCACGATCCTAACAATACTACACTTCTCAGAATCACTGAGGCTGGAAGGTGCCTCTGAAGAATATCTGCTCCAACCCCCTGCTCACGCAGGGTCACCTCGAGCATGGTGCTCAGACTGGAATCCAGCTGGGTTTACAGCACCTCCACAGATGGGGACTCCACAATTGCACTGGGCAACCTGTGCCAGTGCTCAACTGCCCTCAGAGTGTGAAAGTTGTTTTCATGTTTAAGCTGAACCTCTTGCATTTGCTTTGTGCCCACTGCCTGTTGTGCTTTCACTGAGAAGAGTCTGGATCTGTTTCCTTCATTCTGCCTTTTAGATATTTACTGGCCTTGATAAAGTCCCCCAGGCCTTCCTGTCTCCAGGCTGTACAATCCTGGCTCTCTCAACCTCTTCTCACATGACAGATCCTCCAAGCCATTAGACATCTTTCAGGCCATTCACTGTTCTTGTTCCAGTAATTCCCTGTCTTTCTTGTACTGTGGAGCCCTGAACTGGATGCAGTACTCCAGACAGGCCTCACCAGGGCTGGGCAGAGGAAGAGGATCACCTTCCTCACCTCAGTGATAAAGCTGTGCCCAATGCAACCCAGGATACCACTGGATTTCTTTGCCATCAGGTCATTTGCCAGCACATAACCAACTTGATGTCCACCAAGACCCCAGGGCCTTTTCTGCAAAACTCCTTTTTCGGCTGCTTCCCTGTGGAATGATCCCACAGGATATGCAACAGTGGAGCCCAACATAGGTCAAAAATCTAATATAAGCCACCCTGGGTACAATATCCCACCACATCATTCAGGTGGCTCTGGTCCAACCAAATAAGTCACAGCACACAAAACCATCAGGATTTCTAGTTCAGTAAGAAAAGGCAGCAAGCCTTTCAATTCTCCAGAAAAATATATACTTAAAAAAAAGAAGATAGAAATATGTGCAGGGTGGCAACGGGGGGGGGGGGGGGGGACGGGACACTGAAACTATGGTCCTTTTCAACCCAGGCCATTCTATGATTCTATGATTACCAGAAACTCAAACGGAAGAAGAAAAAATATAGAATGTGGAAAAAGGGTCTGGCCACTTGGGAGGAATACAGGAATGTTGTCAGGCCATGTAAGGATGCAACAATGAAGGCTAAGGCCCACCTGGAATTAAATCTGTCAAAGGAGGTCAAGGACAACAAGAGAGAGAGTTTGGAGAAAGGAATCTGGCTGAGAAAGATCTGGTCAGAAAGCAATTAATCAAACTTGATAAACACAGATCCATGGGAGCTGATGGGATGCCTCCATGAGTGCTGAGCGATCTGGCAGAAGTGATGTTCAAACTACCCTTTATCATCTATGAAAGGTCATGGAGAGTGGGAGATGTGCCTGAAGACAGGAGGAAAGCCAATATCACTGCAGTCTTCAAAAGGGGCAAGAAGGAAGAGTTGGGAAACTACAGGCAGCCAGTCTCACCTCCATTCCTGGGAAGGGAATGGAACAGCTTAAATTCTGAAAGTCATCTCCTAGCAGGTGGAAGAAAAGATGATTGGGAGTAAATCAACATGGATTCACTAACGGGAAATGGTGCTTGACCAACCTGGCAGCGTTCTACGATGTCATGAATGGCTTGGTAATTGCAGGGGGAGCAGTGGATGCTGTGTACCTTGACTACAGCACAGCTTCTGCCACTCTCACAACATCCTTGTTAGGAAACTTAGAAAGTGCAGGATTGATGAGAAGACAGTGAGGTGCCTTGAGAACTGGTTGCCTGGCATTGCTCAGGGAAACTGTGATCAGCAGCACAATCTAGTTGGAGGCCAAACTAGTGATCCCCAGGGGTCGGTGCTGGGTCCAGTCTTCTTCAACAACTTCATGAATGATCTGGATGAAGGGATAGAGTCCACCTTTGGAAAGTTTGCTTTCCAATGCAAATAATAATGCAAAGCTGAGAGGAGTGGCTGATACACTAAAGATGCTGTGCTGCCATGCAGAGAGACCTGGGCAGGCAGAGAGTTGGGCAGAGAAGAACCTAATAAGGTTCAACAAGAGCAAGTGCAGGGTCTTACACCTGGGGAGGAATAACCACATGCATCAGTACAGGTAAGGAGCTGAACTGCTGGAGAGGAGCTCTGCCGAGAAAAACCTGGGTGTCCCGGTGGCCAACAGGTTGGCCGTGAGCCAGCAGGTGCTCTGTGGCCAAGAAGAACAACGGGATCCTGGGGTGCATTGCACAGAGAGTGGCCAGAAAGGTGAGTAGGTGATCATCTCCCTCCGTTCTGCCCTAGGGAGGCCACACCTGGAGTACTGTGTCCAGTTCTAGGCTCCTCAGTAAAAGATAGATGGGGAACTGCTGGAAATGAAGAGGTAGTTCAATGACAGTAAAGTAGTTTTGTAGATGTGTGCACTCCTGCCATTACCACAGAATTTGATGTATCCTACAAATACATTAGACTTCTGGACTACTCACTTCAAATCATGGAGAAATTTGAAAATCCTTCCAATTGTAAGATCTCTTCCAGCAGCCAGGGTCACCGTGCTACCTGCAACAATCCCTCATCTGCCACAAATTACATTCTAGCTGCCTGGCATGGAAGACAGAGTGATAAACCAGGTGATAATCTCCCAGTAAAGGAGCATTTACCATTTTTCAGAAACACACTGTACAAATGCTGATGTTGTTACTTAACGTTATTTAGATGCACATTTTACATCGACCTACTCAATTTGTGCATGTGGCTGCAGGAAAAACTTGGGAAATACAGAGTAAAAATACATGTACATGGTTTGCATATCCTGCATTTATGTGCACACATAAAAAATAATCCATGATATTAGAAAATAATACTGAACCACGATGTTAATGCAGTCTCTTCCACAAGCCAAAAGCTTGTGTGGGTATATGCATAAAGAATGTACATACTCAGAGAGAGACACTAACATCTTGTAATGCAATATGTTTCTGTTACACACACTCCAGACTTCCTAACAGCTGCATATTTTAATATACATAAACCCATACTTGAAAAATAATAAAATGTATTAGTTTTCCACATTAGGCATTTATGGCCTAATTTAGGAGAGTATTACATCTTTATAACTTTTAAAAGACCCATTTTGATAAAACATCCTCATAAACAGACTGAGAAAATCGGGGTAACAAGCATCTGTTGCTGCGTTGTTTTCTTAATGGGGTAATAAAATAATAACACATTTTTATAACTTCTCACAACAATATAAAGTATTAAAATCGAAACTGATATTGAAAAATATTCTCATGGTCTTTTTTATTTTATTTTTCCACTATGTAAAGTTGCAGCACTTACCAGATTAATATTAATATATCTTAATTATGTTGACACAATGGAAATTTGCCAAAGACACTCAAAGAATGGAAATAACTTGTTATTTCCACTACTCTAATTAAGGTGGTGGATTTAGGCCATTTTATTCAGAATACAGAAGTAATATGAGCATTCTTTACCAAGAGAGTGGTGAGGTGCTGGAACAGCTGCCCAGAGAGGCTGTGATGCCCCGTCCATCCCTGGAGGTGTTCAAGGCCAGGTTGGATGGGGCCCTGGGCAGCCTGGGCTGCTATGAAATGGGGAGGTTGGTGGCCTGGCATACAGTGAAGGGGTTGGAGCTTCATGATCCTTGAGGACCCTTCCAACCCAAAGCATTCTGTGATTCTATGATTCTATTTATAAGAATGTGTGGAGATACGGTATATAAAAAATGGCTCAAAGAGTGGATTTGGAAAAATTGCTTTATCTACCTGTTCTAATAGCTGTTAAAAATTTATTTTTAAAATTGATTCCTGTAAGTATGTAAGAAACAGCTCCCTCACAAAAAAAAAAAAGTGACATAGTTGGAATGTATTTTAGAAAAAGATCAGACTGTAGCATAACACAAAAATAATGAAAAGATATTGACAGTAGCATCTCTGAAGCAGAACTGCTGTATATAGACAGGGAATTTACTACGTATTTTCAAATGATGTCCTGTGAAACTATGTACCCAAGCATTAAGAATTCCAACTGGGTGAGCTACTGACCTGCACAAGAAGTGGATTTGCATTTCTACAGTGCTTGTGAAGCACTGGAGAGTTCGGTTTCGTGTGAAGCATAGTTCCCAGCTCTTAGGGCCAAGCAGCACCATCCAATCTAACTTTGCTGCATATCAGCCCCTGCAAATTTCCTTGAGCTGGTTCTCCAAATTCCATAGTTGTGGTTGAACTGGAGCACAGCTTGGTTCACATCTCATCTTGATTTTAAAATTTCCACTCATGGGCAATCTGTCACAAGCATCAGTTGAATTATTTCAGCACTTAATTACATCGTTAAAAACCTATGCCTTATTTCTTGATGGAATTTGTCCAGCCTAAAGGTCAAGTTGGATACTAGGAGAAAGACTCCTCTCACCAAACCCACCTACACACATCATTCTGTCAAGGTACAGACGAAGGTACTTCTGCAGCATGGTTCATTTCACCCCACTCACACATCTGCCCTAGGACAAGATAAATTACAGTCCCAAAGCACTTATTTCTCTCAATAGGAAATCTAGTTAATGTGCTCAAATACAGGTGCTCGTGTCTAGCCAGAAGGAAACCCACAGTGACTACTGTTTCAATTTGAATGTTAAGACTGAAAAACCCCGAAAGTTGAGATTTTTCTTCTTTCCTGTGCCCTTAAAGACTGATTACACAACACTCTACTCAGCTCGATAAGAGATTAAGCCCCATGTACATCTCTACGTCGGGAGGTTTTGGTCTCTCCCAATTTCTCCTGGATCTTTGAGCCCTCTCCAATTTATGGTTTTTATTAAAACATGAAACTGAGCAGTGTTTTAGCCATTCTTACACAGAAGTAAACCCTTCCCTTTTTCAATTCCTGCCTGTCCAAGGACTGCATCCAGCCTTCCAGCTCTGCACTGCCTCCATCACATTCCATGGATTTCTCAAGACTCCAGGATATTCTTTCAAAATCCCTTCTTTGCAAGATACAGCCCCAGAGTCTGCAAACGTAGCCCATTTTCTTAATTCGCAGATGAAATACTGAACATCTGGCTCTTCTGGAATGAAAATAGCTTGTTTGCACTTCATTTATCAAATGGTAACTCAGTAAATCTCTGTCACTAACTTGTCCTCTTCATTATTTCACAGTCTCCAATTAACTTTTTCTTAAAAATACTTGACAAGGAAACTAGACCCTAAATAAACTATACCTGGAGAACTGGAAAGCTTAAGAGTTTACTATGTAAATGTTCCAGTGACCCAATACACTCTACTAATGCAGAGCTCCAGCCGTTCCACCTATGTCTGTATTGTGCCATGCAGGAAAGCCACAGTGCCATATGTTACACTGCACTTGACTCCAGATCTCTTCTGCTCTCCAACAAGGAACCCAAGAGAACTAAGACATAATATCATTATGTGTGTCTGCTTCAGTAAAACTACTCGCAATGATGTGAACCTGACCCCAACAGAATCATCTCTTCATAGCATGGAACAGAGGGTATGATGTTGAATTCTACTGACACGTCTTGAAAATACTTTATGGCATTCCCACGTGCAAAGCTTCCTTGCATGGTCTCAAGGGACAACACAGGTGAGGATATCCAATCCTAGATGTCCTGTGTTTGTCCTTCTAGAAAAAGTTTTGAGACTTGATACTGCAATGTCAGTCTCAGTTGTGATGGTGAAGTCAGAGCTGCCCAACCTCTCGTGCTGTTGTTGAAGTATATGGCAAAAAAGCACTAAAGCCAGAAGGTTCCTGTTAATGATGGGCAAGTGAATACTGAATCAGTTTAAAGTACAGAATATATATCAGTTCAAAGTCTTTTTTTTTTTTCTTTAAAGAAATTATTAGAAATGTTGAATTCCAGTTTCTTAAAAGTAGAGCTTATGAATTTGGGTATTTTTTCCCCATGAAAAGTAAGAAATACAATGGGTTGCTTCAGCAACCTAAAGGAAATTGTGCTTTGATGAACTGGGAAGTGTGTAATAAATTACGGGAAGCAAATAATACTGCAGATTGTAACCTTTGCTCTCAGACATGGCAGAAAGTGTTTCTTACCCCATAATACAACCGATAAAGATTCTTGGCTGATTAACTCAGGTCTAGTTACCTTTTCATGCCCCTCTGAGATCCCTAATGTGAAGTTGCCAGATCAGGCTGAATTTGGATAAACTGGAGTTCTTCATCGTCTGCCATTACCAAATTCTTCATCTCTGTTCATTAAGAATCTTGTGGCCACCACAACCACCAACTAGGCATATAACATGGGTGCCATGTCCACCGCTACATGCACTCTACGTCTTTATGCTCACATTAGTGTCCAGGCCTGGGGCCCCAGCACAGGAAAGATGTGGAGCTCTGGGAGCGGGTCCAGAGGAGGCACTGAGATGTCAGAGGGCTGGAGCAGCTCTGTGTGAGGAAAGGTTGAGGGAACTGGGCTTGTTTAGCCTGGAGAAGAAAAGGCTGTGGGGTGACCTCATGGTGGCCTTTAGTGCTTGAAGGGAGTGGATAAACAGGAGGGGAACGGCTGTTTGTGAGGGTGGGTGGTGATGGGACAAGGGGAATGGTTTTAAAGTGAGACAGGGGAGGTTTAGGTTGGATATGAGGAGGAAGTTGTTCCCCCAGAGGGTGGTGAGGCACTGGCACAGGTTGCCCAAGGAGGCTGTGGATGCCCCATCCCTGCAGGCATTCAAGGCCAGGCTGGATGTGGCTCTGGGCAGCCTGGGCTGCTGGTTGGCGACCTGCACACAGCAGGGGGTTGGAGCTGGATGAGCGCTGTGGGCCTCTGCAACCCAGGCCATTCTATGACTCTATGATTACAGCCATACTTCACCTTTTTCTTTCTAGATTAAACTCAGTAGCACATAACAGCTTTTCTCACTCTTTGTCCAGTTTCTAATCTTCTTGATGAGGAAGTTATAGAAATAAGACTGAGTCTTTGACGTGCAATACTCAATGCAACACAGCACATCTTCTGCCTCATCCTTTCACAGGAACAAGCAAAAGGCAGAGGAACTTCATCACCCACCATCAGTAATTCTTAAAACTTTTCTGTGCTATGACTCCCATAGAAAAATTCTTACACTAATTGAATAATTTATGTAATTATGTCTTTTTTCTCATAAGTCAAGAAACACCACCTACCCTTATTTCTCCTTTCTAATCTTATCAAATCTTGGCATTTGTCTTCTCTATTTGTATCATTTGTAACAAACATAGCATCATAGAATCACAAAATTATAGAATGGCCTGGGTTGAAAAGGACCACAATCTTCATCTAGTTTCAACCCCCTGCAGGGTCACCAACACCAGACCAGGCTGCCCAGAGCCACATCCTGCCTGCACAGGCTGATACAGTTCTGTATCTTAACTGATATTCTTACATTGAAAAACGTTAGTAATTATTGTGATCCCTTTTTAAAGTTAAATGACAATTTGCTTCTGGTACGTAAACTGGAAAACAAACACAGAAATCAGAACTGCCAGCTGCTTTTGGTAACATGAATCACAGAATGGCTTGGGCTGGAAGGGACCTCAAGGACCATCAAGTTCCAAAACCCTGCTGCAGGCAGGGTTGCCAACCACTTATATAACTGTGCATCAAAATCAGTACTTCTTTATTACGTGAACTGCTTTCAGCATGTTCTGAAGAGCTGAAATTAATTGCTTTGTATCAGTTCCTTGAGCCAACCAGTTTTCCTCTCTTGTACCTACTTATCTCTTTTCATCACCTGACTATTCAGTTAGGAAATTACGGATAAAGATGGACCTTTTCTAGGAAACAATTAAATCCCAAGCTGTTTGAAGTGGCAGCAAGCATATATTTTTCCATGTTTTATTCTTCTTAAACTCCAGGCGCAATGATGACATTGTTAAAAGTTAAAACTTTGTTGTTAACAGATGCAGAATAAGGGTTATGCTTTTCCTCTGACGCGCCTAATCTACACTTTAAATGTAAGTTATATCTTTTGATGGTCTCACAAGACTTACGCCTTGTATCTAAACACCAATTAGAACAACAGGCTTCTTGATGGCAAAGAGCAACCATTTGTCCCTGCAGAGAAAAAACAAACAAATCCAAACCCTTCACCACCAACAAAATTAAGTCGGTGAAATTAATATGTCTCACTTCCAGGTTGTTTGTATTGCAACAATTCTGCATGGAGACAGCTTGCTTCCAGCAGTTTTATCACCTTCTGCAGTAAAACTAGCACATGCAGATCTCCAGAGAGCTTTATTTTCTTCTGCTGTCTCAATTCCTTACCATCAAAAGTGGCAATCCTGTCAGCACATCGCCATGTTTAAAGTCTGTGCCAGCCTGAAATGTTGTGTTTGTACATCAGATCACCTCCAGGCTGGGTGCCAGCCTCTCCCCTACCTACTTCTTGTACAGGCAGCATAACTCTTTGCAAACATCGACTGTGGGATCATTTCCTTTGTGCCTGCACCATGCCACATTTAAAAGTCTATGCTCTGAGTGGTTCAGCCACTACAAGCAATACTGGCATTTAAATGATACAAGGTTAAAAGCATGACGTTCTTACCAGAGCCCTGGGCTATGGATTTCAGAGCACAGCTTTTTAACCACTCTGGGTTCAGCAGTCATCCAGCAAACACTCTGAAGGAACCCTGGCTGAGGGATGCTCTCGGGGCTTTAATAGTTCCTAAACTTCAGGTGACAGGACGAGGGGAAATGGCCTCATGTTGCACCAGGAGAAGTTTAGGTTGGATGTCAGGAAACACTTCTGTACAGAAAGGGCTGCTAAGCACTGCCATGGGCTGCCCAGGGAGGTGGTGGAGTCCCCATCCCTGGCTGTGTTTCAAACCGTTTGGATGTGGTGCTCAGGGCCATGATTTAGCGGAGGGCTGGTAGAGTTGGGGTGGGATGGTTAGGTCATGGTTGGACTTAATGAGCTTTAAGGTCTTTTCCAACCTGAGCAATCCTATGATTCTATGATTCTGAACTTTACAAAAGAACAATTTTTACCCATGTGCATATTAACTAATACAAAAACAGAGACACTGAGAAGTAAAACACCAATGAAAAAAATCCATCCCTATGTTCTCTCTCCTATAAAACAAAGTGACATGGAAAAAAAGGGTGGTATTTGTAACACTACATATCTAAGGAACTTATTGAGAAAGGTCTGAATTATTGTGGGTGATATAAGTAGCGCTAAGGAGCTGCTGGTTTAGAAGCAAGAGAACCATCCTACAAAATGTGGCCCAGAAGATACAAGGGATGGATTAGAAAGAGTGGCTGAGAGTTCATCTTAAAGAGGGCACTAGTCACATCTGTAAGTGCAGCACTACACAGTACTAAAAACTTGACAGCTGCCTGCTTGGCTTTATTCTATTTCAAGATCCATACATTCCTTTCATGCTTTTTCCAGATTCTTCTATTCCTTTCAAGAGTTCCCCTTAACTTAATGGCTTGAGTTCTGTGACAACGCATTACTGATCCAACACAGCATCTTCCCTCAATCCTTGAAGATCTAGATGTAACTGCATGCACAAACCACGCATATCTATTTCTTTGCCTCTCTGCACCTCTGAGAGTTCTTTCCTCCCACCTGCATTCTCCTCCATTTTTTTCTCATACTTTTTATCACAGTTAAAAGTTATGCAGATGACTTATTTGCTGAATTGAGGTTTATATGATGAAGGATGCCCCATTCCTGGAGGTGTTCAAGGCCAGGTTGGATGGGGCTCTGGGCAGCCTGATCTAGTATTAAATGTGGAGGTTGATGGCCCTGCCTGCAGCAGGGGGGCTTGGAACCTTATGATCCTTGGGGACCCTTACAACCCAAACCATTCTATGATTCTATGACTTTATAAGAGAGAATAGGCAACTGGAAATGAAAACAGCAGGTAATGGGAACTGCGAAGAAATATTTCCACCTAGTCCTGATACTCACAGGTTATTTTTTATGATTCTTTTTTTATGTCTCCTTCCAGAATAACTGCTTCATCCCACGTATTTTCCCTCATTGCAAAGGGAGAGACCGGTGATGCCGGAGCTGACTGGGGACAGAGCTTCTCTCCAAGCTCAGGGCAACAGCACAGGTCTGTCTAATGTCAGTGATAAAAACAACATCGAAAATGGAGATCCTGTTCACAAGAAATTAAAAGTTCTGCGTCACTTTCCTAAACCATACATTAATCCATGCAATAATCCCAACTCAAACAGTTGTATTACATGATTCTCGAGTTCTCATAATCTTTCATCTAGACAGTTCACATCCTGTCCTACAACGCCGTGCAGCACTGCTGCAGACTTTTCCACAGCTGCTGCATTTCACATTGAGCTGCTTCAGTCCCTGTTGTAGGTGAACTGACAACTGTAAGTAATTTTAGCTCATAAAGCACTTCTAAATCACTCAGGAAGAAAAACATGCATGAGCGAATGCTTACTATCCAGGGGAAATAGAAAGAACTGTGCAGAACACAACTGCACCATCTTCTCTTGCAGTGTATGATGGTGTCAGTGCAGAATATTGCTCAAAATCTAGCAGACCCATACAAATATGGAACTGCAGGGAGCACAGCGACTATTCCAAGGATTGACAAGTTTGAAAAAAAAAATTAAAAAATAAGATTTTTTAATTATCAAACTGCTGTTCATTAAGGTTTGTACCATACATGCTGTATGGATATGTCACTGCCATTACCAAAACTAATGTGAATTTTTTAAGGGGTGTGTGTGTGTTTATGTATCTTCTCTTTCAGTAATGCTTTGGAAAGGTTCATTCAGTTACCTTCTTTTTCTCTTAATATCCGCTGTAGAATGAAATTTGCTCACCTTTCCCTTCCAGCACATGCCTCTGTAGCTGTATAACTTCAGATTGCCATGAGAAAAGAACCAGAAGTCAGATTCTCACTTGTATTCTTATACCTCTGAAGAGGTATAAAAGAATATATACTTCCTTGACAAAATAGCATATTCTGACCCCAGGACCCTGTCACATCAGTACAGCTGGATGCAAAAAGCCTCCACACAGCTTTGAGTCTGGATCATAGAATCACAGAATGGCTTGGGTTGGAAGGGACCTCAAGGATCACGAAGCTCCAACCCCCCTGTGCCATGCAGGGCCACCAACCTCCCCATTTCACAGCAGCCCAGGCTGCCCAGGGCCCCATCCAACCTGGCCTCCAACACCTCCAGGGATGGACGGGGCATCACAGCCTCTCTGGGCAGCTGTTCCAGCACCTCACCACTCTCACAGCACACAACTTCCCCCTGACATCCAACCTCCATCTGCCCTCCCTCAACTTCAAACCATTCCCCCTTGTCCTGCTGTTATCTCCCCTTTCCAAGAGCTGACTCCCCTCCTGTTTGTAGGCTCCCTTTAGGTGCTGGAAGGCTGCAATGAGGTCACCCTGCAGCCTTCTCTTCTCCAGGCTGAACAAACCTAGTTTCTTCAGCCTATCAGCCCGGATAAACTGCTAAGAAAAGATAATTATATAAGGCTTAACAAATTAGGGGCTGCTTTGCAAGTAAGAGAGATGAAGTGAACTGACCCCTCAGAGCTCACTTATTGTCTTCTCCCTAACAGAGCTAATAAACATTTTGTCAAATCTGTGTATTTTTTACGATCACTCACACTGCGAGCTGCTCTGTGCTGTGCTAACAGCATCCCAGGCTGGCAGGGATGATGGGAACAGCACAATGGTTCCATGCCATTGCCTCCTGCCTCCTCCGACCCATATCTGCACCACTGGAAGGCCTTGCACACTGCTCCCAACAATTCATGCACTGTGCTGTGCACTGAGACACTGATGGATGTGCGACCCAAGAATTCTAAACGTCCCCACAGGATATCAAATGCTATCCAGACCGTTTGTAAACGCTTTCCCAGCGCTGCGCAGAAAAGGAGCCAGTTCTCTTCGAATCTACTTAAGTGACATTTTTCTCTTATCTAAGAATCGATGTTTCTGTTTAATAAAATCATCTGGGCAAGTTACTGTTTCATCAGCTTATGCCTTCGTTAATAAATTCTGCTTGAGCGTTAAGATTACCCCCAGTAGAGACAGCTGGGAAACTGCAATATAAAGTCAAGCAGCGCATTTAATGACCAATGAACTTCTGGAAACTTAGTCCAAAATTATACATCATTGTGTCAGACGCTCTTAAGCAATATGCAGCTTGCTCTCCCTCTTCAGAAACATGAAACCCCCTGAAACCGCTACCACAAATTGTGAACCTTTTAAATTACTGCCAAGCCACCTGCTTTTCTCCAGGAAACTTCATAAAACTCTCCAAATTAGTAATGTCATTAAGTAAAGCTTACAGAACTGTTGTTATTCTGAAGGAGCATTAGCTGTTTAGCTTAAGGAAACCAGTAGGGATTTCTATCACGGACAGACCTGTCAAGTATATTGAGGAAACCCTTTCCAAGTGAAATGCTTCAAAATATCCTCAGAAATGCGATTCTTTTACATTTTAATCTTTCTGGGAGAGAATTGTGTTCTCGGGATTAAACTCATATCACAAAGAAGTTCAATTCAGGAGAGCACGTGGAAAAGCTCTCGGACTGTTTGAGTGTCTTCAATCGGCACAAAGAGCTCCATAAATCAAACGCCCGGTCCTGCATTTTTGAATGGCACTGGAAGAAATAGTGCTCGGGATGGAGGGGAAGAAGGAGCCCGATTTCCCCTGGCCCTTCTCTTTTTTGAATGGCCCTACACACAGTGGGCGAGGGTGGATTATAGGAATGCCTTCTGTCTAGGAGTCGGCCCGAGACGTACCATCTCATCTTGGAGTAATTTATCCAGTCAGATGATTTAGAGGACAGTCCAGTGGCACCATTTTTGGAAGGCAGAAGCAGAGGGGAAGGGATATAAATCAAAGGTGACTGGCAGGTAAAGGATATATGCAGCAATCAGCCAAACCATGTGCACGCTGGCACAAATTCAACAAGATCATTTATAAAAATTTTAAGTCAGGAGTACACAAAAGGGGGTCTGGTGCTAACTAAATCCACAGATAGATTACACGCCACCGAAATAAACACTTCCAGATGCTGGCACACAAAACCCTTTTACAGAAAGAAATGTTTTCTTTCATAAATCTGAAAGGAGGAACCTTGGGGTGGGGGCTGGGAGGGAAGGGGGCAAGATTTCCACACTGAGATTGGACTTCCTGCTGCTTTATAGAATCATAACTCCGATTTTTCAAACACACGGGGTTAACACTACAGAACAACAAATAACTGCAGACAATCGCTTGAAGCACAGACAAACACTTCACAAGATTCTAATTGCTTAATGAAATAAAATGTTGGGTTTGGGGTTTGTTTTTTTTTTGGTTTTTTTTTGCTTTCCAAATGAGAAATGAAAAATGTGTCAAGTTGACTTTTTATATATCAGAAAACAAACACAGAACAGAAGGAAAAGTTTTCAAATGCTTTCTGACATCAATACATACATTTCATTCTGGAAAGCTGATGAAGAATGAAATTCTGACTTCTTCAAAATCAGTATCAATTGATTTTGATTATCAGCTGGGGCAGCACATTATTTACAGTACCCTAAATATCACAGATGTTTGGTTTGATATGATTCCAGTGCACCTAATTTCTTTCAGAAACTGTATTCAAAAATGAGTATCACTCAAGTGCTTTAGAAAAACTTTGATGTAACATATCCACTTTGTGTATACTGAAACCATTACCAAAGACTGTATTCCAAAGCCTTTTTGACTACTGTTCTGGGTGGAAGTAGGCAGGAAGGAATTCCTTTCAGTCAAGAAGAGTAATTCTTTGACCAAAAGTGAAGCTGACGTTTTTCTGAAGTTCAGGACACCTAAAAGTAACGCGTTTTCCCAAATTTTCAGCTCTGTTTAATTCGCTTATTTCTACAAATATCATACTGACATTTCATCAGAGATTCATAAAATGACCACAATGCTCATCTGGTTTCAAACCCCCCCCCCCTGCTATGTGCAGGGTTACCAACCACCAGGCCAGGCTGCCCAGGGCCACATGCAGGCTGGCTTTGAATTAGGATGCTATAGGTGTAGAAGCAGGGCTGTTTGAAGGGCAAATCATGCAGGTCTTCAGCCCAGAGCATTCCCTGGCATTCCATGCTCTTCAGGCTGGGAATGCCAAAAGCAGCGTCATAAACATAGCTTGGTAAGCACTCATTGTTTCATGATGCTTATGCAATTTTACGGGGCTGACATTTTTAACAAGAGAGGGTTTAGACTAGCAAGTCATTTCATACTGAAATTACCTGGGGCCTGAAGGAGCATTTTCCCCAAAAAAGTAAATACCCAAACAAAAGTTGGTTATACCCTCTGTTCATTCAACACGCTCCATTTACGCCGCTGAATAATGGCCACTGTCTTCTGCAGGTCTGTGCAGTATCACAGTTTACATTAATAATCTCGGTTTCTCTTTAGCCAAACATCAAAAACACTTCATTTCAGAACTGGCATAAACCAGAGGGGACAAAGGCTCCGTTCGGGGAACACTTTCCCACCCAATTAGCACTGCTGTAGCTGACCGCTTTCCCTCTCCCTTCAGAGCACAGGATGCGATCCTTCTTCTGAGCAGAATGCATCTCAAGGCCATAAGTGCCACTGCAAACGTGCATTATTCACCAGGTGAATCATGTCAGAAATTAACGACTGCTCATATCAAGGTTTCAGGTATCTTGATCGCGGATTGTTTTTGATTAATGAGGTATTGTTTGTTACTCCAAGTATTAGAAATAAACCCTATTCAAGTAAGCTGGATGTGGCTCTGGGCAGCCTGGTCTGGTGATTGGTGACCCAGCACATAATGGGGGGTTGAAACTAGATGACTGTTGTGGCCCTTTTCAACCCAGGCCATTGTATGATTCTGTGATTAATTTTATAGATAAATATAAATCCATCTCTCAATGTAAAAAGTCTGCTAATCTTATGTAGGCAGATTTCCCATAGAGTTTCAACTGAATAAAGAAGTAAGACTGAGCCTGCAATGAATTAGTGGCCACAAAAGCAAGAGGATTTGGAAGCTGAGATGTAATTAGAAAACTACAGTATCACAGAAACAAATAGCACAACTGGAATAGTATGGTTGAGGACTACAAGCTTTTTAGAAGGGATAGGAAAGGAAGGAGGGGTGGGGGATTTGCCCTCTGTGTAACAAGTAGATAAACTGAGAAGAGCTGCCTCTGAGAAACAGCCCTAATCTAGTTGAGAGCTTGTGGGTTAAAATCAGAGACTGGACTAAGACATCTGGTGGTTGGGTCTACTATGGCTGACTGATCAGAGGAGCCTGTGAATGAGGCCTTCTTGTTCAGGTACAAGTGGCACTGTGCTCATAAGATCTCATTCTGATGGGGGATTACAGATACACAGAGATCTGCTGGGAAATCAATACAGTACCTGCAAACTTTGAAGCAGCCTGGGCTGCAGCAGTGCTCCGAGTCAGCCAGCACAGCTTCAGCAAGGGCAGATTGTGCCTCACCAGTCTGGTGACTTTCTATGGCTGACTGAGAGCAACAGTGGACAAAGAAAGGGCAACTGATATCATCTACCTGCACCTGTGCAAGGTCTTTGACATGATCCTGCACCACATCCTTATCTCTGAATTGGAGAGAGATGGATCTGAAGGCTGGATTAACAGGTTGATAAAGAAGTGGTTGGATGGTCATACTCCACGAAAGTCTGGACCATGCTTTACATTAGGCTGCAGTAAGCACCAGTCAGTACTGTCAAAAGACAATATATGGATAAAATATATGTCTAGACTACCTCAGACATGATACAACACAGAATAACATACAGTACACTTGCTGCTTTCCACTGTGGCTTGCACTTGGAGACAAAACCTAACTGCTCTAATTACGTTAGTCATTTTGACATAGCTATTAAGGTCAAAATATATGCAAACAGATCATTTTCACTACTTTAATGTTAGTTCTCATTTACCATATGATTATAAAACTTTCAAAAAGTGCTCTTTTTGTCCAAACCAACATCCATCAAATGCTGCTAAAGGATAAACCACACAGCTCAACTGTTCCTCCAAAACTGCATCATTAGGAACACCTATCACCAGCTCAGATGGAAGAGCAAGGACAATCATAACTAAACAGTGAAGAGAAGAAAAGTTGTCAGAAAATATTCCTGTTGGTGTCTGACAAATACGTAATAACCATCCTGAGAAAATAACCCCCAAATATTCTAATTTGGCTTTTAAACAAAAATGGAAATACAATACCACATATGTGGATGAGTTTTGTAGAAGTAGTGAGTGATAAAACTCATAGCGACAGTCGTGTTCTCCCCTTTGGAAACAACATTAGTATTTTGAAGTGTTCTACAAAAAACAAAAGTTCTTCACCTGATTTTCTTTTTATTTCTGAAAGAAAGTTATCAACTAAATAGTTGATAAGCAAAACTAATGTCACCTTCCCAATTCCATTAAGCTTCAACCCCTCAAAATGAAGAAGATTCAGTGAAACCAAATATAGTACTTGAATCACAACCCAGTTGTAGGAGGATTTTAGCTTGTACGTCTCAAGCTACAACAGAATGAAAAATCAGAGGCTTGGAGCCCCTGGGAACATTTTGAGTCTAGGTCAGTTAGGGTCAACTCATTCTCAAAGTGGAATGAAGTGGAAATGAAGTGGCAGCAGTCCTATCAGAATCAAGACCCTAAACTTTCAGGTGGAGAACCCAGAATCCTTGGAATCCCCATACTGGATGTAAGCTCCCACATTCCTTCTCACACACAGAGAAGCACAGAGTTAGAGGACACCCATTATCCTATAAATTACTTTGGTTTTCTAATTACCAGAGTCAGTCAGGGACAAAGGAGTTGGCATGGAAGTACGTGCCACATGTACTTTGAGGAATTCCATATGGCAGGGGTTTTCGAACTCAACAGCATCCCGAGATCAGCATTCAAATAAAATTTGCTTTGTTGCTGTCCTTGCCACTCATTTTGGTGCCTTTCAAAGAAGATCACCAAACACAGCATGTCAAACGTAGCTCAGTTAAAGCCAACGAAACTTTGCATGGATGACAGCAGCAGAAATTTTGGCAGATTGAGGTGTTTGTCACAGTAATGTTATAAAACCCAAGTACCACAACAACTATTATCTCTACTAGTGCTCTTCACCTCTATAATTGGTACAGTACTTGGAAATACTCAATTCCTCACACATCCATCTAACAAAACCAACTGTTACCTAACAGTCTTGAAATATTGGATGTGGCTCTGGGCAGCCTGGTCTGCTGGTTGGTGACCCTGCACACAGCAGGGGGTTGGGACGGGATGAGCGCTGTGGGCCTTTGCAACCCAAGCTGTTCTATGATTTTATGACTTATTTTTTTCACTCTGGACGATTTACAGCAATTTTCAGATGCTAACATCACTGGTTCTGGGTCAGACAATCACTAGTCCTGGAGGACCTCATTTAGGAAACACACCTGGATGGTTTTGGAAAACCAAAAAGAAGAGCACACTGGGACTCCAACCTCACAGAGTAAGTGTAATCTCAAATTCCTATCAAGTAAACCATTGGATGCTAAGTATAAAATGACACTGTATACAGGGTATATACAGGAATACCTCCTTTCTGATGTACTGTGAAGCTGTTATGATTCCCAGTCAAATGGATTCTTAGACACAACTCATTGTTTTTTTGCATTGGCCAAAGGGTCACAAAAGCCCTTTTACTAGAGAATCTGAAAAAATGGGAAAGAGTTGGGAAAATACACCACCAAAACATATTCACTCAAATTAGAGAAATTTAACCTCTCCTTCAAGGACTTCTTCACATGGGGCACTACTTCAACAACATTGTTTTTTCATCCAGACATATCAGGAGATCTTCCAGTTTTCATGCAATTCTAAAGACCATTGTGTCCTAATTTTTGTAGCATTTGGTAAAAAACACGGCCCCTTGTAATCTGTATTAAAAATACTTCTACAAGAAGTGCTTTCATCACGGTGGGCTCTGATGATCTGTGTCTAATCAAACATGGGTGAGATGTATCAGCACTCTTACAGCAGGTCCAGATCTTTCTATAATCAAATATGGCCATTTCTTCAGATTCAAAGAATCGTATGACATAAGTTAGGTTCATTTTCTAGGTCGTGCAAAAGCTTCAAAATAACTTTAGACAGAATCTGAGGTATTTTTTGCAGTATCAGAGGGAAAAACTATATCCGAAGGAATGGAGTTGCACTCATTTTTGTCCTTTGACATGAAGCTTCCATGAGATCCCATGACTGATGGCATTCAGAGAGGAATGCAGCCTGCCCGTAAGTGAACCTAACTCTGAATGCCTCCATCCTGAAGTCCATCCCCATTACATGGAACTTTCTTGATGAAAGATCGCTTTGCTTCCAGATGAAATTAGAACTAACATCTACATGTGTAAGATTGTTGCTCCTCTGATATAGCATACCTGGCTGTTCTGCTGTCAACTGGATGGCTGAAAAAAGGAGATACTGTCTAAGGAAAAGCCAAATAACCCACACCACAAGGAGGATGTAAAGTGGGAGGATAAACACAAGAGTAGAACAGTCTTTTAGAAGTTCTCTTCTGAACTGTGTCAAGTAAAGTATATCCAGACTAGCAGAATCAAGGTCCATACAACACAGACTACATGGTGAGTGGTTTAAACACTTTTTAGAGACTTAATTTTAGGTGTGCATCCGCAAGTTCTCAGGTCAAATATCAATAATGCATCACTGAAGACCATGTTACTCATGTCTTAAAGAAAGTTCCCCATCTTGTAACTGACGGAGGAGAAGGAAGGCAGGAGTTTTTCTCAATATTAGAGCCTGGTGTTGAACCTGGAGAATGTCTTTGCCGTTATGCATGGCTGTTGCTACTTGTGAGTTACCAGACAGTACAAGAAATTAGCTTTAGTCTAAGAACTATGAAATCCTAGTGGAGATTATTCTCCTTCAGCACCTGGGACTTAACCTGAGAATGTGGCACGGCTCCATGCATCCCTGACATTAGGCATGGTCACGTTATAGGAAGTGGAAGAAAAGGTATAAACTGGCTAAAAACAGTGGAAAGGTGATTTAAATGTACCAGGAGAGTACAGTAAAGCAGCTTGCTCCTCCACTTTCAGAAACAATAAAAAGGTGATGGAAAAAAACAAGATTCAAAACTATACAGCAGAGAGACAAACAAAAGGCTGTTAGCAACCACATCTTATAGAAAGGCTGTTAGAATTTTCTTCTCTGCTTTAGGATGCAAATGGGATTTTTCATACAGAGAACATTGATTTTTATAGCCTCTCATAATTTTGAATGAAGAGGTATATATACTATATGAAGAGGTATTACAGTGAAGAGATACTTTGCAGACCCAGGTTCTTAGTCATTTCTCCAGATGTACTGCTGATTCAGACTCTATTGGTACAAAGAACTATGTCTCTTAAAAAAATTCAGTCCTGTGTACGCATTTTAGGGTCTTAATGGAATATAAACCTCATAATAATTGTTATTTCTGTAGTGAGACAGATTCATTTACTTTCTTGCTTCTGTAATGGCAATGCTAAAGCAAATGATAAAAAGACATCAGAATATTTAGTAGATACACAGAAAAATTGTTTTTCTTTACTTAAAACAGACCCTGTAGGGGCACCTGTGGGTTATAAATTCTGATCTGACACGGAAGGTCAATAGTTTTAAGAGAAACAGAAGAGATGACATACACATGTATGCTGCATTTCCTACTCCTGAGTTCTCTACAAAACATACATATGCCCCATCCCTGGAGGTGTTCATGGCCAGGTTGTATGGGGCCCTGGGCAGCCTGGGCTGCTATGAAATGTGGAGGTTGGTGGGGAGTTGAAGCTTCATGATCCTTGAGGTCCCTTCCAACCCGGGCTGTTCTGTGATTCTGTAAAAAACCTTTAGGTAGAAGAGATGAAAGCTTGATATTACTGAATTTAATGACATATGCCTTTGATGAACATTCAGTACTTCTCTTAATCATTCACTAGGTTAACCCCCATCTTTGTCAACGAATGTAAGCGTCAAAAAGAGGATGATCAAAATTTTCATCATAGGCTTCACTGATTTGGGGTCTCAGTTTAAGAGCTGTCATAACTCATTTTTCAGGATGCTGCAAGTGACTGTTGGCTTTACAGGCTTTAGTTAGCTGTCTGGAAAGTATGCAGGTTCAACTGGTAGCCTGAATTCCAGCCTAAGTATCATGCCTAACACCACATAAGTCATCCATGACAACTGCAGAGATAAATTCTAGCTTTCCTGGCTCCCACGGTGGAATCTTTCCATATTACGGTTTCTGTTTCTCTACTTGTCCTTGATGTTTACTTCCTGCCCTCCCAAAACAATAACAGACTGATGGATCCAGCTGTCTAAGCTTAGGTACCTCGTGCAATTTAAGATGTTATGGGATGTCTCAAATAAGGCGTTCACGGCTGCCTAGTGGGTATGACAAGGAACACAAAGGAGATCTTTCTGGGCTAAAGATGCAAATCTGAAATGTTATTGCAATACATCTGTCTTTAAGCAACCAAATCAAGTCTGAAGCATCCAAAACAAGTACCCCCAAAAGCGCATAGATGTCACACTATGAGGAGCTTATCGAAAAAGTCAGAATCTGAGAAGAAAAGCCAAAAACCAGCTCAAGCTCCATCACTGTTGAGTGGAAAGACGATAGCAGTGGGAAAAAAGACTTCAGACAGAACAACAAAGGTAAACTGAGTCTACAAGTTACAGTTGTGGCAACCCATCTTCAGGCATTTGTTTCTGTGTACTTCAATGCAGCTACCTTTGGGAATCTAAGTTGAAATGCTCTCATGACTGAGTGCTCAGCTTCTTCTACAAGCAGACCTTGATCTGCATGAGTATATTCTGAGCTTCAGTCCACTGTTATCAAGCACACTGCCAAGGTTCAGATATTCAGTATTGTCTCTGACTGGTCCCTACTGAATATTCCCAATTATGGGAAAATTTGGGATCATATGCTGCTTCTACAAATCAGAATGCTACTTCTGAAATGAATCCCTCAAGCCATGCCCATTAAAATCACCTTTTAAAACAAATTAGAGATTTGAAGTCTCTAATCACTGTGACTTAACGACTGGACTCCGATAAAACACAGTGGATAAAAGGAAGAGTATTAGCCCCAATGAACTTCTCACTTGCATGCCAGAGAAGAGAACGTGGGACAGGACAGACAACAGATTTCCAGCTCTTAGAAGCACTGAACCTGCAGTTGCTCAGCATCACAAGAAGCCACAAGAAGCATTACTGAGAGAAGCCACTTTTCCTCCTGGTTCAGTCATCCCACGTAGGAGGTAATGCAGGCATACAAAGAAACTGTTGTGAAGGTGGTGGCAACTGGAGAAAGCAGACCGTTCAAAAGCAATATTGCCATGCCTCTGCCCCCAATAGCGAGGTAAATCATTTTTTAAATCAATAGTGTGAGAGCCTGGCAATACAAAAAGGCAGAGCTGAAGGAAACATCAGCCTACATTCAGTTTATGTTTGTGCCTTCTGCTTCTGTAAGGAACTTATGGGAAGTTTGGAGTAGTTTCTTTTAGTATAACTATGATTGATAGCAGTGAAAAATGGACAGACTGGCAGATCCAGATGCATACATTACAATACCTTTCACAATGCTCCTTATGATTGTTTTTTACTTAAAAAAGGAACTGCATTACACTTCTACAACTTCTGTATATTCTACAAGATTATCCAAGATTCCTTCTCTCTTTCTTGGCTTGTTTAGTGAGAATTTACAAATCTCATTAACCCTGCTGATAGCAGGTACTGTCAACAAATTAAATTGTTTGGCTAGTTGGAAACTTTGGGGAATTCATAAGACTAAACTCTTCTCTGTTTTGGACTAGAAATGCTACTGTAAGTGATACTAATTTGGAATTTGTGAGGAGCAAAGGAGAGAGGTAATATTATGTAAAGAGAATTCATTACAAATACGCATCCGCTGACATTAATAACCCCAACACCTAATTCTGTTCACAAGCATCATTTTGACACTAGGGAAACCATAACTTCACATACGCTTTTCAGTCTTGTTCCTTGCTTCTGAGGTCAAGTACCACTGTTTCCTTGATATTTCTGCTATTCCATATAGATTTCATGTAAATAAATTTCCTTTGGATTCAGAATTATTTTCCTCTAGTAAAATCTCTCCAAAAATGTTCAGTTTCTTCCTGATTTAAGGAGCTGAGATCTAGTGTTCTGGGTGGTTGTTTTTTTCCTATGACCATTTCTCTGACTTTCATTCTTTTCTAGATTGAGATGTTTTGAGGTAAGTCAGAATATTTGTCACATAGAACAGCAGATCACAGAAAACAATCCTAGTTATGACATTATAGCCTGACTACTTACACATTTTTATCAGCTGAGAAATTTAAATGAAAGATTTTTTTTGGCTGCTCTGGACAATGGAATTGCCATTTGCACAGAAAAAAAAAAAAAATGATGGCAAAACCCCATAACCCATCAGTTACACACACAAACTCAGTTCTAATGCATTTTAGTTGAGGTTCAAAGTCATCTATAGAAACCGATCTCTTCTTTCTCCAACCCTAAATGTGTCACTTGAGAGTCCAGCTTCCAATAAGAGCAGTAATGGACACACAACTAATTTTAGAATATAAAGTGCTCCTCACCATTTTGGAATACATATAATTTAAAATAACTGTAAGCCTAAACTTTGCAAAAACAGAAAATTCAAGCACTAACAACAACAACAACAAAAAAAGCATAATTTGTAATTGAAAGAAAATAATATTTAAAAGAAAAACAAAACAAAACAAAACAAAACCTTTTTGTCCTTCCAAAAAGAGACAGAAATTACAAAGTTTTATTTCCCGGGAGAACGATGCCACTTTTATAAAGAAAATTACAGTCACCACAAATTGCTCTCAACAATTCCAAAGCTTCTTCATTTGACCACTTGAAAATCAAAGTTCTTTAAGATTATAAATATAACTTTTTATAGCTCTGTTATTACGTACTGTGAATGGGGATAGGGGGCCAATCTTGTGGCCGTAGCGCCGAATGGCCTCTCTGATGTGGCTGGGCTGGATGGCATCGCTTTGAGCCTCCATACCACAGGCTGCAGCGCTCTGCAACAGAAAAACACATAAATTGTTACTAAATCAAAAACACACAACAGACCTACAGTGCATAAAGTATGAAAATAAACCTTTATAAGATCGACCAATTTTTTTTTTTTCCTAAGGATACACATCACTGCTGCCACACAGCACTTTAGAGAAAAAAAGCTATTAACAAATCAAAGAGGACTTTTACATGAACTCTGCTTAAGAGACCCAAAGAACACCATATTTGTCCTCTTAAATCTTTCGCCTAGTGCTGCTGTATGTTGCAATTGAAAAGAGCAGCAAATGTTCTAAGTGAAATGAAAGGGTCATATAAGTCACGCTGCAATAACCACAGAAACTATTTTTAAAACATTTCAGGCTTTCATTATGATGTCAAGGGGTGGGGAAAATATTGAAGAAGTAGCCCAAGTGGAAAGCAATTTGACACCAAAATCGCCAATAAGTGATATTAGGCTGACATTTTGGAGATGAAACACGTGGCATTATGGTGTGAGAGAGACGTAAAAAAATTAAGTATCTAAAGATGGAACATCTTCAAATTTCAAATAATTCTTTGGAGGACAAACCCTAAAGAGGAGGAAGAAGACTTTGCTGCTACCTGTACATTGATTTTACTGAACATCCCCTGAATTCTAAAGGAAAAAGCTACTATTTTCTCCTTTCTGGTCAAAGGAATGGATTGGGATTGTTCAGTCTGGAGAAGAGGAGGCTCAGGGGAGAACCTCATTGCAATTTACAACTTCATAAAGGCAGGCTACAAGGAGGAGGGGTCTGGCCTCTTCTCCCAGGCAACAAACAGGACCTGAGGAAATGGTCACAAGTTGTACCAGAGGAGGTTTAGGTTGGACATGAGGAAGAACTTTTTCTCTCAGTGGTCAGGCATGGAATGGCTGCACAGGAGGTGGTGGAGTCGCCGTCCCTGGCAGTGTTCAAGAGGCGGCTGGATGAGGAGCTGTGAGGTCTGGTTTAGTGCTGGTGGTAGCAGTGGTGATGGGAGGGCGGTTGGACTCGATGGTCCTGGAGGTCATTTCCAACCTTGTGATTCTGTGATTCTATGACTGCTTGCCAGGTTTATCAGAGTGATGGCTGCTCAGTCATAAATTCATGACTATTAGTGAATGACAAAAACTTGTATTGAACGCTGAACATACACTCATACATGCTTCCCCTGTATGTTCGCACTACATATCAATGCTTTCAAACACGGAGGACATTTTTTACACAACATTTTATTTCAAGAGTGCCAAGTCTACTGAAGCCTGTGCACATATAAACAGAGTAACTGATGATATGGTGGTGGATTCTTCCCTTGTTGACTGATGTTCATAACGGGAATGTGAAACTCAAATATTTTCTGCTGGCCTCGGCCTTCATGGACTGAGAATAACATTCTTCACCAAGTTAACTCGTTTGTTGCAATGCTTCACTTGTATCCAGCACACACCTAATCAAGTTGGGTGACTCGTGGGAACATTTCATTAAAACTGTGCACCTTTTAGGACATAATTATTTTAAAAGGCATTAAGTCAAACACTAGGAATTAACTGAACATAAACTCACAAAACTGGTGAAATATGAGGTATCAAAAATTCAATCTCCAGCTAAATTCCTGTTCCTGGGAGCAATAATAGTAATTGGCCGCAGGCACAAAATATGGATATTCAACTGCAGTATTAAAAAGGAAGAGGAAAAAGCAATCTAAATGTCTTCAGAAAGGTTTTACAACTCACTGAAATTTGGACCTATTGGGAGTATCCACAGCCCTGATGAAATTAGAGGGAGAAAATAAACCTTTTTCTAACTGTCATTATAGAATCACAGAATGGCCTGGGTTGAAAAGGACCACAATGCTCATCTCGTTTCAACCCCCCGCTATGTGCAGGGTCACCAATCACCAGACCAGGCTGCCCAGAGCCACATCCAGACTGGAAGTTACTGGTAAAATTCTGTGAAAATGGGTACTGATTGTGTAGAAGAATAACAGAGATGAAAAAATCATGTCACCATATTGTTTTGCAGCAAAATGAGTACTGCCATCACTTTCCCCACCCCTTCCCTCTTCCCCCCCCCCCCCCCCCAAAAAAAAAAGCCTTAAGGGAATAACAGCGTTCTTCCGAACCAGTTTATTTAATCAAATCTATTTCCCTTGTGGTTTTAAGGTACATAGACCTCTCTCACACCGAATATCCAGGATCTACAACAGAAGACAGGAATTGTAATATTTACATTTCATGGACTGAACATGAGACGTCCGTATTTTATGCAAAGTAAACAAATATTTAGCTTGAATGCAACCAATTGGCACAGAAATAAAGGAGGTCAGGCAAAGTTGTTACAGGCAAAGAAGGCAGATGCCTAAGGCTGCTGAGAGCAAGGCAGTCACAACAACCTCTTTGCCTACTTTGCTTACACTTTGACCCTCCAAACCAACTCTTGCTGTTTATGTCGGTGAAGGGGGTGTTATTTTGGGTGGTGCTGCAGCTGTAGAGGAGCAGCTCCTCTTAGAAGCAGCATCTGTTGGCATTACTGAGAAGACTTACCCTAGTTCTGACAGAAATAATGTTAGACTGTATTTTGGCCCCTACTCTAATGCCGGCAGTAACACAATTTAAAATTAATGTAAATTAGTATTATATTAATAATTATAAATGACACAATTATATCCTCTCTCTCTCTATATATATTGTCATGCTTCTGTACCTTTTTCCTTTTCCTCTGTTTAGATTTGGAAGAGTCCTGCCCAATCCCTCCATTCCCCAGCGCTCCCGATGGTGTCTTCCCAAGATGCTGCTGCCCTGCAGGTGCTGGTGGGGTGGGCGTAGGGGGTGGTGTGTTTTCAGGAGACTCAAGGCCAGTCTTCACACCTGCAGCCTGCCCTAAGAGATGTGGCTACGAAGACAAGATGCCCAACAGCAGTTATGGAATCAAATCACAAACTGGTTATGGCCTTCTCAGCTCTACTGTTAGATCTGTTAATCTACTGTTAGAAGAGATGCGATACAGCACTGTTGGCTAATTCTAGTGTTTACCATCACACCTGCTTCACAGCAATGCATGCCTTGCAGAACCTATTCTACTTGTATCTGCTGACAAATATGGACCTGAACGTTAATCTCTCAGTATGCAGCAGAGAGAGCCTTCAATAGAGAGAGAGGAAATTTCCACTAAAGGAAAGAGAAGTGACATTTAAATAAAAAGATGCTGCTAAGAATTTAAAATTTGGAGCTAAGACTATATCACCTTTCTTCTTACATCCCTAACTCTGTTAATGAACTCCACAGCAGAAGCCCATATTAATACCATGTTTCAATAAAACCTATGTAGAATGCAGCTACTAAATAACAATACCTGTACAGAATGCAACTACCAAATACACGTAATACTATATGGAATATGGTAACAAAATAGATTTATTCACATTCCCCTGCATTATTATCATATAAATATGTGAGAAAGCAACATGTACCTCAGTAGAGTTGTGATACTGTATGAAGGTGGCAGATATGGCATGACTGAATGGGTCACCGGCCTTAGGAGTCATGTCTTGTTTAACCAAAAGGGCCAAGTCCACCAACTGCAGAGGCAAAAACAGCCAATAAATACGCTGGTTTATGCATCATGAACGCAATTGTAACAAAGAAGAGATAGGAGGAGTGGGCTGAGGCAAATTACTCTTAGTGTTTCTCCGTAGAAAACAAAATTACTGAGATTTTTTAGCCTAAGGAACCTCTTTTCCACTTCTGTAAATAAATGGAGTGATTTATCTACCCAAGAGGGCTTGGCTTGGCACTAAGGTGACGTTTTGTTTTCCAGGAAATCCTGCTTTTTAATCCAATTGTGCAATCGGCTCGAATGAGCCTCAGCGTGTTGCCAAAGGTCACATAGCAAAGTGTGTGGTTTCAGTTTGGATTTGAATAAAGCTCGTGCTGGACTCCACTCCCCTCTGTTAGAAAACATTTCTAATTGTGTGTTATCAGATGGGTGACCATGGTACGGCATACATTTGCTGTAGAGCAAACTGAAGGACAGGTAGGGATTCAATCAACCCGCTTGGCCCAGTTAGCGTATCCCAAAGTCACCAATTCATGCCTGTTAGTTACTGCTCAGCCAGGCTGCTCCCTTACCTGTGCCACAGTCTCGTAGGCTAAATATGCCAAAATCTCCATTGCAACCGCATTTGGCTTTATCTCCATGCTGCTACAATCCAACCAGTCACGAAACTTGGATGCTTTCTTTGCTGTCAGTTCAAATCATGGGGGAAAAAGGAAATGTTAGTGGCAGGTAGGCCAAAATAATGTGGAAATACTGTGAAGGTAACACAGAGTGTCAGTGTAATTCAATCGGCCACAGAGGGAATTAAAAATGGAACTAGTGAGGAAAGGCAACTGTTTCATACACAACATTTTGGAAACCCATAAGCAGAAGAAGGGAGAAGAACGTTCCAGACATTTCAGAAGAAGGACCTACCTCAGAGGACAGTAGACAGAATAAATCTGATTTGAAATGTATGATGGTAAAAGAAGTAACAGGATTGCACTGCAGCTTTGACAAATGGCAGAAAAAGGCGTTTGAAGAAACCAACCCAAACCTGAGGTTTGGAGCCCAGATAAAAGGGATATAATTGAGTTAACAAAGTGAAGACAAATGATGGACAGTAGAAGGAGTCGGAAGTGCTGTGCTGTACTGAGCGGAGGTTAGGTGCTGACAAGCCAGCCAACATGATTTGTGGAGGAGTATTTTTTAAATTGTGCATCGGAGGTAAGGACATAATGTAGATCTGCAAATGATCAACACTGAGACAAGAGCTTCACACTGCTCATGGATGAGATCGCTCAGGAAAAAGCACGGAGAAAAATATGGAGCAAGGCAACATGAGAGACTTTGCTGAGAGGGTAAAAGAGATACCCAAATGGAACTGAAAAAGCATCATGGAAAGGCACATAAAAACCAAAAGAAGGATGAGTTTACTTCAGCCAGAGGCAGGAAAGCTGATCACAGACAGAAACAAATCACACAGAGGTCTTAATATGAGGACAGGACAGTCACAATGCAGTGAGTACCCTGTATTCACCTAAAACAGCTCTTTCAAAGAGGGTCCTCACTGAGGAGTAAAAAGCTAAAGAGAAGGCAGGTATCAAACAGAAACAAACGTCAATATAGATTATTTTTTAGGATGGAATGAGATCCCACAGTGTCTGAGCCTTTGGTGGATCTCTTCTTCTTCTGCCTGCCTTTAAAGCAGCACAGAATGTGGTGCTGTAATCAGCAACATACACAGCCAGAACAGACTTCTTCAAGTCCAAGATCTGATCTCCTGGGACCTAATATTCATGCATTTATATTACAGTAAAAAGGGTTTACTACTCGAAACAATAAATTTTCATTAATAAATTCAATTTTTAATAAAATAAAAAGAAAATTAGCAAAAATAACCTTTCTGTTACTTTGGAACAAATGTTCTGCTTGGCCATCAGCATGTGCTATCCAATTGAGTTCATATTATGCAACAGAATTTGTTATGAGTCTGTGATTAAGGACTGTAATTCTCTTAGTCTTTAACGACACTAAACTTCAGTGAGAAAGAAGTGCACAGATACGGTCATTTAAAAACACTACTAACATACCACGGAGGTTATTTTATAAATCACAGTCCCTTGGTCAGCAACATTCGAGTAGTTTTTGCAAATTAAGATCTGCATTTGCTCTCTCTCCAGACGACTGTTTGGGGGTTTTAAAAATGGCTTCATCACAAACCTCTCGTTGGCTGAAGTCACCCTGATCTGAGGTATCATTCATCTAATGGCTCACAGATGCGTGATGCCAAATTGCGACCGAGCGCACAAAACATACTGAGCTAGGAAAATAAATGCCTACAAAAAGCGTTTTCTGACATTTGCTGACACAGAACAGTGTTTCCAATGTGTCATTTGTTTGTCACCAATGACTCACTCGTTCTTCGAATTTAAGAGTCCTGCTAGGAAGAACAAGATAAGGTCTCTCATTTAAAGACATCATTGTGCTCAGTGCATGGTGTCGGCTCATGTGCTGTTTTGTCACGATTTTTAAGGGCTCTCTAACGTCGCTTTTTCTGACATTCGACCTTAAGCCTTAGTCATCACTTAAGTGCCTCTGTAATGATGTTTTGCTACATGATCAAGCCCATTAATTTACAGCTCGTTATAGTTGTGGCCCACAAGTACTTCTAGTAAGTTGGTTTTCAGTGCTAGTAAAGCCCTAATTCTGTCATCATGTTATTAGTGTTGGAATGGCATATACTGATGAATTTGGCCAACGTTGAATAAATTCCACAGCAGGAGCTTACAGCTTAAAATAGAAAAAGACTCTTTAGTAAGTTCTTTGTGTCACTGCGGATACAGAAATAAAAGCAAAACTTGCTGCTCTTCTCTAATTTTAGATGCATTCCTTGGGACCTGCAACTGTGACGTGTTATTAATGTGCTGCCCATACCAGCACCACGACAGACCTCAGGCAAGCATGGCTGCTGCAGCCCATTAACTCCTTACAAGTTCTATCTCTGCAGCAGTTCCCAGCAGCCCAGTATCTGAATCTGGTAAACCTTCACACAAACACTCTGCTAGATAGCCTGAAACCATGCAAAATTAACCGTTCCCAGGAATTATGAGGACAAAGTATTTTTTTTTATTATTTTTTATCGTTTCCTTTTTATACTTGTATTATTGTGGGTAAAACAAAAGTGCTTTCAAGGAGCACGAGGTTCTGCCTCTTTCTCTACGACATGAAACAACAGTTGAACACCTGATTGCAACGCAGCCGTTTTAATACTTACAAAAACTCAACTGCCGACTTTCACAGAATTCTGCATACTGGACTGAGTCCATCATCCGTGTTTGTCTTTCTGCTCTCTGACAAAAGAGAAGCACATGATGAACCTTATTCCAGTAAGAACTGCATTCCACAACAGAGATTATAGCAGCACGGTGCCCCTGCCACAACCTTCCAGTGACCCCTCCCCAAATTAAACGTGCATTGACCAATTTCAGATGCAGAAATACAGTCGCTTCTCATTGGCCCCACGAGTTAAGATTCTCAGAGAGTGTGTCCACTTCCAGTTTAAGATTCTGCTACAGGAGAAGAAAGTAAATCAGAGCTTAAGAAAAGTGGCTTAAAATGTTCACTGCTGGATTTAAGACTGAGCACGCGCCTGAGATCTGTTTACTTCAAGAGGTGCAGAGTGGATTTTCACAGGGTAAGGATCTGGTCTCTAGAAGAGATCAAGCTGTTCAGATATTGGGGGCAGGAAGCGGTAGTTAGGTTAAAGAGAACAATTATCCTTCTCAGATGAAGACAGTGAATCAAGTCTCTTAAACAAGGAAAGCATACTATTTGTTTTACACATCAAGGAAACAAACATAACCATCTTCCAAACATAAAAGAAACCATTAAACCTGGCAAGAGCAGAACTATAGTTCAGAATACAGAGCAGTGTCAGGGGAGGCTGACGGCCCTGCAGTTGGTCCATACAGCTCAAGACCCCGTGACTGCAGGAGGTGGACTACAGCTGTGTAGGCATTACAAGCAATAAAACAAACAAAAAGCACACGCACAATTTTTTTCTTTGAGTCCCTGGGCTCCTCTGCGTCTGATGAACTGAAATTTGCAGAGCCCATTAATCTGGTTTAGCAGAACATTAAAGCGCTGTTGATGAGAGTATTTGAAGACGGGCAACGCAACCAACATTTGGCCTTGAAACTTTCTAATATCAGAAAAAAATCAGTACTTCAAATACTGTTTCTTCCTCTGTTCTCTTCCTGCTCTTCTATGACAGTGCAGTCCAGCCATTAGAAGATCTCATGGACAGACATCACGTTCAACCTAACTGTGAATGGAACCACCTGCCATTCAGGAACACACCTTCTTTCCTTCTTTCTTTTCATCTCTACCCAGTCAATCATTTCTGCTGCTTTTTGACTCTTCGTCAACCAGATAGAAAACATTCCCTTTAAGTACTTTTCAATAGTTCCATGCATTCTTCTGGCATCTTGACTACATTTTGTGGAGCTGCTTTTTCAGATAAGTAAAACTTCTCAGCCAATCTATTCCAGCAAGACATTAGGTCTAAATTTATTTTGTATTCTGTAAAAATAAACGTCACAATAACTTCAATCCTCATCTAGCATGATCAGAACAGAGATCTGCTTTGCCTCTGAATTAATTCAGTCATATTTTTCAAGACAGAAAGAACCGCCAGGATCACCTAATCTGATCTTCTGCATAGTGCAGGACACTTCTCACATAATATACTAAAATTCAGTTATAGGAATTCTTGCATAACTTTACTACATAGAATCATAGAAACATAGAAATTATTCTACATCTTTGAAGGGCATCTAATTTTAACTTAAATATTTCACACATTAAGAGATTGCATTCAAATAATTTAATCTTCTTTATGCAAATACGGATTACATTCTGCAATCATTTGTGTCTGCCAGTCACAAATTGCTAGTTGGACATTTTCAGATAATGATGAAATAAATAACAGAACCACTGGTAGGTAACTGAATGGACTAAACTTCTCTACATGTGACACAACTGTCCTAAATTTGTACACATCAGCGTTCAGGCTCATAGAACTGATGGCTGAGATCCAGCTGACCTCCTTCTGCTCTATAGTCCAGTCTAAAACAGGACTCCTGCCTACACAAGATCAAGTCAGCCATGGCTCACTCCAGCAAAGTCTTAGACTCATAGAATCACCAAGGTTGGAACAGACCTCCATCTCATCCAGTCCAACTGCCCACCTACCACCAACATTTCCCCACTAAATCATGTTCTTCAATACAACATTTAAATGTTTCCCAAATGGGAATGGTAACTCAACCACCTTCCTGGGCAGCCCATTCACTCTTTTGGAGAAGTTTTTCCTTACTTCCAATATGAACCTCCCATGGCAACATTTCCTCTAGTCCAACCCCTCTCACATGGGAGAAGAGGCCAACCCCCACAATTAATACTAGACTTTTGTTTAATACCAGTTTTCTGCTCCATTTTCTCAAGATTTCTTTGAAATGGAAGGATCCAAAACACTGGCTGTTACATTGCAGATTTGGCCTCAGTAACGTCAGGTAGAAAGGAATGACTACTTCCTCCAGCCTGCCAGGCACATTTCCCCTTCTGCTGCTCACTGAGAGCTTTGTTTCAGCTATGATGAGAATCTACTGCTAACTGAATGCAACCTGCTGCCTCCCAGGGCTGCTGCACAGCCAGGTGGGACCCACGGGTGCTGCTGTGCAGGGTTACTCTGTACCTGATGTGGAAATTCACTGAAGTTTCCATTGGTCCAGGTATCAAGTTTTCAAGATGCGATTGGACTGAAGCTCTGTCAATCAGTGTAGCAGTAATTTGCAATCGTTGACAGATTGGCAGAATGTGTGCATTTTGTGGTTTTGCCAATACAGGGGGGAAGATATGGGAAAATTGAAAAAATGCTATAAACTGTATGCCATGCTTCCTTTTAAATCTACAAAAAACAGCCCATTTGCTCTTTTCCCACAGACTTTATTCTTTCAACTATCATTTTACAAAAAATGCTTAAATTTTATAAATATGAAATTCTCCAGATTCTCTTTTGGAAAGGAGCAGCATTCCAACAGAACTGAAGTCCTCTTTTATCAGTATACAAGCAAGTCTGCTGAGAGTCATTCCTGCACGAAGAAACAGTGAAATCCTATTGCCATGCTGCCTTAAAGCAATCTCAACTTGAAACCTGATTAAAGAAATGACTTGAATTATACCATCCCACCAGTTTATCAAAATGTATTAAATATATATGTATGTATGTAGTTTTCACTCCCTTTACAGTAGTACTAGTCATTCTAAGTAGTTAAGAAGCTGAATTATGTGGTGCACAGCAGACTGAAAATACTTCACATGCTTTCCTTGGAACACGCTGAAGGACACAGCAGATAGGACCTGGCACAGTACATTTATGCTTAGTCTTCCAAAAATGTGTTGCATTATCTCTCTCTTTCAGCATGAAGAATTAAAAAGAAAGACTAAAGAGAGACAGGAAAGAAAAAGTGAAGAGTTCAATGTTGTCAGCTGCCATCCAAGATGAAAAATAATCTTATTCTGATTCCATTTCAGAGCTGTCACACTTGAGATATCAAGGTCTTTGTGCTGGGGGAAAGGCAAGAAGCCAAATGTTAACTTGCTTACCAACTATTGAGTGTTTGAAGGAAATGTGCTGAGTTGCTGCTAAGCTGGAACATTTGAAAATGGTGTGTGGCATGGTTGGACACCCCTGTGTTTGGCATCAATGTTAATGACAAAGATGTTGGCTCCCAAACTGCCTGCGTATTCAAACCGTGGCATGATTTCCTGCTTTCCATACTAAATACCTCCTCACGGTGCACCTACTGCAAAAGGAGTTAGCTGACTACTCCATAGAAGAAAAAGCTCTCCGGCTGCAACTATAATTGGAGAAATAAAGCAAATTTTGAAGGGTTCAATATTGGAAGGCTTGCAAGAAGTTAGATAGTTCTGCTACTGGCTTCAATTCTACCAGCATCTCATCTGGAGTCCAGCATCTTTTAAAGATTAGACTGAACAATCTATGATGTTTATGAACAATTTATGAGCAATCCTCTGTAAACAGGCATTGGTTCATACTATTGGTGATAGGTGGATGGTTGGACTGGATGATCTTAGAGGTCTTTTCCAAGCTTAAGGATTCTGTGACATGCTGAAAACACATTCTCTAAAAATCTTATAATCTTGAAATTCTCTGAGAATTTCCACTATCCGAAGATTTCTGCTACGTAAAGGAAAAAAGTAGCTTTCCAATGATCACCTGAATTGGTTAACAAAAGAAAAAGGTGCTTCATGAGTGAGCATTTGCAAAGATTAATCTCACTCAGAGTTTTATACAGAATATAAAAACGCCACTTGGGAAAGATCAATAGCTTTTGTTACACTAAGCTTGATTTGGCTATAAAGCACAGACACACGGGAGGTTTTTATCATTTTTACCCACCTCTTATAGAACATACCATACATTCTGCAGTAACCATTAATCTGAACAAACCTGCATTACACAGAAGGCCTTTGATGTAACACTGTTTATGAAAGCTCACTTGAGTGCAAACTTCCTCGAATCTTCGTTATTAAAAGAAAACACGAGGTCTTTCTCAGACAGACAAAGATGATTTCTATTTTAATAGAGATGTCCTGCTGTGGATGGTAACAAATACAGATCAAAGTAGGCTTTAAAACAATCACGATATTTTCTGTTTAGGGACAAAAGAAAGAATTCATTTGATGAAGGACATCTACAGCATGCTAATTAGTCATCTGAAGTTCTTTTAGTCAAAAAGATAATAAGGTACTTTCAAAGACCAACTTCTTCCTGAAGCAGACGTTAGCAATAGGTCAGATGAATCACATCTGTGAATTTCTCAGTAGTTCATTAACTGTGGACATCAGTGATGGAACCCTTACGTTACAGACGTGCATGAAACGCCGGATGAGCCCCGTGACTGAAGGATAGCTTTGCCAGCAGAGCAACACAAAAGCCAAGTCCAACGAATGACTCAGTAAATTTGGTTCCTGCTCTGCTCTCGAAACCATATAACAAAGGCAGCTTTGTACTCTGGGCGTGTGTCAACTCTCTCCATCTTTCTTTAAGTATTTAAAAATGAAAGCTAACAGAGCAGATAAGTAGCAGGAAGGGAGCTGGCAAGACGGTTTAAGATTATGTAAAAATTTCAAGGGAATCCTAAAGAACGAAAGCAAATGGAACCTTGTAGACAATAACAAAATTAATGGAATAATTCCCAGTAGTCACAATCTCACTGCTTGAGGAATAAATAACAGTGACCTCCTTATAGGAACTCACCACTGCTCTAATATTTCCCTTTGAACATATGCAAAATCTCCACATACTGTATTTATTTGAATCAGCTCCATATCACATCCAAATTCCTTGTCTAAATTTATTACTGTGAGTCTGAAATGTGGAGTTGGAACCAGCAAACGAAACATTTCCAGTTCATGGGATACCTTTGATTTCTGCAGGAAAATATTTTTTTCTGTTACTGTAAGCATCATCATGAATTTTCTAAAAGCATGCATTACATTTACAGCTATCTTCTACCAGAGCTTTCCAAAAACGGTAAAACATTTTGGGATAAACGATGTTACCACACTTAAAAAGTGATGTGGGATTTATGAATGTATGAAAAAGACTGAACTTCCCTCACTTTTCTGATTGGGGACACTGTAACACCTTTCTGTGGTTTCCATCTGGCTGTACATCAAAACCTTTACATACCAGGTTAATATTAGGATACTTTTATGTCTTCTGGAAAGCATTCTTCCAAACACTTCTCCTGACTCTTTACTCATTCATGGATGAGGTTAAGCTCAGCATCTTACAAGAAAGGCATTCAGTCATCAGACTGAGCATCACCGCATTGCCCACAAGATGCAAACAGCAAGGCACTCCCTTCTGTATGATGAGATTTACATTTTGTCCCAAATTTACATCAACATCAGTGACAGAATCTGTTTAAAAATAAAACATTTGTGGAGGTTCACATGTAAGTAAAAGGAAAAGGAAAAAAAAAAAAATTAGAGTATTTCTTTTAATTTTATGACCAGAGATACAGATAGATGATTAACAAAAGTGCAGATAGATAAAAATATTCTTTAAAATGCGTGTTTATTTAATATTTAAAGTGGATTCTCACAGTTATTATACTATGCATCACTTGAAGAAAATCCCTAAGTACCTCTCATCCTGATAATGTTTCCCCACCATTATCAATAGATTTGGTTTTGTACCCACTTTAGGCACAGACACTTGCATCCAGAGCAGGAAATCACAGAACCATAGACTGGCCTGGGTTGCAAAGGAGCACAATGCCCATCCAATCCCAACCCCTGCTGTGTGCAGGTCGCCAACCAGCAGCCCAGGCTGCCCAGAGCCACATCCAGCCTGGCCTTGAATGCCTGCAGGGATGGGGCATCCACAGCCTCCTTGGGCAACCTGTTCCAGGCCACTAATTTACTAATGAATCTATTTCATTAATTACAAGGATAAGCAGAATTTAGATTTAGCTCATCCATTTTCCGTGAAAAATCCAAATGTGGAAACTATTACGATGAATTTATTTAAGAAGTGCATTCACAACTTTCTATGACTACATGAAGGTGTGAGTAAGCAGACCCTAAAAAATCAGGGTATTTTATTGTTGTTTTTATTCATTGTGATATCATTCATGACAGTAGGAGCAGAATCTGGGCCAGAATGAATGCTTCATTAGTCAAATGTTAATGACCATGTGATGCTTGTTAATTAACTACACACAGTACTCCACGCTGCTATTCATTACTGTTTCTCAATTTTTTAAAATAATAGCTCACAGTCTTTTTGTGAGCACTGTCTCTGCTATATAAATGAGAATTAGGGTCATAAAATGACTATTTTCCCAAAAGCAGTGTTTGATTGCTCACGAGCTTCTCTTTTTTCCTTGACTTCCTCTTTACTTTTTCTAATGTAAGAAATAAAAGGGAAGATGCTGAAGTTCCAGGATTTGATAAGACGATTTCGCTTTTGGAAGCAAGTTAATTTGAACCATCAGCTAATTTAGAACAATCTATTTAGTTAGGACCTTACACCAGGCCTAGCGATAAATGAACCACAAAATTATGAAGCGTTTACACAAAACCAAAGAAACATATGCTGTCATTAATTCAAAACAATCACCATCATCCAAAGTCACTCCAGGAGTTCTCTTAAAATGAACATCCCTATTGCCTCCTCCTCCAAAATAAAAACTATCTCAAAACACATGCTTCTAAATTGAATAGAACTTTCAATAGCACTTAAACCGATGCCTTACAGTTTATTTTGCACGAGAAGTTGAACTGAAATGTTCTGACCAAGCTTTTAGTGGTCAGGAATTCTGAAGATTTTGATTTGTTAACAACATTTGCCAGCTTTCCTTGGGCTGGTGAAGAGTGAAGGAATATTTTGAGACTCTTTCAAGGCTGAAATTCAAAGTGTAACTTACCGGCTTGTGAAAAGATTTGTAAATATATGCCAACAGCTTTTACTGCCTGACCTGTAGAAGTTCCACACCAGCAAACACACAATGTTTTAAAGGCAATCTTCCAATGAATCGTATTTGAAATAATCTTGGCCATTTTGGTGCAAAACAAACCAGCTAACATCTTGTTTTTTGGAGCCCTCGTGAGTCAATTCTCTTTAGCAGAATAAAAAGGTCCTACACATGCTGGTCTCCTGTCAGTAGCACTGCTTGTTCAATCCACTACCATGGACTCTTCATGTGTGTGTAGGAATGACAATAGTTACGACAGGATTTTTGTCTTTAATTTTGAGATTAGGGAATGGGAGCAAAGAGCATCTACTGTGTGTGGATTCATTACCATAAGCTTTACTGACCATTTATCCCGTTTCCTAAGGAAAACAAAAAACTCCCACCACGTTCCTATTAAAAAGCAATCAGATTTGGTATGCTGGTGACACTTTAAAGAGTACATTATGTGGGAAAACAAAATAAACATTTAACCTGGCAAATGAAAGTGAATTTGGGTTTTGACATACTTGGCAGGAAGGAAGAATTATATTCATGTCAAGCATGCAGAAAAGCTAATATAATATTTAAATATTTGCTTAACTAATATAGAATTTAAGACAACACGTTAGAAGAAACATTTTTTGTAAAACATTTTATACCTTTTCAGTACAGGATACTCTCCAGAAGTAATATATGTTCAGCTCAAATTTCAGACATCTGCAGCCTTTGTTGCACATTCCATTCACTTGTCAAGTGGGAAAGTCTTCGTATTCTCCTGACAAGTCACTATTTATACTTTCGAGATAAAGGCAGTTCTTGTACCAATGGTTTCAGCTGATAATGAATCTATGCAGCCTTTCAGAGAAGCAGCCCTTGAGAATCAGAATCTTACAAATATTGATATAATGAGCTAATGTTAACACTATTTCAGCTAAATCCTGCAGTACTCTGCTCCCGTTCAATATTTTACACGTGCAATTGTTTAAAGCTCCTTTGGTTTACAACGGGACGTAATTCATTGACAAAGACACTAAGATCACCCAGAAGGTATCTGAACGTTGCAGGTCAGTGATTGCTGACATTCTGAGTGACACATAATAATTTAGCTCAAACTCATACTTTGTGCTGCATGAATGGAGCACCCAGATCTGCATTTTACCAAACCCTGATAACAGAGTCACAGAACCATACAATGGTTTGGGTTGGAAGGGACCTCAAGGATCACGAAGCTCCAACTCATCACCAACTCATGCAGGGCCACCAACCTCCCCATTTCACAGCAGCCCAGGCTGCCCAGGGCCCCATCCAACCTGGCCTCCAACACCTCCAGGGATGGACGGGGCATCACAGCCTCTCTGGGCAGCTGTTCCAGCACCTCACCACTCTCACAGCACACAACTTCCCCCTGACATCCAACCTCAATCAGATAGAAGGATTCTGGGCAATAGCTGCAGCTCCAGGAATATTTAGATGCACTGTCTAACTATGTGCCTAATGGATGTTCCCTTAGAGCTGTAACTCTGAATTTCTACTAGCTTCAGATATCCACAAAAATCAAAGTTACTCACATGCTGGAATTAGAACTGACGATGAAGTTGGGTGTACAACTGTCGGAACGAGTAAGAGTATTTTAGAACTCTTCTTTCATGAAAACAGTTTATTTTTTTCTCATTTGGAAAGAGATGAATGATGAGAAAATTCTAATTCTAAATTGCTTACATAACGATACCATAATGATTAGACCCAACATTAATCTTTATTGTAACCGTATGCTTTAGATATGTGTTATTTTAAAGACACCTGAAAGGAATTCATTCAAACTTAATCTGATTTGTAAATTTAATTAGGAATCATTAACTCAACTGCTAAGATCTTCAGTTCTTGCAAATTAGCACAGCTCCTCTGAGTCCCATCTTAAGACAGAAACCACTGTTTATTTCACATCAGTAATTAAAAGCGATATAGAGTGCTCAGGCCATAAAACATAAACAAAAAGGGCTGCTTTGGGGAATTTGACCTTCAATCTTCCTAATTTGCAGAGCCTGCTATGCAAATGGTTGTGCTGCATTAATAACACTTCTGCACATAGTATTCATTCATTCAGCCAGCCTGCTAGACATAAATATAACAAGAGACCGTTCTCTGCACATTGTTAAAATGGGTTGCAATCAAATCTGTATTCAAACCAAATCAAACCAAAAGCAGCAGCATAGGCTGGTTCCATGTCAACTAGCTATTAACAAAGGAGAAAAAATAGAGTATGTTTTTAAATACAGAAATCTACCTTTTTCATTCTACTTTTATTCTGCAGTTAGCCAAAGGATTTTAAAGTGCACAAAGGCTTGAAATCTAGAGATTTAGCAAGAGACAGCCAGGATCCTACTACTGAGATATCCTACTCTTCAGAATCAGTTATAAAGAGTTAGAATGCATGGCACTGTTCACACTGATATTCTTATTAGTAGTCACTTACAGGTGTGTCAGTTTAACCTCAAAATGAAAAGAACTGAATTTTGGAAATGTCAAAATGCATTCACGTATAAAAGGTTTTCTCTTATGTAGATTTTATTGTAGGTTCAGATTGAGTAAAATAAAATCATTGGGGTTCTTCCTTTGTAAGGAGTGGCACGGTGAACCAAATGTCTACAGGAAAAAAATGAATAAATGAATGAATGAATAAATAAATTGCAAAGCCCTTAATTACAAAATAATAGAAAAAACTCTTCTTTTCAAAGTCACAGAGTCATAGAATCATAGAATCACATAGAAGGTTGGAAAGGACTTACAAGATCATCTAGTTAAGTACAAAATACTGCACTTAACAACATAACGCAATGGATGCGAAGAACAACAACTTCAGTAGTGAGATTTGGAAGTGGAACTGGGAAGACTGAAGTCTATTCATTATTAAGGTGCTTGTAGTAGAGTAATGCTATCATAATTTGGCACTGATTACTTGACCAAGCTTTTAGAAGCTGCTGTGGATTCTCATGCCATCATATATCTTGTGGGAGAAAATTTAATCCCGACTGGTGGTCGCTTGGCTTCTTTAGGGTTCCTGAGTTTTCCTGACACTTTTAGAATCACATCCAGTATTCATCAGAGATGCTGGCATCACATCATTGTTTTAGTCTCTTTAAAATACAACATATGTTAACAAGGTTAGCAGTCACCTCGCTAATATATTTCTTCAAATACCTGAGCCAGCATTTAGACCTCCAACCTTGGGGTACAGCAAGAGTTAACTCCCAATTTAAGAAGGGTGTGATTAGTAGCTGAAGATTTGCTTGAGTTCCGATTTTCAGATGTGAAATTAATAGCTGATGATACGAGCTGACAGCTAATACATGTACAGTAAACAGAAGAAGACAATATTTCCGAGCGGATGTAGAGTACGTGTTCCACTTCTAAGCTGTTTGATATGGTCTTTGCAAGGAGGGAGGACTCGATACCAGATGCTCTATGTTCTACAAGGTTTTTTTGCAGATGCCTGCAGCCTGAGAAAATCAACAGTGCTTTGAATAATGCTCCTAGTAAAAGCATCCTCTTGTCAGAGTCACTGTATGATATAGGATCTGAATCCCACACAAGTGGATGAACTGATGTTAAATAATACCATCTGACCATGGTAGGAGAAGTTCCTAGTAGGTCTGATAAAGCTGTGGAAATGGCTGTCAGCCCTGGGAAATAAAATCCAGCTCCCTGACGAAGACTCTCCATCCTTCCTTCATTCGATCAAGTGGAAAACCAAATGTAATGATTGCTTCCTAAGTTCCAGTTGCAAAGTTTCAACAGCACTTAACAGCACTACCTTCGGCCCTTACGCATGCTGCCAAAGAACAGTCTGAAAACAAATGCTCAAGCTAGGAACTCCTTGAGAATAAAACACATACACCAAGGTGGTTTTGATATTACTAATTTATACCATTTTCTTGTAGCTTTTGATGCAGTTTCTTGTAGAATACCTGAAGTAAATCAGCGTAAGCCTCTAGCGCACTGGATGTGATACAGATGACAAAGGACTTCTAGCAGCCTGTTGCTACCTGCACACAGAGGTGAGAAGAGCTACGACTGAGCCATAAATCCAACAGGTCAAGTGAGAACATTTTTTCTGTCAAAAATAAACTTGCGGCTCCCAACTTGATACAGATCTGCTGAAGTTACACAAATCCATTTCTAGAATTTACTCTCTATGCAAAATTGGAATATTTTCTAGTGATAATATTGTGGTCTTGTCTCCCCTGAAAATACAGATCTGGTTTTGGATGTGCTTTGCCAACCCACAGTGACAACAAGGTTTGATTTTTGCTATTTTGAAGCCGGCTAAATGTAAACCCCCAGACTATTCAAAGGGTCAAATGCTGATCTGAATAATATTAGCAAAGATTTAAGCTCTGCACGTTAAGCTCCATGAGGACTTTATGTTGAGCAGCTATCTGAAAAACAGAACTGCTACAGTTTTTGTGAGCACCCAAATTAAAACAGTCTCTTCTGATTCACTGTGAAAGTGCCTGATTGTGCAGGGATCTCCATTTCCAATCAAAGACAGTAGAGCAGAACGAAAAGAAAGGAGATAATATTTAATGTCGGAGGGACAAAAGATACAAGCGACTCACATAAAGGGCATTTTTCTCTCTTTCATAGAGTTAACTGCACTAGATTATGTGATGGTTGGACTAGACCATCTTAGAAGTCTTTCTGAACCGGAATGCTTCTGTGTCTCTGTGATTTCCTCTGCTGCACTGTTAGGAATGCTGTGGGTCTGTTTTTAGTGGATTGGGTGAGTATGCATCTCACTTTACAACATGTAGGGCTTAATTACATTACCATTGCAACAGACACTTATGCTTAAATCTCACTGCTTCTGATTCCATCGCTGCTACACGTGTGAAGCTATCACTGACTGCAATTTTGCACAGCAGCTAGATCATATTCTTATGGAAGAATACAGCAAGCAACATTCTAGATAAAATAAACCACAAGACTGAAACAAAATGAAAGACAGAAAACCCTGTTTCTTGTATACATTAAAAGTCTATTCCAGGAAATACCAAGCAGTTACAGATTGCACATAGTGCAGAAGCTGGAACGTCCTATTCCACACTACCTAGATTTTAAAATGTTTTTTACAAATTTGATATGGTTTATCTTTTATGTGTTTTATAAAAGCCTTCTTATATTTCTACTCCACCTGCCACTTTAATTTCCTAAATGGGAAAATTCAAAATAGAACCACAGAATTGTAGAAAAATTTACACTAGAAAAAAAGCTTGGGATCTTTCCAATAATACCTGCTTTCAACCCTCTGCTCCAAACAGGTCCAGTCAGTTCAGGTGACTCAGGACCAGTCGAGTTTGGAAAATCTTCTAGTTGAATATATTCTCCAAGTCTTCAAGTTCCTCAATTCCTCTGATCAGCCAGGTTCCATTTTTGACCAGATTTTTTTTTTTTTTTTTTTTTCCAATTATGTATCTGTCCAAATTCTAGAAATCAAGATATATGAAGAGCAGCTGAGGGACTGATGTTATTCAGTCTGGAGAAGAGAAGGCTGAAGAAAGACTTCATGTCTCTCTACAACTACATGCCTAGAGGCTGAAGGAAGGAAGGGATGGTGATAGGCCACAAAGAAAAGGCCTCAAGCTGCACCAGGAGTTTAGGTTGGGTATTGAGAATAATTTCTTCCTGGAATGGGCTGTCCAGGGAAGTGGTGGAGTCCCCATCCCTGAAGGTGCTTAAGATACGTGCAGACATGGCACTTAGGAACAGGGTCGAGTGGTGAGCTCAGTTGATGGTTGATTTTGATGGTCTTAAGGGTCTTTTCCAACCAAAATGATTCTGGGATTCTGCACTTTATCTCTTGTCTTGTCACCAGCAATAACATTCCCTGTTAGTGTTTTTTTTTTTGTCTTCAGGCTGAACAAGCATTTTCTGTCAGCTTCTTGTTATATGCCAGGTCCTCCAGCCCCCCAGACCCTCTGCCAGACTGGCTTCAGTTCATCAAAGCCCTTCTTGTTCTTGGGAGCACAAAACTGGACACAGATTGCCAAAGAATAGGGAAGCATTATTTCCTTTGACCTGCTGGCTCACCTCTGGCTAGCACAGCCCAGTATGGGGCTAGCCCACAAGCTGTACGTGTGCATGGGGTTACTGCATCCCGTATTTGTCTTTGCTGAACTCCACGAGGTTCCTGTCAGCTCATTTCTTTAGTCTGTCAACAGAGTCCTTCTGAATGGCAGGCCTGCTTTCCAGAGATTTGATTCAGTATTTACTCAACACACTGTGAATTACTGCTTTTATTTGGCTTATAAGATCCAACAGCTAATCATTTTTTAGTTTAATGCATAACGAGGAAGAAATTATTCAAGACAATGCAATGCACTGGGAGGTCGCTACACTGGTTAAGAAATTTCCTGTGCTTTTGTTTAATTCCTTGCCTGTGAAATTTACATGGAAATCTCTTAAAACTAACATCACATTCATAGTCATCAAAACTAACATCACTTTGTAGTCATCAATTGCTCTTTCAATACTAACATGACATCTGCTCTAAAAATCTTCCACAGGATCATATCTTAGCAGCAGTCTAAATACCAGGTTGCAAGCATGGTCCTATCAGAACAAACTCTGAAACCACAAACGCTAGTATTTCCAATTAATAAAAATAGTATTTCTAATATACCTCTTCATTAAATAGGAATAAATGCTGTCTTACTGACCCTAATCTTAGGCAACAGATTATGAATCTGTAATGATACCTAAACTTTACCGTGAATGTAGGTGAGGAGGAGCCAAGTTTCTTGTTGGTCTAACCAGCGTGGAACTTGGTGGCTTGGCAAATGAGAACTGAGAATGAACAGAACTTGCCACTTCACAGCTAGGTGATATGCAGTGAAATCCTGTGATTTCTGAGGTTTCAGACTGGAACTTATCCAAGTTGATGATGATACAAAGATAGTGTATTAATTCTTGATTTCTTTGCTTAAGTGCTTCTCTTTGATGAACGTTCACAAAATCCTATCTGAATTCAATCAAATATCAAAGGCAGTAGAGACCAGAAAAGCTTGCAAAATGACTCTGCTGGGGAGAAAAACTGTACTAGTGATCAGAAGATAATAGGAACACCACCACAACTACAAAAGGACAAGAGTGAAGATCAAATGTACCTAAGGAGGGACAGACCAAATCTCCACGTGTCCCAGGCACAAATAGTAGCTTGCTGAGGAGGCTTAGGAAATAACTGCAGGACAACAAGACAAGCTTATCGTGATTCTTTCCCTGAGCAGCTGAACCAGAAGATGGTGATCTTTGGCTCAAGCACTGCCTTAACCAAATGCTGCATTTTTATATTCAATAGCCTTTAACAGATATTTTTTTCCCCATTAAGTTGTGCAATACAATACATTTGAGCTCGTTTTTGCTATATTCAGCTGGAATGCAGCCTGAAAATGACTTCCAGTGTTCCTCTATCCTGTCTGTATGGTGCAAGTTGTGGATGGAGTGGCTATTATGATACACTGCTTGCCCACCCTGCTAGCAGAGGATAAATGCCAAATTAAAAGAAAGGGATTCTTAGTAATTCTGTAGGAGGCATTAGCAGGGCTGACCCATGCACATGATTAGAGGTAGGTTTCAGATCCTGGCTGGGATAAGCACTGTCATTCTCTGAGAAAATACACAAAATGAAAACAGGGGAAAAAAGGAGATTCTCTCTGCTGTACCTTCCAAGTCCAGAAATAGCAGATAAATGAACCCTTGGATATATTACAGCTGGCACTACCACAGGTGGAGAGGCATATCTCAAGACTCCTATGGAGGAAGCAGGTCAACATCCTTTCTCTGACACTGTCTTGTGGATGTTCTCACCTATCTGCGAGACACAGGATGAATTTCAGAGCCTTCCCTCAACTGCAGAAGTTGAAATTGAACACCATTAAAATCCCATAACCATCCTTCCTTTGTTGCCTTCATTTGTGCAAAGAGTTTGTTCCCCCCCAGTGAAGGCTTTTTGTGATATGAACCCTTAAAGGGAAAGAGACAGATATCTGGGAGCCCTGACAGCAGCCAGTTGCTCGAGACCCAGGATGCCCCTTCACCAAGCAGCTTTGCAGGCAGCAGCTACAGGACAGCCTGTTTGGGAAGCTCTCTGCCCCAAATATTGGGTCTTGGTATGCAGGTTTCAGTCTCTGCCTTCACAACTGTACCGGCAAAACTTTTCCCTGCAACACGCGAGAATTGGGAATGCCCAAGAGGGTGAGTTGTAAAAGCTGGTTTGAAAAGCTCACGTAATTGCATTCCTGTTTTGCTTCCATGAAGTTTTCTTCTGAGTTTTGTGAACCCTGCGCAAAGCAGTCTCAAAAACAGACTTAAGTGATTCTAGAAAGGAACTTTGTAAGGATTTTCTCCATCCCTGGAGGTGTTCAAGGCCAGGTTGGATGGGGCCCTGGGCAGCCTGGGCTGCTATGAAATGGGGAGGTTGGTGGCCCTGCCTGTGGTGGGAGGTTGGAGCTTCATGATCCTTGAGGTCCCTTCCAACCCATTCTATAAGGAACATGTATGTACATATGAAAGATATGCCACAAAAAGGCTCAGAGACCTGAAAAAAATAACTTTTTTTTCCCCCCCAAATCATCAAGAAGCACTTCTGTGCTGCACAGGTGATGCAGTCCTGGCACTGCTCTGGAGCAGAGCGGGACCAGATGAACCCAGAGATCCCTTCTACCTCCACCTTGCTGTGATTCTGTGAACCTCAGAAGTACAAACCATTATCAGCACTGATTTGCTTAATTGCTTTAAAGCCTTACAGCAATTTCAGTCCCCTACCACCAATGGGACCTTTGTTAGAATTCAACGTCACTCCTTGCTCCCAGTTCTCCCAGGTTCACATACACAATAACTGTGTTGTAAGCACAGCTATATGGTGACGAGAATATATGAGTAACAAACCCGTTAAATACAAGATCACAAATAAACATGGTATTAAAATACACTTAGAGAATGTTTCTTTAGTCTTACATTTGGCTCCTAATCAAATGCTGTGTGGAAACACTGTTTGTATGTATGCGTGTCTACTTTTAATTATAGATATAAATAACATATATATATATATATATATATATAAATAAACTTTCTTTCCAAAACTTAAGTTAAAACACAGTCGTTTGGGTGTCAAAAATACAAAACACAACAGCTCAGAACTTTCCTGTTCCTATGAGAAAGCAAACAGTGGCAAAAAAAAAAAAAAAATACCCAAATCACTAAGAGACAGAAGAGCAAATAACACCTTGCCCTCCCAGCACAACTGCCTAAGTTTGCAGTGTGAGCAACGCTCACTAAAATGCTCTAAAACCAACAAAATTTTCCCAGGACTGAAGACCCAAACAAATGCTACACTTCACGTAACCATAGCAATAAACCCCAAGGTGAGAAAATCCTAATAATCTCATGTTTGTAGCACTGCAAAAAGTCTATTGATATCATTGACTATAAGACAAATTCTTTTCCATTTGGAAGCTTTTTCCAACTCCAACAAGAATGATGCAGTATTTGCAGACATAGATAATTTGGAGAAACAAGTCCTGTTTACATTCTGTTCACCTCTAACCAATCCAACCGTTTCCAAAGACAAATTGCATTTTCCCAGTATTCCAAACATTCCTGAGCAGTGTGTAATCACAGAAACCATTAAAACCAGCAGGCTTATTTTTACGCTGGATAATGGTCACCAACACTTTGATGCCCAGACAGCTAATTTACATTTGAGACGCTGCTCGTTTAACTAGCTTTGCACTCACCTGGAAACACTGAATTGATACAGATAAATTAATCCCCCCTCTGTTTGGATTCCTAACTTTGAGGAAGTCTCTTTTGCCATATTAAAAAACATTGCTCAGAGAACTGATGTGCTTTTTTTCTTGATTGATGTTTCACATACACTCCTTTAAATCTTAGCATCTATCTACACCAAAAGAAGCAGGAGGTCTATAGGGAGCTGGTGTTGACCTTACTGTCTAGTAGATGTCTACTTTACAGCACTCTTTTCTTCCTATCATCAAGATCAGGCTGCATGCTCAGAACTTCTCTCTCCAGAAAGAGCTACTCGAAAAAAGCAACAGAAGAACTCTTCCTGACACCCAGTGAGACTCCTGCAAATATGACTTCAATGGTTTTGAACAACAGCAGACAAACCAAAAGCATTTCTCTCTCTTAACTAAGAAAGGAACCTCCCCTGGATTGCTCCTCTCTCACTTCTGAGCACAACAGCAAGCCTAAACACCTCAGACAGTTAAACTTTGAGACACGTGCAGTGCAGTGAAATTCAGTTCAACTTGTAGCACGGCTGCTTAAGGGAGAAGGAAATCCGGGCCTCTTCCAGCACTGTTTCAGAATCTTTTGTCCCACAGCATGAACTTCCCTCCTCCTATCTGAGTACCCTTCCAAGTCACTTCTCAAATCCAAAGCAACTCCTCTTATTTGGCTTGGACACACAGGTGTACAACTGGCTTACAATTAAGGCTGCAACTGTCTAGTCCATACGAAAACACTTCTTACAACATAAGCCTTTTAAAGGTATTGATTTGTCCATTTGTGTCGTGCCACTGGAATCCATTAGTCCATTTGTGACATTGTTGGGTAAAGAACAAGGACACATTTTCTACCCCTTTTTTAAAAAAAACTTTTAGTCTTAAAATGTAAGGCTGTGACACAGGTTGATGGTGTAAATGATGGAACAGGTGCAAGCTGTGATTCTGTATGCAAACCAGGAGGAAATAAACTGATGACAGATCTGTTTTTAAAGATAGCATTGGGACATGAGGTCAGTATGGTGGTGATGGGTCGGTGGTTGGACTAGATGATCTTAGGAATCTTTTCCAGCCTTAACGATTCTATGATTCTACTTTGTAAGCATAAATACTTCATAGAATCATAGAATGGCCTGGGTTGAAAAGGACCTCAAAGACTACCTGGTTTCAACCCCCCTGCCATGGGCACGGTTGCCAACTACCAGACCAGGCTGCCCAGAGCCATGCCTTTTCCCATCCCCAAAATGCAAGCCTTCTCTTCTAATACTTCTTTTTCATCTTCCACAGTCAAAATCTGGCCAGGACAATAGCAGAACAGTCACTGACAACTCAGAAGATCCCTGCAAGATGAGTATATCCAGAAGAGCCACAAGAGCTATGGAGCCCACTGTGATGAATATACAAGTATCTGTTCAGTAGAACACCTTTGTAGACTGCACTATGAGTCCTTCAGTGATTGCAGTGGAAGATGAGGCAATTAGCTGATATGCAAACACCCAAAAGAAATTGGAACGTTTTCATCAGCAGCTAAATCTTACCCCAAAGAATATTCTTTCACAGACTGCAGCTGTTAAAATCGAAGGAGGTTGAGTGCTTATAAACAGTGATTCTAAAAATTAATAAGATTAGATTCAGACACAATACTGCAAGATAAAAGTTGTTCCCTTAACCAAACGTTAGATTCTGTCTTAAAATGCAGTTTCTGTCAAAAATAATGTGAAATCTGTGAAAATAATCCTTTATGAAGAAACAGAAGAACAAATTTATCATCAGAAAATTATGTATCAAGAAAAACGTGCTACGAGAAACAGTGACCTCATGCTTAGCAACATAAAACTTATTAGTTTGTCTTCTGACATGCAGTTTCTATTAAATATGTGTTGTCTGTACAACAGCACTAATCTTTCCATATGGGCTTTAAATCAAATTCCAGTTTGTTATTGATACACTCTGCATGAACAGATACTCCCTAAAGAGTAATGACCGCACACAGCACTTACACTGGCATAATTTTTGTCAGTGAAATGAGTGTTGTGCTATTAGAAGGCCTCAAAGCTCTTTCTAAATCACTTCCTGCTTATTTTCTTTGTACATCTTTCCCAAATTAGTACAACGAATTTGAGTCATTCAACACCATCTTTTGGATCCTTGCTGAGCATTAGAGCTCATCCTTGTGGTTTTTTTTTCCCCGTTGAATTGTGCCACCAAGTTTAAGTTTGTCTCAACTGAAAAATGCCAGGTCCTCGTCCCAGCTCCAAGGTAGCAGTGGAGCATCCTGCATCCTGCCTGGACCTTCCATCATGGCCCATCACAACCACACAATGGCAGGATCTCCTGTCCCAGGCTAACTTCCAAACCGTACCCAGGATTCCCTTAGCACAGTGCCCGGGTCAAAGTGTGAGCACACAGAACATTTTTCATATATTCCATATAATGACAGAGTCAGTTTTTCATATTCCAGTGTGAACAGATCTTCTTGGTCACTGTCTAATTTACTGCTGTAGATTTAAAGAGAATCACAGAACTATAGAATCCTTACAGTTCAGAAAGTCCAACTGTACACCTACCACCAGTATTGCCCACTGTGTTAAGAAGGGATTCAGTTGAGCCCTCTATAACTTCTGGTTGGCCAACTTGATGCCCACAGCTTAGTGCTGCATGGAAGTTTTGCCATTATTTGCCATCCCCATTTCAGCTAATTCTCTGCTGCACGAGCTAACTGGATGTGGAGTCAATTTCCAAAGCTTTCAGGGTTTTACACAACTTTCCATGCTGTAGAACTACAAACTATTAACTCAATTAAATACTTAATTGTGCTCATAAATGTGGAGAGAATACACCTTCCCTGCTAAGAAACAGGAATAGATACTGATTGTAAACTCGGAACCTCCTCGTTCTCAGTTTTGTAATAACATGTTTGACACTTCTCCGATCGTCAGTTTTGTTGTTACTGGTGTTGGGGAGATTTTGAATCGTAGCTAATGTCTGGAGCTCTGAAAGATACAAACAAGTAACTGACTTTCCTTAATTCAATACATAAATTAAGGAGAGAATCATACAATCATTAAGGCTGGAATAGAGCTCCCTGAGCCCAACCCAACCCACCCCCACCATTCCCACTGACCACGACCTCAGTGCCACATCTCCACAGTTCTGGAACACCTCCAGGGACCAAAACTCCATCACTTCACTGGGCAGCCTGTGCCAATAAATATATAAATGCCAAGTCCACAAAGTCTGCATCATAGAAATAACTATGATTGAAACAGAGTGGATTTTCAGAGTATTATTTCTTACATCTCAAAGTGCACTTAGATGTATTTAAGTGTCCTCTAAAGGCACAAATTAATCATATCTAACGCAGACGAAATCCAAATGGAGCCATTTAACTTCACAAAGGATACATTCCGAACACACCTAATCTTTATTGCCATGTGTTGTGCAATGCACATAGCATACTCCATTTCTGTCTGCTTGGTACAGATTTCTCATTAACAGACATATGATTACAGAGCAGAATTGGAAAAATCACATCCACAATGAACTTACAACAGTAGCATGTAGATGTAATTTTTAAATACCTAAAGTGTTTCTGGTGTTTCTCCACTGTTTATTCAAATTTGCAATGTACTGTGAAAACATTACTGTAGCTACTGCAACTAAATTACTGCTATATAACATCTGAGTGTTGGAAATACATCCCAATGCTAGCACTCAGAGGGACAGATGAATGGTGTTTCTTTCAATCCCAGGGGAACGGAACTGAAATAGAGTATTCACAGTGTGATGCTCCAAGCAGTCCTTTGGACGCCAGTTCAGATTTCAGAAGGGAATTTGTTTTTTCCTGGTAGGGGAGGTATTGGCACCATAAAACAGATGATAAAAAATGGACTTCTAGAGGCTGAGAAAGAAGTCCACTTTGCTGTTCAGTTGACTGAAATTTTAAAAGACCTCTGCTTGATTTTAATAACAGGGCACTGTAAATTCGATAAAGGCTCTCATACATTAATTTAGCAGCGCTGGTGTTCCTGGTCACAAAATGCTGCCAAACATGCAGCAAGTTTTATAGAGACAGGTCCTCTGAGAGGTTCAGAGCAGCAACACAAGGGCACAAATAGCCAAACCTGCACCTCGACCCAAACTGCAAAGTAAGGAAAAATCACAGAATGATAGAATAGCTCAGGTCGAAAAGACCTTAAAGACCATGGAGTCCAACCGCAGCCCAACCATCCCACCCCAACTCTACCAGCCCTCCGCTAAATCATGGCCCTGAGCACCACATCCAAATGGTTTGAAACACAGCCAGGGATGGGGACTCCACCACTTCCCTGGGCAGCCTATTCCAAAATGCAGAGATCTTACTGAACATACACCTTCCCACTGCTCTATTCCAGAGTGAAGCAGTTTGAGACTAACCAGTACAATAAAAACTGCCATTCTGGGCACTGACACTTGTCAAAAAGAAAGCTTCTATGATCTCCACGTGCACAGTTCAACTACGTCTATGAACCAGACTATTTCATTTCATCTGTACCTGTTCTTACTGGGAGGAGCAGCACATCACTTCAGTTTGACTGCTATTTTGAGAGGGCAAAGTACTTACAGTTTTGGAGTGAGACAGCGGTGCTATTATTACTTTTGTTTTGGTTTGCTTTTGTCAGTACAGTTGGATGATTTGCTGCTATTCGTTGCTATTACTGCTCTCGTCATCTGATCAAAATGCATTGACAACATAATCATGCATTATGGAAAAGTAATGTGGATTTTGTTTTTAATTCCTGCCCTTCACTTTTAAGACAAGTTGACTGTCTTTTGCATATTGCTTTTATTACTCTCAGAAATGATCTCTGCTTCAAACTGAAGCTGCAGGATGTATCAGTAAGATCTACATCCAGTCCTAAAGGAATGCCATTTCCTTGTAATGTGACAGCACTAGGGGATGTTGTTCAGACAAAACTGTAGGCCTTTTTCCACCTTTTTTACTGTTTGAAAGTAGCTTGAGGCTTTGCTTACTCCTCTGTGGTACAAAGAGAACAGACCTCACAGAACAGGAAGTGCTCTCATGAAGTTTTAGATCTAATTCCATAAAACGTGTTTTAAAAAATAAATATAAATAATATTTGCTTTTTGTCTCATAACTGAAACCATACTGCTAAACAATAATTTCCTGTTTAGCCCATAATGACATCAGAAATGCATGTTTATCATATGCTTAGGACAAGCTGGCATGATGTTGGCCCAAGGCAACATGAAACTGAAATCATTTGTAGTTGTCCAAACCAAGACAACCACTCACGTCTGAGGTAATCGATACCTAAAAGGACCATTGCCTTTAGGGTCAAGCATACTAATTCCTTAAAGAACACCATTAGAATTTTTTAAGTGTCTACTGGATTTCCTCCCAAACTTAGCATGGACTATAAACTTAGCATTGAATATAATTGACTGCACAAAGAAAATGTGATGCGCTACATCAACCCATCCACTGACAACACAGGAGAACAAACAAGTTCCATAGAACGGCTTAGATTGGAAGAGTCCTCAAAGATCATCAAGTTCCAACCCCTTCTGCTGGCAGGGTTGCCAAACTCTAGATGAAGCACTAGATCAGGTTGCCCAGGGCCCCATCCAGCCTGGCCTTGAACACCTCCAGGACAGGGAATGCACACCCTTCTGGGCAGTCTGCTCCAGCAACTACCCACCCTCTGAGTGAAGTACTCCTCCTTTAGGACTGGATCACATTTCTCACTGTGATTGATTTATTTCTATTCACCTGACAGTGACAACAAAGCCTAAAAGAAAAGCAAAGCTTAACTTCTGGAGTAGCATATCTCAACCAATGTTTCGTGTTTTGTCATTGAAAAATGAATAAGAAAGAAAACCCACAGTACTGACTTCAGACCCGTATATCATTTATGTTTCTATTCCAAAATAAGTAGATCTTGAATTTTTTTTTAACATGGAAACACATTATACATGAAATGTAATAAAGTAAAGCAATAGAGCAAATTACTTTCAATATATGTATCCTACAATTCGTGAATAGTCCAGTGATGAAAACCAAGATGTGTGATCAGCTGAAAGAGAAGTATTTGACTGCAGACAAATAGAAAATTAGATATGTCCTTGTCTGGCACAAGGAATTTCACACTACTTCACTCGTCTAGCTTTTTAGGCTTTAAAAAAAATAAAGGTTGTACTAGAGTAACAGAAGAGAACCTAAAGAAGAGCAGAAAGTAAATCCCATAACACTAATTCCAAGCAAGGCTGTTACCTATTTATGTGCATGTGAGCTCAAAGGATATGCTTGCATTTATGCAAAACATCATTTTACATAAATACATTTGTACAAAAGTAAAGAAAAGAAACATCAGTTTCTAAAACACAAATAGTGGTTGGGAACAACTGCTCTACAGCACTGTTTCTCAGCTGTGGACAAATGGGTCTTGTTCCCAACCCCATTTGTAGGGAGAATGGATTCTTGATTTGATTTTTAGTAACTGCAGTGGAAAGAAGGAGGGGGAAACATGACTGGGCAAGTCCCAGAAAGAGGAGGATGAAAATCAGGTTATTTCTTCCATAGAATTTTCCACGAAAACTTAAGGTGAAATAGGCAAATATTAAATAGACAAATATTACTGAATGCATCAGCCACCTCATCATAGGAAACAAAATCAAACCGAAGTACCCAGCTCTGGTAATGAAAGGGCATAAAAAAGCACTCTAAAAATAGCAGCTTTCCAACTGCCACGAATCCTACACCTCTGACTAAAAAAATATGGAAATTGTGTGCAATTGTGAGCAGAAACCATGTAGAATATTGCCCTTGACAACGAGTTGCCCACATAAGGCATGAGCAGGAAATGGCCAAGAAAAGGAGCTGCGGAGCATTCTACATATCAGCTGTCAACAGAATCAAAGAATGGCCTGGGTTGGAAGAGACCTCAAGGATCACAAAGCTCCAACCCCCCTGTGCCATGCAGGGCCACCAACCTCCCCATTTCACAGCAGCCCAGGCTGCCCAGGGCCCCATCCAACCTGGCCTCCAACACCTCCAGGGATGGACGGGGCATCACAGCCTCTCTGGGCAGCTGTTCCAGCACCTCACCGCTCTCACAGCACACAACTTCCCCCTGACATCCAACCTCCAGCTGCCCTCCCTCAACTCCAAACCATTTCCCCTTGTCCTGCTGCCATCTCCCCTTTCCAAGAGCTGACTCCCCTCCTGTCTGCAGGCTCCCTTCAGGTACTGCAGGCTGCACTGAGGTCACCCCGCAGCTTCTCTTCTCCATGCTGAACAAGCCCAGCTCCCTCAGCCTGTCTTTGTAGTGGAGGTGCTGCAGTCCCCTATCATCTTTGTGGTTCCTCTGGACCCTCTGCAACAGCTCCCTGTCTTTCTTGTACTGGGGCCCCCAGACCTGGATGCAGTGCTGCAGATGGGGCCTCACAAGAGCAGAATAGAGGGGGACGATCACCTCCCTGTCCCTGCTGGCCACCCCTCTTCTGATGGAAGAACTAGCCTGTTCTGGGTAGAAAGAAAAGTTAGCTATGGGGATGCAAGCCAGTCAATGCCATTTGCCTTCAGAGCCAGAAAATTCGCCCTGGCCCTGATACAACCTGTGGATCTTTAAAATAGTTCAGTGACATTCAAGAAAATGCTCAATTAATAGAGAAAACACAGGGATCGAGAAGGGGAAAGAGTCTTTAGCAGGGTCTGTTGTGACAGAACAAGGACGAGTGCTTTCAAGATTAAAGAGAGTAGATTTAGGTTGGATATAAGGAAGAAGTCTTTTACAGTGAGGGTGGTGAGGCACTGGCACAGGTTGCCCAGAGATGTGGTTGATGTCCCACCCATGGAGGCCAGGTTGGATCAGGCCCTGGGCAACCTGATGTAGCTGTGGTGTCCCTGTGCACTGCAGGGCAGTTGGACTGGATGTTCTTTAAAGGTCCCTTCCAACAATATGGATTCTATGATTCTATCATAAGACCCATGTGGCAACATGCTCTGATACAGGGCTTGGGGTCATATTGCTAGGACTCAGTGAAACCAAGCAAAATTAGCATCAAAACCACTGTTTCAGAAACTCCCATGCTAATGCTGCTAGAATTCCTGATCCCAGAATAGCTTGCTAAGAGTGATAAGGTTCTGCATTCTGTAGGTTCTGCAATAATGCAGGCATAATTTTTCAGATGTATGTAGATAAAAAAAGTGAGAAGAGCATATATGGAAGTGTGTATGCACAGAATATTTTTCATTTTTTATGAAAGCTACGTTATATGAAAAGAATCCTCAATTGCTATCTAAGCATAATTTTCCAATGAGAGAAAGAATGAAAAATAGAAAAAAAATGGAAAAAAAAAAGTCTGTGAAATGTTTTTAAATAGAATCTGCTTTCTACAGGAAGGAAATACAAATATATGGCAGACAGAAAGATCCATAACTACACTTTCATAATCTTCCCTCTCAGCATGTGTGCTTAGATATCAGCAAACATTTGAAGGAATAGGAAAAATATGGAAATAGGATTCCTCTACACCATCTGGGCAAAAGGAAAAAGCATGTGACAGCGATACAAAATGCAACTCGAAAAAGGCAGCAGAACAGCATGATGTATGAAATATTTCAGAGTTTTCTCTGCAGGAGATGGGTATCAGTAAAACAGAACAATTACCTCCATCCGCTCCTGTTTGACATCATCAATCTCATCATCTTCAAACATGGCCAAGAGCTCTCCTGTCTGGTCAATGGAGTTGAGAAAGTCCTGAGCAAGCTTCTGCCGTTTGTTGGTGTTGTTGCTGCTGAACTTGTCTACATAAAGATAAGGAACAAACAGCGAATATAAATTATTTGGCTACTCTAAACATCAAATGATGTCCCCAGAAGGGGCATTTTTTAGACTCAGATGCACTATGTAGGTTGTTTCCTGCCCTCATACACATTGAGCAACCTGACCAAGGTGATGCCCTACTGTGTTGCAAAAGCACTATAGTACAATGTCCCCTTTAATGTTTCCTAGTAAAACCTTACCTTTTTAGCAATCTTGAAAAATCTAGTCTACCAGGTATTGTATTGAAAAAGCCACAGGGAACAGCTGTATGAAAGCTCACTCACATGACAGACCATTTGGGAGTAACACCTTTTCTCATAAGTATACAGAACATCAGAACACTCAAATTACCTACAATCTAAAGCGAATCCTAACACAAGCATTAAGATGCAGCTCCACAGATAATGGACCTCTGCTCAACATAAAGCCTAGTGAACCCTGGGCAAGGTGGCCGTTGTGCTAGGCAGAATAACAGCTACAAATAAGCAGAGTTCACAAAACAAAATTAATGGCTTCAGTCACCAAAGCTTGCCAGAAAATGGAATCTCCAACACCAAAATGAAGTGTGTTTGGGAAGTATTTCTTGAGCATCTAAATGATTTAGAAAAATTGATTTAACTAGTGGTATGAACATAAGGATTACAAAAATACCACGCTGTCAGGTAGGAAGCTATACTTCCGATTGCTTGCAATATACTTTTATGCTTTGTGAAAATATAGCGCCACGGCAAATTAAAAGTCAAATGAGTTGACCAAACCTTATCCACACATTGACCAAGTTAAAGCATAGAATGATAGAATAGCTCAGGTTGGAAAAGCCCTTAAAGATGATGGAGTCCAACCGCAGCCCAACCATCCCACCCCAACTCTAGCAGCCCTCCGCTAAATCATGGCCCTGAGCACCACATCCAAACGGTTTGAAACACAGCCAGGGATGGGGACTCCACCACCTCCCTGGGCAGCCCATGGCAGTGCTTAGCATGCACTAATATCAGTGTGGATGCTCAGAGGAACTAAACACAAAGAATTCATGGCGAGGGGAAAAAAATGTCAAAGTGTTTCCCATTCTTGAAACGACAGATTCAAAGTACAGAATGCTAAATGGCACTGAAAGAAGGCCAGGTCATGTATCAGTATTAAACGACTTCAGATTATGGTACTTTTTGTAAAACATGTCAAAACCTTTTGGTAATTAGCTAACAAATGTCCATTCAGCTGACAATCTCCCTTGTACATGGTAGCTGACATATTTAAATTACACATGCTGAAATCAATTAGCCCTTTAATCAGCACCAGTTTCTTAGCTTCCACAGAGTTACAACATTCAGCACTGTTACTTATCATTTGGATGGTAGATGGAAAATCTTAACATTGAAGTAATGCAAATGGAAAAGCAGCAATTTAAAACCAAGTTACTACATCTGAATCTGTAATTTTTGCTTGTATAAATATTAGAGAAGACATTAATACTTTGCAGTGAGCTGTTCTGGGCATTTGTAAAATATCAAACACCTCCCAAATTAAGGAAAGCTTTTCTACCTTCAATGAGGTCGTCTTCTTCTATGCCTTTCACAATTTTAGATTTGTAGTCTCGAAAAAACATGTACTTAAGCAGCCTTCTAAGCTTCTTCTAAGAGAAAAACATACATTGGTGTTAGTATTGCATAGAATTATTTTTCATTTAGGCTAAAATTATAACACACAAATACACGAACTGTATGGCATCACATGTACACAAACCATAGCTTCACAGAATCCTCAGAGTTGGAAGGGACTTTTAAAGGTCATCTAGTCCAACTCCCCTGCAATGAACAGGGACATTATGATAACAAATATAATTTTTACAATGTTCGTAGTTCCTAATTCTGAAGAAAATCCACATATAGCAAGCATGTCGAGGTATTTAGGTGAGCAAGTTGTTATTTTGTTTGCCCACTGTGAGACAGCGATGGGTTTCCCTTTCAGAAAGGAGAAATTCAGGCTGTATTAGGGCTCCAAAATCTATGCTTTGTTTGGAAATTCTCACCTAGGCATGCATACCTCCATGAACTTTGATGTTCATATTAACCACTGTTTTCATTATACCATCACTGGGCATATCAGACATCAGATAAAGTAACTGCATTTGGTTTCCAACCTTTAAGGTTTTATTTCTTTCAATATGTTTTTAGTCACTGGGTTTCACCCATCAAACAAGAGAAGAAAAACAGAGAAAGGGAGGCAAAAGAGTAAGGAATTAGTTAGAGAAAAATAAATAATAAGGATTTTTGAATGATTTTGAAATTTGAAGGGATAAAATGACTGTAATATTCTTATGGAAAACTAATTTTGTTAAATTATTGACTAGGTCTAATAAGGTCATGCAAAAAAACACATCATATCTCAATCTGAAGTTTTAGTGAGATCAAAATACAGGAAGAATATTAAAAAGAAGAAGAAACATTAAAAAAATGATAACACTTAAATATCAGACATGCCTCTCCGTTCTCCATAAATAGAAGGAATAAGAAATCAAAGGAATATAAAGGATAAGAATCACAGAATGGTTTAGGTTGGAAGGGACCTTTAAGATCATGTAGTTCCAACCTCCTGCTATAGGCAGGGACACTTCACAAGAGCAGGTAAGGATCCTTTATACTACAGACAATTAAGAAATTGCTCTGAGCTGTAATGTTTAGTACTCACTCTAAATACTAGTGAAAAAAATCTATTCATAATTGAAATCACTGGAGAAAATGAGTATTAAAAAGTTATGTAATTATTGTACTACATGTAATACAGCTGTAGTACAGATGCACCTTCTAACACAGTTATTCACATGTATGGAGGAGCAAACACTTTAAACATGATAAGGAGCTTGCTGTGCAGAACGAGACCATTCTGTCTCATTGCCATACCTTGTCTTTGCGCATTAGGAACAGGAGGTCTTCAGCAGAGATGACTCGAGCTCCTCTCAGCTGAGAAACCTCAGCTGCTTGCTGCAACTAAAATAAACAAATTCATTAGGATGGCTGCGGCTGTGTTAAAAATATACCAGGTTTTTCATGTATTTTGGATAATATTTTGCATGGTAGCATATAGCTAAATACCAGCTACGCACCTAAGCACAAGCTGAGACTCTCAAAAGCGTCACTCACTCCACTCGTTAGGCAAAAAGGGAACAACAATTTTATGAAAAGACTGAAAAACCTGTGATGAATCTCGAGCAAAAAGCTTTTTTGTTTCTATTTAAAATCATCGCTTTTGAAAAGCGCTGCGTTGCTTTTTCTTTTTCTCCTTCAAACCACATTTGCCCGGAGAACGAACACAGAATTCTCTCAGGCAATGTAAAAATGCCAAATTCTTGCCAAAGCACTTTATCTGGGACTGTGGAAGAGTAGTATATTCCTCTCACAATTTTTTAGAATAACATATACAAATTTCAAACAGCTCATGGAAGCATTTTTTGAAGGAAACTCAGTCTCACTCAACTTAGCATTAGTGGAAGCCATAGAAGACATTTTAGGTATACTCCAATTTTATTTGAGATAAAGAAAGTGATAGTAAAAGTTGACTGTATTGCAGGTCCTGCCATTCAGATAGGAAAGAGTTAAAGATGAGATTGAGTCCTAAATGCCACAAAAACAGATGAGATGCAGCCAAAGGAGCAAATCTCTATCACAAAGGCCATGCGTGTGAAGGCCTCAAGCCCCTGAAATAGTGCTAGAAAGGGCAAAAAATCTCTTTGGAATGGACTAAGGGCATCAGCCTTGGACCTGCCTTCAGTCAGCACAGGGCTGGTGAGCTAGAGGCCATCGGGCAGGCCTCTATCATCATCACAGTTTGATGAGCAGCTGATGCTCATCAAACTACTGCGCTAAGGAGGCCCAAAGCCATCAGAGCAGCTGATGGGATTCTCCTCTCTGCTTGTCTTTTAAGGCTGCCTGGAGACGATGCTGAAGAGGAGGTGGGATAGTAAGGATGCCTCACACCATGGAATATATTTCCTCCAGATCTAAAAGCAGTGTCCAGAAGGCTAGATGTAGTTGTTTAGTGGCTCCTGTTCTTGTTTGCTAATTGATAGGACTGACAGTGAGCCCAGAACAAAAGCTATCAAAATGAGACATCTTACATTCCTGACATTAAAACACACACACACCTGTAACATGATCAGTAAACAAAAATTTCATTTATTTTACAATATCCTTATACTCTTCTTTCAGAAATGCATGAATGCACCTGAAAATAATTTAAAGAAATCCTATCCTTCTTACTCACGCTAGCAATGGTTTCAGTCAGTATCACTGCCTGAATAAGTATATTATTAATCTGAGCTCCCATGCTGCTATGACTTGAAATAGGTCTATTCAGAAGTTAAAAAGATCAACAAAAACAGTAGCTGTTTCTAATATCCAAAGGAGGAGAGGGGGAAAAACTTTTTGGTTTTTTTTTTTTTTTTTTTTTTTTTGGAAAGGGCTCAGTGGGCAAAAAATTCAGTCCATAAATCATAATACTGTACTGCATTAATTTTTTTCCACACTAATGGCACGCAGGCAAGATGTGAAGTGTATCTAGTCTGCGCAACACAAAACATACTGCATGTAGAGTTTCAGATTTTCCTCTTGAAACACTGCTGGCCCTTGCAGTTACAAAGACCAGAGAGATTTCAGGAATTCAGAAGTCACAGTAATATAATCTTACTTGAAACTCACTTGAAAAATGTAAGAATGTGGAAAATGATAGTTCTATTTTTTTGGCATAAGCCAAACTGTTTCTTATTCTGATTAGTTTGAGGGCGCACAGGCTGCTTATATTTCTAAGATGAAATAGAAAGAGTTGGATAAAAAGTAAAGTTACCAAGAATGAGCCAATATTCATCTCTGGTGTAAATCTGTTGCAGCTCATGGATTTATGCCAAGGCTAAGCTTGGTCCCACCAAGCCTCAAAGTGCTACAAACCCTGACCGTAGCATGGCCACAACAACGCAGCTCCTTCCCACGTCGTATCAAACAATGGCTGAAATAGGTGGCTCCGTTTCTCTACTGCATGTGGGACCATAATTATTAAACATCCATTTTCTTATTACAAAATTCAGATCGGTTCATGTCCCCCACGTAGCTGAAATAACTTCTTTTTCCAAATGATAAATACTTGACAATGCCATTTACAGCAAAGACCGTGTGCGAGCTACTTACGGGAATTCCCAGTGAAGTAAGGGGGATTAAGGACAGGAGACCAAATTCACGTCCCATTTGCATCTAAGTAAATCCTGAATAACGCTGTTTATTTTAATGGAGTTATTCTGGGCTAAACACGAGATCAAAATCTGGAATAACATTCTCAGTTTCTACCAAAACAATGAAAACTTTATTCTCATATTACCTCGATTTTCGCATCTATTTTATTTTAAGTAATGAACCCACAGCATTTAATTTCTTTGGCTTAAAGAAAGCAAAATAGGAAAATAATTACTTCCTGTACCGTTATAAAATATGGATTATTTATCCAAACAGACCATAATGAGTTCTGCATTGGTACACATATTTACCTGGGAAACCAGGATATGCTCAGGTAAATATGTATCCAGGCCATTAAAAAAAAATTACGTACCACACAGTCCAGATCGGGGAGAAGATGTATTTATAGCTGTAGCACACACAGAACTGAGTCATTCAAACCACAACACGAGCGCTTTGCTATAATTAGTGCTGTAACGAACTGTCTGATTTCACTGTCCCTGCGTTGCTGTCAATACGCAGCAAGCCCTGACTCCTCAATTTCCGGAGCTGAGGGCCTTGTTCAGCCATCACAGCGGCCGTGCTACGCGATGAGGGCGATTTCAGGAAGCCGTACCAAAAAAGTGATCCATCTTTCAGCACTTGAACATCCATCATGGCAGAGAAGCAGCTTTCAGCCACACAACCTCTAAATCCATTGGTCTTCTGCCTTCCACTGCAGCGAGTCTGCTGCCAAGGACCCCACAGTGCGTGTGCTACAAGGCCAGCCATAACCTGCCCCATCTGCTCCTACAGTCACCCTTCTGGAACTGCAATGGAAGAGACATTGCAAGAAGTCCCAGCAGTATTCCTTCTTCAAGCCTCAGCCCTGCTCAGCACCAGGCAGGGACAAAAGAGCAGCATCACCTCCACCACACTCCATGGCTCTCCCTAAATTTGTTAATGATTACAGCTATTCAGTCAGCACTGGAAAGCATTTTATTCCGGATTATCTTGAAGAACAGTCAGCAATCCAAATCACTCAGCTTCTTGAAGAAAATCAGGCCCTAATGCCAGCAAAGATTATTTGAGCCCTCGGAGTCTGAATTTATTTTTTATTACAGCCAAATTATGAACCCCTAAAAGTGAAGTTTAAATAACGGAAGTGTTGAAATGACTTTCACTATAGGAGCGCAAATAGCTCTGTTAATAATTAGGAGTTTATGAAAAATAAGTGTATTTTACAATTTTTCACATTACAAAGAAAGTAGTATATACAGTAACTGTATTTTAAAGTCTAAGAAGAAATGGCTGGGGAATAATATTTTAAAATGTAATCACCGGTTTAATGACTTTATGAAGTTAACTTTCTTGGCAGGATGAACTGAAGTACGTTAACAGTCACCTTAAGGCTATTTTCTTTTTGCAACTTCTGCAAATTACAGATTTGTTGAAAGGAGCATTCATTCTCCTATGACAGAAGCACAGTTCCTTCAATGGCACTGTCTGCTTTTACTCCTAATTATTTTTTCTTCCCCTTCCTCCAAAGTCAACAATCATTGATACCTCTACAAAAACGTCTTGATGGACAAAAAGATGGAAAACAAGCACGCTGTGTTGTGATATAATCCTTCCAGTTCAACTGCACAATGGAGTCAAAACTGGAATGCTTGCATGCCTTCAAACTGCTGAGCATCAAGAATAGTGCTACAAGATTTTGGTTTTATTCTAGAGGAAAATTAGATTACACTTCACCAGGCTGATTTTATTTTATTTCCATTTTTATTTTTGAGTCAGGAAGGCTGTTTTGTTACTAAATATGCACTTAAATGCCTTATTTTTTTTCCCATCTTTTGTATATCAAGAGCATCCAACTCTGAAAATACCAATAGAAATTCTGAGTTTAGGTCCAGCGCTGTCAATGTATTCTAAGCAGAATGTCCCAATACTTCTCTGAAGGCAATTAAGCATAAGATTAAAATTGTGTATCTTCATCTAAATATATCCATAAAGTTTCTCAAATACAACTGAGTTTGGCAGCTGAGCATTACAGAGTCCATTGGCTCACTGTCCTGGGTAATGATTTCGGATCACCAGGGCTACACAGCTGTCTAACACATGAAAATTTCACCTGCAGATGAAAAGACAATCATTTTTGTTGTTATATCTAAGGATATTTTACAGAAAAGCATTTAGTGCATCAGCAGGTGACTGTGTGTGAGCTCGAGCAGATGAACCTTTGAGACCCATTTTGAGGCTTCACTGGAGCGTTTCATTGACACACGGTGAATTTTGGTACATGTGAATCACCCAGTGGCCATGAGATGTAAATAGATTTTCTTACTCTCATGATCTGTATGTACCAGAATACATGGAGAACTTGTTTTCAAGTACATATGCCATTTGTTTTGTTCACTTCTTCAAAATAAATTTACCTTTTGACATCTGGATGCAGCTCAACTGCCTTGCCTGGCCTTCTGAGGCAATGTCATGGTTTTGGCTTGCACTACTCCAGGAGCCCTACAGCTGGGGGCTGCAAGTGGAGACCCTGTAACCCAGGATGAACTTCCAGAGATGCATCCCCAAAGGATCTCCAGTAACAAGCAGGTTGTACGAGGGCTCCTGCCCTCTGAAAGCACAAAGAACATATCTAGGGGTCAGGCACACCATGGCTGCATGACATTCAGGGTGACAAGCTGCTGATATAAAATCAGTCTGATGATCACAGTAGAAAACAGCCCTTTCCTCAGCTACCTTCAGACTAAAATTGTGAATTCCTGTAAAGTTGGATATTTTAACTGTACTGTTGCTATCAGAAATTGTGAAAGATTAGAAGGATGGTGAAATGATATTTTGTTGTTATTCCCATATGTTTAAATTAAACATGTAGTATAATTTTGATCATGATTTCTCTTCATTCCACCAATAACTCACATACTTCTTTGTATTATATAAAAATTAGAGGGTTGGGGTGGAGGAGAGCCTTTTGGTTTTGTCTTTTACAATGGACACACTTAAATGGAGTGCAAATTGCAAGAGTAGAGCACTCTTCACTTCGTTCTTTGGGCTGATGCTCTCCATGTTTTAAACAAGAACCTTCTAAGCATTAAAAAACAAAAAACAAAAAGAAAAACCAAAACAAAAACAGAGACAAGAAAAATACATGGCCTTTATGAAACTAAACAAACTCTGCCCATGTAATGGAATAGTCAGACAATGCACTGCAGGAGCTTAACAATGGGTTCACCTTTCTACAGATCCCTGGAGGTGGAAGAGAAAGGCTCTAAAAAAAAGACTTGATGTGATAAAACTGAATCTTACCAGATATTTTTAAGTTACAGGATATAACACTTCTATGCAAAGCGACGCATACAAACAACACAAGAAGATGCTAGGTTGGATTGGTCATCTTACAGAATCACAGAATCACAGAATGGTTTGGGTTGGAAGGGACCTCAAGGATCACAAAGCTCCAACCCCCCTGTGCCATGCAGGGCCACCAACCTCCCCATTTCACAGCAGCCCAGGCTGCCCAGGGCCCCATCCAACCTGGCCTCCAACACCTCCAGGGATGGACGGGGCATCACAGCCTCTCTGGGCAGCTGTTCCAGCACCTCACCGCTCTCACAGCACACAACTTCCCCCTGACATCCAATGTAAATCTCCCCTCCTTCAACTTCAAACCATTTCCCCTTGTCCTGCAGTTATCAACCCTTTCAAAGAGCAGATTCCCCTCTTTGGCTGTATCTTCTGGCTGTATCCTGCAACCACCTCAGAGCAGACAGCAATGACACGTGAGGTCATTCTGCCACAGATGTGCACACACCATTATTTCTGTTCATCTGACTCTCAAGTTCATCAAGGTCTCACTGGGCTGAAGCTCTGTGTTTTGCATTGCAGATACTCAATTCAATTCAATGCTCCCATCAAATGCTGAGCACACCCTGCTCATCTTCCATCACAGAATCATAGAGTCTGGAGGTTGGAACAGACCTCCAAGTCCATCCAGTCTAACTGTCCACCTACCACCAATATTTCCCACTAAAGCACATCCCTCAGTACAACATCTGCAGGTTTCTGGAATACCTCCAGGGTCGGTGACTCCACCACCTCCCTGTGCAGCCCATTTCTGGGACTCCTCCCTCAGAGAATTTCCTGATGTCCAACCTGAATCTCCCCTGGTGCAACTTGAGGCCACCTAGCCAGGTCACTGATCCTTACCAACCTCTAAGAGACCAAATTGTTTCTCATAGGAGAATGGAGGAGAAATCTTTTCTTAAGTGTGGAATGATTCAATTTTCACAGTGAATTCTGCCTGTATTTTGAGCTCCTTGGCTATAAGTAACTCGTGCAGTTCGGTGCCAGCCACAAACTGGGATGGAGGAAAGCTGAATCCTTGCACTCTCCATATATTCACAGCATATTCCTAGCTGAGCCCCACATCTGTTAACACTGAACCAGTTTTGTTTAAAATATAAACAGGCACAATTGTTAGAAGAATGATAACTTATTAGTAAAGCCCAACAGCCTAGGCTTTTCTACTGAAAGTGAAGATTTGAATCTATTAGAGACCATATTAAGTAGATTAAATAAAGAAAATATGTTTCCAAGTAAATGGTGAAATTAATACTGCTATCTTGACAACGATGAGCTTTAAAGCAAGGCCAAATTATTTTTTTAATCTCTGCTTTATAGTTTAAACTCAGTGTCTCAAATATCTTGCATTTTCTGTCAGAGAGGGAAAGAACTTATGGACAATAAATGCATATCAATGTTTCAGGTATGCTTTCTTCTTATTTCAATTCTAATTTCAAAATTAACATTTTGAACCAACATTTTGTACCTATAATTCTTCTCCTCTTCATGAAACAACAGAATCTCTATCCCTCACAGTAGGCAATGATGACCAAACCAGGCGAAATGATATGAACAGCATTAAAACTAGAAAGTCTCTAAATGCAGGAAAACATTCATACTCACTGAATTCTATTTTAATATGGATAAATCTGTCAGCAGCTACGTAGGCTTCACTGCTTCGAGACTTGGTGATGTGCTGGAGATGGCACATGGTGATGTGCTGCTGATGCTCTCTGTTACTGCCGGTGATAACAGCAGGCAAGAAAACTAACTCTGAAACCTCTGTTCTAGGGTTTTTATTGTGATAGGGGTGAAAACAAATCAGCTCGGGTAATAACATCCAAGGGGAAACAATGGCATAGGCTTCTGCATAACTTGCAGGAGAGCAATGAAGCAGGTTTTGTGAAAGGTGACCACTGTACATGTGAAAGATCCATTAATCATCTTGAAATAAAACAATTCTCATGGCCAAATGTGTTTCAAAATCTGCAAAAACCTGCTTTTGTATTTCTAAAGATGAGCATAGAAGTCTTCCACTTGTTTCTGATGCCCTAGGACTGCTGGGATATCCCAGATACTGAGGTAGATGGTGTGATCCCACTGTAAATCAGTGGCAGCAAACTTCCCCACATCTAAGTAAATGAATACTGGGATAATGGAGTGCAATAGAACTTAATATATTTGGATTCAAATTTTCACAACTATTTTTTTTTTCCTACAGCGCTATCAGTACAGTTATTCCAAGCTGTGAATCTCAACTATAAATATTATTTCCATCAAAGTTACATCTCTCAATGTCTTTTTGCTACAAAATATTTTAAAATAATAAGAATGTGCACGCTCCTTTAGCAATGAATGCATTCACCATTCCTTTAGAGAAAACAAAAAGAATTTACTTCTCTTTAGGATTGAAAAAAGAATTAATTCTCTGATATTCAGTGTATAAACTCAGATTTATTACTAGTTATTTCTATTCCTTTTTTTTTCTCCAGTATGCCTACACTGTGCAGGCCGTAGAGGTTACATTATACCCACAGCTTCCTGGCCTTTGGTTTCAAATCCCTGACAAACCACCATTCAGGATTATTGTTACTGAGCTTCCAACACTGCAAGCAGGAAAGAACTGTTCTCTGTTGATGGAGAGAACATCCAATATAAACAGGCTCCTTTCTCCCCTTGCTGTAAAGTCATGTTTGCTTCAATCATGCATCCTTATGCTGTCACACAGAAAAATAATCATTGACTTGCATTAGTTTCACCAGAGCACTAAAGAAACACTTTCCCTTTCCACATGACTGCAAATTGGAATCAGGCTTCACGGTTTGTCAGGCCAGGCTGGATGTGGCTCTGGGCAGCCTGGGCTGCTGGTTGGTGACCTGCACACAGCAGGGGGTTGGGACTGGATGAGCACTGTGGGCCTTTGCAACCCAGGCCATTCTGTGATCCTGTGATTCTATGAAAATAAGACATCTGTCTACCAGGAGATAAAGCGCACTGGGAGCAAGAGTAGGGCAAAGCAAGGATTTCCATGAAGAGGCAGGCAGCCATCAGAGCACTGAATGCAGAGATAACCAGGCTTCGTCCTCTGGCTGAACTGATAGCCAAGTCGGAAAGAAATCTCTTCAAACACCATAAAATGGAAGACAAAAGCATACTTCATAAAAATAAATCCCATAAAGGACGTAAGAAAGGCTGGATGGGGCTGTGAGCAACCTGGGCTATAGGGAGGTGTCCCTGCCTATAGCAAGGGGTTGGAACTAGATGATCTTAAAGGTCCCTTACAACCCAAACCATTCTATGGTATGCTAAGACGTTTTTAGTAACATCTAGGCTAACTGGCAGATGGAGGAAAAAGGTTCAAGCAAAAATGAAGAATGGCAATATTTACCAACGGGAATATCTCCATTTATTCCCAATCCTGAAGAGGCACGCAGTTACATTTCTTTCTTGTAAAGACTGTCTATGGATGTAAAAGTCCTTAGGTTAAAAGACTACTTGAAATCATAGAATCATAGAATCACCAAGGTTGGAAAAGACCTCAAAGCTCATCCAGTCCAACCGTTCACCTATTCCCAATAGCTCCCACTAAACCATGTCCCTCAACACAACATCCAGCCTTTCCTTGAACACCCCCAGGCTCGGTGACTCCACCACCTCCCTGGGCATCCATTCCAGTGCCTGACCACCCTTTCTGACAAGTAATACTTCCTCACATTGGTCTTTCTCCTTAATTTTATTCTCATCAGCTCAAACGCAGACAAGTGTCCATCAAATGGAAGCTCGCCATCTTGGGTGGTGACAGCAGCTCAGTGTTCTGGGGTTGCTCAGAGTACCAGAGGCACACAGCACGCAGAAATGGCGACTGGTGTGAATGGTGCTGGATGACAGACATGCCTTACAGGGCCTCAGGGAAGTTATTCTGCGTGCAGAACTCTGATGGACAGATGTTTACCTGGCACGACATACAGACAGCATCGAAATAAAAGGAAAACAATACTAAAAAAATGTGAAGAACGTATGATTTTAATGCTTTTTCAACCATAATATCTATATGTATGGAATGTATATTGCGGTACTGAAAAAAGTCCCACTCTCTCCTTCAATTTTACAGCAAATAATTTGTCAGTGGAGACAACACATGAACAAAAAAAAGTATGAAAAAATGAGAAGTTATTGTCCTGCTGACAATAGCAGGACTAGGGGAAATGGATCCAAGTTGAAGGAGGGAAGATTTAGGTTGGACGTTAGGGGGAAGTTCTTTACAAGGAGAGTGGTTAGGCCCTGGAACGGGCTGCCCAGGGAGGCTGTGGATGCCCCGTCCTTGGACGTGTTCAAGGCCAGGTTGGACGGGGTCCTGGGCAACCTGATCTAAATGTGGATGTTTGGTGGCCCTGCTGGGCAGGGGGGTTGGAACTACATGATCCTTGAGGTCCCTTCCAACCCGGGTGATTCTGTGATTCTGTGAGAAGTAGAAAATTAAATGGATATTTTTCTTTTTTCCAGAAGTCTCTCCCCACTTAATTTCAAAATACCTTCAAAATCCTAAATCTAGAGCATCTTCCTCCCAAAGCTCTTGTAATAGCAGATGAAGAAAAATAATATAGGAATTTATAAAAGCAACAGGTTGAGTCCGAGGTGGATTCATTTTCATGTACAAAGGAGGTAGAAGGAAGTTCCTATTTTTGCATGTACGTCTGCAATTCTTGGTTTCCTGCTGTTTTTTTGTTTTGTTTTTTTTTTTAATTTAGTTTTACAAACCATAATTTTCAGAGCTTTGAAAACACAAATCAAATTGTGCAGCTGATAACATGAACGTGGCACATGTCCTCTTGGGAAGGTGAAAGAAAGAAAACAAGGACAGAGCTGCTGGCTCAGAGAAAGGAAAGAAATGAACCCAAAGCAGCTCAAATGTAAAATCTGACCAACAGATACTTTGGTCTGAAAAAATGGCACTGATTTCCTAACTCTTAATTAATGTTCATTCTTTAATTAGCATTCATTTCGCAAGGACTTGAGTCTCAAAAGGCTGCTTCACATTCCTTTAGCACCACGAGAAAGAATCACTTTTCAGCCATGAAAAGGTTGGGGGAAAAAAAAATAAACATGTTTTGTGAACATAATTTCCTCTTTACTGCTCCTGCAAAGCTATGAAATGAAATATATTATTTAATTACATTGGATCAAGCAACAGGAAGAGAAGGGAGTGCTTGAGTCACAGCATCCCTGTAAGAATAAATAACTCTATTTCCTCCTGCTAAAGGACAGTTTTAATGGACTGAAACGGTCCAAATGGTTAAAATCAAACTACTGGGAGGAGGTAGGATCTTCTTACTAACAAAAAACAACTCCCAAACCCCGAGGAAGCAAAGAAAAACAACCAACACTACAAAAGACGGTGTGAAATTCCTAACAGAAATACTGGTAACGATAGGAAAAAGAAGCAGCAACACTTCTGCTAGAACATCAGTAGTGGTAGCTTGAAAATTATCACGTTTATTCCAAATCTGCCCTGAACCCAAGGATGTTTTAAGAGCCGTATAGTAGCTTTCTGAGACTGTTTTGTTATACATTTTGCACTGAAGATTTTGAGCTAATCTATTGCGAAAACTCCAAAATTTATCTGCTATTATTACTAAAATGTTATTAGCCACATGGGATTTCCCTTAGCTGTGCTTCAGTAATGTTTACTAGATCCTTTAAATTGAATGCAACTGTTGGAAAAGTTAAAGCATTTTTTTCTTAAGTATGTTCTTGGCATAAAAAAATGGGAGGGCTTTAAACTATAATAAAAAGATAAGCTGAATTCTAAAATGTTGGAACAGATAACTTGGCACCGGTACAGAGTCCACACTGAGATATGAGTGAGAAAACGCCTTGATCCTTTACATAATTCAAATTCATACTGACTTGTGTGGAGCTGCTCTGAAATAACCTCGCGTGGAAATCCTCCTTTTTTGAAATACGGAACACGCTGAAATATGATTGCGTTTCACAGATGATGTTTGAAGAACAATGGAAAATGCCTTTGAAGCTGTTGAGGGGAGCTCCTCTGAGGCCTCACGGAAGGATGGGAGAAAGCACTGCTTTGAAAAAGAGATGCTGGAGGCAAAGAAGATTCAGCTCATACCCCAGAAGAGACAGGACTGACCTCCAAGACTGCAGGATAGTTGATATGAGGGGATAAGCATAAGCCACTGTGCTTCTTGAGGAAAGATGAAGAGAGGTTTTGACAGGGATAAAGTAAACACAATTGGCCGTAAAAGCAGTTTGCTGAAATTGTCTAGATTGCAGATCTTGATGGTGCCTTGCGAGTATCGCATTTGTTCCAGTCTGCTTCTCATAGAAACAAGGATCACGAAGCTCCAACCCCCCTGTGCCATGCAGGGCCACCAACCTCCCCATTTCACAGCAGCCCAGGCTGCCCAGGGCCCCATCCAACCTGGCCTCCAACACCTCCAGGGATGGACGGGGCATCACAGCCTCTCTGGGCAGCTGTTCCAGCACCTCACCACTCTCACAGCACACAACTTCCCCCTGACATCCATTCTAACTTTCCCTGCTTGAGCTTAAAACCATCCCCCCTTGTCCTGCCAAAATCTACCTGAGTAAAAAGTTGATTGCCTTCCTGTTTATAATCCTCTTCTAAATACTGGAAGGCTGCAGTGAGGTCTCCTCGCAGCCTTCTCTTCTCTAGGCTGAACAAGCCCAGCTCCCTCAGCCTGTCTTTGTCTTCTATTGCACTGCTAACTGCAATAGGAAGTGTCTGCAAAATGATTCTGGGCTTTAACTTAAGTATTTTTTGTATCTAACCGGGTGTAAACTTCTAAGCAAAAACTATAAATACTTCTCAGTGCCTAAAGCTGTGATATTCAGAGGTGATTTAGCAGACTTCCAACCATAAAAACTGTGCCCAGTGTATTTCTCCTCTAATTTAGAGTAAGTGGGCCAGCCTTATATCATATATAATCATAATTCTCAGTGACATTTCAACCAAAAAGCAACTAAACATTTAAACTAAAAACCTGCAAACCTCCATAGAGAGTTACAAATAGCATCAGTCATTTTAATATAAAGCTCATAGACAGTAGCATAAACAATGTCAACACAGTCAGTAGTTTGCAGTGTAGAACCTGGACCTAGAATATTATAAAGGTAAATTCTTAAATTCACAAGAAATCACTTTCCAATCAGCGTCTTTTTGCAGACGAACGGGATCTGCAGCATGCAGTAAAACCATACCAGTAGAGGTCAAGAGGAACAGGAATAAAGAGCCATCAAAAGTAAAGCTTAATTAACTTTGCAAGTCAAATTAAAAAGGAAAGCAAAGGAGCCTTTACACATTAAACACAACGAAGAAAAAGAAAGTAGATACTCAGTGCAGAATGAAACAGAGAAGGAAAGTCTGAACATGGCTCCATAATGTCTTCACTAAACACATGGAAGAACTGAAACGCTGAGCATGGAGCAGAAGTAAGATAACTCAGGAGATGAGATATATGGAAATAAATTATTTGTACTGAAAGGAAGTAAAATTCAACTTGCACTCCAGTCATCAGCGCTGGCATAGAATAATAGAATCACAGAATGGCTTGAGTTGGAAGGGACCCCAAAGATCATCAAGTTCCAACTCCCTGCCACAGGCAGGGCCGCCAACCTCCACATTTAATATTAGACCAGGCTGCCAGCATCTCAGACCTGAATGAATTATAAAAGTCTACTGGCATTAATATTCAAAGAAATAAGCTAAAGTTCGGGGAGCTAAAGGGGCTTTAGGAGCAATGAGACAGGCGATGGAGCCAAATTCCTGTTGGCAGTTTAAGATGATACAATGAAGTGCGGCAGCCAGAAATTGCAGCTTGGAATGATGGAGTAGGATTTTATGAAAGCCTTTTTCATAGGGACGGCTGTGCAGTACTGCAGCAAATCCATGGTGCTTCCAAAGCATGAGCAGGACAACAATATGGCTGAGCAGATCTGGTGCTCATGTCCATGCCTCGTTGAGTAGGTTGGATGAGATGCATCCAGAGGTTGGACTGTTTCTTTCTCATCTGAATTCTGTATATATGGGGAAACATCATTGTGACCTTCCAGAACTTGAAAGGAGCATATAAACAGGAGGGGGAACAGCTGTTTGTGAGGGTGGATGGTGATGGGACAAGGGGAATGGTTTTAAAGTGAGACAGGGGAGATTTGGGTTGGATCTGAGGAGGAAGTTTTTCATGCAGAGGGTGGTGAGGCACTGGCACAGGTTGCCCAAGGAGGCTGTGGATGCCCCATCCCTGCAGGCATTCAAGGCCAGGCTGGATGTGGCTCTGGGCAGCCTGGGCTGCTGGTTGGCGACCTGCACACAGCAGGGGTTGGAGCTAGAGGAGCGCTGTGGGCCTTTGGAACACAGGCCATGCTGGGATTCATTCTATCATTCTATGATTTTTACTGAGCTTTTGAGCAGAACACTTTGCTTTCTTCCATTTGCACAAACTCCTGTACAACAGTCACTTCCTTCTGATTGGATCAGGCTCCCCTATCTACTGCTAAACCAAAATTAACGTTTGTATCAAAAACACTGTCAGCAAAGCAGAAGAGCAGGAACGTAATCCTTGCGGACCCTGCAGCAGAAAGAGGACGTGGGTGGAGCCAACAGAAGCTGACCACACCACTGAGCTGCCGCAGCCGTAACTCACAAAGCTGCCGCCATCAGCTCCCCAGTGCCTCTCAGTCACAAGGAAAAGCAAGCAACACTTAACATGGAGTAAAAGAAATGGAAGTTCTCTCCTTTACGCCAGCAGCTCCACTGTGCACTGAACAAGGCATACGACAAGGCAAAACTTGCTAACTGCTTCGGTAAAGATGAGCAAACACATGAAAATAATGGGTGTTTGCAGCAACTAATCTAGGCTGATGAATGGCAGTTGTGTGTAAAACGAGTGGAGCAAGGTTGCTGGGGTTTCTTTTGATACAACTTGAATGAAAATCAGCTTCTATGATGGTGTAAGTATTCCCAGAGAAGATTCCTTAATTATTTGCAGCCTCAGTTCATTCAGATAAATAGGCTGTGCTAATGTATGTTTGAGCTTCATGTAGAAAAAACAGTTATTCATTACAGATGTATCTCTGCTCTGTGTACTCAGCCACATACTGCAACTAATAATAAAATATAGAGTGGTTGAGTTCATACCCCACAGTTAACTTTATAATTTCATCTAGTTAAGACTGGCCTTCTTCGAATGCTATAAGCTAAATCCTACACAGCAAACATGAAATTTTACAGATAATGCCAGAATCGAGGCTTTTTTAATGGCCTCATGTAAACAGTGATTTATAGTCGAGAGTTACCATTGTTAATAAACTTGAGATTGTTGGCTTTCTCAGAATCTCTTCAGATACATTTCCCTTTATTTTTTACAGATGTAATAAACTGTAATATATCAGCTAATGAATGAGAGGGACATCAATCTCACAAGGAGGCAACAACAAAGACTGCCTCTCACAGACACTTGCAGTGAAACCAATGGCAAGGATGGTGAGGCTGAGGCACCCCTCCTGCAGGACAAAATTCAGGTATTAAATAAATAGACAACACCACATGATGCATACACTATGCAAACACTGCTTTTCTAGTTGTCTTAGAAGGAGATGACTTTTTTTTGCAAGGAATCTCAGCAACGCTATCCTTACTTTTGCAATTTGAATCCTGAGATGCAGAAATAAAAGCTGATTCACCTATGGTCACTTCCCTGATTCTGGTCATCGTTTCACTACCTGACACCTTCCTGAACAGGTCCCACCAGAGAATACTTTTACCTTTTATCCACTACTATCCACGTACAACCAGCCGATCAGACCTGGATGTTTTGTGAAATGACATTTAATGTCAGAAAACTAGGTATCAAAAGATAATTTGGTACAGAGATACTCATTTGGGTGCCTCCCATTTCTCTCACCTTCTGCCGGTTGCAGAAGTTCAGGTCTTCTCAGTCACTGGGAACAAAGAGACAATCACAAACAGAATTCAGATTTCCTCTGTCTCAGGGAAACACATCATCCATTACGCTATGCTACATGATCCTTGTTTCAGATGTACATCAGGGTGTTTAGTGAATCAGTATTTATTCTGTGGAATGCTGTATTCAACAGAAGTAGCAGATCTATCTTCAAGGCAAGACTAAAGGGTTTTGTGACGGATGACATCTGGCCAAACAAAAAGATCAAGCACTGGAGTCATAACGTGAAATTCTTTGACATAAATTACAGGGAAGAGCAGACACGGGATGAAGGTAGCTCCTAGTAGCCAGAAAAGCTGTAGCTCAATTTCAGTGGAGATGTATCCTTGAAGGATCAAGGCATTTCTGCTAGTAACTTCTCACACTGAATTCCATAAAGTACAAATAGTTTTGTATTCTCTCAACTACAGAATAAGTACAGTGCATCTGATCATATTAGCAACATTATCCTAGAAGCAAAGTGTCAAATTCCTCATCCTGCTTGTTAACAGCAGGTTTTACTAAGAATGCTCATTAACCATTCAATGCATACAATGGCAGTTCTGATTTTAGAATTACAGAATGATAGAACAGCTCAGGTTGGAAAAGCCCTTAAAGATGATGGAGTCCAACCGCAGCCCAACCATCCCACCCCAACTCTACCAGCCCTCCGCTAAATCATGGCCCTGAGCACCACATCCAAACGGTTTGAAACACAGCCAGGGATGGGGACTCCACCACCTCCCTGGGCAGCCCATGGCAGTGCTTAGCAGCCCTTTCTGTACAGAAGTGTTTCCTGATATCCAACCCAAACCTCCCCTGGCACCCCTTGAGGCCATTTCCCCTCATCCCGTCACTTGTCACCATTGAGAAGAGAAAAATTAAGTACATATTCATTCTCAAAATTTTCCTTCCTTCCTATCCCACTGCATAAATGCCAAGGAATAAAGTAAGTCTATAAACATTACTTTCATTTTCAGGCTCTCCAATGATGCCACGCAATCCCGCAATACACTTGAACTCAATGTACCTGGTAGGATGTGAATCCCTTGGTCTCAGTTGAATGAAGCACTGACATGATTTCCCATCCTGGCTTTCCATCTTGTACATCATTTCTGCACAATTATTTTATGCTGATGTCATTTCTGCTAGGTTGTGCTCCAGTGAAAGTTCACTTTCTTTGTAATGCTGGTGTAGGTTGTGGCGTGCTGGAAGAGCCATTTTGTAGTTACATGGCATAATCTCAAGTGCGCCATTCTCTCCACCCATCCAAACCCAAAAAGCAATTTACCCCCCCGTCAAGAAAAGTGATCTAAAGTGTTCACTTCTGTGGGAGAATGCAAACAGAGATCTTTTCTTTCTAACTCTTTTCTTTCCCCATCCATGTTCCAACTTCCCATGTCAGTAGCTGCTTACGTAGTAAGTAAGATTAAGGGCAGAAATAAAGGCTGCTTATATCCCATCTCTGCATAAACACAGCTCCTCTCATTTCTAGTACAGTTTCCATAAACACAAGACATTAATTTTTGAAAGATCACCCGTGTTCTGCAGTCATCCTAACATCTTCTACCTGCATTTCTTCCATGCGTTTCTTCCCACTGCAGAAATGCAGGACAGAAAATATGGAACGCTGGTTTTTGAAAAATATGAAGTATTTGGTTTGAATATGTGAGACAAGCACACATTGTCATTTCCACGTGATCCAGGATGAAAATTAGTTTCTTACTTAAAATGACATGTGGATTTTTTTATTATGTCTCAAAATGACACAATTTTGAAAAGCTAAATTGCAGCAAGAAACCACCTTAAGAGAACTATTCCATGTTAAATGAAGTTAGAAACAAGCAAATTAAATTAACCCCATATAAAATATAAATTAAATATAATAATAAATTAAATATAATATAAATTTAATATGTAAAATATATTAAAAGCTTTTCTTTCTAAAATATCATTTGTTCCTGTTTTAACAACTTAAGAGGTTAAAAAATACCAAGTCTGATTTCAAGCACCATACTAATGTTTTTCTTGAACTACAGAATACACTGCTAGTCAAACGCCTTCAAAAATATAAGCAGGAATTACCCCTATGAAATTAAAAATGAAAGCAAATCAGATTTTTGGAAAGATGGATGTGAATAATAGCTACCTGAAATACTATGTTGAAAAAGTGGCAAGATTTAGGTAGGGCCTAGAATTAAGATGGAAAAGCAGAAGATCCTTGCTCACAGGTAACGTTGCGGCATGAGTCAGCTTTCATAGAGTAGGAGAGAAGAGATGAGAAGCTTGATTTTGTCCCTCCTGAATTTCAATGGATGAAAAAGTGCTTCTAGGGAAACATGCCAAGATGCAGTAATGGGTAAATAGAGACCAGTCAAGAGTGGAGAGAGAAAAATTCAAAACACCAGGGTTGGGATGATATTGAATCCTTGAAAGCAGATGAGGCTCAAAAGCCTGCTGATGAAAAGGAATTGGGACAAAAACAGAAATCTGTGGGACGCCAAAGAAAGTAAGAAAATTCTGTTGAAAGATATCTTGAAATACATGCTGGAGGGAGAGGAAGATTAGAAGAATATGGTGTTTTTCCCTTGAGTTAAAATCCCTCTCTACTTTAAAATAAGATTTAGAAATGACGTAACTTCTGAGAGAAGCATCACGCTATTGTTAAGGGGCCAGGGATCAAAGGAATTTCAAAATGCAAGAGCCTTATTTTCCACTTCCAATGCTTATGAGTTCTCCCATGCCAGGTACGTACCACAGCCTGTTGCCCTTTCACTCCAGCAGATCTGGATGGGCTGTAAGAGTGTGCCCACTCATCAGAATGTGAGTGTCTGATGGAAACTACCAACCTGGTCCCCTTCTTGCAGGGCTGTACTGCTCAAAGAGTTGTGGTGCATATAAAGCTCTGTATTACCTTCATCTTCTGTTTGAGCTAGTACAGAGGCAAACTGTTTTGCACCTGCAGCTTTTATAAGGTGGGGTGGGGGAGATTTTAAAGGAACTGCTGAGTGACTGAACACTTTATGTGTGAAAGCCAGCACGTGCTCTGCATGCTTACATTTGCTTAATAAATCATTATCACCCAAATTAAACTGAAGTGTGAAATAGGGCACTCTGAAAAATACCATGTACTACTTTTGCCCAGTGGTGGAAAGAATAAGGAAGGAAAATAGAAAAATCTCTCATCACTCACTGGTCTTTAAGCTTTAAGTGACCAAGCATAGAGGTGCATACGTGAAAATGGATCCCATTAGAGAAGCAACAGAACCTCCTAGCAAAGCAGCTGTCTCTTTTTATCACCCAGCAAGTGGGTTTGGGTGTCTTCATTTCTTAATTTATTCAGACTCTGCTTGGTGGTCTAGATGTTTTCTTAATCCTTTAGTACTACCAGTGGAGAGCAAAAGTGCCAAACTGGAGAAGATCTGCAGGAAACCCCAAGAGCCACATGAAGCACAGGCTGAACTCAGTCACCAACTGAGAGCTGCCATCACTGCAGAACACAAAAACCTGATGATCAGGCCATGGACAATCGTTTTCACTCTCTTTTTGAAGGACTTCTAAGGAAACAATTTTTTTTGTTTAAGTACATCGTTGCCCAGGGAGGTGGTGGAGTCACCATCCCTGGAGGTGTTCCAGAAACATTCAGATGTTGTACTAAGAGAAACAGTTTAATGGGGAAATATTGGTGGTAGGTGGATGATTGGACTGGATGATCTTGGAGGTCTTTTCCAACCTTGGTGATTCTATGATTGCATGATATGTGAACAGTTGAACTCCTGTGGGCTAAGCACACGGTCCCTCCAGTCTGCTTGGCCAATAGACACTTACAGAATCAAAGAATCTCTTAAATAACTCAAAACAGGAGAAAATGAACAAAAAATAATCAAGTTGTTATAGATCTCACCCGGGAGAGAGAACGCTCTCCTTTAAATTCGCTTGCAGAAATCAAGCAGAAACTTGAACATCAACCTCCTGCACCACTAGGCAGCTATGCATAGCAGAGAACCCTGGAGAAGGTGAAGTTCTCTTCTGTGTTTCAATGAAAACTTAAAGATATTTCAATTTCAAGATTTTTATTCAAGATTTAAAACGATTATTGTTCTGAAACCCATCTATCTCAAGCTTTAAGCCTGTTAATTGCTAAATTCCAAAGGAAACAAGGATTAACTCACTTAGGTTATTTCCAGAAAAATAAAGAATTTGCCTATTTTGCTTAGTCCAAATACAGGGGTAAACATAATTATTTTTTTTTAATGAGATTCAAAAGCCAGGCCTAGAAGAAATGTAAAACCATTTCTTTCTGATAATGCAATGACATATGTATGCACTCCGTCAGTCATGTACATACCTTCAATTACATCTGATGTTCTCCTGCATCATCTCTTCCCTCCAAGAGTCATCAAATGCTCATTGTGCAAATTCTGTACTCAAAATGAAAGATATGCATTTCCTGGATCTCTCCATTCATCAACACGGGCTGGAAAGTTCTCAAAATCTTCCTTGGGTTCTTAGAAATTACCGCCTTCTTCGGTTTAATCACCGCAAGGCCTTTGCCACCTCCAGTCACAGAGATGTGAATGATGAATCACGGAAGTCACAGCCCAGAAGGGATTATCTGTCATCTGTGACAACTGCAGGCTGTGGAGGTAGGGATGAACGCAGGCCTGGTGCTCTCTATAATTTTGATTGCTTTAAAACACTTGAGATGAAGTGCAGCAGAAACGGCTTGCTACCGTATTGGCATTAAGGAAAAAAGAATGGAGCTGGTAAATGCTAAAAGCTTACATATCCACTTTTTAAGAATGGCAAATGCCATATTCTGCAGAACAGAATGTTGCCCTCAGAAAAAGGGTTTTGCAATACCTGAGAAAAATCGGCCACCAGATGTGGCTGATCGACCTCATGAAAATCTCCATTTGCTCATGCCAGCGGATAATTGTTTGGAATTCAGAAGCAAAACCTACCAAGTTTCCCTCCAGGCTGGAACTGAATTTCCCCCAGAGCTTCCTTTCAAAGCTCTCTCTAGCAGCTGAAAAGGGAAAGCGTTTTTTTTTTTCTTGTGTTCTCAATGCTGCCCTTTCTGCCCCCCACAGCAGCCATCGGAGTGGAATATATGAAAAGTTTGGTGGGAGAGACATATTGCATCCTGCCTGGATGTTTAATCATAGAACATACGTAACTTTTATTTATAGCTTAAGACACAGACGTATTCCTCTCCTACAGACATAGAAACGCAGCTCAGAGGCACTGGGTAATTTGCGTGCACTGACACAATCGATAAATAACAAAGCCCAGCAGAAAACTCAGGAAATGGGTTCCATCTCCATACGTATGAGACACAGTGTTGTCTCATCAGCAGCGGAATAAAAATCAGAACATCCTTCCTTGTGATTTGCTGTCCTACCCCACGTATGTATTCTGAGGGATCATCAGGGCAGCGGAATGCCAAGGACAGAACTGTTCAAGATTTCAACTAATTAATAGAGAGAAAAAAGATGGTCAGGTGTCAAGGGAAAAGAACCAGCCATCGTTCTCATGATGAAAGATAGACTTCAGTAGGCAGGCACGTTGTCTCCACCCTCCCATTACAGCTCAAATAGTTCTGCTGGTGGCTCTTCTGTGAGAATGCAGTCGTTACAAAGATATATTTCTTCTAAGGACAAATAAAGCATTAAGCCTCTACCTTAAGAATTTTAAACCTGAGAATTTTATCCCTTAACAGAGTATTCTGAGATAAGAGCAGTGTCTTACCATCTGCTGACACTCAGTTAAGCATCTTGAGGGATCAGGCTGTCAATGAAACTAGAAATAATGAATGGGCATAGTGGGAAGGAGGGAGATCATAATAGGAAAGTTCACGAAGGAGAAAAAAAAAAGGTACAGAAAACTAAGGTACAGAAGAATGTGTAAAATCTTTACCCTCTTGGGACCTTCAGGGATTTGACTTTTAATTAAAAGAATCAGTCACTTTAATTAGCAACTATCATTTATATGCTTTTTTTTGAATACATTGAGCAATAATTCCAGATTACTCTGTCCAATCTACCTGGGATAAAAGCTCACGTTTCAGAAAGAAACATATAAAAATGTCTGGAGGATTACAAAACAAAACAGCTCCTTCACAGGTCGAGAATTACTTGGAAGTCATGCACATAAACAAGACATTATTATTTAAATATACTTATTGGGGTGACGGTGAGCGCAGTCACGGTAGAATCATCATGGATGTATCGCAACCCAGTTCTAAAAGCACTGGTACACACAGTTTTTGCTTTATCTCAATGTAATTCAGTTTTAACAAGTTGGTAACCATGGCATCCCTAAAAATAAAGGCATGCATTGACCCAAGCTGTTAAATTCAGGGTTATAATCCAAAATCAGTTGTGCCTTAGCCAGCTTTCTATCAGCTGAGTCTTTTGTTTGGCAAAGACTCAGCTTAAAATGAAGGGAATTCATTGGGGTGATAATTTGCTGCCTGAGCACCTATAGGGTTGTTAAAATCAAGGTGCTGTGCCATATGCAGGTGTTCCAACATTCTTCACTAGTTCTTCCAGTATCCCCAATACACTTACAATTACAAAGTAAGCAAACTCAGTAAGGGCAATTCTCCATTTAGCACCAGGCTGCAACCCCGTCTGGCAACCACAGATTCCTGCTTTAAAGCACATCATTCCTGCTCAGATGATGATGATGTACTATAAGTAGTTGCATTAAGGTCTCAGTCAAGTCAAGTAAACTTCAAACTGCCAAGTAAACTTTGCAGCTTTGCACTTCATACAGTACAGTTGGTGATAAAGACACAGGAGCCTCAGGCTGCTGCATTTGGTCATAAAATCTCCCATTGAAGCAGTCATCTGGCTCAGCATGTGACAGGGGAATATCATTTACACAGCTGACACACACTGTTGGTGAACTGATACAGTTCCAAACCTACTATAGAACTCTTTTCCCCATCTACGCTCCGAATCCTTCCCTTCACAACCCTCACAGGACAGGAATCTGGGAAAACTTCAGCTTAAGGATGCAATAACTATCTGATTACAGCTTTGCTCTTTGTAGAATTATCTGCTTGCATTCCTGTTAGGGCTTCAATAATATTGTGAAAATATGAAACCAGAGTGTGCACGTGCTATGTCAGTGTGCGTGTTGGCGTGCAGTCATCCACAAACATCAAGCTGGACGTGACCTGGAGCAGCATAAGAGCCTCAGGGACCACAAATCAACACAGCCGTAAGTCTGGGCTGCATGCTGGAGTCTGCAAGTTGGCTCCCGTGGGGACCAGGGGATCCAGGACTGCTGCTGGAAAGACTGGGAGGTGCCCAATGGTCGCCCTGGGGCTACTGGAAGGGTTGTAAGTCTGGAGCAGCTTCAAGGCAACTGGGAGGCCAGTAGACTCTGGCAGTAACTAATGGGAGCATGAGAGCGTGTATGTCGAGCTGCTGGAGGGATCCAGAGAGTTTTTGGAGAACACACTTTCATAAATGTATGTGTGCACATATTTGCATGTCACAGAATCACAGAATGGCCTGGGTTCAAAAGGACCACAGTGCTCATCTAGCTTCTACCCCCTGCTGGGTGCAGGGTCACCAACCACCAGACCATGTTCCCTACTAACACCTTCATCCCCATCAGCCAAAGAGGGGAACAGGATGAGGCTGACAGTGTTGTCTTAAAATATTATTAAAATGTCTTATTTTTCTCAGCTGTTTAATGAGCTGTGTTATCAGTGGTGAAACAGACATTCCCAAGCAGCACAGCAGATAAACTGTAAGTGTCTCTACCATGGAACAAGGTGTCTTTTAATTTTCAAGTGATAAAACAGCTCACTGCCTTTTCAGCACACGGATAAGATACCGGACCCTTCTGTGCATGGGTGAGGCATACTAGCTGATGAAATGGAAAGTGTTAGCATTCTAAAAAATGTTTTTATGCTGATCCAGTGTCGCTGAATAAAAATGTATGTACATCCATTCCATATCGTTCTTCCCACTTGCAGTTTTTTTGAAGTTGGCTGAAAACGCTATAAAACCAAGTAGTCAAACTGGACCAAACTGCCTTGGGTAGGAGCCTGCATACTGGAGATGCAAAGTGCCCTTGGCCATTCAGCCTGCGTGGTATTTATGAGCAACACTTCATTTTCACAATCGCAGAACACTTAAAATAAACACTCATCACCATCATTTTCAAAGCACTTGCTGAATTTCAAAATACCTTCCCAGAGAACAATGTCTGCTGCTCTCTGGTTTGATATGAGAGTTGGAGCCTGCATATTGCATAACACTTTGGAAAGGTAAGAAGGTTCTGCTTGTGGCATTGAGCAGTAAGTCGGGAGCATTAGCTTCTTAGATCTTGAGATAATATTTACTGTTGCAGAACACAGAGGTTTAGAAGATATTTTAGAAAGTAATTGAGAATACAAAGGAAAGTGTATAACCTTTCTTCAGCTCGGCTGCAAGATTACTATTGCTTTCTCACTAACTACATAAATAACACCTTTCCTCTGTCAGTTCTGGGATGCACAAATCCTTCCTCTCCATAAAATTTACCAACCTAATAAATACTGACCTAGAATCAGCAATTTTGGTATTTACTAGGGACTCTGAATTCATAAATCTACATAATACCTAAGTGGGCAGAACTACAATCGTTTTATATATTCTATATAACTATTTCACATAATATATTTAATGGTCAGAAACATTACACATTGAGTTGGCAAGTCTCTCCATCAGCATTTAATAAATGCCACAATTTTACGTAAGAAATTGTATTTCAATCTAATGTTTATATTTTGACTGCACCTAAAATGTGCTTATTGTAGCATACTGCATCAATAAACCAACAATTACGTCTCAGTGGCATGTAAAATACATAGTGATGTCAGCAGCATTAACTTCCAGTGCCAAGTCGGGAAACAGCTTAATGTAGTTTCGCTATAAAATTAATATTATACTAATTTTAATAAAAGGAAAAGATTTACCTTATTATTTTTAGTTCAGACATGCAGTCATGTGCAAGGTAACTCAATACCCACTGTATAAAATATGAACTATGAAAACGCTCGACAGATGTTTCCACTCAGCTTCCTTTGTTTAACACTGGATGCTAACCTCCAGGAGATACGTACAAGCTGCACATCCTACAGGTAATGCCATCCAGATGGGGATGCTGTTCCCCGAACATCGTGCCTCGCAACGTAAGGAAGAAGGAAGAACGTAAGGAATACGCTGCGAAGGAAGAGAACCTTGGCAAAAAATGGCTCGTGTCATTTCATATTCAGTGGCATGACACATCTTTTCCAGCTTGCCTACAGCATGTCTGTGGAAAACTCCCAAAACACACACCATAAAAATGTCTTGAAATCAGACAGCTTTATGTAGACTGCTCAGCTCTAGCAAATACTGAATGCAGGACTGATATAATCTTAATGATTAACTCCTTCCTTTGGTTAGATTTTACAGTTTTCCATCTGTCAGATCTTCGGCTTGTTCCTGCAGACCTGTCCCATGCTGAATTTTCTCAGTCAACACCAATTTGATCAGGAAGATGACGTTGCAATGTGTGAAGCTGGGAGAAGAGAAGGCTGCAGGGAGACCTCATGGTGGCCTTCTAGTACTTGAAGGGAGCGTACAAACAGGAGGGGAACGGCTGCTTGTGAGGGAGGGTGATGATGGGACAAGGGGAATGGTTTTAAAGTGAGACAGGGGAGGTTTAGGTTGAATATGAGGAGGAAGTTTTTCCCCCCGAGGGTGGTGAGGCACTGGCACAGGTTGCCCAAGGAGGCTGTGGATGCCCCATCCCTGCAGGCATTCAAGGCCAGGCTGGATGTGGCTCTGGGCAGCCTGGGCTGCTGGTTGGCGTTGGGACTGGATGAGCGCTGTGGGCCTTTGCAACCCAGGCTGTTCTGCGATTCTATGATTCTATACATCTTTCTTGGCAACAAAAAATGAGCTTTCCTTGCCTGGTTGCTAGCTGACAGCAAGGAATAAAACTCCAAGCATCTAAAAATTATTATTCAAGCGTCAGTAAATAGCTACGCTGTTCAGAGCAAAAGTAACAGATAGAGGCAGCAGCGAAGGCATCATGGTGAAGTGCCAAAGGCGTTCCTTCTCTATTACACCACAAGATTTGTTTAACAAAGATTACTACCCCTGTATCTCATTCAAGGATCCTACTTAGGAAGAGGAAAAGCCACAAAGTGCCCAGAGAGCTCTGCAGGTGCTTGCAGAAGGACAGCCTGCAGTCCTGTGCTCTGATGGCTTAAGCAAAGGGAGGACATAATTGGTCTCCAGGTAGAACACAGGATGAAATAAGCACCTATATTTTGCCAGGGATGCCCACCGTATTTTATAGGCAAGTGTGTCACAGTGATATCAGTTCAGTAGGACCAAAATGCTCAAGGGCAGGCTAGCACCTAACACTCTCTCCCAGGCAGCACTTGGACCTCCCTGTGTACACTGGAAAAACTGAATCTTGTACAGAATTCAACAGTCACCTCAATGAATAATAATAAAAAAAAAGACACATGGAGGCAAAGACATTCTCTTTTGTGTCAGCAACTGGGGGTCAGAGGGAGATCAACTCCTGACTCCAGCCCTTGAGATTCAAATCCACCTCCTGCTCTGCTCTGGGTAAGGCTTGGGACAGGAGCCATACACAAATCTGTAGAAAGAGACCTACACCCATCCTACATCCCTGTCCTGACACTATGTTTGTTCACAAGGATTTGAAATTTGCTGGATCTAAAGGAAAGTAAGAGTGAGAATGATCCCATAAGATCTGGGTTCTGCACGTGGAATGGAGAACCCTGGCTCAAGGATAACCCTTTAGACAGGGTAGCAAATGGTTAATACTCTTAGAGATAGAACTGTTTATGCATATCATTTTATAGCTAGTTACCTGAAAACCTAGAAACAAGACTGTAACTAGAGCACCAATTACAGAAAAACAGGCAGTTTAACTTAACAGTTATGACTCATCATCACTCACATTTTTTTAAAAAATATCTTAATACATATAGTCAACAAAAATACGCTCATTTGTGGAGTAAATATGTTAGATATTTACTTTTGGATGAGAGGAGACTTTGCATCCCACTGCGAACAAGGTGATGTAAATAGCTCTCTCAGGAACTCAGGTCTCAAAAGCACCACAGTGCTGTAAAAGAAACCTTGCTTCCACACGGTAGAAATGCTGCTTTCCCTTCTACCAGAGCAAAGCAACACTGGGTTCCGTGACCTATTTGTAAACATAAGGGAAAGTCAATTGCTTGGTTCATAGGGCTGAAGGGTGATATTGTTGAATAACGAAATGCATATAAAGAAGGGTGAAGGTTAAGAATGAAGAAGCCAGAGAAATGAAGCTCTGGGCAGCCTGGTCTGCTGCTTGGTTACCCTGCACACAGCAGGGGGTTGACGCTGGATGAGCACTGTGGTCCTTTTCAACCCAGGCCATTCTGTGATTCTGTGATAATACAATATAAACTTCTTCGCATCTTCACCTCAATGGTTTGCAAGAGGAATACTGGGGAGAATTCAGCAGAGATTGACACCTCAGCCTGTGTGTGTTTACATGGGCTAAGCTCCCAAAAGAGCCAGTGGAAATCGAGTCAAGGCTGTAAAAGGAAACCAGGGGCTATTGAGGTGACTTACCTTAGATGTTTACAGAGTCAAGCAGTTGACACGATGCATACATACAGTCTGAATTCAGACTTGGATCCTACCTTTCCGTCTGCATTAGGAAATCATGAACACTTCTCTTGCCAAGCAGGGCACAAAGTATTTTGCTCCAAATACACTTCTAACAGCCCATCCAACAAACTCAGGTTGCAATCATCAGCCTAAGCTTGGAAAGGAAAAACAAATCTGGGTCACAGGAAAAGCCTCTGACACAGATATATGAATTCAGAGAAGGAGAAACGGCTGAGAGAAACTACATTTTCCATTAGGCAGCTAGAACTTTCCAGAAAGGGTCCTGAACACAGTAAGAACAGATGTGTTCAGGATTTCTGTAAAGAGACATGGATGCCTACAATAAATACAGAAGGGATCCTTTTTTGAATGTATGTGGTTGCCAGTCTACAGTCAGAAAAACGGATAGAAAAGACAGAAAACGGACATTCAGTGCACTTGATGTAACTCAGGCCTGCCTTACAGGGTTCACATCTCTTTGCAGTTACCTGCTCCTGCACACCTACCCACGAAGTACTAATTAATACTAATAAAACATTTTCCTGCATCTGAGAACAGCAGCAGCTCTTGCATAAGAATAGCTGTGTCTCCCACACGTACATTACTTAAGCATTTGGAAGATTAATAAAAATTTAGATTTGAAAGGAGTTGTGACAGGTTAAGATGAACAGCCACTGCAACTGCTTAGAAGCAGGGAACTGGCAAGACGTGGGCTATTTTTCAACCAGACGGGCATGTTTCTGCTGACAGTGACAGAAACATTTCCACAAAATAGCCTCCTGCTGTCTCCAACAGTAATGAAATGCACTGCACACAACTGCATAACAGCACTCCATCTCTCTCTGAACACGAGATGGAAGTTTTGTGTTACAACTGCTCCATAGCTACAATTGCTGTCTAATATTGTCTGTGTAAGTGCTGACGGGCCTAACATCTTCAGAAACAAAACCAAACCAATCTGATTCTGTGCTGTGAGAGTGGTGAGGTGCTGGAACAGCTGCCCAGAGAGGCTGTGATGCCCCGTCCATCCCTGGAAGTGTTCAAGGCCAGGTTGGATGGGGCCCTGGGCAGCCTGGGCTGCTGTGAAATGGGGAGGTTGGTGGCCCTGCATGGCACAGGGGGGTTGGAGCTTCGTGATCCTTCAGTTCCCTTCCAACCCAAGGCATTCTGTGATTCTATGATGGGTTAATCTGATAATGAAGGATATGATAGGGAAATCCCACTTAACATATAATATCTCTCACCTGTATGTGTACGAGGTCTACAGGAGTTGAAGCTACCAGCTAAGAACAAGGAATATCCCATACCCATTTGCCCCCAAAACAGGTGTTGGTTTTTTTTTCCCCTTGTGTTTAAATTTCTTAGCCTTAGTCTTAATCTAAAAAGGCTTTTTCAGAGACTGCCAAGAACTATTTTTATTACACCCAATTTTTATTACAATTGTGAAATATATGAATTTTTCAATCACTAGCACTGGTTGATACGTTTAAAGAAAATATTTTTCCATTGGAAAAACCCTATTTATTGAAACAAATAAGTTTGGATATAGGCACTAGGCAATACTTCAGAGGTCCATGGTTAAGATCTGAGAGAGAAATAATCACAGAACCATAGAAGGGTTTGTGTTGAAGGGGGTCTTTAAAGATCATGCTCTCAGGACCTGGAAGCTAAGCAAGCCCAACTCCCTCAGCCTGTCTTCATAGGAGACAAGACATCCAAAGATTTATTCAGCAGTTTTATCTTACGGCACTCAGCATTTAGGGGATGCAGTTTTGGGGTTCATTTCTTCCAATGAGAGAGGTTTGAATCTTGGTCTTTCCAACAGAATTGCCCTGCACACAAGGCTTATTGCTAGATCAGGTTTGTTCTCATTTCAGTAGATTTTCACACAAGAAAAGAAAAGCTTACAGTTTTGTTCAGATGCAAAAGCAAAGTAAATGTCCTAACCTCTACATTTTTCAGGAGATTGACTTCTCTTTTTTTCTACCTAGACAGTAAAACACGGGGACCTTGGAGCAGGACATAAATCCTGTGCTGTTTGTGCTAGACTCTGAATTTAAAGCTTGCAGAGTTTGACTGAGTTCAGTATCAGGCATCACTGGAATCACGTCTGAAGTCAGTAAGACAGAAATGACACCACCTCCTATTGTAACTGCTCCCATTCACAGAGTTTTGAGGGAGTTTCAATACATGCCTAAACATTGGAAAGGGACCAAAATGAACACAAAGGAATACTAAAATCTATACTGAAGCAATCTGAAAGGCTTGCTTTCAACCTGTTAAAGGAAGGAAACTCACAGTTAAGACTCAAACTCCTGGCTGAAACTCCAGCCTTCAAATACATATACTGCCTTGCAGAAATAAAAATGGTAGGCAAACTGCACAAATCGAGACCACAGTGTCAGACTGGATTTCCAGTTTTAACTATGATTTATGACATATTAGAGAACACTTACTTCATTCTGTTTCCAGAATGAAATAGCTGTGAGATGGACAGGCCAAAAAAAAGGCAAATATCTGAGCACTTATTACAGAAGCAAGAGCACTGCCTCACTAGAGAGACTGGGCAGATTTCTTGCTACAGGCCCATAAGAAAAGGAAAGGGAAAGAAAAAAAAAGAATACTTCCAGAACTCACAGCACTAGATTTAACAGCATCATCTTTCCCATATCAATTTCATAGTAGGAGTATTGCCTGAGTTTGTTCAGCTTGGAGAAGGGAAGGCTGCGGCCTTCCAGTAACGAGGAGCTCATCAGGAGGAGAGGGAGTGACTTTTTACATGGTCTGATAGTGATAGGACAAGGGGGAATGGTTTCAAATTAAAGAGGGGAAATACAGGTTGAATGAAGGATTTCTGCCCAATGGAGGGTGGTGAGGCGCTGGCACTGCCCAGAGCTGTGGTGCCCCATCCCTAGAGGCATTCAGAGGCATGGATGGGCCCTGGGCAGCCTGAGCTGGGGCACACAGCCCATGGCAGGGGGTGGCACTGCATGGTCTTTAAGGCCCCTTCCAACACGAGCCATGTGTTTTCAACAAGAATATCAACCCAAGATCCTATCCATGAGCATTTCAGAGCACTTGCTGGTAGCCTACATCAAGGTTTTAGTAAGCATTTATTTGTAATTCCTCCAATCAGGGGACTCGATTCAACAAAAAGTTGTACCTATGTCTGTGTATATGCATCTGTGTACATAAGTGCACAGCTACAAATATTTCACAGCTTTCATGTACAAAGACCAACAATAGGTCAGGACCAAAGGCAGACATCTCTTGGCATCCTTCCAGCATGCTTCATTGGCAAAGTTCAGGATTGAGATTCTAAAGTAATTGGGATGTCTCATTAACCAAAAGGAAATGGAAGGCTGTGGGGTGACCTCACTGTGGCCTTCTAGTACTTGAAGGGAGCGTACAAACAGGAGGGGAACGGCTGCTTGTGAGGGAGGGTGATGATGGGACAAGGGGAATGGTTTTAAAGTGAGACAGGGGAGGTTTAGGTTGGATCTGAGGAGGAAGTTTTTCCCCCCGAGGGTGGTGAGGCAGTGGCACAGGTTGCCCAAGGAGGCTGTGGATGCCCCATCCCTGCAGGCATTCAAGGCCAGGCTGGATGTGGCTCTGGGCAGCCTGGGCTGCTGGTTGGCGACCTGCACACAGCAGGGGGTTGGAACTGGATGAGTGCTGTGGGCCTTTGCAACCCAGGCCATTCCATGACTCTATGAAATGTTCCACTCATGACTGGGGTGCTACAAACTCAATGTGTAGAGAGGCAAGAGAGGTAAGATCAGCCAGGGTAGCGCGGACACAGACTAGGCAGATTAAGTCCTAAGACAGATGTCAAACCCACTGGACAATTTCAGGCAAGTCATTTAGCTCACTTTTCACGTGCGAAGAGAAAGGAGAGTGAAATTCTTTCAGGACTAGCAGGAGGATTAATCAGTTATTACTTCAAAAGTGCTTTGAAGACAACAGGTGCTGAGTAAAAAAGCTGAGCATTAGCAGGATGACTAATAAAAATCATTACTTACAAGGAGCAAGAATCAAAGGCGAAGGGAAGGGGCACAGAAATCCAAGACATCTGGGGAGGAGAACTGGCGTAATAAAATGAAAACAAACCAAAACCGTGTTATTTGGCAATCCCACATGCAAACCACTTGAACTCTACACTTCTGGAGTTTATGTCATCGTTGAGCCACCACTTTACCACTCCGAGAAAACTGCAGCATAGAGTACTACTGCTGTAAAGTATGATGCAGAGCTGTACACAGCAGCTATTCGGCAAAACATCTCCCCAACTGCGGCACACCAATCATCAGGACACCGTCGGGTTTTCTTCTTTTCCTCAGAAACAACTACAATTCTTCATCATTCATACGAGGGAATGCAGAAAATCAGATACATCTCAAGACTATAAGAACCTCTGCTAGATATGGAGAATGCAAATTTACTGCTTATTAAACCAAAAAATGAGACACACCTTTAAAATGCTTTATATTGCCCTCCATAAATCCCACAAACTCTCTCATTAATGGTTTTGGTATGATTAGTGTTTTTACTGGGCCATTTTAATTAGTTAAACAATTCAGAGTTCTACCTTAAAAAGTAGCTTTGTGAAACTGCAGTAGTTGCAGAATATTTTACTCCTGGGCTTGATAAAACACTAAACCAGAAACTGCTTTAAAATAACTGCCTGCCACAGCACTTTTAGCCAACTTTTGCACCTGGTGCTGAGAGAAAAAGCCAAGTGAACTTTCACTCACTTGTTGCACGTCAGCTTCAATGTGATGTCTTTCTTCTGTTGTGTTTGGGTTTCTAACTGGAAGAGACAAGTAAGCTAAACCAGCAGCCAATCAATTCGGAAATTCTAAGAATGCAATAAAATTTGATACCAATAAATCTTTTCTTTTAACAGCCAGAAGAGATTAACAAAGTTATTCGAAATTGTATCCCCTTCTGTTATTTCAGAAGGATGATTACCTGACAATCCCACTGAATCAAACAGCAAAATTAAAAGAGACATAATTAAGCTTGTATATACATAGGAACAGGATACGCATTTATGCATATCCCTCGTAGGTCCTCCATTATTTATTAGCCTTGGTGTATTTTTCTTCCTCTTACAATAAAAGTTATTACACCTTTGGATTGTCAAATAAAAACCCAATCGGCTGAGACGTAGACCATCAATACAAATAACTGCACAGCTTCCCTCTCAGCTACAACTAGTCAACTTTTTTCGGCTCTGCCATTTATTTATTTCGTGACGCTGAGAAAATCCACTTAGTTCTCTTTGTACTTCAGATCCGCATCAGAAGAGCAATCTGGCTTCTTCTTACTGATCTGGAATTATGATAGCAGAATGTAGTAGGTGAAAATGGCAAGCAGTGTGAAAACGTATATAAAAATTAGAGATTATGAAAAATGCAGTTACTGAGCATTGTAAGAACGGCTGCTAGAAGTACTAACTTATGAGTGCATTTTATTTCATACATTCCCATTAGTCCGTGTGTCACTGTGTAAGTATTCACTACTAATTCCATTCAGTACATGTAAACAATATATACAGGTACAAATGTCTGCATGTAGGTGAGAGTGCAAAGATGCACGCATTCAGATTTGCATGCGTATGATGCACACAGATGAAACATTTGTCACAGCCTTTCCAATTTCCCATGAATTCCTGACTGGGATGTAGAAACTGTCTCTCCTTTTCTTCTTACTTGTTCGCTCTCCTTCATGGTCACACCAATGGCACTGTTCCACCTGATTCATCATTATGCACCTCCTTTATCCGGCCTTATTGGAGACTCAATTTGGGAATAACTTGTCTGCTAATTATCACTCCATTTCTTGACCGCCTTCCTGTCATCAGTACCTCACACTATGCAAACCTGCTTCCCAAACTGATTCTCCAAACCACTCAGAAAGCTCCAGTGCACCAATGCTGGTTTCTCTTTCAAACCTATCTTTCTTGACACATTCCCATTCTCTCGCCATTGAGAGGAGGTCATGGGATCTTCTTCCGGTCTCCATCCACGACAAATCTGTTTCCATCTTAATCCCACTTCCTATTGGGATTCTCTCTGATGAACCTCAGCCTTCCAACTGCTCCTTTGCAATTGTACTTGCTCTTTCAGCTCCTTCCTTTTTTCTGCTACAACAGATAATATATGCATTCCCACACAGTTGCACTTAGTTTTCCTTCCTGAACACCTTTTCTTGTCATAAATCCTGGCCTTTTTCCCAACTCTGACCCACCACAGTACATACATCATACGCTGCCTACTTAGTTTTCCATTTTTCATTGCTCTCTGGCATTTTTGCTCACAGTGTACAGATGTCCTCAGTCTATGCTTTCTTTAAAAGAGCCCATATCTCACTGGAACCTGTCTCTCCAAATCTTTTCCCATTTGTTTCTCTCTCTTCATCTGCAAAAAAACGTAGAACATGCAGTTTTCAGCTAACACACAGACTTCCCTTCTTTTTAACTCTGTCTTGGATCAGCTCCAACCTGACTTTTCATAAATCCCCTCCCCTGAAACTATTCATAATGGGACACTATGTGCCTCTTCCTGGACGGAGATCTGGGCTTTCACTATGTCTTCATTTTCTCTGAGTTTTCCACTGCTTTTGACACTGTTATCCTCTCTCTAATACAACAGAGATTTTTCAGTTATCTTCCTGTGTTTTGGAATGCATCATGAGTTTTGTCACAGAGGGCCATCTGTAAAAGGGGACTCCTGTCTCGCACCCTGAGCTACCTGGCTGATCGTGGATGCCTACGTCTGAGATGCCAAAAGCATCTTTTCTAGTCTCTAGAGAGAAATCACCATTCCCAATTCACCTCATCCTGAAATTAAATGCGTGACAAAAGCCAAATAAATGCTGTGCTTTAAGTACTCTTGGTCGACTGATTTATTTCTCTGATATCACACTCTGAGTGGTTCACATGCATGTGAATTACTGACAGCCAACTTTGCAGCATAGAATCATAGACTCACAGAATGGCTTGGATTGGAAGGGACCCCAAAGATCATGAATCCCCCTGCTGCAGGCAGGGCCACCAAACTCCATATCTATCATACTAAACCAGGCTGCCCAGGGCCCCATCCAACCTGGCCTTGAACACCTCCAGAGATGCATACTTTCTAATACACCATTTGCACACAGAGAAGAACAAACCCTGTACCAAACATACAAGAAAATGAGCAGTCTGACTCATGAGATTGCACACTGAAATTTAAAAAGGAAGAGTGCATGAAAACAGCAACGTGAGCTTGAGAACACTTACGTACACCACAGAGACTACTGCATAGAGTACACTGTATTTAAAAGCAGCAATGAAAATAATTGAGAGGAACAAGAATGACTGCAAAGCATCAAGAGAAGATCATGTTGAGAAGATCATGTTGAGCAGATCATTCCTATATGAACTGATGCAAAGCTTCCAAAATTTTTTCTCACATTACTTCCTTTAAGCTTTCCTGGGATCAAGCCACTTACTCCTTCACCTCATGCAAAACACCAGTTATTTTTTCTTAACTTTCAGTGTTAATAGGACAAGAATCTAAAGATTACATAGTTGATGGGTCGGAAGGAAGATGCCATCTCTGGAGGGAAAACTGAAACAGCAGAATTGAAGAGTGGAGTCTGGTTAATGAAGCTCACCAAAGTTTATATAAAGAGAATGTTCTTATGGCCACTTTCAGATCCACTTGGAAACTGGGAGAGAACTGAGTTTCCTCAAAAGGAGACCATTGGCTGGGTGAGTGTTCAGAGCACTGCCATTGCTGCCTGCTTTCTGAGCAAGGCAAGGCTGAGATGTAAGGAAGGACACTTAAAACACATAGGACTCGGTGCAGAAAGATGGCTTTGGGGTTCACTTGCAAGAAGAGTCATGGGGAAAAAACAAACAGTTAAAATCAAGGATTAAGGGTAATTTTGCAGTATGTTTTCTCCACCTGAGCATTTTTCATTTTTATGTAGAAGCCATTAATAAAACGTTAACATTCATTCGTGCTTTTAGATGCAGCTACACACCATCCTAACCAACTATCTTACATGATGAAAGATCTTCAGTAACATCATTGGTACGAGAGCTAAAGCATCAGTTTGACTCTGTCTGATGTTGTCTTCATCAGGATTGGTCTCAACCCATGCTTTGATTACTGCAGTTATTTGCAAATCTGAGATAAGACAAGATTGTTTGTGTGGGTTTTGTGTATAATTTAATCTCTGTCCACTCAAGGACTGTGCTGCCATCAACACTCCTATCGTGGCTTGAAGATAAAAGAAGACAGAAATAAAAAGCACTTGCTATCCCCCACAATTCAATAAATACTGATCCAAGGGTTTCTGCTGTTATCATTGTTTTTGTTGGTCAGTGACACAGACATAAAGGAGTTCCATTTGCCAGAAAGAAAGTCCTTTAACATTACAAAAATAAATTCTGCAGCACTTCAAGAAGTAAAATAGCTTCTGCCAAGTTTTTCCAAGAATGGGGAACTATTTGTATTTTTCAAAGCAATTTTTTCTTTTTTTCATAGTAACACCTTTGACAACAGTTATTTTCTTTTTAAGAACAACAGAAATGTCCATTTTCCACAGTGGTGTTGAACTTCAGTATTGGCAGTTATCTATTAATAACAAAGTGCACTATTAGAAAACTCAAGAGCTCTGAACACTAGGTGTCAGTGTAAGAAATGGAAAAATATCAAAAACCTGTTGTTTCCAATCAGGTGGATTAGCTAAGAAACCAGAACCAGCTGTGACCACATTTTCTTGTAACTGCACTACACTGTTAACAAGCCAATCTCCCCCCAAAAAGTTATTCTGAAACTATCAGGTTTGCTTGAAATTAGACAGGGTGATCTAAAAGCTACAATGAATTTGCTCTGTTAAACTCTCTGAGATGACCTTTAAGTTTTATGAGACACCCAGAGACCATGCAGAATTTAATGGTACTCTCTTTTCTTTCCCACAGATACCCATAAATCAGTTCATGCCATTCACAACTTTAAGTTCTGCTGGACAGAGTCAATGAAGAACAAAGAACACAGCCAGAGTTTAAGGTCACAAAGGTGATAAGAGTCATAAAAGTCAATTACGGCGTCCAGATTTTACATGGATGGCAGAATGGCAGAGCTACCATCGGGAGAGGAAGAGTCACATTGGAGATGCACTCATCTACCTCCTGGAATCCTAGAATCATAGAATGGCCTGGGTTGCAAAGGCCCACAGCGCTCATCCAGCTCCAACCCCCTGCTGTGTGCAGGTCACCAACCAGCAGCCCAGGCTGCCCAGAGCCACATCCAGCCTGGCCTTGAATGCCTGCAGGGATGGGGCATCCACAGCCTCCTTGGGCAACCTGTGCCAGTGCCTCACCACCCTCTCCTATTAACACAGAAGTTAATTTCTAAAGATGGTGTTATGTGCAGATAAACCATTTTTGTCTCTGTTCAGATGAATCCACTCAGCATCTCCAAGAAAAAGCAGAAGGAATGTCAGCATCCACCAATCACCAACAGCTTAAATATGTGAAATAAAGAAAGATGGTAAAAACAGTAATAAAACCCCACTGCTCATTTGACTCTGGAGCTGATTTCAAAGATACACAGATGCTTTTTAAGGTTGATGCCCATCTTCCTCATCAAACACACGTTACTCACACCACTGATAACTTCCACTTTCCACTTAGTTTTCACCATGTCTAACAAATCAGACTACAAGATGAGGTGGGTCTTTGTATGGATTTTACATGTGCTCATTTAATATTCTTTTTTACCATGCAAACAAGAAAAAGTAAGAAATTCATTTTCCATTTGATCTCTGAAATTTGGAATGGACAGAAAAATTGTTCCTTCGTTCCAATCTTGAAACAGTCAAATGATTTGAGGTATTTTTTAGGCACTGCAACCAGGGACATCAGAATAAAGAACTGATCCAGCCCAGACACAGAGCATCTCACATGGAATATCTCGGCTCATCCAAGATTATGACAGCAATCAATCTAGACTATATTCATAATACTATATATAAAGATAAATTGGAGGATGTATTTTGGAAACAGCCTGGGATCGGCTTATCAGATTATTCCTAAAAGCTCTAGCATCAAAGTAATTGAGTGCCTGTACACTTAGGAATGCAATTGATTCTGAAAACCCGTGAGTGATTCTTCCTAGAGATTCAATTCTTCTTGCCCAACAGCCTGAATAGGAATCCACATTGGGGCAGAAATGCAGACCTGCATCTATGTGACTATTCTCTAATAACAAGCCAAAATGTGATAGAGAAAATTGGGAAACACCAGGATTGGAACTGCCTGCACTACCTTCACTCTCTTTACTGTAGATGTGCACCAAAACAACCTTTAACCATTGATCACTTTGCTTTTTCCATTCAATCCATTCCACTGTTTGGTTTTTTTTTCTTACTACTGAACACGGGGCTACAATTATGTGGACATCATCATTCATTTCCTTCTGTGCTTTGTGATTCCTTTTTTCTTTTTATTTCTGTAGGGTTCATGGTATTACTATCTTAGCCCTTCCCAAATGATCTTCCCAGCTCTCAAATGAAAAACAGAGGTATTCTCCATATCTTAATAATAACACCAATGCTCAAAAGAAACCATCTTTTTCCTCCCTGAAATTCACTTTTTTCATTTACCATGCATATGCCATCCTCTGAAACAAATTAGGCAAGATGACTACAACACAGGTCCAGAACAGGTGTATCGTGTGCTTTAGACAGGCAGCTTTGTAGAAAATACACCCCATAGTCATAAAAAGAGCTATTTAAAGATGGTTGAAACTACCTTTAGAACATCTCATACAACAATATGAACTTAAAGCTAGAACACAAATATTACTTATTTAAATCAATTATCAGCTTAGTTTTCCTGAAAGTGTATGTAGAAACGTAATTTAAATAATTCTGAGAGCAGTGCTGGATTAATGATTTCAGTCCTAGCTTTGCTCTACAGATCATTAAGATCTGCCCTAATGCTATGAGCTCCATCCCACAGCACGTGCTGACTCTGCAAAAGACCCGTGGGAAAGAAAACAACTGACCAAGGAAGTGCTTCCACATCCTAGGAGAATGCATAGAGAGGGCATAAACTCAGACTGGGAGTCCTGAACTACTTCCTGCTGTACATTTGCTCTTCAGGCACAAAGAAGACCTCTGCCCAAAAGCATCTGGGGCTGAGCAGTTCTTGCTGCACTGATAAACTGGATCATCTTGGGTTGGTTGGTTGGTTGGTGGGTTGGTTTCAAATAGCCTGCTGAACTTATACTGACTGTCCTGGTGGCTCAGCTCCAAGCTTGGCCTCTACCAATTGGCCTGGAAATTCCCACATGTAGCACCTCTGCCTTTTTTGAAGGGTAAAGGAAGAGTAAAGTAGATCCTGTGCTTCAGAAATGTGTCTGAATAATGTGAACAAGTAACATTTACTGTTGAAGCAGAACACTCAGGAGACATTTTTTCATATGCATTATTGTGGAAGAAAAGGCAATTATTTATGGAAAGTCATGATGAACAGGAGCTCATCATTTCCAATTTAAATTTTCTGCAGAATATCTCCTAAACACTAATATATTAAAAATGAAATACTGACAAGTAATCTAAAACAAGTGCTTACCAATCAAGAAGCACTGAAAGAGAACAACTTCTTCTTTTTTAACGAGAAATAAAGAAAATTGTGCCTTGTGCCTGATGTGGGCACTTGTAAACCAAAGGCTTCCTTCACCAATGAAAAACGCATTGCTGCAGAGCGTGTTTGGTACAAGAGTTCCAGCACGTGACCTCTAGGATGGCAGTGGATAGATTGAGCCTATTCAGCTTTCTCACCTCATGGCACAAATGCAGACTCAGGACCACAGAAGCTGTTCTATTAGAGCTGCGTGAAAATCTTTGAAGAAATTTAAACACAAATCTTCTGCCTTGAAAACAACGACCACGGCCAACAGCATTCAAAGATGTAACTTACAACAGGGTGAGGGGAAAAACCACCACTACTCCTGGAAAGGCAAGAGCACGATGTAAACGATGACCACATTTATGCACGTGTTACAACCAGCAGCTACTGACAAGAGGGAAAGAACCTTCTCTTTTCCTTTGCACAGGAGAAGTGCTACCAGAGGATTCGATCGTATGATAGACTTGTTTTCCACTTTGATTCCTTCCAGGGCAGGTGTGCCACGTGTTTGCTGCGAATGTACGTATGTCGTTTAATTGAATCTACGGTAGGAGCAGAACGATCGGCGGAAGGATTTTTCCCAGATGGTTTTGGTGAACTCCTTCATCCCATTCATGTAAACACGGCGCGTGTTCCGGTTTGCTGAGCTGTATTTACACCCTACGCTCAGTACAAAGTCTGAATGTTTAGTTAGCCAGAAGATTGTTTCCATCCTGTGATTCATTAGGTCCCTGTGGTGCCCTCAACTTCCTTTATTTCGTACAATCACAAACTATATTAGTTTGTCTTATTTTGATAACCCCTCTAATTAATGTCCTGCACAGGAAACTTTATTACTGTTTTTAAACAGACTCATAAAACAAGGGCTTTTTTCCCTACTGGGGTGGCATAAGTGACAGTTGCATATAACTTTGTGATCAAGAGCGAGCAGTGTTTCACACTGCTTATTTATACGAGTGGGCAATTTCTGTTAATGAACACGCTGGTTGGAATTCTTTCTTTTGTAAAAGGCATGTCAGAAATCCTACAACTGTGTGGATAAGGTTACAAGTGAAGCAGTTCAAAAATGCAGTAAACAAACCTGAAACTGTGCGACGTGAGAACAGCGTAGAGGCTGCACGCATTAAAACCCAGTTTGTGAATGAATGACGAGTGGGATGGATTTGGTTTTTAGTAAAGGTTGTAGGAGCAGGGTGGAAAGAACCAAAAACTATCTGTCTGCGTTTCTCCTTCAATATGCCATGTTTCCTAGCTCTTTCCCCCACTGCTAGTGTCTTTTTCTCTGGATATGCAAGTGAAAGTGAGCTGTCCCTCCTCCTCCTCCTTTCTTTTCCAACTGCAATAAAAGGATTAAGAGCAGCAGGAATGAAGCTGGGAAGCAAAACCAGCTCATCACACTTGTGCAGAAAATGTTTGGCCCTTTGAAAACAGAACATTCGCAGCACTCATACTGAAGTACTTGACGTTTCATACCAATAAACCTGTCCTTACAGTTGTCTCTGCATTTTCATCATTCCTTTTTACCGCTGTACCAAATGACTCCCCAATAATTAAAGTCCTTACAATAAAAAGCAACGTAATCCATATTTCTTACTTCTAGGGATGTGAGGTACTGCTGAATCTCTGCATCTCACTGCAGGCATCCTATCCAGGAATTACTGACGTAGGCTTAAAACATCTCAGTCTCCAGCACAGATTATTCACCTGTGAACCTGTGTTCTGTGAGATCAAAGGACTGATTCTCAGTCAAGTGTATGGGCTGTGTAAAAGCTAATTATTTTCCAACAGTAATGAATCAAAAGAAAATAGAAATGTCAGTATGCAGTGTCTGTAGATGAAGATACGTGGTGTGAATGTTAAATCATACTAAGAAGAAAGCAAGTGTGGAATGTTAGTATCTATTACATAGCAGCACAAGTTACATGAAATCAAGTTCTTTCATAGGAAGACAAAGGCAAGTGATAGAGGGGAAAAAAAAGCGACCAACAAAACCAGATACTGTGTTCAACATGATTTGTGCTATTGAAGTTCCTTTAAGTTGCTACTATCACATTCTAAAAAGCCGAGTGGGTTTGACTTAAATCATTTGACATCAATTGAAGAGATCAGAATCCATCTTCTAGCAGACATACTTCAGCTGACAGGGAGTAAACCACAGCTCCATTAACATGAATTCTGTCATTCATGACAGCCTCAGCGATGACTTATCACAGTTTACAAAGAATTCCAGTGGAGAAAACGTTTCGAGGAAGTAGTCCAGGGCTGCTGCAATGTGCTGTGGCAGTCTTTCACAGCTAGATAAGGTTACTTACCAGTACTTGGGGACTTTTGATCTCGGCTGTTTATGAGCACATTTATATTTTTAGTATACATATGTGCAATTTTTCGTGTCCCCTTGCTGAACTCTTTGCTACCGTCAGAATGCCTTTCAGTGGGGAAAACCAAACCCATGCCCTTCTCAGACATTATCCAATGTTTCAGAAACAAAATAGATAGAATTGAAATTCAGATGTAGTGCTAACCTGAATTATGTGAAAGCAGGTATCTGGACTACCACTACCATGTTCTGTGTCCACCCTGGCACAGAACCATTGATTGCAATCCTTTGACTGCATCCAGCCAACCAATTCCTAATCCATTGAACAGTCCATCCTTTATATCCACATCTCTCCAATTTAGAGAGAAGGACGTGGTGAGGGACCCTGTCAAAGGCTTTGCAGAAGTCCAGAGTTTCATCCAGGGATCCATCCATTGCCCTTCCCCCATCCACCGAAGCCGTCACTCCATCATAGAAGGCCACCAGACTGGCCTTCCTAAGAGTCTAACAGATCATTACAAGAGATGATGCTTTGAAACCTGTATCTCATGGGACTTGAAACCACGAAACCTGTCTGCTTGTCCTACACACCTCCCATTTCTGACGGGCTGCTCCAGCACTGCTGTATCTTCCTGACCACCTATACGCATCTGACAGTTTGCACAGCCTCTCCCCTACAGCCCCGATGACTCAGCCTCAAGTTGTGCCAGGGGAGATTCAGGCTGGATGTTAGGAAAAATTTATTTTCTAAAAGAGCGGTCAGGTGCTGGAATGGGCTGCCAGGGAGATGGTGGGGTAACTGTCCCTGGAGGTAATCCAGAAACACTGAGATGTGGTACTAAGGGACGTGCTTTGGTGGGAAACATTGGTGGGAGGAGGACGGTTGGACTGGATGATCTTGGAGGTCTTTTCCAACCTTGGTGATTCCATGAGTGCTTCTCCATGGCCCCAAGGCAGGAGTTGTCCTCCAAGGAGGGGAATGTGCAGACCCCAGCAGGTTGTGCAGGTGACCTTACTACGCCTGTTCATGGAGTGCAGCTTTTGGGCATGAAAATAATCACAGGTGTGAAAGAAGCCTAAAGACAGTCAATTAACTTTGAAAGTAGAAAATGCAGCCAACGATAAAAGCCAGTGGAAGGCATCTGCTGGTCTCCAACATGATGACAGACAAAGGCAGAGAACTGAAGCAATCAGAATCACAGAATCACCAAGGTTGGAAAAGACCTTCAAGATCATCCAGTCCAACCATCCACCCATCACCAATAGTTCTCACTAAACCAAAGAATAACCCATGGGAACTGGAAGGGACCCATGAGGATCAGCAAATTCAACCACTGATTCCACAAAGCAACACCCCAACTCCAGACTCCATAAGTTAAAAAACAAATCAAAAGAAAGAAAAAAAATACATGCTGCCCTCACCAGCTGCTCCATCCAACAGTTCTGTCCACAGTTTTCTGGTTTCACTGGCACTTGTTCCACACAGTCCATACTAATACATCCTTAATGAGGAATTCTTGTAATTTATTTTTTTTTAAAGCAACTCGATCAAAACCAAAAAGATAATACAATGTGCAATCTTAGTGCGAAGAAAATACAAATTACACTTTTCTAACTTTAATCTAGACAGAGAAATTTGCACCAAAATACCTGCCTCTGTTGCAGAGCTAAAGCAGGTGCCTGAAAATAAAGAACTGATGGACTCCATACTGAATTTTGTTACTGAACATTCAGTGTGTGCTGGCAATAATGGAAGAAGCAGCTCAAAGAAGCCTTGCTCCATTTTCAATGTACTTTAATAGTTTGTCCCCTGCTGATTAACATCATTTTGAATTCTCTGATGGAACATTTTTCATGCAGGTACAATTTTCTTTTCAGCCATTTTCTTCTACCTCTTTCCTCTACCGACGCATAAGGGTCATTCCAACTTTGATTGGAATTCCAGTCTTAGCTCACATAATTGAATACAGTTTAATATTAAGGCATTTAAATACATACAGATCAGTTATTGAACAAATACTATTGGTCAACAATCAACTTGATTTCAAACAAACTTACATTTCTTGTGCTCTTTTAATAAATCATGCTTGAAAAAAATAGAGCTTTTTTATTTTTTTTATAATGCTTGATATGCAAGTAGCAAAACACTTTCATAATTAAAAAAAAAAATAAAATTCAAGCTCCTTTTAGTATTCTAACTGACACAAATCAGATGCAACTCGACTCCCAAAGTTTATCACTATCTCCTTGATACTCAAAGCCCAGACAGCCACCACAGGGTCCCTTTACAAGACAGTTAGGGAGATAAATTCCTCAGGAGGTGATTCATCTCATCGAATGCAGCAACTAATTTTAGGATGATGTGAATCATTCTCTGGAGATGCTCATTTCCTTCTACACGTTGCTATATAGTTCTAGCACAATTTAACTTAATATAAAGCAGTGTATAACTTATTACATATAGTTTGAAACATAAAAAGATTGCTCAGAAAATGTGACGCAGATTAAAATAAGACTGTTTTTTAAGGATTTCATTTGTTAGTGCAATCATTTGCTATAGCAGCCAGACCTCATAAAGTATACATTGGGTTGATATGGTGACCATATAAGTCTGTCCAAATCAGACTCTGATTTAATGGAGTTCAGATCAAATTTGAAAATAGGAAGCTGGAACTATAAACCTCAGAGATATCAGAAGTCAACCAATCAAAGGTAATCAAGCTGGCTTATTTTTGAATTCAGAAGCTCAAATCTGGACTTAATCAACAAGTATGTGCTCTTCTCACAACTGTTTACTAAGAAATATGTGCGTGATGTGCCAGTCCTACTTCAGGCATAAAAGGAATTTCTACAGTTCAGCCTTACACATGAGAAAAAAAGCCATGAATTTTGAGAGGAAATCATTAAATTACATAATGAGAACTATGTAGTCCATTAACACGAATGGTATGACAAAATCCATGTAGAAAGCAGTACATTTCCAGGCAGTTCCAATTACAAGACTAGTTTTCCTCTCGTGCTGCATATACCCACATGAACATCTATCTCTAAAGTGGAGCACTGCAAATACGTACTAACATCCCAGCAAGGACGTGCAGTTGTAAAGGATGTCGAATGCGCAAAGATCCCTATCAGAAACCCAGAGCATGTAAAAAGCCCATGATTGAAGAGTTCCGGCATGCCAATGTCAGAGGTCAAAACAATGAGCTATTAGAGATACTTTCACTTCCTCAGAAATAAAGTGCTGTCTTGGGCTCGGAGGTGAAAGGTTAGAAAAGCTGTTTATCTGCCTCTCTGTTCCCATTCTTCCTTCTGTCAGGAAATCCTACATGCTCCTACACCTCGCTCAGGGTTTTCCAGGGGTCACAGACTCCTGACACAAATGCCCAGCGTTGATTTAAGTGCAAAGACCACTTGGCCACAGGTTGTACTTTCACAAAAAGCACATTTTGCCATAAGGATCTGCTGAGCTTGGGTGGAAAGCAAAAGCACAGATGCTTCACCACATTATTGCTGAAGGAAGAGCGAAGCCACAGCCATCAGTTTTCATAATCCAAGTTATTATACAGTTATTATAGCTAGAACAAAAAAATCTAAATATATGGCCTGGAGCATATATTTCCCACTGTTTAACCAGCGGGAAACGTGTGGAGAAGGAGAAGAGGTTGTTCCCTCTTCCAGAGCCTAATGAGAAGCATAGTAATCAAAGGAGCCACAGCACAAGATGCTGGGTGATGCAGGGAAGGGGATACATGAAGGGCTTGAGGGTTTGAACACAGAACCGCTACCCAGGGCTGGAAGGGCCACGGACGTGGTCAGTGCCATGCAGGAATGTCTGCAGGGTTGAGTGCAAAGCTGAAGGAAAGCACTCACCTGCAGGCAACAGGAGGGCAGGGGAGACTCAGTTATCATCACTTCTCTGTGGTCTGCCCCGTTCTGAATTGTCTCCGCTTATAAAAGTCCATACATCTTGTTACTGTTGTTACCAAACCTACCTCGAAATTCAGAAAAACCTTTGGATTGCTGAAGGGGCTCATTAAAAAGCAGAAGATCTATAAAGAAGATCTAGGAGCTCACAGCTCAATGCTTTTGCTAATCAAAGGAATAGCCATAAATAAACACTAGTTACAATACCTTAGTATTATTTGTATTTACTAGTTCCATACACATGTACATACTGGTGGCTGCAGCTGAAGAACCATTCTATGAGGAGAAGCACAACACTTTATGTGTCCCAAGGTAACTGAACCTTCTATACCTTCCAGTACCCAATGCCAGATGGCACACTCATGCTCTTGTGTGAAACATGAGCATTAGCCTATCCATAAAGTGTTTTTAAAATAAAAGCTATGGTGAGGTTCAGATTTTAGAACCACCTCTGCAATATTCAAAACCACCTCTTTTTTTCCACAATTTCTTTTTTCAGTAATTTCTGATTATTTATACAACACTTTCATTGGCTCTCAATGAAGGGAAATATTTACTACTTCCAAATAATTTTTGACAGAAATCAAAACACTGAACAGTAAAAATATTTAAGCAGAAATATTAAGCAAATAATAACGCATTCACAACAAGGAATAAAAGAGAAAAATTCCCAATGAGCTCTTCAGATACTGGAAACGTTTTTAAGAGTTTAAGATTTTTAACAGAAAAGAAATGCATCAGCGTCATTCCCAGTGGCAGAGGATTTTCAGCTCTCACACAAACACAACATGTAACCATAAGTGAGGTGTGCACTACTGATATGTAAGTCTAGCAGTAGCTCCTCCACATTACTGCGGGCAAAACATCACTCACAATTTCTGCATTTATTTGGTCCTAAAACCAGAACGATCTGTTCTTAGTCACTGGATCATGAAAGCTGTATGCTTCTACAAGGAGTTTCAGAGCAGAGCCTGCTGTATCAGTTATGTTCTTACCAGATTTATCAGCTGAGTGTGGACGATGTCTTCCACCAAGATGGCAGACTCATGGAGAGGCCTGCGAGCGTCTCCCAAGGAAAACCTGAAAGAGAGAAGTTTATTGCAAGGTTACGAAGAGGACTTAAAAAGAAACCAGGTAGGTGGTCTCGAGTGAAATAAAAAACATCTGAGTAAGAACGAGCTTAATGCACCTGTGCACCATATGGAAATGGATCTCTGAGTGTGTTGCAAGAAATATAAATCTAAGTAATGTGATTGAAGGGACAAAAGGGCTTTAAGAATGTATTCTGAAGTACATGGCGACTGGGAAAGTCAGTTTGTAGGAACATCTTAAAAAAAACACAAAACAGTAGGCAAAGCTGTAACATGGATCCACTCAGAGTATACCTGTATTTGCAGCCCCCTTCACCTACACAATTAGCAAATAAATGTGTTCAAAGGCAAAATGAATTTTATTCCAAGTAGAAATGTTAGTGATTAGATATGGAAAGACCCACTATGAACTGAGAGGCAGTTTGCCTCGCAAGACTGAATGACAGGAGGCCACATGGAGATAACATTATTAACATCACAAGAGAAAATCTGAAATCTGAAAGATTTGTTTCCTGTAACTGAATTCATTCAGACCGACAGCTGAAGACCCAGTGAAGGTCTCACAATGTCCCAAACAACTGCGGATTGCTCAATTTGTGCACCCAACACTCACTCCTATCCACTCCAGGTCAGTGAGAACAGAGCTGCTCATGCCTCCACTGGGTGGATGAGCCACAGAACCTATTACAGAAGGACACTATAAAAAAGTACCACTGATTTTGCCTATTTAGTCAGCCACTTCTATGAATGATAAAGGATTAATGAACATCAAAATCCTTCCGTTTCCTTATCTCAGTTTTTTGACTTATCTAAAAATGAAGAACACATTTTCCCACGTTACAATGAACAGAATCACAAGTCAACTCAAGCATTCCTGTAGTAAATGTTAAACGTTGTCCTGCTACTTCTGAAGGAAGGAGCAGAGAAACATGACAGTGATGGAGGAAAGAGGTGGTAAGAGACTCGTTCAATACTGATCGACGATTTGGATGAGGGCACTGGGGGCACCCTCAGTAAGTCTGCAGATGGCACTGAGCTGGGGGGAAGCATCGATCTGCCTGGGGGTAGGAAGGCCCTACAGAGCGATCTGGACAGGCTGGATAGCTGAGCTGAGGCCAATGGAATGAGGTTCAACAAGGCTGAGTACCAAGTCCTGCACTTTGGACACAGCCTCAGGTAGCAGATACAGGCTTGGGGCAGAGCAGCTAGAGAATACGTGGAAGAAAAGGATCGGAGCCATTTGCTCAGCTAACTTCCTACCTCCCATGTGTGCAGCAGAGGGCTGGTGTGGAGCTCTGCACATCACAGCTTTCCTCACAGCTCAACCTGGCAATGGGAACAGCACAATATTCTTGAAATGTGTTCCTTCCAACAACGGAAGACTCAAGAAATGAAGGGAACTCATGAAATCCAAGGCATCAGTCATTCCATAGACTTGCTTCACTTCCCACCCATTTCAGCTAAATTATTTTTAAAACTTAGAACTGTTAATTCCCAAGTGGTGGCAATTAGGCCTAACAAGGGCTCACTGAAAATACCTCACCATCCCACTACTATCAAAACAAAAAAGCGATCCTGGCCTTACATCATTACAGCAGTGAAAGGCCACTCGCTGATTTCAGATATTTCCTCCAGGCACTTCTGAAAAAAACAAAACAAAAACAAAAAAATTCCTCTTTCTCTGCACAAAAATGAGCTTTTAAATTTAGAAAACTTGCGCAGGAAAATATGCTCACTGTAACTGAAATGTTAAAAGGACAACCCAAAGAATTTCCCTTTCTCTTACATACATGAAATATAACGTCAGACCCTTCCTAGGACTGCAAACAGAACTGCAAGCACACCAGATCCTATTAAATATTTTATAAACTGCAAATACCTGTGTATTCTATAGGAAATACATATAAAAACACAATTATTCATTGCCACATTACACTGGAATTTTTAATGATATAAAAAACCTCCTTGATTTAAAACAATTGCTCATACGTTACAAGCTCTAAACATTTCACTTTTAATTATGATGCACGTGCAATTTAACAGAAAAAATGACTTTTCCTCTAATCAGGCAATGCATTCAAAACCAAACCAACCACAACAATCATAATGTACTGCACATTCTTACATGGAATCACAAATCATACAATCTCCAAAGTTGGAAAAGACCTCCGAGATCATCCAGTCCAACCGTCCTCCCACCGCCAATATTTCCCACCTAACCATGTCCCTCAGTACCACATCTAAACTTTTAGGAACACCTCCAGGGATGGTGACCCTCCACCTCCCTGGGCAGGATAAGGCTATTTCTGAGCCACAGTGCTGACTCTACTGAAAGATTGGGCTGTCTGCATTCAGAAGCCGTTCAGAAAGGTAACTTCCAGCTCCAAAAATGGCATGAAATGTGGAAGAAATGCCATAAGAATACAAACTACTGATCTAAGAGGAGACAGATGGCAAATCTTTTGCTCCATTCTGATACAGAGGATAAGTCAGAGGTTTTGGTGAAATTCTATACTGGAACACAAGGTAGAGAGATATAAAACAAAAGTAACTATTTTATTACATAGAACACCAAGTTGAAATTCATGTTCCAGGCACACCTATCCAAAATCCGATGCCCTTGCTTCTGAGAACTGAAATAAAACTTGCTATTTTAATACAACTAATGATTTTTATTTCACGTGTGCTTTGCTTTTATTGGTTCAGCAAGTAGTCCTTAAAAGAACCTTCCATTTGTTGGGTATACCTATTAAGTCTTCCTATGAACCACATACAAATTCTGTTGAAAACAGAAGAGAGATGTTTCCCTGTAGGTAAATAGTGAAGAGGAAATATAGCAGAATAGATTAGCAGATCATCAAAACAGTCAAAGGATGGGGAAGAGTGCTCTGAGAACAGAAGCACCTGCCTGCTATCCATGCCATGGAATGAGTCTTCTCAGATGATCCAGTTTTTGGATCATCTGAGGTATTCTGTTCTGATGAAATTTTTACAAGGGGGTGGAAACATCGTCCCCACATTTCACGGGATTAGAACAGTAGTGTGGAGAGAGAAAAGAGCAAAGAACCTTCATAAAATGGCCTGGGTTGGAAGGGACCTCAAGGATCACGAAGCTCCAACCCCTTCACTGCATGCAGGGCCACCAACCTCCCCATTTCACAGCAGCCCAGGCTGCCCAGGGCCCCATCCAACCTGGCCTTGAACACCTCCAGGGATGGACGGGGCATCACAGCCTCTCTGGGCAGCTGTTCCAGCAATCTCATAGTAAAGAACTTCCTCTTGATATCAAATCTAAACCTTTCCTCCTTGGACATAGGCCTACTCCTCAGGTTCTTAATTTCCTTTGAATGAAAATTAACAAAAGGAAGAAGTATAAGGCTGGTTGAGGGAAGAGCTACCTCATGTAAAGACTGCCACAACTCTTTTTATTTTACCTTCTATTTCTAATTCATTTCAGTTCCTATAATGATGGTTCCAAGCTTGACAGAGGGCCCAATGTCCAATGCACTCAGAGCTCATATGAAGAGTCACAGCACCCTGTGCATCCGTACACATACGCATATAGTAGAGACACACTAGGCACATGCTAAGGTGCAACATCTGCTGGTGGCACAGAGACCTCTATGCAACAACCTCAAAATCCTGGGCAGTTACAGAAACAGATAAAGCACTTGCTTTGCTACCTTTCTGGAGGCTTTAAAAGGCTGCAAGGCATGGAGGCCTGCTCCAGAAGGTCGATGCAGAGCTCTGCAGGTGGCCGGACCACCAGGAAAGTGGCTGTGGAGACAGAGCTGCGGCGACCTCCCATCCTCCACGGCCCTGCAATGCAGTGCTGGCCAGAAAGGAAGTGCAGCCAGGGTGGCTGGGAGTGCAGGGAGCTAGAATAAATACTTTCATTTACTGGGGCTTCTATTGAGTTCATACCATAACAAAGCTGCCCCAACTGATGTGGAATTTACCACCTTGAATAAATTTGATGGATCGAGTTTAGGAAAAGCATAGAGGGAGTGAAGGAGACTGGTGGGAAATATGCATTTTCTTCTTTTCTAGAAATCCTGAACGACTTTTCCTCTTCTTTTTCTACTTGACAGGAATTGCAGCAGCAGAAATGGTCCCTCAAGGCTTCATCTTTACTGAGTGGCTGAGAATCTCACCCAGAGCAAGGAGATATCTGCTCTCTCTGCAGCACAGAGGTATTTATTTGCTGCTGCCTGCTGTCCTGACTCATCACCACTACTCCACAGGAGTTACCCCAACTGCGTTCCTTTCCATTGAGAAATTGATATTCCATAATACTTATTTTCCATCTACCGCCCTGGGTCTGTTGGGCCCAGAGACAGGAGGCTGAGGGGAAGCTCCTCAGGGGGGTGGAAGGCGTTCAGCTCAGGGTGAAGCCGAATGGGAACCTTCAGATGTAACTTCCACATGCACAGGGTTCCACAGGCGGCCCAACGCAGCCAGGGAGCCTCCATCATCAGCCAGCACTCATCAACCAACCCAGCAGAATGCCATCAGGATGTAAGTGCTCACTACATATAGAACTAGATAGGAATAGGATCCCCAGGCAGGTGTTTAAAAACCGTTTGGATGTGGTGCTCAGGGCCATGATTTAGCGGAGGGCTGTTAGAGTTGGGGTAGGATGGCTGGGCTGTGCTTGGACTCCATGGTCTTTAAGGCCTTTTCCAACCTGAGCAGTTCTATGATTCTATATTGTAACTAGCTAATTCACTGTTACAAATCTAAAAACAGGCAAGGATTCCACAGAATCACAGAGGGAAAACATACCACTAGATATATTTGGATTGGATAATATCAAGGCTCATGTCTCCTCAGTACTGCAAGAATACACAGTAATACTGTTGACTGATTGTCAGGAGTGCATCTGGAATACACAATTACATGCCTAGTTTTCAGAGATGCTTCATAGTATAAACAAGTCTCTTCCTAAATATATCAGTTATTAGAGAGCTGATGGTCAGGTGGTGACAATGAGAACTGGTTTTGCAGCACAAAAACATTCAGAACACTTCTAGCAATTCCAATACCAGAAGGAGAGAGACCGCAAATCACCACAGATAAGTACCAACAGAATTTGGGAAATCAACAGTGCAATATGTTGAAGTATTTTGGTTTGGTCCCATAGGAGACTAATTGTAAGACAAAGAATCGTGGAATCGAAGAATCCTCAGAGTTGGAAGGGACCTTTTAGGGCCATGCAGTCCAGCTGCCCTGAAATGCACAGGGACACCACAGCTTGATCAGGTTGCCCAGGATCCTGATCCAGCCTTGCCTTGATAAAAGTATTGAGATCTGGTTCCGAAGATGACAGAAGCTTGGGAAACTACAGGTTCCTCTCTCAGAAGCCCGAGAGTGTCGGTGCAAAAGCAGAAAACTGATCAGACACACACAGGAGAATGCATTGTATGGAGAGTGGAAATGGAATGAAAGAGCCAAATCAAAGAGGAAGAAAGTGTGACAGAACAAAGATGAATAATGCTGGAGAGAGGTCTGCACACCAAGGCAGGAAAGGGAGGAAGGACATCCAGCTGTCATCTCAATGCTTCTGTGTGACATTAAAATACGCTATATAATAGAGATGGTATGACAAACCATTGCTTTACAGGCATCATTTCTTTATAATACCATCAGTGGACTGAGGGAAGGGATATCATTTTAAAATGAACTTACTTGCTTATTGCTTTACTTTGAGGAGAAAATAGAAACATCAAAGCCATGCATTTTTGTAACCAATGAGCACAAACTACCAGCACTACATGAAAACGCGTTAGAACAACTATGTCAACAGTGTGTTGTCTATTTATGTGTCTTTCTGCTCTTCAAAGGCCGTGTGAAAGTAAAAGGCAATCTTAAATCTGATTAGAGTTCACAGTGAATATATTTACATGCTCAAATTAAGGAAATCAGGTTTATGTGGGCTTCACACATCACACGGGACGCAGTTCTTTGCCAGGATTTGAAGTATCAGAGATATGAAGTCACACTGCAAGATGCTTTATCTTTAAAGTTTAGAAAGATCATGCACAAGTTGCCATAAAAAAAAGGATTCAAAACTACTACAATTTTACTACATAGAATACAAAAACAAAGGTTAGTTTCCTTTTTTTTTTTTCTTTTTTTTCCCTGTTAATCACAAAATCACAGAATGGTTTGGGTTGGAAGGGACTTCAAGGATCACGAAGCTCCAACCCCCCTGTGCCATGCAGGGCCACCAACCTCCCCATTTCACAGCAGCCCAGGCTGCCCAGGGCCCCATCCAACCTGGCCTCCAACACCTCCAGGGATGGACGGGGCATCACAGCCTCTCTGGGCAGCTGTTCCAGCACCTCACCGCTCTCCCAGCACACAACTTCCCCCTGACATCCAACCTCAATCTGCCCTTCCTCAACTTCAAACCATTTCTCCTTGTCCTGAAAGGGATTATCAACCCTTTCAAAGAGTTGATTCCCCTCCTGTACATCATCACAGAACAATACCACTTCAGTGATGTATGATGTCTCCTTTGTGAATATGACAACTCTGAATCACCTTCTTATATTTAGAGGCTCAGAAATGTTTTCCAGGATGACTTGTTCCATCACATCCCTGGGGGAGGCTGGCTGGTCTGTCACTCCCTGCGCACTCTCTCTTGTCCTTTTTGAAGACAGAAGTGACATTTCAAAGGGGTTGGAAGGGACATCAAGATCATCGAGTCCAACTCCCTGCTAGAGCAGTTCTCTACAGCAGGAAGCACACGTGGGCATCCAGATAGGTCCTGACTATCTCCATTGAAGGAAGGACACCCCACCACCTCTCTGGGCAACTTGTTTCAGTGCTGTCACCCTTAGCAATGAAGAATTTGGTTTCTCTGCTCCTCAGGAACTTCCCCCAGTTACCATGACTTCTCTTCATAAGCAAGAACAGCAGGGATCATATAGGTGCATTAAAAGTCCTGCTTATTGAAAGAAGCAATTGGCTTCACCCCGGTTTGGAAGCTCATTTCCCTTATAGGACTTCAAGCACTTCCTAAGTGCTGAAAATCAGCAGCTTTATCCCAACACAAAGCTGTGGCAAGAACCCTTTTCAGTACCATTGTGTACTAATCAGAACACACCAAACCCTAACAGCGAAGCGTTTTAAGCATAAATTAACGATACAAATCCCTACAACTGGCAAAGGAGAAAGATCTAATTTATTCCAGTTGTATAGCATAATACGTTCCATTTGCTCATTCACAAAGGGTTTCAGTTTTTCAGGAAATAAATGAGACAACTGTCTTTCTAGACTGTGCCGACTGGACTGCGATCAGTCGTCTCTGTGCTAGGAAAAAGTTCATCACAACAATGTACCCAAACACAAATGGAATTTAACGAAGCCAAGAGAGATGAATTTTCTGCCTGCTCTCATGAGGATGGAGCGAAAAAATAATGAGGAGAGTAGGAAGTCCAAACATAATTTCACTGTATATATATACGTTATAAGTGTTAACCAAATGTGGAAATCCCTAGCTATTTTAAATCTAGATTAAAACCACAGGCCATTTAAAGTAATCCACAAGATACAAAAGTATAAATGAGGATGAATGCGTTATGCTAATTTGCAAAGAAATAATATTATTCTTTTTATATTTTCTGAGACGTCAAGACCGCTCGGGCTTGCTCTTTGTTTCAGGAATTCATTTCACAACTTGTCAATGAGTTTTTTCCGGGTAAGACGATGATAATTACATCCAATTCTCAATGAACGCACATCCGTAAGTGACACCGATGTATTGAGTGCTGCCACTTTTCCTCCTTTGCTCTGGAGCAGGGAGCAACCCATGACCACGCTCCTGCTACTGGCTGGCACCAAGGCTTGGCCAAGGAAGTGTCTTTGAAGGTCCTTGTTTAGAGAGAAAAGTAAAATGTTCACAGAATGGTTGGGTTGGAAGGAACCTCAAGGATCATCAAGCTCCAACCCCCCTGCCACATGCAGGGCCACCAAGCTCCACATTGAAGCGAAGCCCCCCTGAGCACAGGGAGGTCCTGTATTGTCATTTGGTCACGGTGGAAGTGCTCATGTCAGAGCTATTCAGAGGTAGTGAGAAAGAGGATCTCCTCACAAAGACATGCTTCCTTGAGATGAACAGTGCCTTACCAACCACAGCATTTCTCATAAGCACCCTCAGCCCCAGCTGGAACACCAATATCTGCAGTACTTCTAGACTGTGACTCTGAAATTTCTTTTAGCCATTATGCATACTGAAAAAAAAGCACTGTAAAATATTTACTGAGACTTTCAGTCTGGAGGAGGCTCAGGGGAGACCTCATTGCTCTCTGTAACTGCCTGAAGGGAGGCTGTGGTGAGCTGGGGGTCGGCCTCTGCTCTCATGTAACAGTGATAGAACTTGAGGGAATGGCTCCAAGCTGCGCCAGGGGAGATTCAGGCTGGACGTTAGGGAATAGTACTGCTCCAAAAGAGTGGTCAGGCAGTGCCATGGGCTGCGCAGGGAGGTGTGGAGTCACCGAGCCTGGAGGGGTTCAAGGAACGGTTGGACGTCGTGATGAGGGCCATGGATTAGTGAGAACTGTTGGTGATGGGTGGAGGTTGGACTGGATGACCCTGTGGGTCTTTTCCAACCCTGGCAATTCTATGATTCCATGACTGCTGCACAATCAGTGGTCTGAAAACTACAGTTTGGAAAGCTGTGCTCTCAATTACAGACAATGAGGTAAACTCATGGCATGGCACACCTTCAACAGCTAACGAAGCAACACAACTCCCAGTTACCAAAAAATCAAAACTGAATCATTATAGTAATTACTACACCTTAGCACTGAACCTGTGAGTGAAAAACACAAATAAAATACATTTCCCCACTAGCACTGATCAGATATATCCACTTTTATTCCAAGAGCATGTGCATCTATTAAAATGCAAACTAATTACTAGCTGGTTTTAGCTTAGGTTTAACTTTAGGTTTAGGTTTAGGTTTTTAGCTTTAGGTTTAGGTTCAGAATGCACTGACCACAGTTAAAACACTCATTATTTTTTCTTTCTGGAGGTAAAACTCTCCCAAAAGATGTTATTTTCCCTTACCAAGACAGTGCTTTGAAAACATGTTTTATTTCAGAAACCAAACTATGCAGCATTCTCCCTAGAGTAAGAAACTGGAAGTTCTGTGATAAAATCTTTTCTGGAGAGCCAGTGCAATTTCATATCAATGGTGTGCTCCTTTTCCTGCTTTCAAATGGATTACTTAAATGTTTTAAAATGTTATAACCCACAATAATCTGTTCCAGGCACCAACGAAAAGGAAGAAAAAAATTACAGAAGTCAAGATGTCGCCTGGAAGCACTTTATGGCAAACATTATAAAGATAACACAGAGCAGAGAAGCTCTGGTTCAATCCATTATAAATACCCCGTTCTTCTTAAAATCACAAAAATGTATTTATAGTAAAGAACTCTTACAGGCTTCTTCCTCAGAAGACTTCACTTAAGTACAATTTGGCAGAATTTTTGGAAGAAGAAAAGAAGAGTTTTATAAAATATTGATGTTTTACAATCACTGTAGGCTTGATCTACTTGCTACAAAAACAAAAGCAAGGGCCACATCCGCCTCTACTAATTGCACCATGGATTTTTGCTTTGGCGCTCTCCAACAGCAACACTGAACACGAATGCTAAATCATCACTTACACAATTAATGCCTCATTAAATAATCAGGGTATGTTCCCGGGCATGTAATTGCTTACAGAAACTTATGAGATGTTAAAAAGAAAAATAAATGGTGAAAACAACAGCAAAGCTATACCTGTATGCACAACTGCATATGCAAACCTGCAGCCCGCCATGCCTCCGCAGGAAAGCCCAGATGGACACCCTGCCTTCTGCACCCCACTCCATCTCACGACTTGGGGATGGGGCTGAATACAACAGAAACAGTCTGCATCACAGAATCACAGAATCACCAAGGTTGGAAAAGACCTCTGAGATCATCCAACCGTCCACCCACCACCAACAGCTACCACTAAACCACGTCCCTCAGTACAACATCAAAATCCTCAGCACTACAGTTAATGAAGCAGCACTCCCAAAGCAGAGAGGAAGCAGCTTGCTTAAATTTTCTTTCAGTGAGAAGTGTGCTTGGAAACTAGTGCTCAGAAAGTTTTGCTCTAACATGGAATTCCGAAAAATCCATTTGGATGTGGTGCTCAGAGCCATGATTTAGCAGAGGGTTGTTAGAGTTAGGATGGTATGGTTAGGTTGTGGTGGGACTTAATGATCTCTTTTCCAACCTGAGCAATTCTATGGCTATATGATATCAGGGAAGACCTTTCAGCTTCCCTTGTTTATCCCAACAGATAAGCCAGATGAAATAAAAAATTATTCCAGAGAGTCAATTCCAACAAACACTTCCAGTTACTCTCACCAGTGGATCAGCTGTGAGGTTTATAGCACAATTTTATCACAATTCTGTGATTGCAGAAGGAAAAATCCTTCCTTGTGTAAATTAAGCACATGTGCTGCATCCTAAGCGATACCAAGAGATGCTCTCTGGCAAGTAGTGCTTAGAATGAACTGCACTCAACAACAAGAATTAATCACTACAGACAGAAGTCAGAAAGTGCCATGCTTAAAGGAAAGGCACTCAGCATCTTGTCTTCCCCATTCCCTTCCTCCTCATGAGCCAAGGAAACAACAGTTGGCAGCAGGGAAAGACCAACCTCTTCCCAGGAAAAGCTGAATCAAACAGTACAGAGACAAAACCGACGGTAATTTCTGGTACCAGAATGAGGTGTTACAGGAAAATAATTAGTGCCTCTATCCTTGCTGCAGTTAGCAGAACAATTCTCATTTTCTTTCTCTTTTGGAGCCGGAGAAAAACAAGAGGCTCCAGTTGCGGGTACCACAGAGCAGAGTGCTGCAAAGGGCCGACTCTTTTTTCAAAGCATCTTGACTGTGCTTCTATATCCAGGCACAGTCACTGCTTCTTCAAGCCCCAGCTTGGCATCACTCGACACACAAGCAATGGTGCTGGTGGCTGAGATTTGTGTGGTCTCGGGTAAGCTATGCTTCCTCGAAAATGTGTGGCATCATACAGGGCTTATTTAGAACCAAAGTCTCTTGGGCACACTATGTAAGTTCATTGTTTATCATTTGCTGGGGAAGTCTTCTGAGGTCAAGGTAAAAAGCAGGAGGTGATATTTGATGTAAATGTTCCAAAGCACGTTATGTGGTTGCACGGTTGCAGTGGGCCCCGCAGCGCTTTGCTGGTGGTCCGTGGAGATCTGGCTGGTGGAAGGTGCTGGCTCTCCCTGGTTCCAGCTGCTATATCATGTTTAATGTATTTTTAGCTTCTCTTAATATTTTCCTAATATTACTTTTCCATGTAAGCAATTAGTGTGGTTACTGGGGATGGCAACAGGAGCGATATTCAGCAGCCAGTGGGAGAAGAGGTGGTCTCTGCAGTCCGAAACGGAGGAGGACCTACGAGACAATCTCATGGTGACCAAGTGGGTGGAGGAACCCACCCAGGAGTCGGGGCCTTAACAACTCTATTCTTTTCCATTCCCTGGAATCAACTTCTTAAATTTCATTTTTCCCCTCTGAAATATCTGCTGACACTCCTTATTATCACTGGAGACGAAGGAAGAAGCAAGAAAGGCATGGCTTTCCCTAGGAAGTGAAAGCAGGAAGAAATACAACTTGAGATCATATTCACTTTCCCGATTAATCTTATGAATGATTTAGAGTGGATCTGTATATGAACAGTAAGTGGGATAAAGAGAACTGCCCTTGATTTTTCCAAGTTGATACATTTTTTGCATCTTAGCTTTATGAAAAGACTCTAGCAGAAACGTCTGCAGAGTTATCTCACTCATCTGAGAAGCAGAAAGAAACCCGAAAGACGTCTGCTCGTGACCCTCCTGACATGTGCTACTTTAACATTTACTATTGACAGAAATTGAAATGTTTCTATGACTCAAATGTTAGTCTTCGCTTCCCAACTCCAGACCCACTTACCCTTCCCTAGACTGACTACTCGAAAGAGAATCCTACAATGCCCTGGGTTGCAGAGGCCCACAGCGCTCATCCAGTCCCAACCCCTGCTGTGTGCAGGTCGCCAACCAGCAGCCCAGGCTGCCCAGAGCCACATCCAGCCTGGCCTTGAATGCCTGCAGGGATGGGGCATCCACAGCCTCCTTGGGCAACCTGTGCCAGTGCCTCACCACCCTCGGGGGGAAAAACTTCCTCCGAATAGTAGGTTAGCTAAACCTCCCCTCCTCACTTCTCACAGCCTTGCAGCTGAGTGCCTTCCTACAGCTCTGCCTGCAGCCCTGGACAGAAGGAAATGCGAAGTGCAGGAGTGTTGTTTCCAGTGACACACTGTGAGCCTGCTTTGCACCTTCAGGAAATTCCCATCCATCTTCCAAATGAAAAACAGTCACTAAAAAAAGGATGTGCTGTAAATATCCCGAGCCATGACACAGCGCCTTATAAAATACAACTGTTCATAAACGGCCTGTGGAATTGAAATGCTGACACTTTCTATTAAAAGGTGCTTAGTCACAGTTCACTAAATATTTACAACGAATCATTTATTCCCTAATTTCAGACTTTACTGTAGTTAGCAAAAGTCAAGAAAACTTCCCGCACGTGCGTGAACAGCTTGTGCATGGAAACCACAGCTCACAAAGCGCACTTGACGGAGGTCGGAAGATTTGCATGTTACATGAGTGGGTCCTCCTCTTCTGTAAAAAGCCACTTGCTTCAGCTGCACTTGGACATCACTATTCCAATGAACTGGAATCAGAAGGCATTAAGGATAAACTGTCATCACGCCAAAAGCGCAGACTTCAATACTATCAGAAAGCAGAGAGCCTCCGATGGACAGGACCATACACCTCCTAGGGACTGCCAAAGGCAGAGAGCTGTTAAGTTCCGTGGTTCTATGATACAGAAATATCTTTCTAACACTGAAACCTCCTAATGGATTCACATGGCTACTTTCATCCAACTGCATTCTGCAGATGGATCACTCTGCAGTAACTCACAAACATCTCCACAGCTTACTATCTACTTGCACAGTCCAAGCAAGGTTATCACGTTCCCCTTGTCAATGCACTCCTGCCTGTTTGTCCTGTTCTGCCTCCTGGTTCCCACTCTTAGAATCACAGAATCACAGAATCCTCCAAGACCATCGAGTCCAACCACCCTCCCATTCCTATTAGTACCACAAGCACTAAACCAGACCTTGCAGCACGTCATCCAGATGCCTCTTGAACACTGCCAGGGACGGCGACTGCACCACCTCCCTGTGCAGCCATTCCATGCCTGACCACTGAGAGAAAAAGTTCTTCCTTATGTCCAACCTAAACCTCCTCTGATACAACTTGTGGCCATTTTCTTGGATCCTGTCTGTTACCTGGGAGAAGAGGCCAGACCCCTCCTCATCACAGCCTCCCTTCAGGAGGTTGCAGAGTGCAGTGAGGCCTCCCCTGAGCTCCTCTTCTCCAGACTCAACAATCCCAGCTCCCTCAGCCGCTCCTCATCAGCCCTGTGCTCCAGACCCCTCACCATTTCGTTGCCCTTCTCTGCACACGCTCCAGGACCTCAACATCTTTCCTGCAGTGAGGAGCCCAAAACTGAACACAGCCCAAAACTGTGAGCACCAGAGCTGAGTGCAGGGGATGCTCACCTCCCTGCTTCTGCTGGCCATTTCTAATGCAGGCCAGGATGCTGTTGGCCCTCTTGGCCACCTGGGCACACTGTGGGCTCACGTTCAGCCGAGCATCAACCAACACCCCCAGGTCCTTCTCTTCTTCACACTCATCCAGCCACTCATCCCCAAGCCTCTAACACTGCATGGGGTTGTTGTGCCCAAAGTGCAGAACCCGGCACTTGGCCTTGTTGAACCTCATCCCATTCACCTCAGCCCAGCGATCCAGCCTGTCTAAATCCCTCTGAAGGGCTGCCCTACCCTCAGGCAGATCCACACCACCTCCCAGCTTGGTGTCATCTGCAAACTTACTGAGGGTGCACTCAATGCCCTCATCTAGGTCATCAGTAACGATATTAAACAAGATGGGTCCCAGTACCGACCCCTGGGGGACATCACTTGTAAGGGGTCACCAGCTGGACTCCACTCCATTAACCACTACCCACTGGGCATGGCTCTCTAGCCAGCTCCTTACCCAAAGAAGGGTAGATCTGTCCAGGCCACGGGCAGCCAGTTTCCCCAGAAGAATCCTGTGAGAGACCGTGTCAAAGGCTTTGCTGAAGTCTAGGTAGACTACATCAACTGCCTGGTAGACTACATCATCTACCAGGCTGGTCACCCAGTCATAGAAGGAGATGAGGTTGGTCAAGCACGACCTGCCTTTCATGAACCCGTGCTGGCTGGGTCTGATCCCCTAGACGCCCCCGCCAGCTCCCTCAGCCTCCTAGGATGGAGCCCATCTAGTCCCATGGAGCTGTGACAGCCCAGATGGAGGAGGAGCACTGTTTCCACAACATCCTTCTGTTCCCAAAAACTGGACAGAAACTGAGGCCAGAACACAGAGTGTTCATGAGTCTCCCCACCAAATATTCAAAGCTTATTACTGTCCCTGTCTTTACTTTTAATCCGAAATAAGTCTTGTGTAATTAATCTGATAGCTATACTTTGAGCTAGTACGCTTGACAAAAACTATATAACATGCCAATAGCAAATAGCATATTGTAACACAAAACACCTCAAGGTTATTTAAAACAACGTGGCCTATGTGCAGCTTTTGGAGCATTTGCATTCTGACAGCCCTGCTAAGCAGAACAAATGACAAACACTGCACAGTGCACGGTGAATGACCAAGTATTCATACCTCAGACGTCACTGATAGTCATTTTCTTATGTATGCTAATGAAAGAGAATATATTTTAAATTTCATATTTGTTTCTAACTAGCAAAATCCTGACGGTACCTTTCACATCTCCCACATGTTTTACATTTCAAATTGGATCTGGACGCTACTTTTAGTTCCCAAAATGTGAACATGAGCAGCATACGGAATTAGCACATGCAGTGCAATTGTGCAATGCTTCTGAAAACGTGAAGCCCTTTGTATCAAAGCACTGATAACTCACCTTGAAAAGGACCACGTAAAAATGAGTGGTGTAAAATACACTTTGTCATTCTATTTCTAACAGGAGTTACTCAGGCTTGAATCAGCCTTGTTCTCAGTTTTCTGGATATAAATTTTTATCATTTATTGTAAAGCCATAAACAGGACAAATCTTCACTGTTCTTACACAGCATTTAATGGTGTATTTTGTTGTACAACAGAAGAAACAGAGGTACCTCCCTTGGGAAAGTACTCTGTAGGACATGTAATAAATGTCTTCAGATGCTCTTCCACCAAGTAAAAATTGATAGGGTGTTGATGAGAGTAATTAATTAGCAAGCTTGATCGTGGTAAAATCAAATCTCTTTATTCCCATAGCATCCTATGTTCCAAATAAGAGAACAGCGACTTAAGAAAGGACCAAAGAAAAGACTGCCATGGATTGTTGTGTTGAATGTGGAGAAGTCATGAAATCTCAGTGTAATCTTGCATGCAAAAAAACCCAACAAAGACTGTTTAAGTGAGAAGTTTAAGAGATAACTTCAGTAACAAAAAATCATCACAGACTGCATTTCTTGTAAGTAACCAAATTGATTGTATGCTTAACAAATTCTTTCTGTACTTTCCAACTCTTCCAGATATAATCTTCCTGAATTTTTAAATTCTCCTTCCTTTCGCATCAGCTAAATATTGACAGTATCCCTGACAGATGTCACTTAAGGGACAGCCACCCTTGCTGCCTGTAACCTAATATGGAGGATTTCTAGAACGAGAACAACTCATCATCTTCGAAAATACGCAAACAACATTTTAAACAATATGACTACTGTCGAAATTCAATGCATGCATATATGAGACAAGTGATATTTTAAACATTACAACTCGCTGTAATCAATCTTAGATGTTAGATGAGACAGCCGAAGAGTGGCACTCATCTCTATTTGCCAGGATGCCTTGAGAGCAGAGTGAACGAAGAATCACAGATGCCATCGTTACGCTGTTAAAAAGCAAACCGTACTATATTGAATACAAGGGGAGAGGGGGAAAAACGGTCTCATTAACGAAATGTTGTAATTACTGTTGTGGTTTCTGAGGCATAGCAGGAGGGAAGCATGCACAAACTCCGAATATCTCGAAGACTTTTACGACTAGGAAAACGGAATCAGGTTAGTTGAGGATACAAGGGGACCGTTTAGCTCCTGTCTTGACTTGGTTTTTATCCAGGCTGTAGACTCCAAAGGCCTTTAATCTCTTAACTACTGTTTCATTAGCATCTCTACAGAGATTCACGGCGTTTAGAATATCTGGGAGGCTTTCATGTGCTTGAGTTGAAAAGCTGAATAGGAGAAACCAACAAGCCCCAGCAAAGTAAGCTCTGGCACAAACTACCGTATCATTTCAAGTTTGTAATATATGAGCACCTTGTTCCCATGCCTGGAACTGCAAAAACATGGCAAAAAAACTATCCAAAGATGCTGACCAAAGCCAGAAAGAACAGATATTCAATATGAAATGTAAATGCCTATAATCACTTCACCAGAGGAAACACACCGACAACCCACAGGCCTGAGTGCTGCTGGATTACCAGAGAGGCTTGAGCTGCATTACAAAAGCTTTGCAGCAAATAATTGTCAAGTTAGATATTAAAGTCCTGGTAGAATCCCTCGTAAAGCCCCTGATAAAGAACACGCTAAGCAAGTACGCCCTGAAGACCACTTAAACTCGCTTGCTCCTCACATGGTATAGGAAGTTCCCTCTGTCCCCATCAGCTTATTCACGAGAGATCATCCAACGCATTTGTTTCACTTCACAGCATAACTTACATAATGGAAAACCCACACGGGTTCATGTCCTCTTACAGAATTCTTCCCGTTGAGTTAAAATGCAATTCGGTGTAAGACAGCCTGTGCTGTGCTGTCAGGAAATCACAGAATCTCAGCATGGCCTGGGTTGCAAAGGCCCACAGCGCTCATCCAGTCCCAACCCCGCCAACCAGCAGCCCAGGCTGCCCAGAGCCACATCCAGCCTGGCCTTGAATGCCTGCAGGGATGGGGCATCAGTGCAGTGGAAAACACATCAGCAAACTCACACTTGGCAAAACGAGAGCTGCCTTGAAGCCCTCCGTGTGAGAGCCAAAGCTTCAGGGCTGTAACTCCACCAGCAGATCCCTTCTGCGGCGCTGGGACGCGGCACTCGGCCTCAGAGGGCAATCCTGCAGCCATCCTCACATGGGAGCTGGCGATGAAACGTTTCAAACAGCAACCTTCAGGTTCAGCAAAGTCTTTTTTCTCCCCTCTTCCTTTCGCGTTTCAACCCTCTTCTTTACCACTGTAACCATAACGTACTGAACTTAAACACTTTTCTTCGGCATCTAGTCCACAGAACTCAATTACACAGCACACAGAGATCAGGAAAAAGCCCCCAAGTGTGTTTGAAAACCTTTTATGATCACAACGGGCTTTACATTCAGAGAGAGGACAAAGAGAAGCCTTTCCTTTACCACATTTAAATTCCTTCATTTCAGCACACTTAGCTACAGAGCAACCACAATTAAACAGCCATCAAATATTAAAGTGCTGAAATGGCAAGAGAGTAGATACCTCCGGCACCTTTTGCCCTCCAGTGTCCCAAGTTCTGGCAAATACTTGATCTCCCCCAAACTTCTAGGCAAAGCCCTTTGAAAGCACTTCAGACGCTGATTTTATTTGCAATATAACATTTACCACAGAATAAACACTTAATATGAGACTACACCAAATATGGGAAACAACATACGGAGCGCGTCAAGCCATTCAGACATTCCTTCACTCCTAACAAAGGTACCTGAAAAACTGGGAAGGTCACATCTCTCTTTGAATGAATTGCTCTCAAGGTCCTGAAGGGAAGAAATGTGCTACAATGGATCTGCAGGAGCTGTTGTCTTCAGCTTCTGAAACTTATCTACTTGTGGAGGCGCTGTGGGTGTGTGCTGGGGAAAATGGAAGGGGTCCTTCACAGGCACAGTAGGCTTAGATGTGATGGGCTGATGGTTGGACCAGACCTTTCCAACCTTAATGATTCTATGATGATTTAGATATAGAGAAAAATTATTTTACAGTGAGGATGATGAGGCACTGGAACAGGCTGCCTAGTGATGCGGCCCCTGGAGACCTTCAAGGCCAGGCTGGATCAGGTCCTGGGCAACCTGATGTAGCTGTGGTGTCCCTGTGCATTGCAGGGAGTTGGACTGGATGACCCTCAGAGCTCCCTTCCATCTCTATGGATTTTACACAGAATCACAAGGTTGGAAACGACCTGCAAGATCATCTAGTCCAACCACCCTCCCATTCCTATTAGTACCACAAGCACTAAACCAGACCTTGCAGCTCCTCATCCAGGCGCCTCTTGAACACTGCCAGGGACAGCGACTCCACCACCTCCCTGGGCAGCCATTGCAGTGCCTGACCACCCTTTGAGAGGAGAAATTTCTCCTAATATCCAACCTAAACCTCCTTTGGTATAACTTCTGGCCGTTTCCTCGGGTCCTACTATTTGCCTGGGAGAAGAGGCCAGACACTTTTGCATCACAACCTCCCTTCAGGAAGTTGTAGAGTGCAGTGAGGTCTCCCCTGAGCCTCCTCTTCTCCACACTGAACAATCCCAGCTCCCTCAGCCGCTTCTCATAAGACTTGTGCTCCAGACCCCTCATCAGTTTCGTTGCCCTTCTCTGGACACGTTCCAGGGCTTCAATGTCTTTGCTGTAGTGAGGGGCCATGATTCTATGCCCACGGTTCTATGATTCTGTAAGACAAATCCCCCACATCCCCATTACACAATGCCTTTTACAGCCCACCCAACGGAATTTCCTCTTGGCCCCAATTATCACCGTCGCAAAGCTGCCATATCACTAGAGGACAGGCCACAGAGGATGCATGTCCCAGGTTGATGGCAGCACATCACCAGGGAGCTCAGGGCAATGCCCATTTTGCATACTGAGCTGCTGCCCCACCACTGCAAGTCACTGGCCCCAAGAAAGCCACATCCGAAGCCACAGCCCGGCAGCACCTGGCCCACCACCTCACACAGGATGCCAAAGTGCTTTCAGCTTACCAATGTCAGGTGGACATCCCCACAATTTGTATAGTGCTTTTAAATAACAAAACTACAGCATCCGTCCAGACCTTGGCTGCAATGAGCGCAATGCAAAAAAAACACAGCGTCTCTTTTCCTGTCCTGTAGAATCATATTTTAAAAAGCAGCCTATGGGGGTGGGCAAAGCAGCAGCACCTCCTCTTCTGCAGTGCTGAGTTAATGAAGACTAATGCTGAATGTGGTCCAACTTCTCAACACAATCATTCCACCAGGGGAGTATGCAACTAGAAGGGTTATAAAGAGGGGTTATAAATTGGTCTTCAGAGCTTGAAAAGTGACACGAAATTTCCTTTTCTTACAGCACTACTGGAAAGCTAAAGGTCTGCAAACAAAGCAACTTATTTTTACCTGGTTTCTAACTTCTGAAACTGCTGGCACAGTGCAGAGCAAAATACAAAACTTGGGGCTGAATACATAGCATTATGCACTCCTACAGTTGATAATGCATAGGCAAATGTATTAAAAAAAAATAGGTTTTAATTGGCTTCATTGAAGCAATTGTGCAAATAAAGCACGTTCCTAGTTCTTAATTCAAAGGCTATAAACAGAAGTTGTCAAAAAATGTTTTCATGGTGACAAATCCGGTCAGCCCTCACACGTTTTACAGGAAAAATACACAGTATTTTGGTAACTTCCTTGCAAAAGCAAAACACAGCCAAGTGACCTCTGTGCGTTGTTTTATGAAGAATCAGATTCAAAAACACTGAGAAAAGAAAAGAGGGGTTGAGCTTTATTTTACAGCAGCTCCTTTGGGTCGGAAAGCAAGTGAGAACCTAACAACAACTATCCAACACACCTACTTTGTTGGTGTTTTCTTTAGTAGCAACCTGTAAAATCCCACTTTGGGGAAATGTATAAACCTGGTTTTGAGGTGTCATTTTTTTTTTTTTCTTTTTTTTTTTTTCCCCATTTTTTAGCTAATTCAGTCTTCTAAACTTCCTTCCAGCAAAGTTGTTTGCTTAGATTCTCTATGTGTGCATACTGCAACTGTACAGATGGTTGCATGCAGCACCACACAAAGCACACTGCACATCCGAAAGAATGCAAACAGCATTCATTCAGTGTCTATGAATCCTTCCTTAAGTGCTTCATTCACAGTGAACTGCTTAATGCACCAGAAATTCGTACATCACAAAATCCCAGCATGGCCTGGGTTGCAAAGGCCCACAGCGCTCCTCCAGTCCCAACCCCTGCTGTGTGCAGGTCGCCAACCAGCAGCCCAGGCTGCCCAGAGCCACATCCAGCCTGGCCTTGAATGCCTGCAGGGATGGGGCATCCACAGCCTCCTTGGGCAACCTGTGCCAGTGCCTCACCACCCTCGGGGGGAAAAACTTCCTCCTCAGATCCAACCCAAACCTCCCCTGTCTCACTTTAAAACCACTCCCCTTGTCCCATCACCATCCACCCTCACAAACAGCCGTTCCCCCTCCTGTTCATCTGCTCCCTTCAAGTACTGGAAGGCCACAATGAGGTCTCCATGCAGCCTTCTCTTCTCCATTGGTCCCAATTCAAAAAGACATCTCTCCAGAACGATACTTACTCCGTATTTTGGGGAATTTTGTTTGAAACAGAACAAGTGGAGATGATTTTTGTTGTACATTCATAGCCATGCCCTGCCTGCCTCCCCAGGAAAGCTGTGCTTTGAGATGTACAGAATAGTCTCATCCATGTTCTACTTCTGTTTTTATATACATAACCTCAAACACACTTATTTTAAATCTAATTTGTCTTTGTGTTTATAAGCACTAGAAACGTAGAGTATCATACAGAAACTGCTGAAGCTGTTTTTCTTTGAAGTTCCAAGCAAGGATTTTTTTCCCTTTGCTTTGGGACACTCAGATAATGTGAGTCCTCCTCTTCACAGCCTGTACACGAGGATGGCAACCCACTGCTGATTTTCCACTTAGCAGTTCTGTAGCTGGTACACCAATCTAACATCAATCAAACCAAGTATCTCATTTTTCTGTAAGCAGGACATGCAATTCTGCTGGAGGATCTGAAAATTGCCCTAGCTTGTGGGAAACGAGGGAGTTCCACAAAGGAAGCATGCGAGGTGGTGGCTGAGAAAGTGCAGGGCAGCCAGTGCTCTCACATTCCCCCGTGCTCCAGTAGGATTTCCCCAGCGTGAGGCAATGCTTCAGGTAAGGATGAAGCCGTGGACGTGCAAGATTGCAGGAGAATTCAGGCAGAGAGCAAAAGGAAAGGATTCGCTTGTGGGAGTAGCAATGGAAGCATACGTAGCCATGATGCTCAGAGACTGGAGCTGTGCCATTAGAACGTCCTCAGCCTTGACATTACACCACACAGGTTGAAGAAGTATCCACTCCTCTTTCAGACACTGCCAACTTTCATGTCCTGTAGTTCCCCCCTCTATCTGAGAGCATCACATCTGCACCTGGCATGGAAGAAACCCGTCTGAAGTGTTAGCAGGGCCATCTGAGCCTAGAGAATGATGCATGCATCTCTAGTGTCTAGCTCGTTATTGATGCTCCATGTGGCACCTCCTACATGTGACTGCAGCTTCTGCTGAGTGAACAAGGTTTCCTTCTTTCCTGTATCTGATATTTTCACCTATTTCAAAAAGAAATGTGAATACAGTTCTGTGCCATGAGAAGTAATGAGATAAAATACTACTCCCTCCACAATCCTAACTTGGAAACACAATAGTTGTTCCATGATCAACTTGCTTTCATGTGAAACTTCCCAGATAAGAATAGTGGAGTATTCTATTTATTCACAACTTTTTGTTCACTTTACAAGAAGGGCAAACGAAAACCCCAGGCTAAAGATGTTACTCCAAGTTGCTTGAATGACAGTTATATTTGCTTCAGTTCTGGTACCTAAACAGTACTTAAAAACTGCCATTCAAAGGTTCAGTATCCTCAAAGAAACTTCTGATGAGTCATCTGATGCGAACAGAGTAGTGATGGTATTATAAACCCCATTAACCTATTACCATAATGAAACCATGAGGATCAGTACCATAGGTGTTCCTCACGGTTCCGAAACACAACCTGCCCTTGGCACATCCTCAATTTTGATCATACAACATCACCACAGAACTGTGTTATTTTTAAATGCTTCTTTTTAACACGCCTATTCCATTGTAATATAACCCCCCAGAGCTTCACTTGTCATTCTGGAAAAACTGCAGAGGAAGAAACTACAGGGAACTTCAGAGCACATCAGTATTCAACACTAATTGCTGTTTTATATCCAAACTGCCACACCTCGACACTGCTCAGGAGAAATGTCCTCAAAGACCATGCAAGGCAACTCATGCAGTGTGAATTTACTTATTAATACACTTCCTTTTTAACCTCTTGCACAGAAAACACGAGGAGTATCAAACTTCCCCCCATATCCCAAACAATTCTCTGGGAAGGGCCAGAATTTGTGTATTCTACTTTTGCAATCCAAAAGCTCCCTAAGACCTTTCTCACTGAATGCAACTGAAGCACAAAAGGCATCTTAATGGCAACTTTGGTTTTCAAAATGGGAATCTGAGATTCATCTTCTATCTGCCATGCATACATTTATGATCTTTCACGTGTTGACGGCTTTATGACAGCAGCACAACAATCACAATCTCCTTCCACGTGATGTTTAGGATTGCAAAAGAAAACCAAAGAAACGTTAAAGAAATCACCCAAGTACAAGGCTCCCAAAGTACAAGACTCCCTATATGCTGCATTTGCAGTCTGGGTAATTGCATGGGAATGCATTATCAGCACAGAGTCAGGAGCACAGTCCTGAGGAACCAAGCCCCGGGCTTGAAAAGAGACAAATAAACATAAAGAAATACATACACATAAAATAAGAACAAATCCAAGTGAGGTCTCTTTTTTTCTGTGCTAAGCATAGAACTACTGACTCTACCTCTGATAGCAGGCTGGACTGCCCCCTGAGTCTTCTGGCATCATCTGTAAACTCCAAAATCCTACATCCATCAGATTAAAAAAGAAACATTCAGTTAAAGAACTTCCATAACAGCTGCAACGTTTACATTTAATTGACCAACTCATTATTAATATTTTCCCAAAATCTACTACTTTACTCCTTGAAGTCTGTGGCTTTTCTCAATTCAGAAAAAATGGGTAACTCCCACTGCAATGACCACAGTGCAATGCTTTGTTTCTCTTCTGAAGAGAGCCCTGGTTTCCATGAAGCTCATCCTTAGTATGCTCAGTATTCATTTCTTTTATATTTACAGCACAGAATAAGTGCTCTAAAGCAAGGAATAAAAGCAGGGATCTTAACAGGCAGCAAACTCGTGTATCCAAATGCACAATTTCAATTCACTCCAAAATCAGATTTCTATAAACAAAAGTCTCGATGCAGTGCATTTCTATAAAAGTGCTTGAGAACAACATGAGTGGTTTTTGCAGAGCATAGCAGAACTGGAAACTAAAAATATTATTTTAGGTGGTGAAAACAAAAGTTTTTGCATATGTAAGTGAATTATGGTGGGTTTTCCTGTTGCCTGTAATTTAGCTTCAGTAATGAACAGCTTTTTTGGGTCTTTTTGTGTTTTTTCCTTTCTTTTCGTAGAGAAGGGGGATTTCAGCCCTTCTCAGAAATCAAGTGAGAGGAACAGCATTTGAAAAAGATAAAAATGACTATTGATAAAATAGTTTGGTTTCAATCAAAGGCCATGCAGCCACTGCTGTAGAAACTCAAATGCAGGCACGTTTCAATGATAAGTTCTAACCCTCTTTTCATTATTTAGCTTCCACAGACTTCCCAACTTTGAAGTACACTGCAACTGTCAGAACTAATTTAACTAAAACAGCTTCTGCTTGCTTCCTATGCTGTCTGAATAACACCACAATTCCTACTCACAGAATCATTAACTTTGGAAAAGAGCTCTAAGATCATCCGGCCCAACCGTCCACCTACCACCCACGTTGCCCACTGAGCCACATCCCTTAGGACACATCTACCCTGCACTTCAACACCTCCAGTGTTCTGATATCCTATGTCTGGCACTGCTTTTAAAGTGAGACAGGGGAGGTTTGGGTTGGATATGAGGAGGAAGTTTTTCCCCCCGAGGGTGGTGAGGCACTGGCACAGGTTGCCCAAGGAGGCTGTGGATGCCCCATCCCTGCAGGCATTCAAGGCCAGGCTGGATGTGGCTCTGGGCAGCCTGGGCTGCTGGTTGGTGACCTGCACACAGCAGGGGTTGGGACTGGAGGAGTGCTGTGTGCCTTTGCAACCCAGGCCATTCTGTGATTCTATGAAGAAAATCTAATTTCAAAAAGATACGAGCCTTGGTAACTCACCTTTAATAGGCAGGCTGTGTGCTTACATAATTTCCCTCACCTTTTTTTTTGTGCTAAGAGCAGGAAAACAACGACGACTCTACCTAATATTTCAGCCATGCTTTGTAAATACTGAAGGTGAGAAATCACCATCTTAAGCGACACATGAGAAAAGTACTTTGAAAGTAAGCGACATAACTTTTCCAGGACCATCCAATAATCAGGAAAAGACGTTAATTGCAAGCAATACTCATTTTCCACAACATTTTTTGGAAATATACACCACGCGATAGACAGATCAGTGTTTTAATGGCCTTGTTACACACTCAACTTCAGTAAAACATCCAGTGGAAGTTTCCCTGTAAGCAAAGAATGGGGACTAGCTCTATGGAAAGCTCTCCAATTGAGAGAGCAGTTTGAAGGACCCTTCCAGGAATGTGGGTCCATAACAAATACAGGACTATGGCTGAATCATTTCTGACGGAAAACTTACAGCAGGGACAGAACAGCGCTTATCTGTGTCTCAGCAGATGCCTTAGTTAGAGACAGAGCTCACAGTAAAATCACACCCATTTTGCTACTCACTCATGGGACACACTGGCAGGGTGATACAGGGGATTTCACTCTTGTCGGAAGAGCTTCACCTTGTGAATTCCTAACTTGCAAAGCTCCTACTGGTGCTTAATGAAGAATTAAGCATCACAAACTGATAGAATAAAACCTCGGTTATAATCGACTTGCAAGATATGAGCACCCTTCACTGAAAACTTTGCATGTCAAGTGCAACAACAAGGTTGTCTGAAAGTCAGAATTCAATTTCCCTTCCTGAGGAAACACTGTTTTACTGTACACAAAAAGCCATTAAGGTCCCATCAAACAATCAATAATCGATGCGCGTTTTTGTAAACAACGGAAATATTAAGTCGTGATGGTCAGCAAGAACATTCAGGAGCTGTATCCAAGGTCTTATTTCCTACAAAAATTTCATTCTCATGTACCTCAAAAATACTTTGCCTTCTCCTCAAACAAAGGCTTGAGTTGCTCTGAATTTCCAGGCAGCAATCTTTTTGCATTAAAGTCTACCTGAGCAGCAAAATCTTTATGAAGGTTCAGCTGTTAAATGCGTATTTTTTAGAGCTCATCTCACTTCCCTGTGTTGATGTACACTGAAGTGACAGACATTAGGTTGGATGGGGCCCTGGGCAGCCTGGGCTGCTGTGAAATGGGGAGGTTGGTGGCCCTGCATGGCACAGGGGGGTTGGAGCTTCGTGATCCTTGAGGTCCCTTCCAACCCGGCCATTCTGTGATTCTACAATATTAAGCCTGCTGATTTCAGTGCTATGAAGAAAGCATTTCCTTGGATTACTTCAGAAGCATTGCAAGACTTCTGAAGACTACATTTAGAAGGGCATCTTCCCAAATTCTCCCAGCTACCAAGAAGTATTAGTTAGAGAGGTCCAGACTTTCCATCAAGCAGTCTTCACTGAATATCTCACACTTCTCAAAGTAAAACATTTTCTAATTTGTTCTGCCATAATCATCCTTATTGATTGTGATTATCACAATGGTGGCAACAATGACTTGATTATAGGCCCAATGCATTGCCATTTGTGCTTAAATTTGCTGCAGCTATTCCAGATCCATTTCTGTCTCTGAAGCAAATAATTCACCTAAAAGCAAAACTCATGTAGAGCGGTGAAAGTAGCCCAAATTGAAACAGAGGCAAGGTAGGAAGTAAAGCCACGCTCTTGGGGGACGGTCATAAAGAAAGTGCTAGTGAGCTGTTACAGGCATGCAACCACAGCAAGAGCGGCTCTGGGACTCCCTGCTATAAATTGCTGACTACCCCAAAGAGCCGGCGAGACCGAGGAGTTCAGAGACTGAGATTTGGAGGACTTTTTATAACTGTAGAAGTTCATATTATAGATGCACATCAGTGAAGCTTGCAGTAGAAAAAAAAATGAAAAATATCAGAATCTCAAAACAGTCAGGTAAGAAAGCGAGGAGGGAGGGAGAAAAATCTCACCTTCCCATGCCACATCCCTGCCTGACTCTTCAATGAGATCTTTATTCTCAGCCCATAATCTGCATTGCTTGTCAAGAATCGTGCCACAGAGAATAATGTGAAGAACTCCTGAAAAAGAGCCTGAGCACTCCAAAGCTTCTTACTCATACCCAGCAGTCTCAAGTTGGTCATAAGTCATCCCTCCCTACAAATCCGGCTTCACTTACATCAATCTCCATAAGCACTCAAACATCACCTACGTCACCTAATTTATTTCAATCGCAGTTTTGGATATAGGCAATGATTGTGACCAGTTTCTAAGGCCATTAGGAGATGGCAAAAAGAACAAATACACTAGGAAATTAAAAACAAGACATCTTTCCCATTATTGTTAATGTAATCACACAGGATTGGAAAGAAAGTAGAGGGGAGAGCCTTGCAGCTGGCTGGTCCCAGTGCCCCCAGTTGCAGGTGCTGCATTATTTTGAATACTGAATTCTTTTGATAGAGAAGAGGATTAACAATAGAAAGTAAAAGACCACACATCTTTCTTTAGTTCTATAGCAATATTTTAAGATCTGATGCACATGAATGATACTTCAATGATTTTCTTTGGAACCTCACAGATTAAGCCCACATTCAATTGATAGGATAACGATTTAGGAAATATCAAAATCTCCTGAACTTTGTAATTATCCCTCAGGAAATTATGAAACACCCAGAACTCCTGGCCTCACTGAGATCACAGAATGGCCTGGGTTGGAAGGGACCTCAAGGATCACGAAGCTCCAACCCCCCTGTGCCATGCAGGGCCACCAACCTCCACCTTTCACAGCAGCCCAGGCTGCCCAGGGCCCCATCCAACCTGGCCTCCAACACCTCCAGGGATGGACGGGGCATCACAGCCTCTCTGGCAGCTGTTCCAGCACCTCACCACTCTCATAGCAAAGAAGTGATAAAATCCTTAGTCCTTTCCATAATATCAAGTTACAGCTGGAAGTTTTACCTTTGTACTTTCGAACTGCTAAAAGTTCATGTTTCTTCAAAATCAAAGCTTAATTCTCTATTTCTTGGGCTTTTAACAAAATACATTTTGAGATAAATATGATACATTTGCTCATGTAGTGCAATGATTACACTGATAATCTTAAATTCTCATGCATATGCTCTTTCCCACTTCAGAATTTTTAAATTTTGTATGTTCCTCAATCATGGCTCAACCTCGTTGAAAGGAGCCTCGAAGCCGTATGATGTGCTGGAACATCATCGTCCCTGTTCTATCCAAGCTGATAACCTAGAGAAGAGAAGCTGAACTATTCATTCCAAATGAATGAGTCCAATCACCAGCAGACATCAAACCAGTAACACCCATCCTTCTATGCCTTGGTCTTTTTTTTTTTTTTCCAGGAGCACCTCAATGCGAAATACTTTATGTTACAAATACCAAATAACCCAACAGCAGAGGCAAAAGAACCAGCTGTTGGTTCTCTTCAAGCCACAGTCACTGCTCCAGCCATACATCACCTTGCCTGCTACGGTCTCCATTGCTGGGTTTCCAACAAGCTTTTCATGGGAGGTTTCCCATGCTGGTGATACTTTCACAGGCTGTGTGGGCAGCCCCTAAGTACTTGCTTTAAAAATACATATCTTCTTTTTTTTTTTTTTTTACTACATTTGCCATATTTTTTCCTTCTACTTAGTCTTGCCCCTGGCCGCCCTGTAATTACCCCAACGCACAAATGATCTCTATGTGTCAGTTATCAATTCTTTTGCATCTGGAGCTTAATCAAAATGGGAAGCAAGATGGGAAACACAAGGAAAGAATTCCTGTACAGCAGCACCAAGCCCTGTTTTACCTTTGGGAAGCCTGGAGGACAGGTGAGCTGGTGGTGGAGGTTGGTTCACTTGCTCTTTGAACTGGAGATGACATGTTCATATCTAATCTCATAAAACCAAAAATCAAATCACAATTTAGTTTCACATGTTAAAACAAGGTTCAGAAATAACTATAGAAAAATCACTGGGTTTCGAGCTGACGCATTTGCCATTACTATATCAGGTTGTTGAAGTAAATTCAAAAGCATACTTTGCTACTATAAATGATCCTGCAACTCAGGTCCAGGATTGAATACCTGGATACAACGTACAAGTAACTAAAAGATGGGAATGGAAAAGTGAAGTCTGCTGTTGCTATTTCTATGTAAAAAAAAAAAGTACTGAGGGCGAGGTCTTTTTTTTTCAAACCCTCAGGCAAAGACCACACAAAGACATTCTAACTGGTCAAAGCTCAGAACTTTGAAGAGGAAGTCCTCGGGACCAAAGAAAATAGCACTCCTTCCAGAAGAAACTATGGTGAGTCGAGCTAAGGTCCTCATAGATGAGACCCTTTCTAAGAGGTGACATTGAACAGATTCATCAATACCTTTCTGAATTTAGAGATAATGGATTTGATGATGCTTTATAACTTACGAGTAGGGACAAAAGGAACGCCCCTAAAAAGAAAAACCCTAAAATATATAACCATATTTATATAATAATTAACCCACAAATTAGCATCCAATGGATTCTGCTGAGGTTAAACACATTTCTGAACATTACCTGTCTGAATATGCCAAAAGTAACACCATAAATCATAGAACACACATCCAAACAAGAGCAACTTTGAGATCACAATGATTTATAAGACTTGCTAGGTCCAGATTTCAGATCCCCTCACAAAGATAATCAATTAACTAGGCAGCCTAGAATAGAGAACAGGATTTGGAAAATCGTTTCAACATTTAAAGCCAATTTAAAGAACACCATCAGGTTTCAATCCCTGCAATAATTCTTATCTTTATAAAGGGAAGAGAGAAGCAGTGGTCCACTTGGTGCTTAAACCCAAAGCAGACTTGCTGAAGTGTAGGATGATCTATTGCAGCAATCATGAGGAGTTCAAAGCTTTCACACCAACCTCTGGCAGAGGCTCACTGTCAGGATCAGGTGCCTGGCAAACTATGACATTTCTGCCTTATCTGTAACAGTAAAATAAAATCCATCTATTATAAGAATTAAATTGCACGACATCTGATGTCCACAGAAATCCTTTTAGGATACCAATTCTCTGTATCGGAAATCAGAATCATAGAACGGCCTGGGTTGCAAAGGCCCACAGCGCTCATCCAGTCCCAACCCCTGCTGTGTGCAGGTCACCAACCAGCAGCCCAGGCTGCCCAGAGCCACATCCAGCCTGGCCTTGAATGCCTGCAGGGATGGGGCATCCACAGCCTCCTTGGGCAACCTGTGCCAGTGCCTCACCACCCTCGGGGGGAAAAACTTCCTCCTCAGATCCAACCCAAACCTCCCCTGTCTCAGCTTAAGATCATTCCCCCTTTTCCTATCACCATCCACCCTCATCAGGTCTAAATATCAACTACTAAACTCAAGACAATTAAAATGAGGGGCAGAGCAAATATTAGGTAAACAGTACTCGAGTTTCTACGGAGTTCTGAACTGTAAACATTTTTGAATCAACAAAACAATACATAACACCATCATCAAACCATTTTAACAGAACACAAATGCCTTATCAGTGTAGTGTTATCTAGATTATCTTGTGTGTATCTTGAATTTCATAAAACTTAAAATTGTATCATATACCATTTAACTGAAAAACTATTTTAGAATATTTTTAATATCTGTATTAATTGAGAGCTGTTCTTTTCACATTGGAGGAGCATTGCCTCGTATAAATGGCGTGCCTTCAACTCAAGATCCAGTTTGAGTTGCTGGTCTACAGAAGTGCTCCACCTGTTTAGATTTTGCAATTAGTCCTCAAATTTATCTGAATTACTAGAGACAGTTTTCTGGAGTCTTTTTCTCATTTATCTTCCACCCGTGAATAATTCACTTCGTTGTTGAATAAAAAGCATTCCTTATGACTTACTTCTGATATACTAGGTTTCAATACCCTCCATTTTAAAGGTGAACATCTCAGTGTTCAAAACGACATCACGATGCATCTATATTAACAACTATATCCTATGTATATGTGTACATACATGTACATATAGACATAACTATTGACTACCAGTTTCCAGATGTGTTGACAGATACAACATGCTTTATCTACAGGGAGCTTTCTAACGTTTTGGAGATGACACTGACTTCAAAAACTGGAATTAGGAGGTTCACTGACCATGAATTTGCAACAAAGCTTTTCATCGCACACTGAGAGCAAATGCAGTGAACATCCACTGGATTTCTTGGCACTGAAAATAAATGGTAGTTTAAAATGAGCACTGAATTGACTTCAACTTGTAGAAGCTACAAGGAGACATAAATTTTTAAAATTATTTTGCATTTTGTTACACTTCTGTCATTCACAACTTCTGAACATAACTGTTGGTGGAACGCTTTGTCTTTACCCTTCACGCACAATGATTTCAATACCACTGCTCCTCAACATATGTATAACTCCACATGAATATCATTTTAGTACGGCTACCCATAACACCAGAGAACCCAAAAATGCACCAACAGATTATGTGTTCACATCAGTTATTTACACAGAGAGGCAAACATAGGAACTTACATTCAAATACAAGATGGTCCAATAGGGTCCACCTAATATTAAAGAGAGAAGTCTGGGCTCTGAAGTCATCACAGAATCACTGAATCATCAAGGTTGGAAAAGACCTACAAGATCGTCCAGTCCAAGCGCCCACCAACAGCACCAGGGCAGCACCAGAGCAGGAGGGCACTGCTGGGTCACAGATGTGACAACCTTCCTTTTGTGTGTTAGGAAAAGATCTTGCACAAGGGAATTTTCCAGAGAACAGTGAGGTATATTTTGTCTTCTAGAAAGAAGGTATTTATTTTAAAGCTTGACATAAACTCAGACAACAGGATTTAAAATTTAACGTTATGTAATTACAGTTAGTGTCCAAGAAGCAACAAGATACTCATTAGCTCCAAATCAGAAGAGTAGTTACAACCAAAACCAGATACAGTAAGTCAGTTAAACCATTGAGTCAAGGTATAGATGACTCAGTTGCTAAACCCATCAACCTCCACAAAGGAGCCACCACATTACAACCTACTTCATCCTTTCAGACCCTTTCCAGGCTTATAATCTAAACTAGTTGTGGAAATAATTAATTACTTGAGTAAAAGAAAAACTTGAGCCTGCTATTTCTGAAATGTCATGAGACACAAACGATCTTCACAAGGCTGTTTGTTGGACCTTTTGTAAATAAAGGAAAACTTTGAATCATTTGGTTTCTTCACAGCAATACACCCAAAAAAGTCTGTGCCATTATGCACGGCAGGACTGCGCTCACCATCTCGGTGATAAAGAAGTTAAGAATATCAAATTACTTCCTAATGAAGTGATTTGAAATGAATGCTTCCATGCTCAGAGAAGTAATTCAGTATATAGTTCATTTATACGTGGTACTGAGGGACACCGTTTAGTGGGGAAATGCTGGCGGTGGTGGTCAACTGGACAGGATGATCTTGGAGGTCTTCCCCAACCTTGTGAGTCATGATTCTGTGAATTTGCTCTATAGGGAACTTTTAGGAAACAAGCAGAATTGGCATCCCTGCACGATACTGCTGGATTTCTGGGCAACTCAAAGTTTTTACCCTCCCCTCAGTCTCTGTGATCACAGCGAATTCTCTCTCTCCTATGCGACTCTGAGTGAAAATTTAAGCTAGAAAGAATTGAAAGTAAAGAAGTGGATGTAAGAACAGTTAAAACAGCCACAAGGAGAGCACAGAAACACACGGGGGGACGGCATCGCTCCCAGCAGCCTCCGTTTGTCCCAACATCAAACTGCCCCCAACAATGGCGAAGGCGGCGCTGGGACGGTCCAGCTGTGCTTCAGGACGCTGATCTGTGGCACTCCTGTGCACAAAGACACAGTTACACGTCTGTCTTCAGAAGGACTCCTACCATTCTAAAAATACTGTCCCACAGCTGTTTAAAATTTATTTTTTTAGACCATAGCACCACTGTTTGGTTGTTTCCAATTTCTGAAACCACAAATAGTAAAAGTGTACTCAGTCTACTGCAAACATAAATAGCAAATGCACGCTTCAGCACTTTTAAAAGGATATGGAAATTGGCAACAAAAATGCAGTTCATGTTGAAAATTTACGAGGGCCCTGCCATATTTCTTCAGAAATACAATCAGGTAAAAATTAGGAAGATCTCTACCAGCTGGGTGGCATTTTTGTGTTTTCTTTACTTATATATATATTTTTTTTTAAACTGAAAGACCTTCATTATGCAACTGCTGGCACCTGATAAAATGGAGCATGGTACCTTTGCTAAAACCACAGTTTCTTTGGTTATGTTTAGCATTACACAAACATCTTTCACCTTAGATATCCTCTTGCATTAGTGTGCTTAATTTCAAATACTCCCGGGCGCATTACTTTTTTTAACGAAATTATTTTAATGGCCATCAGCAAACGAGACGTACAAATTATTCTCTTTCGCCACAGTTTCACATGCCATTCGAAAATAATCCAAGCTTTCCAAATTATCCTTGCATATATTTGGAACTTTACATACATATTTCTATTAAAAGCTAACGTAGTCCAATAATATCATATTTTACATGGATTTATTTCAAGAAACACAGCGCGTAATGGCAAAGTATCTTCTAGGTAAAGGTAACAGTAGAAATATTAACAAATGTGATGGCATTCTTTTTATGAACATCAAAAAGAGAAAACCTGAAGGAAATGTCAATATTTTTTTGTCTGAAGAACGCTTCTTGAAAGCAGCCTGGATCCCAAGGAAGGCAATGAGAGTTTCAAGCCAACAAGGCTGAGATTTCAGCCCCACAGCGTGTGAAGTCCTGTGAGATCACCAGGAAAAGCATCTGTTTAGAGTGCTATTTATGAACGATTTTATCCTGACATAAATGCATCTAAAAGTAGAAACAGGTAATATTTTTTTTTTATTTTTTTTTTTTTTTCCTTCCTCTCATCAGAAGCAGCATTTTGGTAGTTTCTATGGCAATAGGTCAATGGAAAACCACTTGAAACCTTGATCCACCAGGTGTAACAGTCTCAATTAAAAACATTAATTGATACTACATGAAGTTCACTTTTAAAAAGTCTTTTTTTGTAATCACACATTTTAGAAAAGATTGAGAGAACAACGTTAAATATTTAATTGTTGTCTTGCTAATCTGCAGCTGAAATACGAGTGAAAAAGCAGCTCAATTTCTTAACATCTAGGGGAATTTCTTTTTGCAGGGGTTACTTCCTGCAGTCCCTTCCAAGCACGCTGCTCAGAAGCAGCACGGCCACATATTTCTGTTCTTTCAAACAATTCCATAGACTCCTGAATTTTTGCCCAAGCAGCAATTTGTGTATTTGCGGCAACCTGTTTCCGAGTAACCCTGAGCGAACTGCAGACAGACATCCATGAATTTCCCTGTATGTCACACCAAAAACGTACTGTATGTAAGACAATTGCAGAATACAAAAGACAAGATTCTCCATTGGGCCATAACACATCGGATAAAACTCACCTATATTAAAACATGTTCAATACGTTTTTGCTGTTGTCTTGATCTTTTTTTTTATGCCCAATTTGCCAAGCCTAAAATGCTACATTTCTGGCAGAAAGTAGGTTAATTTGATTAAAGCACTGCAGTTTTGGAACTGGATAAAGTACTCGTGCATTTCTTTTCATACTGACACCCCCCAAAAAATTCCCCAACTCAAATTTAGACCCCAAAAGGAGACAGAAGTCTCAAAATAAAGCTGAAACGGGCACCATCAGCGTGCAAACGATCCTGTTTATAGAAATGGGAACAGGGTCAGGCCGTCGGGTTGGCAGTCGCTGCCTGGTGGAAGCACGAGCCGAGCATGACTGAATTTCCTCAACATTTTTATATGCGTGTTAAGATTTATTTTAAGAATTCACCATAGCAATTTCGTGCTCTCGTATTAGTTTGTAATATATGGCAGGAAAAAAAAACCCACCTCGATTTAAAATGAAATCACAAACTAGGACTTATCTGTGCTATACAGCCTTACTTGAAGATCCTTTACAGACACCCTGACTTTTTAAGCTAACTGTAATATTTTTGAATAGATGTAAACATTAAGACAGAACAGAAGCATTTCTCTTAATTAGCTAAGAAGAAATTAGCATGCACCTGAATCGCTTTGCACTGCGTCATTCCAGAGTTATCGGTAAGGTTGGGAATTTTCTTTCTGGTTTAGGGGCAGAAGGGAAAACACGCGGTGACGGCTCTGCTTCCGAAACCTCGTGTTATTTTCACCCGTAATACGCTTTGTGATGGAAAAGCTTTCCCAACAACTCATTAGAAGAAAAATATTAGTCTAAAATTTAAACTGTTTGCAAAGTGTAATTTTAACTAGGAAAATTCCAGTTGTAAATATAGAACTGAAACCCTGTGATGTGGTTAACTGCACCTGCCACCCAAAAGGGCTTTGCAATATTACACACAGACTTTAAAGGAAGCAAATAATGGCAGGAGGACTAATATATGTTTGATTAATTCAGAAGGAATCTTTTTTTTTTTTTTTTTTAGATAAAAATACTCCATCCAGTTTACCAATATCTACACATTCCAAATTTAAGTACCTACTTCTGCAATTACATGAACAATAATATTTAAATATACGCTTGAAGGCCATCTTCAGTGCTAAGGCACACACAAAAAAGAATTTAACAACTGCTCATGTAGTAGCATAAACTTAAAGAATAAATTATCTGATAATGCTATGAAAAAATAATAATCACAAGATTTTTAATAATAATCTTAAAATACAATTATTAATAATATTACTGAAGATTAATAATAATCTTAAGATACTCAAAGATACAACCAGAGCCCAAGGAAAAATGCGATGTTTCCAACCAAAATGGACTGCATTCTTACACATGAAGATGTTACATTCTACAAGCCAGAGCTCAGCCTACACGCTCAATGCAAGTGGGGCATCAGCACACACTCCTCACAGACAGTAACACTGGGAGAAGCATCACACCTCTTTTTTTATTACAAAAAATAATTCAGAAGAAATAGCAGGAGAGTTAAGACGTAGAACGCCGCTGGGAATATCATATAAGGCAGAAAACTTAAAAACAGATTTTGAAGTTTCCTCTCTGTCTTATTTCTTAGTGGCAAACAGGAAGAAGTTACACTACAGAAGCCATGCAGTAGGTGAATGAGTGCTGATGCAATTAAAGGAGATGGAAGAGTACAGACAGACAGCCGGGAGACAGGACGACCAGGCAACACATTGGCTTTGGCAGTCCATTTTCCAGTTGGCTTTCTTAACTGAAAATGTAAATTTGTTGAGCTTACTAAGTCTTGTTTTTCTTTCTTTAAAGCAGAAAATTATTTAATCCAATCACTCCCTTCAAATAACCCTAAACAAATTTAAAAAAGAAAACCCCAGAAAAATCTTCATTCTTTTAAGTACAGTCAAATGTTTGGCTTTTAGAAATATGCCTGCTTAAACTAAATACGCAGTGAGAGAAATCGGTCCTTTCTCTGGATACAGTAAGTATCTGTCAGCAATATTTACAATTTAAGAAAATAAGTTATATAGTTTTCCTTGAATACTTTTCAAAATTTCCTGAGCAGATTCTTGAGATGCAATAGGACGTACAGAAGCTAAATCTGTAAAAGCTGAATAAATGAAATTTATACGTCGCATTGAACAGCTTTTTGGTGCTGAACACCAGCATAGCTTCCACGTAATAAATTATTTCCTTAAGTTGGTGCATTTGAATGTGCATTACCAACATTAGCAACCTCCGAAGCGAAGCAGCATCGCTCTTCTAGCACCAGGCAGCACGCACATACTTCCTGATTTTAACAACACCCTACGCTAAAAATGAAAACGCTCTTCTTCGCTAGAAAACCCAATGGCAGATTTGGGCTCCAGACCCTCCAGGCCTTTGCACAGTGCATCACGAGGCAACCATCTGAAGTTGGCAAGGCTCCACGTCTTTCAGTTCAGCTTGCACTTCAGGATGAAACCCTGCTAACACACACAAATTTGCTTAACTCGGGCTATGCAAGCATTCCCACTGTCTTAAAAAGGAACTCCTCTTGCTTATAATGCTCGGCATATGCCTGGCTTTATGGTACCAACCCTTTGGAGCAGTCTGTCTTCCTATCTGCATAAAGAAGCCATAATCATGACTGGCTCCTTTGAGCACTGCCACAAAACAAACAAACAAAATTGCACACAAAAAATGCATTAAACGGCATGTAGAATTGCAAAAGCCTGCATTCATAAATTGGGAAATGGCAGTCTTGATTCTTGAGATGATGTTTTTCCTTTTGAGCTTGGAGGGTGCTTGCCTCCATCCCACCCCACAGCCAGGGCCGGGTCAGCGCCCCTCTGGGCCCAAACCCTGCGCCTCACCTCACCCATGCAAATACTGCAGCAATCTCATATACTCTCCACTCAAGGGTGGTTTGTAGCTCCTACAGCACTCTCTTAGAATCAGAGAATGGCTCGGGTTGGAAGGGACCTCAAGGATCATGAAGCTCCAACTCCCCTATGCCATGCACGGCCACCAACCTCCCCATTTCACAGCAGCCCAGGCTGCCCAGGGCCCCATCCAACCTGGCCTTGAACACCTCCAGGGATGGACGGGGCATCACAGCCTCTCTGGGCAGCTGTTCCAGCACTCTGCCTTGCTTCCCTTTAGTACTTCTCCAATTCACTCAAGGTAACCACGTCCCTCTCCCTGCCCGGCCGCCAGAGCAGCCAACTCCAAAACTGAGCTAACACTGCTACCCAGCTGAAACCCTCCTGCTAAGCAGGCTCTGAGCCCCAGTGACACCGCTGCCATCTGCACGAAACGAGCCACGTGTTCCTGCTCTCAGAATCACTGCTCTTTTACAGTATTTAACAACAGACTCAACGCATTTCAGAAGTAAGGTAAACTTATGCATCTCATAGTTTGGTGAAAACCTCCCAGACAACCCAATGTGAAATACAAGAGTTATTCCACATGAGGAAGAAAAGCTAACATTGGGCAATTTTATGATGCTTTCACACGTGCACTCTTCGTACCAGACAGAGAACACTCCTGAACACAGTGCCACAGAGACAGAATCAAATGCAGTAGCAAAAATACTCCCAAATAAGTATCTGGTTAAAAGTCTGCTATGGTCAGAAAACAGTATTTTTTAACTTCCTTGAACACAGCAGGAATGATGGAGCATATTAAATGCCTAATTCAGTGTGAAAGTATGGAATCCTGCCAGCAAAGTAGAAGCTAACACAAAAAAACACGAGAAGTGCTAATGATGTAACCACTAAACTTAGTTCTATCCCTGATTATTTGCTCTATTTACCTGCCTGCATAGGTAAGTAATGAACAATGTTATGTGTCTTCAGTAAGTTATGTGTTTAATGAATTATACATCAAGTAAAATCTACTGTGGCTAAAAATCAGGATCGATGTCTCCTATTCTTCAACTAATACTACCAGGCATTTACTCATTCCTTATTTATCCTCTTACACTACAGTTGTTCATTCAATAATTACGTAACACATCTTCCTCTTCCTTTTGCCTATTTATTTATTTTTATTCCATAAATAAAATACTTTCATCTGTTACACATAAAGAACTTATATAAAGCAAAAATTCTGCAGAACAGAGCTTTTGAACTCCTACTTTCAAAGCTCAGCTAAGAAATATGTTGCTCTAAGGCCAAAGTCTTATTTATATGAGTTTGTGGCTTAACTGACAAGTATTTTTCTGTGACAAGTAAAGGCAGACAGTTTGTATCTTAAATACCATAATCCAGTTTTCAACCCATATAGACGTCTGGAAGGGAACCAGTCAGTAAAGTAAATTACATTACATCCCACTGACAGTCCAAATAGAATCCAGGAGACTCATTACCTCTACCAAAGACAAAAGCAAAACATGGAGAGGTGTGGGAAGGTCATAAAGACGTGCAACTTGCAAGATCACTAATTGAAGTGAACAGAGAATAGTTTATAAAAATACAAATGGAAGTTATTTCTTGCTACAAATGCAAAGGTGGAACAGAAGCAACAACTTGCCACATCTTTATGTGAGACCACGGGCCGACTGCTCCTGCTTCACAAGCTGCCAGGAGTTTGACCTCTTTAATTTGCTGGGATATGTGGAAACAGCACCTCAAAAACAGTATTTCATTGCTAGGATGAATATTTTCTGTCTGCATGCTTTATATTATTTTTGTACTATTTATTCACAAGAGATTTTCCGGCTGTTAGACTCTGCCACCTCACGACAGATTTTGTTGATCTAGAAAGCCAAGATAACTGCAATCAAAGCTGAAATTTCACCTTTTCCATTCGGAAGTAACATCTGAGAAGGAACACTGCTGCACGAATTAGAATCTGGAGTTCAACAGCACTTCCTATTCTTGCAGGTACGGCTGCAGCTCACAGCCCAAGCTGGGCACTCACAAACTGAGCTTCACCTTTACCTGAAGTGCTTCTACAGGAATGAAAACAAAATTACCACCTGGCTGTTTATTTCTGGTAACAGGAATGATGAATGTATTGTAACGTGCTCACTGCTTTATGCACAACCTGTATTTCAGAATCAATGCCATCCCAGCACAGCACATTACTTACACTACACAAGATGCAGACAATCCCTTCTCTCATTTCCAAAATCAGAAACCGAGCGAATGCATTTTTAATTCCGACAGTGGTTTGAATTTCCACGCAGAGGTCACAAATTGTACAGAGCAAGAAGCTGGGAGGGAGGCAGTCAGAGAAACGCAGCACACATTTCTCGGTGTGGCAGCTGGATTCACTGATCCCAATGTAACCTACTGGGTTGTATTCAGAGTTACTCACGGGGCATTTTACAAAACTACCCAGTGCTAATTCCCAACTTTTAGAAGTAGAGATTTTCTCCTCCTCCCTGCAAAAAGCCCCTGTGGTTGTTATTTCAGTTCGGTGCTATCCACACATCTGCAGGAGAGGGAAAAAATCCCTCTGTTTTGATAGAAACAGGGAAGGGAGGAACGGGACACATCTCCCGGGCCAGTGGCTGCCTCTAAATGCTGCCTGTATCTCCGCTCTTCCAGCAGTCACAGGGAGATCTGCCTCCAGAATACACACAGCAAAGTTCCGTTCCTCGTGAAAAAAGGAGAAATCTCTTTTTGTACGCAACAGCTCCAACTGTAAGGAACACATTAAGTTTGAGCACGCTTCCGTTCCGTAGGTTTCTGTTATGGGAAGCCTAAATACAGATTATCTCATTCGGGAGCCCCCACCTTACAGCAGTAGCAGTTCATCCTAATTGCTCGGATAGCTGAGGAAAAAGGGTCTTTTTCCTTTTCGCCGAATAACGTTTCATGTTGGGTTCAATGCAGGAAGTTACACCACGGTCGGAATGCGATTGTCTGCAACTGCAGGGCTGCTCCTGATGCACGGCTTTGTGTTCCGCTACACAGAAAAGCCTCAGCCCTTCAGCATTGCAGCTCGGAACATTTTCAGCTCCTAACGAGGTAAACTAAAAAGGAATCCGTCCACTGCAATCAAAATAATTCTAAACCGCATAATCATTTTTTCACAGCATTTTTTCCCTCCTGTATGGAGTGGATTAGAGCAAATGCGATTCACACATGCTGTTTCTTATTCAGAGGAAAACACCGAGTAAGGATGTGGAGAATTTCTAGCCAAATCTTCGTTCAGATCCAAGATCCGCGGACGCCACTGTAATTGAGAGACATTCACAACCAGATAGCTGGAGACTTCATTTTCGTTTAAAATAATACCTCTCCTGCAGCAGCTCCAACTAAAACATCAATGTTATTTAACTTCTAGCAAACCGCCTCGAGTTGAACTTGCAGCAGATCAGAGGTTCTTGTTTTAATTTCGCTCAGCAAAGGACGTGGCTCAAAACCGTGTATCTGCAGATGACAGAAACGTGCCGCTTCTTTTTGCAGCACTGTGGCATGAGGTGTCACTAAGAGCACTGTGCTTTTACACCTTGACTTGCCTGGCATCGGACAATGGAAAGTGAGCTGTTCCTCCCATACATCCACACGCACACGTTACAGTGTGAGTCCTGTGAGCTCGTGTGCAGCCCAAATCTGCCTACTCATAACGTCCCGCCACTCAGAGCAATCCAAACTGCTTAATTAACTGCCTGCTTTCGCATTTCCAATCAGTTGTGACTGAGTTCTGACATTCTGCTTTGCATAAGAATGATTTCCACTGGCACATTTAAGATTTTATTACACGAGGCAAAACTGCGTTTGAATTGTATCACATTAAAATGCGAGTAGGAAAACAACTGGGAAAAACAAAAACATGCACAGCTACACAGCTCCCCATCTCCGTGTGAGATGCTTGCTTTCACATTAAAAGCATTATCAATTCCCTATTGCTTACTTTGGTAGTCTACAAAGGAGAAAAAAATGAATAAAACAGAAAAAAAAACTTCCAAATCATATTTTAAAATTAACTTTCAGCTGCTCCCTGAGGTTATTCCACAAGCACTGGTGCTCAGGCTCTCAGCTTCATCACAGGGCAGCACCCATGCAGCAGCAGCTCCCACCTCCAGCCCTGCTCCATTGTGGCGGCTCAGCAACCAAAGAACGTGAGCAGACTTTTTTGTCCCTCCGTAGTGATTGGAAAATGCTCACACAAAGACGATCACATTTCAAAATCATTTCATCTGGTTGCTCCGTTTCTGATTTTCCATGCACAGAATCTTTAGTAAAATCGGAGCTGCTAACTTTAACTTAGAACTGAAGCTGACTATGTCAACTTTTCTATAAATATAAAGCAACGCGTTTGAAACTCATGTTCACATGCCCAAATAGAGGCATCCTTTCTGCAGTGTTTTCAGTCCAATTTCATTTGGATTAACAGAAGGGATCCACCAACGCCTCTCAGAATAGAGTGAGTGTGAGCTGCACACAGTATTTAATAAAAACAGCCAACTACCCGACCACAGGGCTTCCATGCATTCAGCTCCAGGTATTCCCAAGCAAACAACATGGAGAATAGATACTCATTTTAGAAACAGAATCAACAACCGGCCTTTGACACCCGCTACACACACAACTGCAGTTAGCATTTGGATGTTTGTAAGAGAATCACAGAACGGCCTGGATTGGAAAGGACATTAAGGATCATGAAGCTCCAATCCCCCACCACGTGCAGGGCCACCAACCTCCCCATTTCACAGCAGCCCAGGCTGCCCAGGGCCCCATCCAACCTGGCCTCCAACACCTCCAGGGATGGACGGGGCATCACAGCCTCTCTGGGCAGCTGTTCCAGCACCTCACCACTCTCACAGCACACAACTTCCCCCTGACATCCAACCTCCATCTGCCCTCCCTCAGCTCCAAACCATTTCCCGTTGCCAAGTAAGCCAAGGAGGCACCTACTTGAACGAGCAGAATGGGGGAGGACTTGTGAATGATGGAAGGATCAGTGAGGCCAAACCTCTGCCTTATGACAACCTTCACAGAAAAAGAGATTTTTTTAAGTGCTGTTTTCCCCAAACTGCTTTCCTGCTGTAGTAAATGTCATTATGTCATTTCAGCAGTTCAGCATTGTATCTAACGTAGCAGTCGTGTTACTGTGCTGTACCATCTTGGCAATGGGTACGTTTGGATTTGATTTATTAAAAATATGTCTATTTCATGGGAATCTGCTGAGATAAGTGAAATGAAGTCAAGTTATCCGTGCAAACGTATCAGAATATTCTGAAAAGACCTGAAAGGACAGAAACAGTCTCAGCCGTGTTCCAATTATCTAATTATTGATTAGGCGTATTTTTTTCCATAATTTTAAGCTTCAATAACTTCCCACAAATTTTCCAAGTTTCCATTTTATAAATATTTACATTCGCAGTAAAATGGCATCTCAGAAAGCCAAGCCAAATCTTAGCATTGCTTTTCCTCCTCGCGATAATCACTAGATAATATTTTCCCCCTTAAACCGCAAAGAAAAAAAACGCAACGAATGTATTTGAATATCGATCAATGCAGACTCTATTCCTAATCTTTCTCTGAAGTATATTTCTGTGACACGCAAAAAAAAATAAAAATTAAAAAATTAAAAACAGCCCATGATGAATGCTAATTTAAGTGGGCTTAAAATAAGAAATGTATGAAACTCAGAAATGGCATTTCTGAGCAAAACGCATTACCATTTAAATGGATAAAAGGAAAGAATAAAATAGTACTTGAAAAAATAAGTTTCTTTTGCACCCTTCTAAGGGATTTAAGCTGTAAAAATACCTGTAGATACAGTAAAATAGCTAAAAATGTATTTAAAGTTATTTTCCACTACGATCAGCAATTTTAGAAGGGGAAATAAATGACACCATCACGTGACAGGGCAGCAGGAGACACGTAGCTTCAATATTGATTTGAAATAGCCATTTTCAAGGAACAGTTGAAATAACAGGGGCTGAACGTTCAATGTTTGAAGTAAGTACTGCTAGAAATGGCAAAAAAAGTGTCAATGGAAATTCAGTCACCACACAGACTCTTCATTTTCCAACGTCAATACACTGAAGAGAAGGTCGCCACTTCAGTGCTCACATTCAGAACTTACATTAACGGCAAAGAAACCCATGCATTTCAACCTCCTGTATTTGTTAACTTTGTTTTCCTTTCTCTGCAGTATATTTCACAGGCAGGGAAATAAAACGGGTAACCTCTCAGTGCTTTAATTTATGATGCCACAATTCAGTTCCTACCAAGCAAGGTTTCGCGTGGTCAGCACTGAAGTAAGATTCGTCGGCTCTAAACGAAACGCATTGCAGGAGAAAAGGGAAAAAAGCTACCGTGCATGAGCTCAACTTCAACATGAAATGGAGAACGTGGACCACTGCACAACGTGTTTGACTATGAAACACACAGCCCAATGATCTTTAAATCGTAGCATCTCAGAAGAAAGGTTGAGTTTACAAAAACAGAGTAACCTTAACAAGGAGCAAATACCCCACAGAAAACAGAGCAACAAAAATATCCCTGATTCGCCACGGCAGCCTCTTACATTCCAATGACCCGTCTGCTCATTGTGCTTACTCCACAGAATCATAGAAATCCATTTTTTCCTCTATTTGTTTTCTGTCCTCCGACAACCCCGCATCACCACGTCGCACTGTTCCCAAACAACACCAACACGGATGGTGGGACTATTTGCTGGGGAAGAGTAGAAGCTGGTTCTGGTGGGCGGCTAGAGAACATAGTCAAGACATAGATATGAAAAAAGACAACTAGGAAATATATTCACTTGAAATTACAGTTGGATAAAACCAGCTATGTAAATAGCTATCGCAGCTCCAGGTTTCCACAGCCTCTCCTGAACTGTGCCACTGGGGGAAGGTCAGTTTCTACATTTGCTCCTTAAGGCTTCTGCCCCAGCCACTCTTCGGTCCAGCTCAGCAGGATCAGAGCCCAAAGTGACCAGTGAGACCTTCTGGGGACAGATGCTTGTTTTGGAGATACTGTCACAAGAATCTGAAAAAATAATGCCCATTATTAATAATACAGCCCATGCTACGTGTAACTTTTATCACAAAATAATTTAGGTTGGAAGGAACCTCTAGAAGTCACCAGGTCCAACTCCCTTGCTCAAGCATAGCTATCAAATCTGGAATACAGGGGCAGAATTTGAGCATCTGTTTTCCCAGACCACTTTGTAGGTGGGAGACAAATGTCTGCTTCCCCAGAACAGGCATTTTATATCAGAACTTTGAGGAAGTAAAACTAAGTACGCTGTAAAGCATCATACCGAATAAGTTATAATTTGTAATTTTGGAGAGGAGGGACCTCTGATAATTTCTGGTCTGAATTCCCATTTAAAATATTGGTGGTGTTGAACTGCACTGGTTATATAAAAGACTGAGCAGTTTCCAGAAGCTGATAGGACTTTATCACAGTCTAAGTCATACGTGGCTTTCAGCGTTCAAGTCTCAGTTCAGTCTCATTAACTTCTGCATAATAGTGTTAATTTTCCATTAATGCAATTCGTAAGTACACATATATGAAAAATTCTACTTTTCTGCCTCAAGCACTCCTTATGAATGCCATTAATGGAAATGTACTTACTTGTACAGTCCAATTTCTTGCCACTGCAAATAAACACTGCCTATAAATCTAGCTGCGATTTTAAATGTTCTACCTTCGTTCCCAATAGAGCATAGTAACAATACATATGTTCCAAAAACCTGTCTTTACTCCTACCAGCAAACCTTACAGCTTAACTCCTTAAACTTCTCTTCTGCTTGTTCTCCTACTGACATTCTTGCAAGTGCAGATCTTGTAAGAAGATTGTACATTGCAATCATCCCAGGATATCAAAGGTATTCCAATCTTCCAGCAGAACATTTTCCCATGGCTTACCCTCACCTTCAAATTTTCTTTATTTTACTCTTATGCCGTAACTCGGCTCTTACTGAAGCTCACAACTCATTTCCTCCTGCCCAATACCTTGCTGTCCTATTCCTTCTCCAGTACCAAACTTTTTATCACTTCCTTCCCCATCGGCCAGCCTGAACTCACCATTTCCATGAAGTTTCCAACAAGGAGAAAAACAACACTCTTGTCTCCAAAAACTTCTTAATCAAATGACACGGTTTTTTATAAGGTCGTGTACAGATGACCCTGTAAGACTACAAGATGGCAATCTCCTACCATGAAGCACTGCATTTTCCATGCATTGTAGACTCATCCTCCCTTTGATAGGTGGCTGGACTTGTTTTGGGTAGGTCAGCTTGGACAGTAGGACTTCCAAAGCAAGATATGCCTTTTTTCTTTGCAGACAGTCACAATATTTGTGAGGAAAGCCCAGCTTCAATTGCTGTCATGATGGCTGAGAGAAGACAGGGGAAGAACACCTCTGATAGTGCCACTGTCCTTTGAGATGTACATTTGTCATGCTGAAAACTCAAATACCACTAGATAACTAGTATACAGTCTTAATTAAAAACAATAATAAATAATTCAAGAGCTATAAGATAGGATTCTTCACCAAAATGATGATGGGATACAGCTTCCAGCTTCCTTTTCATACCTTATTATGTGGGCTTGCTCAAAACTAGTAGGCCAGGATGATGCTCACCCTGTCAAAGAAGTCTGCATGAAAACACCTCAACCAATGTTAAACCAGACATCCTTACACAAAAGGGAGAATAGCTGTCATCCTCCAAAAAGTGAATAAAATTACATCAAGGAAACAAATTCCTGAGATCAGCAGAGCACAGCACACATAGACAAGCCCACATCTTCTCAGCTTGGTTTTCAGACTCCAGACAAACACGATGGGTTGGTGGATGGGCAAGAATCTAAAATACCAAGCTGAGCCAGTGCTGTATTAAGTAACAGTGCAACACTTTATTGAATCCTCGTAATCACTGGAGAAGCAATGCTGGTGAAAAGATGCTCCCGAAAGACACGGAAAAATGTGCTACCATCCATCTTACCTTACATAATTTGTGAAATTAAACTGTGCTGTAAGACAGCAAATTTAAGCAAGCCAACAGCACGCCGTCAAAAAGTTTATAAACCTGAAAATTAAACCTTTACAAACCAGAGAAATGTCAATATAATGAGAGTAATTAAGGGCAGGAAGAGATTTTAAACAATAAAGCTATGTATAAATGAGCAACATGGCTCATAGCGACAGTATCTAGCCATTCAATGACCACCCAAGCACAGAGAATTTTAGAAATGAGTAACTTCCTACAACACCTCAAAACCTTCTGACCACACACAGGCTGTGTGGCAAAAAGAAGAAGAAAAAAAAGAAAAGAAAAGAAAAACACTAAGGAAAATAGGAAAAATAGCCTAACGATTTAAACAAACAGAAGTTTATAAATGTGCTTTATTAAAAAAGATACTAATTGATAACATCCGAGAGCCAGAAGCAGCACCAGAAAAAGCCAACCATGACAAACTGGCTGTTATGTGAGGGGAAATGAACCATTTCTTATTTCTTATAAAGATATTCACTAAAAGGACTGCAATGTTCTTAAGAAATATCATTACAAGTGAAATTCAAATCTGTATTCATTACATGTGATCTATTTGTGTATCAAAAAGATGAGCCTCAAAATACTCTGAAATAGCTGTAATTCTTCATATTAAAAATATCATCAAATAATAATAATAAAAATGATAAAAATACAATCAAATTCAATTCCTGGATAAGGAATTGTCTGGATGGCCACGCTCAGAGAGCTGCGGTCAACGGCTCAATGTCCAAAGGGAGACTGGTGACAAGTGGCATTCCTTAGGGATCAGAGTTGGGATGGGTGTTATTTAACATCTCTGAGGCAGCACAGACAGTGGGATCAAGTACACTCTCAGCAAGTCTGCAAATGATACCAAGCTGAGCGATGCAGCTGACATGCTGGAGGGAAGGGATGCCATCCAGAGGGACCCGAACAGGCTTGAGAGGTGGGGCCATGCCAACCTCAAAGAGTTCATCAAAGCCAAGTGCAAGGTCCTGCACCGAGGTCGGGGCAATCCCAGGGTGGACGATGGGTTGAGAACAGTCCTGAGAAGGATTTGATGGTGTCAGCAGATGAAAGACTGAACATAAACTAGGAATGCACTCTTGCAGCCCAGAAGGCCAACTGTGTGCTGTGTTGGATCAAGAGGTTGTGGATGCCCCCTGCCTGGAAGCACTGAAGGCCAGGCTGTGAGCAACCTGGTCTAGAGGGAGGTGTCCCTGCCTATAGCAGTGGGTTGGAACTGGGTGATCTTAAAGCTCCCTTCCAACACAAACCATTCTATGATTCTATGATCATATGTAAAATACAGATATATTATTATATATTTATATATATAGATATATAAACAACAAAAAAAGCCCCACATTAATCAGGTTGGCAAAATCTTCGTGTCTAAATATTATTCTTGTGACTTTTATTTTTTTTTCAGCAACAACCTGCAGACTTAAAGGGATGAGGTGCTACCATTGCATGCACAAGCAAGTAGAGGTGTGCCATGCATCAAAAGCTCCAACAGTCCATAATACACATTTAGGATGTATTTCTAGTTCACAGAAATGCCTTGCCTTGCTTTCAACTACACATTCAAATGCATAATTGATACAGTTCTCCAAGAAGAGATTACATCTCCTGTTTTCTATTGCCAACTCCTTCCAAATACGTAAAACGTTCTTCTCTCAACACTGTCTTTAGAAGTGTTAAAAGTATGAATCAAATGCTTATGAAATAACCTACAAATTTCTTTAACAAAAAAACTGCCCTCAATAAAAATACCAGAAATACCACCAAATCTTGAAAAATAGTATTAATATTTAACGTGCAGCCATGAAACTGCCAGAATGTACTGAAAATGACTGGTGTTACTTTTATGTGTTACAGAAAATGAACTTCCAATAATTCATCATTTACTCGTCTCCCAGTGCTGACCCACGAACATTCACTGGCTACTAAAAGCAACATTTCAGGGCCATAATAATGATTTTCACTTAAGACAGAAATTTATACTCGTCTACTCTTCCTGGTGAAATCTACAGTAAAATAAAAGCTAGTTTTTCAGATCACCAGACCAAAATGCTTACTTATTAAATACTAAATCAAAGTCCAGTCCTCCCAAGTTGGTACGGACCCTTTAACTCCCGTTTAATATTCTGAACCAAACGGGTTCTATCACAGAGGGCTGCAGGTTCAGATAGAAATATTAACACATTCATCATGGCAGGAAGAGGCACGCAGTGTCTCAGGAAGTTCCTCTTCTGAAGGGAGGATAACTTTCACTTTGGAATATCTTTTCTGCCTTAAAATTCACCACATACAGAATTTGATCAGAGATTTCCATCAGCGATTGACCAACACGCTCAACCGTTCGGCATCACAAGGGGAAAAACTAACAACCTGTGGTGGACTATTATCCACTTAAAGTAAATACCAGCCTTGAAACAGCGTCATAAAAATAAAAGCAGCACTCTTTATTATCTCAGACTGCAAAAATGAACAGAAAACTTGAAAAGTTCTTACAGGGTGGTTTCCAAATATCGTGATGGAGCCTATTTACAGGTTAGTTAAAGCTTTATTGAATGCTGAAATTTAAGGAATAAGGAAAATGTAAATAAGTAAAATTTAGCAATGGTTTTCCAGATAAAAATCCAAGAATGGAAATTCTGAATAAGCCTTTAAATACCTACATGCTGATACGTGTAAAATATAATGGTCTCTACCAGCCAGTACAAAAAGAATGGAAAAACATCATCAAGCTCTGCTAAATAAAGCCTCCTGAGTTAGCAAAACAGATTTCATGTAGCCTTCAAGGGGAAACATTGCCAGAAAGGATCTTTTATTTAGATTTTTTCAAACAAAATGTTAGAAAAAAAATTCAGTCGAGCTAAAATGAAGTCTTGCAATAAATCAGTTCAAAACCTGATGCAGCTCTCACCTCCATCACTCAGCACTGCCAAGCGTTGGCAGAGAACACATGGGATCTGATAGGATGGTCCTTGCGTCTACCACCACATACCTGAATTACCACTGCTGCTGCCCAAGGACAAAGACTAAACCCCTCAAAAACTGCAGCAGTACAAAGTTTAGAAATTCACTGCCCATCACAGCACAATGCAGTGTCCTTCTTCTGTCGTACCTTTAACATACTGAAAGAGAATCCAATTTGTAGAAGTCATGAATTCATTTCTACACATTTAGCATCTTGTTTCTCTTCTAGCACATTACTTCTTTACAAAGCCTGCTTTCTGCTATGCTTTTCTGCCACCTGTTCTAACTACAATATCAACGCTCGATCCAACAGGCAAAGAAAAACGGAAGACTGGTGATAAGGGAAATTACTTTAGGGAATCTTCAAAATAAAAACTGTAGTTGATACAACTACAATCACACAATCACTTAGGTTGGAAAACACATTTAAGCAGAAACTTCCATTGGAAAAAAAAAAAAAAAAAAAAAAGAAAAAAAAAAAGAAAAAGAATCACAGAATGGTTTGGGCTCAAGATGACCCACAGCCAACCCTCAGCCATGGGCAGCACATCCCACCACAGGCTGCCCAAAGCCCAACCAACCCAGCCTTCAACACCTCAAGGGATGGGGGCAGCCAAGGTTTCTCTGAGCAAATCAAAATTTTATCCAAAGATTTCTGCTCGTTGCACAGACTCAATCTTTCATCAAGTCAATTAAAAAATTAATTAATTGCACTGCCTTCTAAACTAAAAGCAAAATTTTTTTAAAAATTAAAAAATATGCCAGACAAGTGATTAATTAACTTATTTAAAATTCAAACAAATTCTATAAATTCAACGGGTGATAAGATAGCATCTTGAGTTACAGAACAACTGTACAACAGACTGGTCAAAGGTTTTACTCTGTGATTACAGCTGTACTTTTTTGAATGCACTTACGGTTTAAAGAAAAGGTTACAAAAGACAAATTTTCTGATGTTAATTGCATTTTGAAAGTAAACATTGATCTGCAGAGCATTACAGATATTTCTAAGGAATTTATAAAATAAGTTATCACAGAACCGTGAGGGTTGAAAGGGGCCACTGGAAATTATTGAGTCCAACCTTCTCTGCTAGAGCAGACCCTACAGCAGGTTGCACAGGAAAGCACCCAAGTGGGTTTTGGTTCTGTCCAGAGAAGACTCCGCCGCCTCTCTGGGCAGCCTGTGCCAGGGCTCTGTCACCCTCCAAGTAAATAATTATTTTCCTCATGTTCACACGGAACTCCCTATGTTCCAGTCTGTGCTCATTGCCCCTTGTCCTCTGTGACCACTGAAGAGTGTAGCCCCATGCACCTGACTACTGACCCTTAGGTCCCCTCTTCTCCAGGCTAAACAGTCCCAGGTCTCTCAGCCTGTCCCCGTATGGGAGATGCTCCAATCCCGTCCCCTTAGCACTCCTCCACTAGACGCTCTGCAGCAGCTCTCTGACATTCTTGAACCAAGGAGCCCAGAGATGCACACAGTACTCCAGATGTGCCTCCCCAGGACAGAACAGAGGGGGAGGATCACCTCCCTTGACCTGCAGGCCACACTGTTCAATGCACCCCAGGATGCCACTGGCCTTCTTGGCCCCAGGGCACACTGCTGGCTCATGGACAGACTGTTGTCCACCAGGACCCCCAGGTCCATCTCCACCAGCTCCTCCCCAGCAGGTCATTCCCCAACCTGTACTGATGCATATAGGACAGGACTCTACACTTGCTTTTTTTGAACCTCGACAGGTTCCTCTCCACCCAACTCTCAGTCTACCCTAGGGAACATAATTAGTTACAGCCTCCAATTAGATTGTGATCACAGCCCCCTGGGCTCTGCCAGTCAGCCAGTTCTCAACACACCTTGCTGTCCACTCATCCATCCCACACTTCTTAAGTTCACCCATTAGGATGCTGTGGAACACAGTGTCAAACACCGTGCTGAAGTCAGGATACACAACACCCACTGCTCTACCCTTATCTGTCCAGCCAGTTGTGACATCTTAGAAGGCTACCAGGTTGATCAAGCATGATTTCCTTTCAATGAATCCACACTGACTATTCCTGATAACTTTCTTCTGTTCCACTTGCTTGGAATGACGTCAAGGCCTACGGATTTGCATGGGTCAAGCATTCTTAGACAACCTCTGACCAGATCCTCCTCAACCAAAGGGGAGCTGTCCATTTCCCCAGGCTCTCTCTCTTACCTCCAGGGTCTGGAATTCCTGAGAGCTAGCCTTAGCAGTAAAGCAAAACATATTTCAGAGTGCAGACGTTAGGTTTTATTGGTGTACTTTTTTAATTCTTTCTTCACCTGCAGCGTCCTCCACTTTTCAAAGAATCTCAGCTGAAGTACTGATGTGACTCGTACAACTTAAAGTACCTACAAGACCCACCAACCAAGTGTAACAGTCATGGTACACCTTCTTCACCTGGTCTAAACAGATTAAGGAGCCCTTCCATCAATACTTGTGTATTATCATAGATTCAGAATACTACACACGAAGTTTGTGATCGTTTCATTTAATAAAAGGAGAAATAAAGTCATGCCCCCGTTAGGAAGTGTAGGCAGTTTTGCACTTATGCTGCTCAAAAGCAATCCCCATTCAGAAAACACTCCTTTGCAGCACTGTGGGTCTGTGCAGTCATACAGGAAAGCGAACAGATAAAATTACATTTTCCAACTACTCCTACACCAAAATCTGGGAATTGTTTTGGTTATTTATTTATTTAAATGATGACTAATCAAGATTCATGCTGCATAAAAGGAGACAAATAAGTAAAAAGCTTGCTGCAAGCTACTACTAAAGCCTAGACTGCTTCCAACAGCAGCTGGACAAACTCATGAAAGGAAGAGTAACTGAGAACAACCAAAACAAAGGCGGCCTGCCTCAGGGAGCTTCTCCTGTGTGTAGACAGAAGTTAGGAAAGCATCCTGCAGAAGCTTATCCACGTGTTTGCCCTTTCCTTATATTCCTCAACATCCACGGTTGGCCAACAGAATAGGTTGGATGAACCTTCAGTCTGACTCAGTAGTATTTTTAATAGGAAGCCCTAATAAAAAACTTCTGATTTCTAACCCTACCTCTTAGCACAAGGCTGATGTTTCCCATAAGGTGTCTGTAATACAAGCTGGTTGACAGGCCATGGTCAAATGGTCACTATTATTTTATACTATTTGATGACACTTCTAAACAGGCAAACCAAAACAAAGGCAGCCTGCCTCAGGGAGCCTCTCTCTTCTACAGGATTATCTTAGTTTCTAATTTAGTGTACTTAAGCTCATGTATGCTTGTCTAATCTTTTTGTTTTGTGCTCGCCTTGTATTCACCATGATTTTATTTAATAAAACAAATGAGGGAAAAACCGAAGCCAAGTTTCAATGTCAAGTTTCAAATGTACTGTCATTAATACAAGTAAATATGGAGTCAGATTTGGGTTTCATGTTCTCAGAAATATAAACAGAGGCAACCAAACTGCAGCTCTGGTTAAAGTCCTCCTCCCAAATGCCATAAAACATTATGAATTTTTATATACTTTACTACACATTCTGACAAAATAGAGCTTAAACCAAAGCACAGAAGCAGAGGCTTCCCTTCCCCAATTTGTTCATTATTTTACTGAGTCCTTGAATGAAGACTCTACTATGACATACTAGGTAAAAGAAGTTGTAAAGCAAGTCAAACCTCACACGCTAGCAAAGACACTTCTGTGCTACTGTCCTATTTGTTAAAATGGTTTAAAACCATCTGCAATGTGCTACAGAATATTTCATTTACTAAATATGTGAAGTTTTCTGAACATCATCATCCAAACACATTATTATCTTGAATTGCCAAAGAAATTTGATAGGAGCACCACCTATTGGGCCACTTGCTGTCAGTCAACTGAGAAACCTCTACTGCAGGATTGAGTACAAAAAATTGCTTAATTCTTTAGCACACTGCAGTGTTCCAAATGAAAAGCCTGCAGACCTCAGAAAATTACCTCTGAGGAGTGTAGGTGTGTCAGACAGCTCAAAATTTCAACTCTAAGATGCTTACAGAGATGAGTTCCTTTCCCATATCCACAGACAAAACAAAATACTATTTGAGGGCAGATGGAGGTTGGATGTCAGGGGGAAGTTCTGTGCTGTGAGAGCAGTGAGGTGCTGGAACAGCTGCCCAGAGAGACTGTGATGCCCCGTCCATCCCTGGAGGTGTTGGAGGCCAGGTTGGATGGGGCCCTGGGCAGCCTGGGCTGCTGTGAAATGGGGAGGTTGGTGGCCCTGCATGGCACAGGGGGGTTGGAGCTTCGTGATCCTTGAGGTCCCTTCCAACCAACCCAGGCCATTCTGTGATTCTGTGAAAATAAATACGAAAATAAAAGGACTGCTTGAGGTCTACAAAACGTGCATGTCAGCAAACCACTTGACAGAGTTACAGATAGGATAACCACTCAAAAAAGTCATGTGTTTCTCATCACATCACAAGGAAAAGACTGTATTGTATCATAGAATCATAGAATCACCAAGGTTGGAAAAGACCTAAAAGATCATCCAGTCCAACCGTTCACCTATTCCCAATAGCTCCCACTAAACCATGTCCCTCAACACAACATCCAGTGACACCAGTGACACATCGTGACACCAATGACTTGGAAAGCACCAAACTAAGCCCCTTCCTTCAGCCCAGGATGTACACATCAGCCTGGGGGCAAGGGACAAGTTACAGCACTATGTGTCCAATGCCCAAGATGTTGATACCAATCTGGAAGGAATGAGAGAGTTAAAGGTAGGCTGAATGAGGATCACAGTGAGAGCACAACACACTGTAGATGTGAAAAGCATCAGAGAAATAAGGACAGAAAATGAATTCCAATCCAGCAGCTCACAGTCCTTGCTGTCTAGTTTTTTGGGGGAAAAAAAAGCTCAAACCTCAACATAAATACATATGAATCCTTTAGGAAAAACTGCTAATGAAGGATAGGTGAGCAATCTGCTGCGCTGATGAGGTTTAAAAGTGAGAAACTGAAAAATGAGACCTAATTTACATTTAATCTACGTTAAATTACTTCTCTTCCTTCTCCATACTTGTGGAGCGGGTTGCACCAACTACTGCAGGAGCCTGAGTCAATGTGACTGGCCTCATTCAGCCTTCCACTTGGGCTCTCATGAACCTGCAAAACAGCACCCTCTCCTCTCCCATGTACGCAAGGCAACTTAGCATGTCTACCATCTTTTTATTACTTAAAAACAAGAAACAAAACCGAGCCATGAAAACGTCCTGTTATTTCTGAGAGCACTGTTCTCTCCAGAGGTTAAACTGAATAAACCCCTAGCAAAAATATCTAATGATATATATAAAACTGATGAGAAAACACCACTAAGGGCAAAGAAAAACATTTTAAGCTTCAACACATACTTGTGAACTGCCACTCCAGAATACTTTCTTTTCAACCACCATTTTTGGAGACAAATCACAAACCAAAGCTTGAGAGCTCACGTATCAGTTAAATATTCATGTGTAACTGAGATTTTCACATTACTCTTAAAACACTGAATGCTCTAACACCACAAAAACGAAGATTAAAAGGATGGTTACTTGCTACTGCATTTGTTTTCGTATGAACATCCCCAGAGTTTATTAGCTGTCATCTTCCCTTCCTGCATAACTGCAAATCACAGTTGTCCATTTCCCGTCCTCAAATGCTCCTCAGAAAATGAGGAAACACCTCCTGAGAATGAATTACGTAACAATAAGGGGGAAAGCATGTAATGCTGTACAGGAATTCATAAACACAGGTCCTTCTGCTGCTCTTGGTAGGACCACAGCTACAGGTTTCTTTAGAAGAAGCAAATGCTTGGAAAAGAATAAAGGACTGTCCCATGGGACCCAAACTACTCAAGGAAAGCTGTCCCAAAGCTAGTGAAATTGATTTCATTAATTCACCTGTGTTTTTCCCGGTCTTAACCACATTTCTTTTCTTATCACCTTAAATATTGGAAAGAAAAGGCTGTGGGGTGACCTCATGGTGGCCTTCCAGTGCTTGAAGGGAGCGGATAAACAGGAGGGGGAATGGCTGTTTGTGAGGGTGGATGGTGATGGGACAAGGGGAATGGCTTTAAAGTGAGACAGGGGAGGTTTGGGTTGGATATGAGGAGGAAGTTTTTCCCCCAGAGGGTGGTGAGGCAGTGGCACAGGTTGCCCAAGGAGGCTGTGGATGCCCCATCCCTGCAGGCATTCAAGGCCAGGCTGGATGTGGCTCTGGGCAGCCTGGGCTGCTGGTTGGCGACCTGCACACAGCAGGGGTTGGGACTGGAGGAGCGCTGTGGGCCTTTGCAACCCAGGCCATGCTGGGATTCTACAAAATACAGATACTCTAGGTTTGTAGTATTTTTCCCCAAAGGCAAACCATGTTTGAGTGACCTACAACAAAATAATACTTTCTGTCCAGATGGGGAGAGCAGAGGTTAGTGTTTACCTGGGCTTCAGCAAAGGATTTGGCACCTTTTCCCACAGCGTCCTCCCAGACAGAGAGGCAAGGTGCAGCCTGAGTGGGTGCTCAATGAGACAGGGAAGAGATCTGCCATTAGGCTGCACTCTGGAGGTGGTGATCAATGGCTTTTTCTCAGGCTGGAAGTCTACTTGCTACAAGTGGGTCCCCCTGGGGTCAATACTGGGCCCATGCATTGTTCAACATGGTATCTTCATAAATTACTTGGATGATGGGATAGAAAACATCCTCATCAATCCTAGAACAGCCTGTGTTGCAAAGGCCCACAGCGCTCCTCCAGTCCCAACCCCTGCTGTGTGCAGGTCGCCAACCAGCAGCCCAGGCTGCCCAGAGCCACATCCAGCCTGGCCTTGAATGCCTGCAGGGATGGGGCATCCACAGCCTCCTTGGGCAACCTGTGCCAGTGCCTCACCACCCTCGGGGGGAAAAACTTCCTCCTCAAGTTTGCCACTGACTCTAAAGAGCAGCAATATGGACTCAGCTGAAGGGACAGCTGCTTTGCAGACAAACCTGAGCAGGCTGGAAGAGTGGGCAAACAAGAGCTGTTAAAAATTTTACAATGGCCCTGAGCCTGGGGTGACACAATCCAAGAGCCCAGTAGTGGTTAGGACCACTAGGTTAGTAGTGTGGCTGAGAAACAGCCCTGTTGGCACACAGCTGAGCAGCATCCTGCTGCAGTAAAGGCAGATGGGCTCCTGAGCTGCGCCTTCATGGACTGTGATGGGATCACATCCCTCCTTGCTCGCCAGGCTCCATCTGTCAGTCTTGAGAGTCTCCAGAGGAGGATCAAAAGCTGACCAAAGGGCTGAAGAACCAGTATTTAAAGCACAGCTACAAAGAGGACGGAGGCTCTGTCTTTGCAGGGAGATCATAAGAGACAAGGGTTGCACTGGTAGAGAGTTCGTGTTGATTAAAAAAATAGTAATTGTTAGAGTGAGAACAATGAATCAGTGTAAGAAGCTCCCCAGGGATGTGGTGCAGTGCTCATCACCAGGGGTTTTCAAGAGGAGACTGAACAGGGTGCTGGATGATGTAATCCCCACGTAAGGTTGGACCTGATGGTCTGTTTAGGCCCGTTCCAACCTGGCCTGTCCAATGGTTCTATGTTTCAATGTTTGCCTTTGGGATAATTACACCATTTGCTCTGAAGGGTGTTTACTATTAAAATTACTGCTTAATGATATTTGGTTCTGATTTTACATGTAACATCATATTCAAGGACAGCCATAGCCAAGGGATGGGGCTCTGAGCACCGATGGAGCTATGGTGTCCATCTGCATTGCAGGGAGTGGGACCACACCACCTCATGGGGTCCCTTGCAACTCAAACCCTTGTATGATTCTACAGCAGTCTTCTGGATTCAGGCACTCTCCCCGCTACCCTGAACCTGTAAGAGCTTCTATGCATAATACTAGACATCAGGTATCTTCTCCATACACAATTCTGCACTGCCATTCACACAGCAAGCTCTGCAGCAGAGTGCAAGAACCAATTTTCTTTGAATATCCTACAGCAACGTAACCAGATTTGGGGTACCACCCAAGTGCACTGTACACACAATACAATGCACTGGTATTTGCCATTTAACCTTGAGAAATTAAGCACAGGAGAGACTGCTGAAAATTAAACAGACAGGGGAACCAGCATGAAATGAAAGCTGTGCATGTAAATGCTCCAAAGATCTCTCTCACTTTATGTGGTCCAAGTGATAGTTTATTAACACACCAATATTTTGCACTCATATTCTGTTTACTTGTATTTACTTTTCTTTTCCCTGTGATTTCCTCTTCTTCTAACCACAAATTTAATCATTTTACACTTCAGTCTAAAAGACGTTCTAATCCTACTTTCATTATCACTCCCATACTGGAGGTGCTGTTTCCCTCTCAGCCACCATCAGCTGTGATTATGGGCTCAGGCAGTCAACACCAGACTGTGATTTAAGGATACAGTTTGTATGGAAGTAAATATTGTCTTCCAAAAGACCATTTACTCCACCATAGCATCACTTAAGAAGTACATGTGGATGAGAGGCAAAAATTCCTGTGAAAACAGGGACATTGTATGTTACAACATGTATTAGATGCTACATATTACATGCATTGCATATTACATACACAACAGCTCTCCTAACCAGTACAAATCCTCCTTCCAACTACTGTCATTTTTCTGTGTTCACTGAGTTTCCAATAGAGGAAAAAGCAAACCTCTGGATTTGCAGCTTTCCCGATATCTGTTCCTAAAATGTTACAGCCAAAAACAGAATAGATTTAAAAGAGAAAACAGGAATAGGAACATATTTGAAGTTCCTGAAGTCCCATCTGAGGGATGGGTAAAAGATTGCATCACTTCTTAAACACAAAAAGAAGCACCAAACCATGTAAGGCAATAAATTAGTGTTAATGTTCATATAATCACCCATTCTATTCCTGAAGGAGCTGCTCAACCAGAACTAAGTGCCAATCTAACAGCCACTGCCCTTTATTTACAGTTGCTTATAGAAATCCGTAATTCTGAACAAGAGGGTAAAGACCGCTTCCAAACCAAAAACAAAGGAGCCTCCCTCCACACCACCTTCTTCCTAAAAACGAGGACAAAACCCAGCAGTTTGAGCCGCGCAGGATTTACTGTCAGCTCAATCTCATCGTACCTGCACAACCACAGAAAGCAGAACTGCCCATCAGGAGCAATACTGAAAAACATTTAAGCAACTTTCTGCTCTATTTTATTGTCTTTTATTATTTTAACTGTTCCACATCTAGGTACTAGACAGTGCCTGACCACAAGCCAGCCAAGTGCTGCAATTATTCATACTACTGGTAATAATCGTGTCTGCATAGTTGCAGCATAGACCTGTAATTACACGGGCAGGATATCCCCAAGGCCTGGGAAACAGCATTAGTTTTACAATATGAATTTAACAAGCTGAAACTTACTTATGATTGAAAGAAAAAAAAAAAATTGAAGGAAAGCTTAAACCTTGCCAGTCATAACCGAAAATCTAAAAATATAGTGGGGACAAAAACCAGAGTGTGAGAATAACGCTCACCACCTTTCTGTCAGGGACAAAAGCTGCAAGGTATCTCATGGGATGATCCTGGAGGGAAGAAGCACTCAGAAAGCTGGCTGATTTTCAAGGATTTCCTCCTCCAAGTTGTAGAACGGTCAGTCGTAATGACAACCAAAGGCAAAGAAGGCAGGAAGCCTGCCTGGATGAACAAGCAGCTCCTAAATTCATCCAGACATACAAAATGTGGAAGCAGAGCGCAAGACCCAGATATATGATAGAATCATAGAGCGGCCCGGGTTGGAAGGGACCTCAAGGATCACGAAGCTCCAACCCCCCTGTGCCATGCAGGGCCACCAACCTCCCCATTTCACAGCAGCCCAGGCTGCCCAGGGCCCCATCCAACCTGGCCTTGAACACCTCCAGGGATGGACGGGGCATCACAGCCTCTCTGGGCAAAGATGACCCACTGTTCAAATGCACAAAGATAGGGTGAGGAAAGCCAATGGCATCTGGAGCTGAATATGGTAAGAGAGGGAAAAAATGATTGCTAAGGCAGTCAAACAATAGAACAAGCTGCTAAGAAAGGGTTATGCAGCCTCCATTCTCAGAGGCATTACAGATGCAGCTGGATGCAGTCCTGGGCAGCCTCCTCTCACTGACCGTGCTTTGAAAAGACTGCTTGGTTGGACAAGATGATTTCCAGAGGTTCTGCCCAACCTCAGCTCCTCTGTAATCCCACTTAGACGTGCTATAAAAAGTTCTGGAGATGTTTCTCCCCCTCAAAAAACCATCATTTAGTGATACATATCTTACAACTGTACCTTAGTAATTAATTCTTCAAAGTTCTCACAAAGTTGGCTAATGCTAGACAGAGTGATTAAACTGAATTCATTCGTTTCAACAAGGTCAAAGATATTTATGAAGTATGGTAAAGTATGGAAACGTTATAGGAAAAAACATGACAACAAGAACTCAGTCCACTCAGTCTTACAGATATGGATTTTTGACTTTATGAACATTTAAGAATGGAGACCAAACAAAAGGAATATTCTCCCCCAATACACGTGGGTTTTTCTGCATGTGCACATCTATGGAACATGGATTTTGCTTTATATATTTTAAAAAGAGAACAGAAAGCTTCATTCATCTACTAATGGAAGAAGTTTTAAGAAATAAGAATATTGGGGAAAAAGGCTAAAATACCCAGGAAACAATAAAAGGGGAACAGGAGAAGGTGACTAACAATTAGGAGTGAAGGAGCATAGATGCACATTCTCCAGGTTTGTTAATACTTGATGGAATGCCAAACACATTATTGTCATGAGGAGCGGAGCGGGGGATGAAGGAAGCAGCACTCACAGACCACAGCTGACCAGAGGGAACAGCAGCCTTCTGACATCTGCATACACACAGCGAGGATGAACTGCGTGAGCTATGGGCTGATGAGCAGACAGAGCTGGGGAGCAAAGCTCTGGGGGGTGAGCAGCGTAACAAAGCCTGGCTGGAGGCCACTAAGCAGGAGAGGATTCCAGGCATCTGCCCCCATTCAGCATCTTCGTTAATGCCTACCTGGCTGCCACTAAGGGAGAGCCCTTGTTCCTCTGCCCCACGGGTTATCCAACAACACAGCAGCTGAGCTAGCAGGCATCACGTTGCTATGGCCATTCATTTCATGGCTAAGCACTCCCTGACTGACACAGACTTTCATTTTCTTCCACTGGTTCAGCTCAAACGCAGCTTTGTGCTTGACCACTGCTCTGACTCCAAAGAAAAGCTGTCTATCCAGGTCAGAGATAAAATTTATCTTTATGAGCAAGACTTGCAGTAACACCCTTGTCCCCAAAAAAGGCCTACTAAGCCAAATATATTACACACATATTATATGCTAATACACTAATATATATTATATACATCTGTACTAAAAGTCATATGACACAAAATACACTTTTCTTGTATTTGAAAGCTACTCAGATTTGCCCTGATTCTTTTTCAACAGCTGTAATTCCATCTGCTAGCACTGATATTTATCAGCTGCCTACGACATAAAGGGAAAAGGAGATGAAAGGAAAAAAAATAAAGCCTATTTGCTGCTAGCTCACCTTAGATCAAAAAGAACCAAAGTAACTTTCAGTAGCCTGGATCTGTTTCAACAGCAGTGCCTTCAGCAGGTACAAAGTGTAAACAAAGGCAAAAATGTAGGAATGTAACATAAGCACGTAAAGCACTTTGGTTGACACGAGGCTGTCTGATGCTACCTAAAAGCTCTTTTATCTTCACTTCACTCTCCTTCTGAAGTTGTAATAATTAAGTTATATTTATGTTGATAAAAATACATGGTAAATTTAACATTGATACCTGAAGCTTTACATGCCCTCCAATTTTCTAAGCCCAGCAGGATCCCTCCAGATGGCTGCCATGGACGCATTGTGTTGCATGCAGAAAAATACTTTGACCATCTATTCAAAAATTAACACAATAAAACTAAACAGTACTAAAACAGTACTAAAAAGTACTGTTTTTTTCTAAGTTGAGAACAATAGTAGTGATCACAGGATTTTACCTTTACAAAAACACAAAACTACAGAATATGAAAAAGCCATCCAGTCCCAACCCCCTGCTGTGTGCAGGTCGCCAACCAGCAGCCCAGGCTGCCCAGAGCCACATCCAGCCTGGCCTTGAATGCCTGCAGGGATGGGGCATCCACAGCCTCCTTGGGCAACCTGTGCCAGTGCCTCACCACCCTGTGTGTGAAAAACTTCCTCCTCATATCCAACCCAAACCTCCCCTGTCTCACTTTAAAACCATTTCCCTTGTCCCATCACCACCCACTCTCACAAACAGCCATTCCCCCTCCTGTTTATCCGCTCCCTTCAAGCACTGAAGGCCACCACGAGGTCACCCCACAGCCTTCTCTTCTCCAGGCTAAACAAGCCCAGTTCCCTCAACCTTTCTTCATAGGAGAGCTGCTCCAGCCCTCTGATCATCTTAGTGGTCCTAAAACCAGTTGCCTGGCCTCAAGGCTAACTGCTGCAGTTAATGAGTCTAATAGCTTGTGGGATGATGCCGCTTCTGCTCTTGTGATCCCTTGTGCTAAAAAATAGCAAGAGACAGGAATTGGTATTTGATGCCACCTTTTCTTTCTTTTCTTTTTGTTAGAAAGCCGTACTGAAAGAGAAGAAAAACAAGTTCAGTTTCACCACTTCAAAATAAATCCTTCCAACAAATGGCATTTAAACGATTCTCAAACACAAAACATTACAAAAAAAAAAAAAAATCATAGTCATAGACTTTCATGGAAAATACAATGAAGTCAAGTTTATTTTCTTTAACAAAATATATTTGGTTCATGATGAATACAAACTCTGCCCAAATTTGCAACTTCTGCTTAGAGCTCAGGTACTGAGCTCTCTACGGTAAGCGAGATGGCAAATCAATCAGCACTACGACACACAGAGGCTGTGCATGATACAGAACGGTTTGAGCAGGAAGGGACCCCGGAGGCCATCAGCGCAGGCCTGCAGCGCACAGCACACCGCAGCTCCTCAGTGCTCAGAGCCCCGTCCCCTGGCCTTGGCTGCGTGCAGGACGGGGCAGCAGCACCTCTGGGCACCCTGTGCAGCGCCTCACCGCCTCACCGCCAGCGGCTCCTTCCTTACATCCACCGAAATCTGCCCTCCTTGGCTCCGAACCCATCGCCCTCGTCCCAGCACGTGGACTCCAATGAGAGTCTGCCCTTCTCTCATACAGCCCTGCAGGCACCGCAGGCCGCTCTCAGCTCTCCTGCTCCTTCTGCTCTCCAGCAGCACAGCCCGGCTCTCAGCCCGGCTCTCAGCTTGCAGGGAGCTGCTCCATCAGGGATCAGTTCTGTGACCCTCCTCTGGATGGGTCCAAACAGCTCCGTGTCTCTCCTGGGCTGAGGATTATTGAGACTTACACCCCACAAAACAGCTCTACAGCAAAGCTCTGGCCCAATCCTTACAACAACTGATGTTTTCCTTAGTACTGAACAAGACTAGGATCAGTAAACTTGTAATGCAAACTAAATGCTGACAGTTCTACACACAGCCATTCTGACATTACAAGATAATGCCGCATTTCAGAACAGACCCGCAGACAGAGTAACACAGAGGATTCCTAACAATATTCCAACACTGCTTCAGAATATCAAAATCCCTCTGAAACTTTCATGAGTGTTTCACAGTACCACACATGTTGCATTTATACTTAACACCATTTATAAAACCAGATCAAAAACATTTCTAAAGGAAACCAACTTCTATAAAGTGGATTTTACAAGAAATTCATTCTTGCAAAATTACACATGTAACGTACAAAAAAATCCTGCTAAAGAACAAATTGGGCTTAACAGACTCATTTTTACTATATTTTTAAAGCAGCTATTTGGATATATGAGTAGTTGCTGTTCATAGGCTGATGTTCGTCTATGCACTATAAAATAAACACACAACTGCTGCAAGAAGAAACTTCATGTTGAAACCAACGTTTTTGTCATAATAACCCTTTTGTATTGAACACTGTTAACAACCTCAGGAGTTCTGACAGTGCTGACTGAAGTGCTGTCACATATGAGCTACAGATACCTTCTGTACTGCTGGCAGATGAGCACACAGCAGGCCTGATAATATTAGCAATACTGGTAAGTATCTGTGCTATTCAGTTCATTTCTTTGTTAAGTTTTTGAAAACATTTTTTTTTCCCCAAAATTGTCACCCTGAGGCATCGATTTGCTTTGTATACCTGCTACCCTACCCTGTTAATCAAGCAGGAACGAGCCAAGGACAGCTTTAAGAACAGTTATGTGCTACAGAGAACACGACTGATGTGTTGCATCACATCCTCACCCCAGATTAACACGGAGCTTGGCACTAAGCAGACTTGAGATGTGACAACCACCAAGGGACTGCCAAGCTACCCGAGTTACACACCTCCCGGCACTGAAACTCCATCACAAGAATCTTCTTTTGTTATCCATTTAAAGTCAAAAGTTCCTGGAGCTATTCAGGATAAAAAGAGGATTAGCATATGAAATTATTCAAAGACAAGCATAATGGGGGGGAAAAAAAAAATTAAAAAGGGGTTCAGCCTATATATACCAGCTTCAAAATGCTACCCTGCAACTGATGATGCTGCTTTTCAAAACATCTCAGTAGTGATTCAGAAAGTTCCTTCACAGATGCAGATTAACAGTCCGCCTTATCTTCTTGCTCTGTGAGATGCACGAGTGCCTGTGAACATCATAAATATTTCAGGTAGACAACACAAACAAACTCAGCCTATTGAAGCCTACTCTACTTTACGAAAAACAAACAAACAAAAAAACCAACAGTAAATTCTTAACTTTAATATATATATATTTCAGTGAGTTTCTGCAATCAATTTTTAAGTTCCTTTACCAGTCATTACAGACTACTTCACACAGTTGATCTGCAGAAATGCTGCTGCTACAGCTATGGTACAATGGCTTTTTATGGAACTGGGCACTGCCCAATTCCATAAAAACGTAGAAATAGTGGTTTTGTAGACATAAAGCCCTTCTTATTAAGATGGAAATAGCCAAACACAGTAGGCGTCTTGCAAAACTCTGTTCTAAACTCCAGAATGTGAAAATTCCTCTCCTGGGAATTTTCAAGATTTAGACATAGGAACAAAGAAATACTTTTCGATTAAAACAGAAAAAAATCCCACTAAAATTAACCCAATGAAAAAGAAAACAACAAAAAAACCTCAGAGCAGATTTGAGAACACCGAAAACTTTAAATTACACTGCAAATAAGGTGCTGATCCACACCTTTTAAATACTTGTGAATATGAACTTTAACCATTAAAAACTTGAAGAAAATAAAACCGAGATTTCAAAGTGGATTTTCAGAGCGCCTTAGGGTCAATATTGAGTTTTTATGGGGCCACCAAGCTCTGCCTCTGCATGCACGTGTGTGGCATGGAGGAGGGGAATAGAGAGCAATCTGTGGAGCTAAATAGATTTAAGATATCTTTAAATACTTATTTATGATCTCCAACTTCTAAGAAGTTGGGATTGTTGATCCAGACGGGAGAAAAATGCTGGCTTCTGAGATGGGGTGGGATGGAGCTACGATCAAAAGCTCTTCAGGATAAATATAAATATTTAATACCGCCTTCCTTAAATTAGCAATGACTACCGCCATAAACTCTCTGAAAGTCTTAGGGCAACAGTTAATCCAAAAAGTTTCACCTATGAATTCAGAAAACCAAAAGGAAAAATATTAACATCCACGAGAAGTATCTTTTTTGGGACAACGTGCACAGATCCACTTGCTTTAAAGAGAAAATCAGACTCCTTCTTTGTCTGGAGGCCTGAAAACTTCAAAGGTTAAAAAGTACGTATTGGTGTGTACCTAACTGTCAAATATCAACCTCAGTAGTTTATACTGTTCTTTTCATAAATTATGTTGCCTTTTTTTTCTCATTAGATTGTGCATTCAAAAGCCAGTATGTAGGTCAATACACACACCTCTTCTAAAATTACTGATCTACATCTTGCCATTGGTCCGAGGATACATCTACAATGTGTACAGTCTTTGTAGTTAAATTACAGAAAGTGAATCCAATACTCTTTACTTCTTGAGAAACCTCTACGAATTTGGACCTTCCTGGTCTTCCTCCTCCTCCCATCCCCTCTCCCGCACCCTCAAGGAAGTTCCATTATTATGGAAATGCTGCTAGTGGTCAACAACTACCAGCCAAGGGCTCCTAATCAACAGCAGGGCTTGTTCAGCCTGGAGGAGAGAAGCTGCGGGGTGACCTCAGTGCAGCCTGCAGTACCTAAAGGGAGCCTGCAGACAGGAGGGGAGTCAGCTCTTGGAAAGGGGAGATGGCAGCAGGACAAGGGGAAATGGTTTGGAGTTGAGGGAGGGCAGCTGGAGGTTGGATGTCAGGGGGAAGTTGTGTGCTGTGAGAGTGGTGAAGTGCTGGAACAGCTGCCCAGAGAGGCTGTGATGCCCCGTCCATGCCTGGAGGTGTTGGAGGCCAGGTTGGATGGGGCCCTGGGCAGCCTGGGCTGCTGTGAAATGGGGAGGTTGGTGGCCCTGCATGGCACAGGGGGGTTGGAGCTTCGTGAGCCTTGAGGTCCCTTCCAACCTGGGCCATTCTGTGATTCTGTGAAGGAACACAGAATCACAGAACTGCAGAGGTTGAGAAGGAGCCCAGGTCATTGAGTTCAAGCCCCCTGCTGGAGCAGCTCCCTGCAGCAGGTCACACAGATGGGCATCCAGACAGGCCTCACTACCTCCACAGGAGAAGGCTCCAATGCCTCAGTGGGCACCTTGTGCTTGTGCTCTGTCACCCTGACTGCACACCCTCACACAAGATTGCAGAACACAAACTGGGTATTAAGCAAGCACGCCCTTATATCTGCTTCACTGAAGTGAAAGGCCTTCAAAAGATTAGAAAATTTCAAAAAACATTTCAAAAGAGAAGACCTCCAGCAAAGCTTGCTTCTATTTCAGAAGACAAAAGATGGTTTAGAGACTTTGTTGCAGCCCCACATGGGAAAAAAAAGACTCACCAGTCCTTGGAAAACACCAAAGCCATGACTCAGGCACTGCTCAGCTACTGCTTTGGTACATAGTTTTGGTGCAGCAAGAGCACAGGATAACAGTCCCAACTATACACCACAAAGCTGGAGCCAGAAGGGTTTCTATGCTCAAAGAGAAGCTACCAACATAAAGTAAAATTGAACTAATACGCAGGGAATATGGAAGAAAAATACTTCAAAAAGTAGCTGTCCTTCAGGTGGAGTAAATAGAGGATTCCTAAGAAACAATGGATAAAAATGGATTGCTAAAAAAAATGAGTATGGAAGGGAATCAGATCATTATGTGAAAGAATTTTCAAATACATTCATCAGGCATAGAGAAGCATGCAAAAGTTTACAAATTAAAAGCAATAAATTGACAGTAAAGATAGTTGGATGCCTCTTACTTCTAAAAAATACCTTAACAGCTTTGGTCAGGCATGGGACAGGCTGGTCTAGAGGGAGGTTGGAACTACATGATCTTAAAGGTCCCTTCCAACCCAAACCATTCTATATTCTATGACTAGAAGATACCATCACTGATATGCACTTGGTAGTACTTACTGATCAGTTCCTTAGCAAGCATATGATCAGTCACGGGCCAACAGACTACAGGACAGGTGTGCATATCTCTAGCAAATTCCTACCATATATGATATATGTACTATATATATATCATATATCATGACATATATATCATTTCAACTCTCTTGCAATCTCTTAATGTTTGATTTTTGGCTTGTAAAGGATGACCATAGCAAGAAAGAGTCCTTACCTCAAAAATGAGCTAAGCCTCAAAGCGCTACAACAGAACCAAGCAGCCAAAATGCACAAGGTAAGCGATGGAAGCACTTGGTGCGATGCACCAAACAGCAATTCAAAATAAAAACATTAATAGTATCACATTAAAGTACTGAAGACAAACAAATGATCTTGTTCTGGTGATGGATCGGCAGGATTACGAAACATTATGGAATCAATTTAATTTTTCACCCACACTCCTCAAGAAACAGTATTTAGGAATTAGTGGATGAATCCACCACAGTTTGCCAGCTTGCACTACTGAAGATTACAATAAATGTAGTAGGAAAAATATTGGGAATAGAAACAGTAGGACATATAAGAACAGCATAATGCTGAAAACAGAAAGAATGACTTCTGGTTTGGAACAATGTAATCCACTGTGCAGTAGCCAAGGAGGTTTTCAAACTGCATTAAGCAAGTACAACTCTGGGTGCAATGAATGAACTGGCTGAGAAGGCTGAGTTACCTCCTTAGAAGTGTCAACAATAACGTTCTCCAAGGGATGTTGGATCTGTATGGAATTAATAACATCGCTTTTCTGGCAAGTAACTTGAACAGTTTCTTCAAGAACCTAAAAAAGCATGCCTTCTGCATGAGGCAAACAACAGAATGCATACACTGAAATAAAATGCCCTTCTGTTTCTAACATTTCTTAGTGCAGCATTTCTAGCCCCTAACCACCAGTCCTGCACTGAGGAAAGACAACTACCATTGTTAGTTATTTGTTAGCAAGGGGAAGTCAACTAACTTTGTCAGTTAATGCTTATCAGGCGTAGAAAGTTAAGTAAGGGCATATTTATTTTCCTACTTTTCTTCCCTGAATGAGTGAGGAACTCATACAAGACTAATCAAGAGACTACTCTCAATATAGCACCTGTGGATGAAATTTTTGTCTGACAGCCTTAACCACATGCACTGCTCTTCAAGGAAGTGAACATCAACTCCATTCCGAAATGGATATCAATATATTTTTTAAAGTTTATCTTCAGTGAAAAATGAAGTGATAATTCATGTATTACACCAAATTGATTCTACTCCATAAGCAATCAGTTCTCTTCCCAGTTTGATGGTATGTAACTATCAAGTATGTTTCAGGAATCATGCTGCTAATCGTTCAGATGAGGATGATCATCTCCATCAGAAAACTCTTTGGAGAATTTCATCCATCCATCCATCCATCCATCCATCCATCAGTTCAGCTGCTGTTTCAAAAAATGAAGGTATTTCCAGATGGGTTTACAACCTGAACATCTTTCGCCTAGTTTTTATCATCAGATTGCTTACGTTTGCCTCTTATTAACGAATCTGGTTTGTAAGTCATTAGGGCTTTACTAAAGAGGCAATTTAAAAAAAAACACCAGCAGTTAGAAAAGAGAGATCAAGTAATAGAACTTTCAGTGCCAAGGGAGGGGTAGGTACTGCTTTCTTTATTCTATAACTTCAGCAGGCCTGATGTGTATTTTAACGATCATTTGTCCTAAACTGTCCCAGAATCACAGAACTGTGGGGGTCGGAAGGGACCTCAAGAGATCATCAATTCCAACCCCCAGCTAAAGCAGAGGCCCTACAATGGGTTGCATAGGGGGGAATCCAGACGGGTCTTGAATATCTCCACAAAAGGAGATTCCACCGCCTCTCTGGCAGCCTGTGCCAGTGCTCTGTTACCCTTACCATGAAGAAGTTCTTCCGCATGTTAGTACAGGACTTCCTCTGTTCAAGTTTTAAGCCACTGCTCCTCATCCTATCAATATACACCACCAAGAAGAGCCTGGCCTCATCCATTTCTCTCCACCTCCCTTTAGATATTTAGAAACATTGATGAGATCCCTGCTCAGCCCTCTTTTCCCCAGGCTGAACAGCCCCAGGTTACTCAGCCTTTCCTCATACAGGAGATGCTGCACGCCCTTCATCCTCTTTGTGGCCCTCCGTTAGACTCCTAGGAGATCCCTGTCTTTTTGGAACTGGGCACAGTAGTATAAATGTGGCCCAACAGGACAGCACAGAGCACCTGCTCGACCTGCTGGCCACACTCCATTCAATGCACCCCAGGACACCGTTGGCCTTCTTAGCCACAGAGCACCCTGGCTCACGGACAACCTGCTGTCCACCCAGGACCGTCTCTGCAGAGCTCCCCTCCAGCAGGTCAGCCCCCAGCCTGCACTGATGCATGCGGTTATTCCACCCCAGGTGCAAGACTCTACACTTAAACACCTATTTGAATCTTGGACGAAGGTTCTAAGTTGGTAGAATAGAAAACCCTAAAAGCTGTGGTGGGCTGACCCATGCCCACAACCAGACGCCTGCACAGCTGCTTAAATGCCTACCCTAGTCTGCTTTTATCCTGCCCAGATCTAGTATGAAAGAGCAAACATTTAACATCATCTGGATTATCAAGAAAACAGGAGTCCTTTCAAACAAAATATAAATCCCAAAGTAATGCTTCATATTTCAGGGAAAAATTCATGCCATAACAGCAGAAATGGACGGTGTGCTAGAAGACGGATGCTGAGAAGAACTTAAGATTTAGAACTGACAGTCAGTTTAATAGGAATGCCCAGTCACAGGATCCAATTCTCAAACATGAGAAGATAAACAAGTTATTGACTGAAAGAACAGAGCAAAGGACTGAGGGAATCCCAAATTAAAAAATCAGGAAGCAACTTATAGCAACTTCTTATCCCAGTGAAAATATATTTCTTTGAGAAAGATGCACAAGAGTGGAGAAAGCCAAGGTGGCTAGAAATCAACACAAGACACACTTGAGTTTGAGCTACTATAACTGCCACTTAATTAAGGGATTCATTCATTAAACAAAATACAAGAGAACCAGTAGTTTGACCATCTTTTCTTATTTTAAATCTTTAAAATTTAAAGCTTGGATTCCACTTGGGAAGACAAGTTTTAATCAAACGCTCGGTAACATTTTTGGAAGCATTTTATAACTGCCATAGGTCACACCAGATAATGTAAAATACCTTTGTGGTGCTAAAATGCATAAATTGAAGAAACGTCCAATGTTAGAGCATAAGGAAGCCTGAAAGATCGATGCACTAGTTAGAAGACATTTAGAATTGGTGCAATACTGATGCTCAAGGAAGTGAAACGTGGTACCGCTTGGGGAAATCAAGCTGCAGAGGGAAAATAAGCAAAAGGAAATATGTATTGAGTTACCCAGGACATGTAAAGGAGACGGAGAGGAAGCACCTCATAAATACGGCAACTAAATGAAACAGTGGTGGCAAAGTCTGCTTTCTTGGAGAAATAAAAAGGATGATGCAGAGTGACAATGGAGACAAGTAGGAGAACAGCAGACGAGCTGAGAGAAGTGCTGCCATGTAATGGTACCCCTTGGCAGTGGTCATGGAACTGGAAAGACAAAGCATTTCCAAACTGGAAATAGACTGCCTACTAAAATTAGTCATTTACTCAGCAGTACCTATTTATTCTTACATGTTTGATAATTTTGCTGTATATATTAACTTGTCTCGAGGAACAGTCATTTTTATGCACTGATTTTCTTTAAAACATAAGAGTAAAGCAGAAGAAGTGTTTTGAAACAAGCCTAAATAAACTGTTTGCCAAGCATCAGCGTCAAGTTAATCAAGAAGCAAATTCAGGCAGAGACCATGCTAGTGACAAATAAATGAAGGATGTGAAGGTCCCCACCACATTTAATAGCAACTGGATCAGGCCCAAAGCTACATCTAGCAAGTATTAAATCTAGCCATTTGAATTAAACAGCACAAACAAAAGCACAGCAGTATTTATTCTGCAAAAAGTCGGTATATAAATGACAATAACTGATAGGATCTTTTTTTTTTTTTTTTCCATCTTTCAAATACTTGTGTCCAGATTTGTAAACCTAAACAAGATTTGGAACAATATGCAGAAGTGCAGAGCATGTTCAAATGGCAAGGAAGACAACGAAGTGCCTGAGCTGCACACCTATGGCAGCAGTGTTACCACATTTCTGCAGATATCCACATACAGATTTATCTATTCAGTTCCAGGTGCCCACAACTCAAAAACATTGCTTGCATTTAATATTTCTATTAATTTTATTGCTTTGATACTATGACATTAATTACTACTTCTAGATCTCTCCTACGTTATGCTACCCGAGCATAAGCACTGGTTTAAATGCCAATGGAAGTGGACCAAACTGTTTTCATTCATTCCAATATTTCTTTCACATGTAAATACTTTCAAAATTAAATCATTCCCCCTAAACTGACATCGCAGATTTAACAGTTACTTCCTGATTAGAGAGGAGAGGAAGATGAATAGCCCAGCCTATTTAGATACGTATGAGAAAAAAATTCAAAGTATACCTCTTGAACCCCAAATCCCAACAGTTAAATAATTATAAACCAGATACATCTTTACACAGAATTTTTATCATATAATTACGATGCTGATCATTTCGAACTATCCAAAATGCCTCCAGCATTTTTAAACAGCTAAGCAAAGTTATTTTTAAAATCAAACATATGTGCTTTTTTTCTGTTTATGTCTTCGGAAAGAACATTCTGTATAATGAAAAACACGACCAAATTTTTCACAGTACATCACTATAAAACCCTATAATTGACTTTTTGGGTTGGTTTACTCTATATCTATTTTTGTCCATGTAGAGAACAGCAATGATGTGGTGAAAAGACCAAAATGTAGGTCCCATTGCAGGATAAGGCTCCATCCTGATTAGTGAAGAAGTATCATGTTTTCCCTGGGAAACATGCCCATTTCGTAAAAGGGAATTCAGTCCACATGAACCTCCTCTCCAGAGGAAAAAAAAAATGAAAAAAATAAAATAAAATGAAAAAAAAAAAATCTGTCCTTTTAAGCAACGGAGACTAGAGCTTGCTGTGAGAATCATGGAACGGCTTGGGTTGGAAGGGACCTCAAGGATCACGAAGCTCCAACCCCCTTGTGCCATGCAGGGCCACCAACCTCCCCATTTCACAGCAGCCCAGGCTGCCCAGGGCCCCATCCAACCTGGCCTTGAACACCTCCAGGGATGGATGGGGCATCACAGCCTCTCTGGGCAGCTGTTCCAGCACCTCACCACTCTCACAGCACACAACTTTAATTCTATGATCCCAAGTGTTATCCACCCATAAAAATTTGGATTTAGATGATGTATTTTATTTTACATCCAGTTCTCTCTCCTCCTGGAACAGACAGTAAGCTGTCTCAGGCGCAGCTTACCTAATCAAAAGTAGCAAGAAACTGCATAGACATTTTCAAAAAGTTCACATTTCAAAGAAAAACCCAAACCTACTTCCTTCAGAGTTAATGAAAAGAAATCCTGTGGCATCAAAATTAGATTTAGCAGTTTGAAGAATATACTGTTATCTTGCAAATTGTTTAACGGCAAGACATGCCATAATTGCCATGAAGAAAACAGCAGCAGCAGAGAAATTGAAGATGACATCTAAATCACAAGCTTAGGCAACAGGGAATAGATTGTCATCAGACAAAAGAGGGGAGAGGGAGGAAAGGTAAACTATTTCTTTTAGCTAAGAGGTGAGGCTGAGCTAACACTTCTTATCTCAAGAACATGTCCCACTTGAAATTGAAATCAGTCCCAGTTTCTTCAGTGTTGTAATAATACCTTCAGAAGATCACCGTATTAAAGGAAAGGAATTATTTCCTAAGAAATTGATGTTATTTTAAAAAAATGATTGCAGGATCTATTTCAACTGCAATGAATGCCAAAAAAAGACCTTAAATTCCATTAAATCAACATGAGACTTACGTGCCAGGTCAACAGGAGAGACAAGGCAAAATACTTCAAAGATGTCATCAAAACCATGAGACAGCATCATTACGTGTCATTTGCACGGTTTGATGAAAAGAAACCCACTGTGGAACCCACCAAGCTTTCAGTAGAGCTTCAAAGAACAGACAAACTTATTTCCATCTACAGGAATTGGCCATAATCTCTTGGATTATCCACCACTTTAACTAAATTGCCCTTGCACAGAATATACTCATATTACTCATCTACACAGTTGCAGTTTAAAATGTTGAGGACAAGCTAGGAAGAGCAAAAGATGTGCAAAGGGCAGCTTTCAGAACAAACTGGATGGTAGAATAGTGTCCACTATTCACTAGCCCTACCAGCCCAACATCCATCAATAATAAGGAAATTGCTATGTAAAAAGGGAAGACAAAACCATCAAACTATGAGTATCCATTTCCAGCATTATTTCTAGAGTGAAGAAACAAGGTTTATAAATTTGCAATGCCTTGCCATCTACCAGTTGCATCCCTCATAACTTTATTCACATTCTACTGCGATGGGCCAATGGGCAAAGAGCGTAGGGGAATTGAAAAAATAAGATGTTGGGTAACAGGATGGGGCTTCCTAACAGCTGTTATCCAATTCCTTTGCCAAATCAAAGCAGAAAAGAACAGTTGGAACTTCTGGATGGGACAGAAAACAATTCAGGCTACGTTCAAATATCTGGAAAACTAAATTCATTGAAGAATTTGTTCAATAGTCTTCTAACTGAATGCTTACATGGACAACAATTATTGTATTGTATTGCATTCAAACACGTCTTGGATCCTCCAGAGCTGGCATTCAAACATGTTTTAGAAGAAATACGCCACAATCAGAGGCTTAAAACTTTTATCTACGCCTTAAAACTTACAATGAGACCTTCTTTATAAAGCTGATTATCCTGCCTATCTCCTGCTAACCTTCTTTCACCTTTCTCTAAAGCGTGTCAATGGCCGTGATACCTCAAGTTGAAGGCCAAACTAAAGAAAGCCTCAATTCCTTTTGTTTCTTACCAGCCTTCCCCATTGTCAGTAACAACAGAAGCTTGCCAGGTCCATACATATTGAAAGAAACTTTATTTCCCTACTGAAAAACTGGACCTGATCAGCCACACCATGTCACTGGCACTCTTTCACTGAATGAACACCTACTGATTAGCCTCGACACTAGATCAGTGTCTAGTGTGCTCAGACTACCCCCAAAAGGTGGCCATAAACATTTTCTCCTAAAGTCCAGCCCAGTGAATCCCAGCATGGCCTGGGTTGCAAAGGCCCACAGCGCTCCTCCAGTCCCAACCCCCTGCTGTGTGCAGGTCACCAACCAGCAGCCCAGGCTGCCCAGAGCCACGTCCAGCCTGGCCTTGAATGCCTGCAGGGATGGGGCATCCACAGCCTCCTTGGGCAACCTGTGCCACTGCCTCACCGCCCTCTGGGGGAAAAACTTCCTCCTCATATCCAACCTAAACCTCCCCTGTCTCACTTTAAAACCATTCCCCCTTGTCCTATCACCATCTACCCTCACAAACAGCCATTCCCCTCCTGCTTATACGCTCCCTTCAAGTACTGGAAATCATTTCTCAACATGTAAAAGCCATCTGAGAACTGCTGACCTGAACTTTCATCATCAGATCATGAAGTTTTGAGGTGGGGAGTAGCAGGAGGAAGAGAAGTGCACAATGAAGCAGTTAAGTATGCCTTAATGGAAATACTCCACTTTAAATTTAAGAAATGGGAAAAGCACGTCAATTACCTTGCTGTCATACAGGTAGAGGCTTTCTGTGATCACTGGCAAGGCACAGATCAGCAGTCAGGCTAAAAAGCTGCTACCTCCCGGAAGTCTTTAATAGAGGAAGAAGGGGAAGGCAAAGTTACAAAACGTTACCTACCACCTCTGGAAATGATCAGTATTCAGGGAAAACAGGACGGAGCTTTATGCAGCCATTAAAGAACCACAACATGTGTGGTCCTTCTGTAAGTCAAAGAAAAAAAAGCCAGCATCAGTGCTTTTGAATGGAGTTCTGACTCCAGTTCGGATGTGATTAGATACATTTGCACCAATCAATCTTTCAAAAGGAAGTCCTGATTTACTAGGCTACTGTGTTGAAATGTTTGAAAAAGAAAACACCAAGTGCTTGAATATAATCATCATAAATCTGTGACGAAATAAGGGTAAATCACTCCAGATGGCGGTGCGATAACATTTTGTGTTTCTAATCTATAAAGAGATGTATAAAGTTCACCCTCAGGCAGATATAAAAGCGTGGCTGAAATTTAAGATGATAAATGCCGGACTCCAAACCAGAATAAAAAATAAAATCTCAAATAAGTGCTTAATAGCACATGCAGATGTTATGGGTTCAGTGTATTTTGCCTATCGTGTTCATAAATATTGTTATAATTTATTTTTGTTATAAATTATCACCTACAATTTTATGTTTTAAAACATCACTGGAGCTTTTTGTTTTTTCCATTAGGAAGCACACCTTAAGGTTTAATTTTCGTATTACCAAAGGATGGAATGGAACCACATCCATGCCAGGAGGGTTTCACCAAATCATACTTTTAGGAAAGTAAGATAACAGTAAACGCACAAATGAATCTCTCCCCAGAGCCAGTCATTTTAATATTTAGTAGCCTTAATTCATGAGTAACCACGTAGCTTTCAAGTTATTTCAAAAGGGGGAAAAAAAATACTCTGGGTTGACAAGGTAGACAACACAAAACTGGTAAATAACTAATTTTTACAGAGATTCCCCAGTGAAATATTAATGTTCGGATGACCAACAAATTACAGCTTCAATTAATATCACAGTGATTGTAAGCTTTTGAAAGTAATTCCTCAGAATTACAGTCTCCTTACCTTCATAAGCACCGTAAGCATTTTGAATTTTACCTTTGTGAGCTTTTACATTTCTCCATCCCAATTTTACACCAGACCCTCCCTTCTCTGCAAATCCTTCAAGATTCTGGGGCCTACGTTCCTGTAGTGATGCACCACTGCAAAGCATGCTGTGCTGTAATTGGGATACGTTTATCAGCTGGTCTATATGCAAAAGTTGAACAATACAGATCGGTTGAGATCAAGAACTCTCTAAAAAGACCAGCACAGAATTCTTAAGGAAAGCCCCTCCTTTGGGTTCTCTTCAATAGACCTGATTTCAGCCTAAGGCTACAACCAGGCAACTGTGTTTTATAGCTATAGATAAAACTCATCTCCCTGATCTTCTGCTACGCTTTTTTTAAGCCGCTGGATCCTACAATGCCATGTGGCAATGAATTTAGGAATTCCATAATTACTACATGCTGCTAAAAAACTCCTTTCTCGCATTCATTGCAAGCCTGCCATCTTCCATGGCCATTTCACCAGGTAGGTGCCTCGTTTTTTGTTGTGAAATAGTGAAATAACTGTCCCTATTCACTTCCACCATCCTGCTCGTACCTTTATATTCTCACTTTATATACTCATATTTTCATCACCTTCTCCTCCCAGCTGTTTCTTGCCAACCTTTAAAATCCCATCCGCTTAGTTTTGCCATGGATGGAAGTCATTCCTTTTTATTTTATTTTTTTTAACAATTCTAGAGTACTGCTTTTAAAATCAGGTAAGCATAACTGCAGAACTCGGAACACAGCTCTGCCCATATCCTCTCCGTTTCTTTAAAATTGAGTCACTTTTTGAGAACTCCTAAACCTCAAGCTTTAAAAAGACACATTTTAAGAGCCACCCATTGTGACTCTCAGATCCTTTTCTGCAAAAAGCAGCAGCACGGCACTCGTGTACCTGACTTCGCATTTACCAGCAATTAATTTCAACCTAAATTACCATCCACTCGCTTGTGCAAAAACCTTATATGGCTGCACACGATCAGAATATGATTTCAGTACTCTAAATTGGCCATTAGCAAGCTTTCTCAGTTCTCAATTTCTACCAGTTCCTCAGTATATCTCACAAGTTTGCTCTAGCATGAAAACGCATTCCTACCTCTAATTTCTCATCATTTATTTGGCTAATATATTGTAAAAGGATCTTTTCTTTATACCCCACAACATCTTGTAAAACTGAAGCTACTAAAAATTTACTATGGAATTGACTCAAGAGATTAAAACCAATCAGGTTCCCTCAAATTCTAAGCCAACACTGCAGTTGCTTCGTAGCTATAAGACAGACAACTACTTGAAAATAAGCAGTTTTGCAGTTCATTTAGACAAGCTGTTGAACAGCAATTATAAATAATTTATGTTGAAGCGACACACATCAGTGGCCATCGAGAGTCACTGAGTTTTGGGCATTCGTTCTTCCAAGAAATCCTATTTATAATCGATAGTCATGAAATAATTCCTTATTCTGCGCTGAACGCAGAACAAGAAATAATAAAGCACACTGAATAGTGGTTGAATAAATTAGCTATACTTGGAAGTAATTTTTTCTCTTCGTACTGTACATTCAAAGCACACAAAAAGGAGCTCCATATCACAGATACGGGACACAAAGAAGGATGATCAACACTCATATGACAGCTTAATTTTGTGTCAAGTCATGAATGATCTGAATTGAAGTTACATAAACAGAAAAGTAACGCCACTGGCAAACAGCCCCATTCTGTAACGTTCTATTTGAGAACCACTGGTTAAAGGAAAAGAGACGCTGAGCTTTGACAAAGAAAGAGATGGGAGATGACATCAACTTCTATTGGCAAATGAGCTAAGCCTGCCAGCTAGCTGACAAATTAGCCTCTAAAAACCACTAACAGTAGCTTACAAAGTCACAGCTGTTATCCTGTTTTGAACAACAAAACGTTGATCTCAGTTGAAATGTCTAGTTTCACAAAAGATTTGTAAGTGCTCTGATTTATTTATTTTTAAACAAAACAATAAGTTGCACTGAGAAAAGCACAAGGGAAAGGCAATGACTGTACTCTGATGACTTTATGATGTTTAATAGACAAGATTAAGTATAACACTTGCCTCTGTTCTGCACCTTCTTTAAATTTAAAAAGTCCCTAGAGTTACCCACTCAGTAGCAACATAAATCTCTAAATATCAAAGTACCACATCACCAGTGATTTCTTTAGCTAACTTGAGAAGCTCCCAAGAGCTTAACTTTGATAGTGGGAAGAAATGCACCAGAAAACACAGCATTTACTCGTAGGAGATTCCATTAAGGGAGTTAAATCAACTGCAAGATGCTAGCACTCTTCTAAACAAACACGCCACAGTGCTGAGTGGCGGAGAGAGTTAAAACACAAAGGCAGAAATCATACTCTTACTTAGCCTTCAGCTCAGTGTACTTTCACAATAAGACATCAGGCAGTCTTCTCTCTAACTCTGGGAAATTGCTGAGGACTAAAAACTCTACTACACGCAACAGGGACAAACTCAGTCTTCATGCTGGCACTCCCATGACCTTCATCACTAGCATACGAAAATCCCTGAAATGAAATGAATTAAATTTATTAACACGAAACAACAGAAACAACTGTTTCTTACTTACAAATTTCCTACTTACAAATATATCCTCATTTCACAGCAGGAACTGAAGAACAGAACAAATTACTTAACTTTGAAAAGTTTCAAACAGAAGTCTGAGTTTCAACCCCAAAGCTAAAGCCACATCTCAAGCATCAGACTACAGCCAGTTTCCACTGAAGCATTTTACAGCTATCTTGCCCCTAAAAAACTGCAGTAACTTCAACAGAATTAGTCCTGATTTATGGGTAAATGAAAGGAATAATCAAGCCAAGAAAAATGCATGCCAAATTCAACCGACTAGCCCAAAGCCAACAAAAAACACTGGTGAAAGCTTGGGTTGAAAATTGTAAGATGCTGTGTTTAAGCATCTAACGACGACTTTTATTTACTAATGCTACAGAAGGACAGAATCTGTTGAAACACTTTTGATTTTTTCATCTTTAAATACACTATAGGCAGTACGTTGATGAACTAAGCAAGACTTCAGGCACCGTTAGGAGATGGGAAATTAACACAATAATGTATTTTCAACAGAAAATCTGAGGCTTGTTTTAGAGCAGGTACCGACAGCTCCCAAATTCAGACCGGGAATCTGTCCACACCTCTGTTACATCATTTGTAAAACAAATTCAGTTGTTTAGCTCCTAAACAAACATGAAGGAGGATATAAGAGCTAATAATACCTGAAAACATAGACTGCAGTATGCTCCCTTTAATTAAGACTATTCAGTTATCAAAGTGAAAAGCAGCAGGACAGAAAAGGGAAGAAACCTTTTCTCAGGGCTGTTTTAATAGTTTCTTCTCTTTTCATAGAGGTATTCTGGAAAAGGAGAACTAAGCTGATGGCCTTCTATACAGCCATCAAAAGAAATGCCAAAAAGTAAAAGTTTACTTCATTGCAACGTGCTTCTCACAGTCTAACAGGAACAGTGGTTTTGCTGTTCATAGAGTCCTTCATCCTCCACACTTAGTTATGTACACTACCAGGATATCACAGCTAACTCACAGCACGTACCTGCAGCATCCAGAAGTCACTTCAGTCCCTCACCTGGTTAAAAACAGTCATTTTAACAAAACAGCACCCTAAGTGTGTGCTACAGAGTAGTCTAGAAGTTTAGGCTTTGTTTTTTACTTCTAAATCTCATTCTATGTATAACCTCCATAAGTAGCTGTCATAGGCAATAACATACTCTTCCCAAGACTAAAACAACATGAAAGTTGCTTTTAAAGTATTCTCACGATGTGACAAATGCCACAGAAGAGCTCATGACAGTTGGTAATTCTTCTAATCAGGAGGGTTTGAAGATGGCAGGCAGCCACACAATGAGCAATGAGGGGCTGCAAAAAATCACTGAGTAACTGACTCTGAAGTGTGCAGTATTCATTCCGTGCAATTGAATCAGGAGTTCTGGGGGAGAAAAAAATAATTCAATCAGTTAACACTCTATTATAATGCACCAAGTACAGCAGGGCTAAATATCACTCAAAACCTCTGGCATTTTCGATTTGGTTTCATCGACTTATTCATCCAGAATGGAGTTTAGGTGAATTTGCATCTTTAGCAAAAGAACACAGATAGGAATGGGAACAGACTGGGACTAGTTCTACGTGCAAGCTGTTCATGTTCTAGCTTTCAATTAGTAGCTGAACTTATGGGCAATCTTCATTATATTAGTTGTGTATCATTCACATGTCCAATCCAGTAACAGTTAACTAAGAAAGCTGAAGGAAAAAGCATTTAAAGAATTAAAGCATTCTGTAAAATCTGTGGATTCTTAAAACGTGTGGGCATAATCATGGCATGTAATGAATGTTTTACTCAGTTTATTTCAGTTATTCAAAAGGGAAAATGAACTTGAATTACTGTAGCTCCTGTACAGAGATAAAACTGATATTTTCTACCCACATCAGAAAATAAGACGACTGAATTCTGTTCCGTTATGAATTGGAATCATTCGTCAATTAAAAGAGAAGAAAAATAAATCACGCTGAAACTAAATGACAAACCAAATGCTACTCCACTGCAATTTTGTCCAAAAGACAAGTGAATTTGTTATTTCTTCAACCCTTTGATCATTCTGTTTAGCTTGTCAGGATGCCACTTACTACTGCAAATAGTCCTTGTCTGAACAGACTGGTATCATTTTCCCGAAACTGAAATACAAACATTCTGCTGCAGAGTTGCTTCAAACCCACACGGCACAACTGCACTTAAAGAGCAAGAAAGCGCTTTGATTTTCATAAGAAAGAAAACTTTTCACCTCAAGTTTGAAGAGGGGAGAACAATTACAAATCCTACAGAATAAACAGAGTGGAGATGGCAAAAGAACACTGCGTTTCAATGCCCCACACCAAATTATTGTGGGTTGAGGTTTTTTAAGCTCTGAAAGATAAACTCTACCAATGGAGACAAAATGCGAAGATAAAGGTTGTCTCATTCCACAGAGCACAGAGCAGGCAGTCGGTGCAGAGGGCCCACCTTAAAGCACAGCCCATCCGAACGAACGCAGCTCCTGAGAAGCCACTCTTCCTTCAGCATCGGGTTTTGGCAAAGCAGAAAAGCTGCCCGTAGCGCTTCTTGCTCTGACAGAAACATCTGGTAGTGCAGATCTCTGCCACAGACTGTCCGAAATGAAAGCAAGACGTCTGGCTGTGCTGGCAGCACGATTACAGAGCACGGAATCCAAAGGAGATAAATGTCACAGAGAACACATCGGAACTGACCTCATCTAATGCACTGTGTTACAAAGTAGGTGGCAGATGAATTAATCTGTAACGTAGAACCCACTTTCCTAAAATGCAGCTTTTGATAAAGTAACAACCTTACAGAATCACGCAGAATGATGAAAAAGCCCACAGCACTCATCCAGTCCCAACCCCTGCTGTGTGCAGGTCACCAACCAGCAGCCCAGGCTGCCCAGAGCCACATCCAGCCTGGCCTTGAATGCCTGCAGGGATGGGGCATCCACAGCCTCCTTGGGCAACCTGTGCCAGTGCCTCACCACCCTGTGTGTGAAAAACTTCCTCCTCATATCCAACCTAAACCTCCCGTCCCACTTTAAAACCATTGCCCTTGTCCCATCACCATCCAACCTTGTTAAGAGAAGTTTCCTTCTTTGCAGATTTTTTAATTTTAGTGTTCTTGTTCCAACATACCGTTATTCCAATCACTACTAAGAAAGGTGCCCAAAATTTATTTGAGTAGTTTAATGTCCACTCAGTGCTACAGTCTGTCACTACACATAATGCCATCAATTGGCAATACTCAATATTCTCTAGGCTGCCCACTGTCAACTTTTCACAGAATCACATGGATAGAGATGGAAGGGACCTCAAGGATCACGAAGCTCCAACCCCCCTGTGCCATGCAGGGCCACCAACCTCCCCATTTCACAGCAGCCCAGGCTGCCCAGGGCCCCATCCAACCTGGCCTCCAACACCTCCAGGGATGGACGGGGCATCACAGCCTCTCTGGGCAGCTGTTCCAGCACCTCACCACTCTCACAGCACACAACTTCCCCCTGACATCCAACCTCCAGCTGCCCTCCCTCAACTCCAAACCATTTCCCCTGGTCCTGCTGTCATCTCCCCTTTCATCTTTTGTATGCCATCACCACCTCCAGCACAAAAACACAGTTCCATTCTGTTTCACAAGTCCTGGTAAGGCCATGCTTCTCACTCAAGTCCCAATCAATCAAAGACTGAGGAGTCCCATCAGTTTTATTTTACGCTTTAGTGTGAGCCCTACATGGTGATCCCAACCCCTTCAAGTTACCAATGCAAAGAACTGCAAGCAGTTCCTCTCAAATAGCTCAAGTTCTCAGTACCTGACCCCAAAATCCTCTACAGTGTCAAGTGGTAGATCCAGAACGTGTGTCTTGTCTTGAAGAGGAACCCATGGTTCTTGTAATTAGAGGCTGGCTGACAAGTTAAAATCATCCATGCACTCAACAGCCTGTGCTCAGCAGAGCTGATGAGTTTGGGTGCCTACTACAGACATTGCTTAGGGAGATAACAGGCATGGTGGTGGATACTCCTGCAAGAAATAATTATTTAGCCCTACAAAAAGAACAGAAATAATTGGCTGAAGCAAAAAATAATAGTCTTAAAAATTACACAATATGCACAACATTTTATCCACAGAGAATATTTCCTCAAAGCTTGCTTTACTTATCTTAGAAGTCACAGGTCTGGATTCTGGCAACCCAATCGCAGGGTCTCTCTGAAAACCACTCTGCTCCCTCACTTGTGGGAAGGGAAGGTCAGGGAAGAAAGAAGTGAAGGAATGGTCGTAATTCATTTTTGTGTATTTTCTTTATTACCACCACTCAGTTCCTCAGCAGTCTGCTACTCGGAGCGTGACAAAAACAACTTTTAACTGAATTGACACCTGCTAATTTGATCATCAATTAATTCGCCTCTCATCCGCTTTTCAACCCTCTCATGAATGATCTTCAGACCCCTTCACCGAAATCTCAAAGCGGATTTTTAATTACAAGGGCAAATTTGACTTTTCAGAAGCATGGAAAAGTAGCTGCAGGTATTAAACACTGCCTGCTTTCTCTTGAGGATGTGAAAAACCAACGAACCGACTCTCCAGTAAGGAACGCACCGCGTGTCAGCAATGTCATACAAACATCTCCCACACTCCTCAGCATCACTGAGGCTGATTTGGCTCCCGTGCTCCTCAGGCTCCGCAGTGCAGCACTCAGCTCTTCTGGAACGGACTGAACGCAGCGAGGCAGCTCCTCCTGTCTGAAATGCCTTTCAGAGTGCACCGGTTCTCACTTTGCACTCCAGACTCCCTGACAACACGGGAAACGATACGTGCTTTTTGTTCTTCATCCTGCTCCACTTTCTTCACTTCCCCTCACCTTCAATATCCCTCTATACAAAAAAGAAGCCATACTGTTGAAAGAACTTCATTCAATAACAAAAATAGGTTTTCCAGCTCCCCTCTTTTAACTCTTATTCCTTCCATCTTCCTCTCATCCTCTTTTCAACTTTCTCATGAATGATTTTCAGCTCTCTTCTCACTATGGATTTTTCATTACAAGGGAAAGCTCAGACTGTTGCGAGGAAACAAATTCAGGTATTAGATAAGAAAAAATGGATGTGGGGAAATAAATGAGAGAAAGGATCAAACTGGTGTTGCTAAAAAATACTGCTTCTGGCAATGAGGATCTCAGACTTACGTAAATATAATAAATTAGCACGGAAGCATTTCAGCTTGCACACGTTACATAAGGAAATAGGGCATTTTGGTTTTCCCCCCACCAGTGATGGAGATGAAGCTGGGCTGAGCAGGCATCACACACAACTCAAGTAACCAAAAGCACCAGGCAGACACACAAGTGGCAGGCAGGCATCCTTTGTACTGCAGCGAGCAGAAAGCTCATCACGGAACTGAAACCAAGCACTCTCCCCTCTGCACGAAATTCTTCCAATCACTCGCTTTTATTACTGTACATTCTATGAGTTATATATGTATATATATATTTCTTAAATGGCTGCATTTATTTAATTGTATACTGCTCAAGGCAGTGACTATTTCCTTAATTGTCTGTAAAGTCCACTGCTATAAACAATGGTAATATGCAATACTAAGTAATAAAAAATGTGAGTAACGTTTCGTCAAGGAACAGTCACGCATTAATTATGCAAGATTATCTGGAAAATACAGAAATAGGGGAAAAAAACATGTTGTTATTAATCCATAACCTAAAGCATCACTGCCCAATGACCGGTTTAAGATATTCCATTTCAGTGTTCTATTTAATTTCTCTCGGGGTATTTAAAAGCCATCTGTTCTGGAAGTTACCAAAAGGCTTTACTCAGAAATTCGGCAGGGCACAACCTATTTCCCTACTGTCAGTTAAGCACACAGCATTCCAAATCCACATTACGAAGCCAACTGTTGAAGCAGACACTCAGAATGCAAAGATTATTCTACACATTAAAATATACATGAAAAACACCATCCGGGAGTTACGACATAAATCAAAGGCAGATTCTACATTCACTACTTAAGAACTACACAACTTTTAAAAATCGTTTTTATTACTTACTGAGCTCATTTCACGTCTTTAATCTACACTCTGCTGCAGACTTCTACACAGAAGCCACTGAAATTGGTATGATTTTAAAACCAGAAGCAAATTCTTATTGCTGAACTGTGCCCCTGAAAACGGGCTCGAATACGGAAACGCTGACACCAAATCTGAACAGCGAATAACCTGCCTTCATATTTCTTTAAAGCTGTTCTCTGATCTCGATTGAGGTCCGAAAGCAGCGTTCGTTTTCCAGTGTAAACGCTGTGCAAAAGCTTTACAAACGTAGATCTAAATCTGCAACTGCCATTACTAAAATAAATGAAAAATCTATAAGCAGCAGTGAAACTGGCATGCAAATAAAAGAACTGTCAAGACATATTGCCTAAAAATAAGCTTACAATAACTATTTTAAAGACTGTGTGTGGTCTTACCCATACATTTTGGCAAGATGCACTTTCTCCAACCACAGCTAGATTCATCCAAAAGCAGTGGCACTGGAGAGTCTCTGTCTCACCTGTCAAACTTGAAGAACGTTGTTCAGCAGACCACCATGAGTCCATGGATAGGATCCACAGCGCTGCAGCAGCTGTTCTTGATAAGTGCTCTTTAACTACAGAGGCGAACACTTCAAAAATGTTCTGCAGGAGGATCACCCTTCATACACATCCATTTAAAAACCAAAGCAAACCGAAATACATCTAGAACAAGGCTTTGGGGACATCCGTAGCAAAACGGCATCAGTGACCCCAAAGAGATCTGTTTGATGTTTTAAAACTCTTGCTAAAGATTCAAGATTATTCAATTTGCCTTAGAAATTAACTCAATTTGGCTTCCTCTCAGAAATTACTAGGTTGCAGGCAACGAAATAAAGCGACAAGATCCCAACACTGTTTCTGTCATGTAGGAAGGTGAAATGTCAGCTCCTTTCCCACACGGCCCCAGGAATACTTGCAGCCCACCCTGCAGATGGGTAGAGGGGCAAGAGAAGCCTCCACTTGTGGAGCTACGCACCAAGAGATTGTGATGAGCAGAAAATCCCAGGGAGAAAGCTTATCTCACACCTCCCTGCATAAAGTAACTCTGGCAGTGATTAAAAACTACGTAATCATTAATTTCCATTGTGATGTGATAATTTTCTAAAAATAGGTCACTGCTTTTAACTGCTGAGATCCAGTCCAGTTTAACTACTGGTGGCATTGTATCCTAACAGCCAGAAGGGCTCTGGAGAGATTACTTTCACTTTTCCCTAGATATATTTAGTGTACTAACTAGCGTAGTTAGGATATTATTTTTCTTTGGTTTTGTCAGTAGCATGTTTGAAATAAATTTTATTAAGTGGTAGTGTATGTAACATTGCATTGTGGGTAGCAGTTTCCTGCCTTAACCTAGCCACATCCTCAGCTGTTATATGAGACAAGTTTCCCATATTTTCTGCAAGTTGGCTTAAAAGAAAAAAAAAAAAAGAGAGAAAAAGAACGGAGAAAACAGCTAGGAGGTTAGGATGATCAGAAGTGCCATTTGTTTAGAGTGTGTAACATCTAATGCAAAGTGCCTGCTCTATTACTGTGCATTCCACAAGACACGTAGTTGAGCAACACAAGGAAAATACCACTTATCAGAGGAAGACATCTGAGCAGCAAGAGATTAGATATTCTGGACCACGAAGATGCAAACTCTAATCCAGAGCTGATCAGGGACAGAACGTTTCACTGGAGAATGCCTTCCTTTATTATATATAGAAGTGAGAAATCTGGCAACTCAGGATGAATGCAAACCGTGCGCTGCCACTTGCTATTAGCTGCTGTGCTCAGTCATAAAGAGAAGATGAGCATCCTGTTTATTTGAGTAAAAGCTCGGTTTCATTTGTCCATCAGTAGCCTGAGTCTACGGTACAGAAAAGCTGCAACTTTTGCTTATGCTGGATTTGTAGCCGTATATTTTCCCCCCTCTTTCTGGTTCATGGTTCCAGGTCCGCATACTTCAAACCACATCTTATTTTGAGAAAAGCTGTAAGGTAGAAAAACATCCTAGAGAGAAGGCAGAGGAATTCCAGCTGTCCCACACTACTCCTTGCATCCCAGTAAGCAGCATCTGACAGAGAGTGAGAGCTGAAACAACCCCGATGGTATGATGATTTTAATTACAGGGCAGTTTTAGCTTTTGCTTTAATTTGTTAGCACGTGTGTCCAGCAGCATGTGGAGCTGCTGTGGAGCTGCTGGAAACTTAAGGCCTACAGGATATCCAAGTTCAGCAACAGAAATCCCATAAAATAAACTAATATTTTAATGCTAAGAGCCATCCAAAAATACAGTGCAATCACTCCAAAAACTGTACCCTCTTACTGAGTTAGGAACACAGCCAACGAAAGAGCTTTCTCTCCTTACAAATATTAATACTGAAATGCTGCTGTAACAGAAGCAGATGCTTTAATACCACCTGCAATTAACACTTGCATCTTGCACTATAACAACTGGTGAGTTCTCATACATGCTGTGCAACTTGTAAACAAGTGCAGTTTAACAAATTTGTCATCCTATCAGTATAAGCAGAGGATTTCTACCTCTCTAGCTGTAGGAAGAAACATTTAAGTACAAATAAATTTCATTTTCTGTTCCCATACCATGTGAGCTTGGAGGGACAGAAGGCAAAAAGCTTGAAGATAAAGCATGGCTAACAAGAATCTGAACGTATTTCTAAGAAGTGAGAGATGCAACAATCACTTAGCATTGCACTGCAGTCGACTATTTCATTTGTCACCAAGATGAAGCTCAGAGTTTACCAAGGAAATTCCTTTGCATAATACTTCCTTTGTCAGCACCATTGTGACTCAAAGCATCCCCAGTGAGACTCACTGGGCAACTCTGACTTTTACAGAAGCACCTTTTAAACAACAGGCTGCAATCAAAGCACTGCTTTACACGGTGAATGTTGGGATCCGTGCATCTGCTACACTGGAATTGCACACTGTGCTGCAAGGCAGTTCTGCAGGAATGAGGTGCACAGTGCTGATTTATTATGTCTCTCCACTGCCTAGTAAAAAGGGCATTTTTAATCAACAGCTTCTGCAAACTACGTCTCATTTAGCCCATGATACCATTTGTTCTTCTCATGCTAATGTATTTTACTTCTCTAGATGAAGAGCTCACAGCCGTGGTCCTGTTCTTGGGATCACAGGTGAAAAACTGTGTACAGTAAATAGGAAAAGATCTCCAAGTTATCATAGCAAAACAAAACGTAGTAACAAAATCAGAGAATCGCTTTGCACACAATTGAAAACATCAAAAAACAAATGCGGCCTGTGAAAAGACGGAGCACTGCAGTGCAAAGAACTGAAAAATCCAGAGCTCTGCAGAAAGTCTGAAATTCAAATAGGAAAGATGTAACTAGGAATAAATTCTGAGGTCTCAACACTCGATCAACTGCATGTAAGGGAATGAAAGTACCTAAGATCCAGATTCAGTGGTCTATCGGATGACAGCTCTGCGTTTACGTAGCACCCAAAGGGAGCAGGGCTCAGTGCACAGCTGCGGCCACACAGGGCTGCGCTCACACCAGGAGCTCTGCAGGTACAGCAGGCTGAAGCCTCCACCGCCCCTCACTGCATCAGGAGCTGCTCAGAGCTGTAGGCAACTCCAGCACGCTCTGTTTACATGAAAACATCGCCCATCTTTGAATCATTTCAACGCACTTTGCTTCTTTCCACTCGTGTTTTTATCCATGCTGCGAAAATATAGAGAAATGCAGAGGAAGGCACCGCCAGAAGAATGAACTAGCACTCATATCAAAGCAGGGGATGGGTGATCAGCAGAATGCTGCTGCCTCATTTTAAGATGGAATTCTACAAACACACCAGTTTCTACTAACTTTCCAGGTACTGCATTAGGACAGTGCAATTAACCCTATTATGAATGTCAGGAAAGTACTTTTTAATGTATAGGGTTTTAAGCTGCTCTGCTAACTTTCTGATAATGAAAGCTCAGGATGCCCCAGCTGTCATTTCACCCCCATGTTCTATCCAAGCCTGCCTGTTTCTGGCCAGGACAGCCGAGTGCCAACAAGGGAATGCAAAAGGAAGGATGGCAGCTTCAAAGAGACAGGCTTTATGTTACAAATGAAAGCTGAATGATACCTAGAAAGGTTTTGATGCCATTCTTCTGCTCCCAACAACGTATGAAGCAACAACCACAGTAAAAACTGTTTGGCCAAAAGCAGAAAACACAGCGCCTGTGTGATCTGAGCAGGCTCAGAAGGAAAGCCCCAGCATCGTGTCCAGAGAGGCAGAAAATAAGATACTTTCTCCAAGATGTTTCCAATTTCGTTCTGAATCTGAGTGAGCAAATCAAGACTACTAATACACACTGTCTGTGCACATTATTCCTTACTACGCACAGCATTTTGCAATTTATTTCAAAGCCTCCATTATAAACAAAAAAATACTGCTTTTGTTAACCCGCTCCGTTCTGCTACAGTAAAGACTTATATTACACAATCAAAGTCAAAGTTACAATATGTTAAGTATATAAAAGATATTATTCACACATGCACACATATGATACGAAGCATTTAAATCTGACACATGCATCAAATTTATGTTTCATTTTAAAACTAAGTGTTAACATTAACTGGCGAATAAAGTTATTTATAGTCTCCCCAAAAGCCCAAACCTGCTCCGTCCCTCCTCAACACAAGCTATAATAAGCGATTAGCAGAAGGGCAATCGGAACCTCCAGCTTACGCAATGCCTCTATTCAATCCCAGCCATATCTGCATTCGAAAGCATCACTGAGAGCGCGGGGCAACCACTGGTGATGTTCCAAGGACAACATATTGCCCCGGATAGGAAAGCAGTGCGAGTGCCCTTGATGCGCGTTCCCTAACAGCGTGCAATGTTTGCAGGCAGGTAAGCAGGGCAGGCGGCAGCGCGGATGTGCAGAGGGATGGGTGCAGCCCTAGCCCAGCACGCAGCCGGCCAGCCGACCTACGCAAGGTACCGCTTCTCACAATGAGTTACAGACCTGCGAGGAGAGGAAGACAAGGAGAAAAAGGAAAACAGAAGGAATCCAGCCACCCGGCAAATGTGAAGCAGACCCAAGAGCGTGATGCAATCCAAAGATGTAAATTACTGTAAATCATCACTGTTGTTCAGAATTTCACACAGCCGGTTGGGCCAATTTTGCTCACTTTTCCACAGGCACAAGAATGGAAGAGAGAAAGAAAAAAGGAGGAAAAAAAAAAATAAAAAGAAAAAGGAGGGGGAAGAAGAGCGGGGGGAACCTGAAGTGAGAGCACACATAGCGCTCTGCGGTCCATATGCTTTAACTGTACAGAAGTTTGGGCTCTTACAGCATTTTGTACTCCCTCCAAACCCTCATGAGTCACAAAAATTAAAAAGCTATATCGCTCTGGATGCCAGGAAGGGCCTGACCACGGGCCTTTTGTCAAAATAAAAAAAGGGGGGGGAGAAAAAGGGGAAAAAAAAAAAAAAGGGAGAGAGCAAGAACAAGCCCCAGTGGTAGGCAGTCCTCTGCGAGTCCTCTGATGTCACGAGCCACATGATTCTCTCTCTCCAGTAACAGTGCTTGCAAAAAAAAGGAGTTTTAAAGCTTTTGCTTTTTTGGATTGTGTGAATGCTTCATTCGCCTCACAAACAACCACAGAACCACAAGTGCGGTGCAAACTTTCTCCAGGAGGACAGCAAAGAAGCCTCTGGTTTTTAAATGGTTAAGCTCCGCAGGTCACTACCAGCCACTGAGACCAACAGAGTCAGTAAGTGCTCTCTAACCACAGTCTATGCAGTAATAGTAGGTCCTTCAAATATTTGCTCATTCTCCTTTTTTTTTTTTCTTTCTGTTTTGTTCCCTCGCTTTTCACATGTTACCAGTGCTACCCAATTTTTTGACAGCAAAAAAACCATCTCTTGAGTCTATGCGATCCAGAGACGCTGCAAAACTAAAACGAGGTCTGGCTATGGTTTGTGTTTGCAGTTTGAGGATCCAAGAGGCATTTGCACCAGGAGGCGAAAGCTCTGCCTGAAACGAGAGGGACTATGGCATCAAACAGCCTCTTCAGCTCCGTGACACCATGTCAGCAAAACTTCTTTTGGGGTAAGTGCTGCGCTACCTCCGCTTCTGATTGCCGCTGGTGGAGCTTTGTGAACAACGCGGGGTCCGGTGATGGGAACAGAACGGTGCTGGATGGGATGCCAGGGTGGGGAAACAGTGTGCTGGCTTTTCAGGGGGAAGAGCACAGGCATCATAAAATGAAACGGTGCTGATGTGGGAATGGAGAGGAATCGGAGCTGCGTGCAGGGCTGGCAGCAGGTGTGCTGTGCCTGCGCCGCTGGGAAGGTCACGCCGTGCTATCTGTGCTGGCACTGCTACAGGGCTCAGGGAGAGAGGCAGCAGCATCAGGGACAGCTTATGAAGGGCTCTGGTGCAAAGCGTATCCTACAGGTTAATGACTGATAACTTCTAGAAGGCACATGTTTCGTGATGTAGCACTGCTTGATGGAAGTGAGCAGCACATAGCATTTCGCAGCCTCCTCTAACCACAGCTGCCCCTTCGCTGCCCCAGGCATCCCATCTCAGAGCGTGTGCAGCAGATGAAGTTATCAGTGTAGCTCTGTAGTTCTTTGCCCTCGTTTCACAGCAAAACGCGGTTGTTTCATTTTTAATATCTTCATTCTAAAGCAAATCCTTCCCACTGCACTTGCTATGAGCGGGGCAAAACATTCATGCATACGAGTATTAGCTTACGAAATTCAAGTTATCTAATTTAACATGCTGATGAATTTAAGCTTTAATTGAAAGCGGGGTTTAAAAATCTCTGTGGAAGAGCACTGCCAAATATCTACTTCAATAGTCAGAACCGTAAAAACAGATCCCTTTGAGAAATCAGATTTGTACACTGAGGCACATTTGTGTGCACTGCATCCATTCATGCCCACAACATAATCATAAACACACTAGAAAAAGGCTCCTTCCTTGCGGCTCATTTTGAAAAGCTTCTTCCTTTCAGATATAGTTTTAAATTCAGTACAAAGCATCTCAATTCCAAAATATTAAATAACAGCAACACAATTGTGAGTGATTTTTCTGCGTGTAAAGTGAAGTTACGTTTTAAAAGGCGTCGGGAAATACTGTATTCTAGTTGTCTTTGAGCAGTGGTGAGAAGTGCATGCAAGATCTTTTTCAAAGCATCTCTTACTGGCACAGATCAGGAAAACTAACAGAAAACTCTGAGAGATGGAGGAAAAAGAAATCTGAAAACTTACAAGATTTTCTTAATGGTGTCCATCATGTTGAAACTAGGTTGGGGCTGCAGTTAAACCTATTGGCTTTCCTCCCCTGCCCCCCTTGTAAGGAAAACAATGCTAGGACCACTGGCACTGCCCGCATCCCAGTGAGGCTCACATTGTAACGAAGCAGTGAGTGAAGTTCCTCTTACCCCTCCTACCTCCCCCACTTTGACTGGTTCCCAGTAAGGCACTCAGAGCTCTACGACTGCACACTCAGTAGCTCCGTGTAGAAGAGAGGACAGACTATTTCTGCCCATAGATAACAGAGGCAATAACAGAACTTGCAGCAGCTCAACGCACAGAACTGAAATCCTCACACAGAAATGGCAAGCAGCTTTCCTGCTAAAGCTGCTGTCTTAATGAAGCAGAGGAGAAGTGTAGCCAGACCACATTATCCCAGTGTTTACAACAGGAAATACAGTTTACATGTATAGGGACTTTCTTTTGCTTTTACTTCCAAAAGAGATTAGAAGAAATTTAGTTGGCTAAAATTATCAAAACACGGAGTGCTGACTGCTTAATTCATCTGCTTCTGATCGTTCCTTGAGCGAGTGAAAGGGATTGTAGCACGAAGAATCATTCTTACCCCTAAACCTCACTAAATCGGGTTGGGTACAAAAACGTACAGAAACAAACGCACAGAGCAGCAAATCCCAGCAATACTATCATAGGTAATCAATAGCTCTTGCACTTCAAACAAAAGAAACAAAAAGCTTATGAAAGTGAGAGAGAGCACATTAAAAACTGAGACCAAAAGCCCGAAGTTACACATCAGTCCCCACCTCCCAGCCCGGCGCAGCGTGCTGTTACTCTCTGCTATCTCTCAGCTTCTCCTCCTATTCCCATCACTGACTTCAGCCTGTTTGGGACCGCTGAATTTGATCGTGCTTTTCTTCAAGAAAAAGCAATGAAGAAGCACAGTGATGAGAAATAATAGGGAATGAAGACAGCGCTGAGATTAGCTCACATGGGCACTAAGCTGCGGCTGCATTCACTGTGCTTCACGTTGCTGCGTGCTTTTAGAAAGGGAGACAACAGTAGGGAAGAGGAAGGAGCCCTTCCTGCTGACCAGGGACGCAGATCCCTCCACGTCTCAGTGCATCTCAGCTGAGCAGGCACTGTTTCAGATCCAGAGCAGCTCTGTATTAAAGCAGTTTGCACAGGCTCGCAGCACATCGTGTCCGTAGGTGGAAATGATCTCTTGACATTTTAAATACGGGTGCATCATTTCAACCAGAGTATTCTATTTGTGTCCTGATCATCTTAAAAAAAAAAACGTCTCAGAGTACACACTGTGCAAAATATGAGCAGCACATCAGAAAATCCAGTAAACACTGTGTAGATGAGATGCTTTAGAACATACAATAGTTCTGAAAGGCCTCCCGTAAAAGTTACACGTGATAAAAAAGCATTTCCAATTGTGCTGAGTGCATGCAAGAATTTCACTGAGGAATGTGAAATCAGATCAAGGTTCGGCTGACAATTTAATCAATTATTTCAGATGCAACTTCTGGTAACAGATCCCACCAGAGTGACACGATAAACCTAAAGGAAACACTTCAAGTTAACAACAAAACTGTCCTCTACTTACATTAAAATACTTGCCAGAATATTCTCACTTATTCCTAAAAAGCAAAAACAAAAAAAAAGATAATTCATAGATTTCTGTCCTGAACTATTTTATCACTGGGAAGGGACCTTATTTCTCCTTTCACTACGAGGCTGATAAGAGACACAGACTGTGTGTAGAGTTTTCTGGATGTTCCCGTTGTGTTCAACATATTCAAATGATTGTGGATGCTAAGCAGCACCTCAGTAATCACGAGTGTGTAGAGATGTAAAGGACTTTAACAAATACATGGAAGGAGTGCAGGAATCACTATTCTCTTCTGCATTCACAAAGCTGCAAGGTTCTATATCAGCTCTGGGACATCAAACCCCTAAAACATGCAGAACTATGCAGCATCTCAGGCACTGATTTAATTATCTGTCTCAAATGAACTATTAATATTGGTAGTGTTTAAATCCAACGCGTGATGTAAAAAGCACTGGGATGGAAATGCTCCCGGTTTGTTAGAAGAACACTGGAATATCTGATGGTTAAATAAACTGAGGAGAGAAGAAAAAAAAAAAACCCTAATCATTAGGGGCACTAAGATTTTATCAAACGTTCAGGATTAATCTCTATTGAATAGAAGCATTCACAAATCAAAACTCACTCTCCTTCAATACTTTCATGCAGTGTTAATCAATTACAACCTTTTCTAGTTATTCAAAATCCATGTGCTTTTAATTTTATTCACTGGTGGTCTAAAATATAATATTCAGGCCAAGCTAAGTCATTCTGTATTGCAACTTTGCTTTTTTTCAATAAATATTCATCTAGAGGTTTTCTTAGAGAGAACTGCTCATATGAAGACTGTGGTAATATTTTTATACTGTACCTCCTTGTTGAAGCAAAAGGTTAGGGGTTACCTAAATACCTCAACTGTATATACAAAAAAAGGAAAAGGTAAGTATTCACATGAAAAATCCAAAGGGACTATATTATTTATTTTTGCATTTCCTATGATTAATGATGCACCGGTGCATACTTGAAAACTGAAGTCAAAATAGAGTAACACCTCAAATTCCTTTACAAACTGTACAAATATCAAACTTCCATGCCGTATTAACTACTCCACCAGAAATATTTAAAGGCTCTGCCACCCCACATTAAGAGCAGAACAATAATAGTGGAATTCCTCTCGAGCAGTGCGACTCCTCGGTCCCGCTCAGGAGAACACTCATCTCAAACTGGACCTCGTAGGTTTCTTTTTCCAGCCGGGCTATCAGCACACAGCTCTCCTACAAGCAGCTCAGCGCAGTCTTAAGTAAACAGCAAAGATGTAATAGTGCATTCAGTGCAAGCAGGGAAACAAAACGGTACCCGATTCTTGCAGGAGATGCTGTCGCTCCGTAGCACACAAGGAGCTGTGCTTCGGACGCACCGCCTTGCTGCACGCGCCCATCACTGCGCATCAACAGCGCAACAGGCTGAGCAGATGAGCAGAGCTGTGCGTGATTCCGTGCCCAAATGCAGCGTTCGATTACTGAGCCGGCAGTGCAGAGGGGTGGCAGGAGGACCTGCTGCAGGCCGGGCTGCAGGGCTGCTGCCCGCAGGGCTGTGTGCCTTCCCTGCCGCCTCACAGGAACCAACTCTGTGCGGCGCAGGAGACGGACTTGGTTCTGAAAACTCATTAAATACACTCCATTAATAAGAAGTACAATAAATTGCCACGTTTCATATGCCCTAGGGTGCATCGCATTTTAATTAAGGCGGCCTCAAGATAAATAGTGAGTTTCAGGATGGTAAAACCTGAAGCATGGGAAGGATTTAGCTCAGGCTCCGAGAGCATCTGAGGCTCTCATGACCAGACAAGAAATTGCAACAGAAAAACATCCAGCTGCTGGCTTAAATAGAAAATGCTCATTTGTCTGAAAGGAATAAATGCCACATTTATTTTGATAAACATACTCAAAAATAAATTAGTAAACTGCCCGCTATTTCAAAGAGATTTTCCTTGTGAATTTTGCCAGACTTAGGAATTAACCACAGGTTTTCATCCGGAGACAGCAGACACCCACAGAGCACAGCTAACACCTACCTCCTCCACCACACAGCCCCAGCAAGGAGCTCCCATCCCCAGCACAACCTCTCTGCTGTCATTACACACAATAATACAAATTCCTATTCTGTATGCTTATTTCAAAGCAGCTTCCAAAGGCTGACGGGGAGCAGACAGAGGAGGTGCACCTTCTGCTCTCAGGTGTTTTTGTTTTTAAGTTAATAAAGCTTAAATCCAAGAGCAGGCTTCCTTACATAAACACTCTCCTCTACAAATAAATATAAGACCTGCCACTTCACATAGGGAAAAGCACACCCCAAAGAGAGCATTTTCAAGATGAGCACAAAGACAAAATAAACCTCAGGTTTCAGTCTCATAAAATAGTTTAATATCTCCAATTAAAAAAAAAAAAAATTCCATTATTCATGCATCTGCTTCCTGCACAGATATTTTACTCTGCCTGTCAGAATGCTTCCCCACCTATGTAAGCTCCCTGTGCCATGGACCACTTTGCCCCGGGAGGAAAGGAGGCGCAGGTTTACGAGCAGCTCGCTTTAAATGCTTAAAGTCATTTTGATCGGAGCCATTCAATTATCCCACGCAACCTATTCCTTATTGAATGTGATTTGCTACGCTAGAATTTATATTTCTAAAAAATTAGAGCGAAAAAAAGAAGGCTAGATTTTCACTTAAAGCAACGTGCTGCTGCAAAAAGAGAAGTATTTCCGTATCGCACTTAGAGCATTACTAGTTTCCTTTTAGAGTATGTCCTCATCTCTGATAAAACCGCCTTCATTTTTATAGCAAAGGCTGAGAGCAGTTTCTTCTGCTGTCCCTCTCTTCAGAACACCGTTCAGGCAGCTGTGGCATTAACAGTAGCTTTAACCTTCAGCACGCTGTACCTACAATCCCCGCGGCAGAAACGCACCCGCTGTGCTGCCGTGTCTCTTGTGGACACTCACTTCACATGTTGCACCCCATCAGCACTAACTTCTCACAAGGGCTCAGAATTTATTATTGTTCATTTTCTTGACGAAAGAAAGTTAAATTCTGATGACCTCACATACGTTTATTCTCCCACAAATTTATCTGAACCTGACACATGCCATCCCACCGCTTGCTAAGCCCTCGTGGTCTGATATCTAACATCAAAATCCACTCTGTGGTTTACTGAATCAGAGCACCAAATTACACCGTCCTGTTGTTCACAGAAAAGATCCCAACCTCACTCACAACCCAAATCAACTGCAGGACTAATAAGATGTGTGCACCTACATGCATGCACAGCCACGAGCCGAGCACGTGCAGCTCCACACAGCAGTCTGCTACAGCAGCTCAGCGTGGTGACACTGCACAGCCTTATTAATTGATTAACTAAATATCAGTAGCAAGCATGCCTATAGTATAAACCACCACACTGGTGAGCAAAAGATAGAGATGGTGCTTTTTTTGTTTTGTTTTGTTTTTTAAGGAAATACCCAATGCAGATAACTATGTGCAAATATCTTCCCTCCCACGTAGCATCAATCTCTAAGGAGATCTGTAATTCCTCTGAATACTAATCAGAATGCACAGAGTTAAAAAAGCACAGGATTTTAATACAGCCATGTGTGGCATTCGAACAGGGTATTCCTTCTTGTAGGAAATGGTAATGAGTTGTGTATGTGCAAACATGCACACGAGTACAGTTCAAACTTCTAATGCCTACTGATTCATAGTTGTAAAATTCTGCATTTCTTCACGTAGAACACAGGAATAGTGTCAGGTTCGGATGTGCCTCTGTTGGTGAAACATCTGCAGAGTAACACTGAGGTTGCACAAAGCCTGGAGTTGCGATCACATCTGAGTCTGACAGCAATACAAACATCCAAAGGACATTTACAATGCTTCACATCACTGCTTTGCTAATATGCCGTGCAGGATGCTGAAGCAAGGATCTTACTTTCATACCTGCAAAGAATGCCTACTAACACTACTGTATTGCTCTAAGTGAATTGCTAACGTTGAATAGTAGGCAGTAGAAGCTGTCTGTGTAGAATGCTTGGCAGTATTTCTGAAGAGGCAGGCATTGGGAGCAAGCCTGGTGCTATCTTCTTATTCCTACAGTCCCAGGAAGGAAAAAACCTGTTACTGCAGACATTTCAGAGACCCTTCTTAACTCATCTCAGCTTGCAGTTTCAAAGCGTGTGCTTTAGCCACGGCACTCTTATCTGTAGGTCAGCTGCTGGGACTGACAAAACAAATAAGGTGCCCCATATATACTTCTACAGAATCCCGACCTGAAACATCGAGTCGCTCGGCCAAGAATTGATATTACTTCCCTGTACTATTTTTTATTCCTGTATAACAATATTAGTCTGACTCTAAGTGCCAGCCTTCGCAAAGAACCAGCATGAGTCATTTCACACAGATTAAGCACTTATGATTCAACGGAAAAGAAAAGGCACGATCAACAAAAAGCCTAATTCTGAAGACTGTGCCAGAAATTCTTACTTTGCTGTATCGTGCCTCAAAAAGCCATCATTGAGGTGAGCCACGACCTGACCTGGTAGGGAACCTGCATTTGCCTCGCTGTGCAAACGCCGCTTGGAACTGCTTCCATTCACACGCATTGCTGTGTTCAGCTGAGAGCCCTGTACCTTTAAATAGAAAACTTTGGGGAAAGAAAAATGTATCAAGTTTGCTTTTTAATATTGAAGGGACAGGTACGGCCAAGCTTGGTGAGGCTTTTATTAATAGGTTTGGTGAACTCCTGCTATTAGCTATTGTACAATACTCACACACAGAAGCAGCTTTGTTATAAACACGCTGCAGACTCAAACGCTGCATTTCCGAACGCAATCTGCAAAGCTTGTTTCCTCTAAGAAAAGAGCAGCCGTATAAATTCACATTAAGAGACTTCATCAGCTGCAGCTTTCCAGTCGGTGCTATCAGAGTTTGACTCGGCTGCTTGTGGAATAACCGCGCCGTAACAATGGCTGGTTTCTTTAAAGCTGACAGGAGCAGAAAGCAGTAACTATTTACTTAGGCGGTGTACATTAGTGTACACCAGTAAAAATGTTCTCTTTTCCCAAAAGGATTTTTGGCATAAAGGGCATTCACTCCGCTTCCTTCCCACCCTTCTTACACGCGACTTTGTACATTCAAAACTAAGTGCTGTATTTTTTCTTGCTATTCAGTATATTTTTATTTCCCCCTTCCTGATTAAAAGGCATAAACAGAAACACTGCAACGAATTCAGAGGGCGAGCTCTGTCTACTGACTTTTAATTAAAGAAACCAACGTTCAGGAAAAATTCAGTCATTTGTGGATAATAAAATAACACAATCTAGGTAGCAAGAAAAAAATTAATTTAGCATCGCATGGGCAGAAATACATCTTCCAGAGCATAAATCCTCTCCGTGCCACAGCAAGAACAATTTCAGAAAGGCAACACAAACTGTTTGCACAGGCACACGCTAGGAAAACTTCTGATTTCACAGTATTTAAGGAAGAGAACCTGAAACTGCTCCTTTATCCTGCTCAGAAATTACTCCAGTCGCGACCCCAGGGTGATTTAGGATTCTAAGCTCATTTCTGTAACATTTTAATATTAGCTTTAAAATCAAAACCAAAGCACTGACGACGGGTGAGCCATCTAACTGCATGTTAACACATCTGAAAATAAGAGACAACGTAAGCTCGTCCAGATCTAAAGATCAATTCTCACAATGGCCGTTAGGTACGAAACAAAGGCTTGGAAGAGCATCATTTTGTTACTTCCAATTAGAAATATTAATTTGCTAACCAATGTCAAGGCACATGTGTAGTGCACATGTGTCAAACCGACCCTCTGCAGCCTGCTTACATCCACACACACGAGTCGGAATGTTCCCATTCTGATCAAAGATGTCCGGAGCCGGATGTGCGGTTAATTCGCTGATCAGATTTTCACAACTGAAAACCATCTTGAAGCACACAGCCCGAGCTGCCAGCAGCGCCGGCTCTTTGCTTCGCCACGACCCCTCGTCAGGAGTTTGCATTTTAGGATGCATCTTAAAAATAAGATGCTTTCGCACACACACACACACAAAAAGAAATGCAAAGGGAAAAACAAGCATAGGAAAAGAGGAAAAAGCACCGCTTGTCAGTGCCAGTATTCTTAAAGGGCATACACTTCAGTGGATACATTAAAACGCCCATAGAATCCGAACTCTGGTCTTACAGACGTGTTCCTACAGTAAGCTCGTGCTCCATAAAACCTGTATAAGTGTCGGAAGCAGAGATGCGTAGCACATGCACACCATGCCCGACAAACCCGCCCTGCAGCAGGAACAGACAGGAGCTCCTCGGTGTCCCTCAAAGGTTTTAAAATGCACTGAAGCTACAAAACAAACCTGCTACAGAAATAAACACTATTTAACAGGTACTACATTGAATCAGCTATGCAAAAAATTAGGAGAATTTAAACCAACAGCTGCTTGAAGTTTTTTGCCATCGGATTTCAAGTTCTCCTTCCTCGCCTGCAGAACTGACTAGATACAGTAAATACAGACAGCATTACGTTACCCTGTTGGATCAGATATGCATAAAGTAATACTCTAAGCAAGCTTATAAAGATACCGAGAAGGGCATTAATTTTACAATTCTCATCACTGATTTTAAAGACTGCTTTTTTCCCTCCTTTACGTACCTGGTTGTTATCAATTACTGATGTGTCTTCACCCTTCTTGTTGCAAAAATTCCTTAAAAACTCAGAGCACACACAGCACAACATTTGAAACCTAAATACATAAAAAACACTTTTTTTTTTTTTCCAGTAGCTCAGAAAATCTGAAGTTTTTTTTTTTTTAGGCTGATGATATCTTCAGATAGAAACACAGAACGTCTGCAGACAGTAAGAAGCCTTTAGTAAAGCTTTTTGCTGCACCATAATAATCTGATCCAGAAATTCAAGGGTACCTTAAACAACGGGCTACCTGTTCTAGCCATGCTTAGGAATGTGGCCAAATCATTTTTATTGATTTAACCTTTATAGGAATGCTACATATCCTCAGAGCAAAACATTTCGAATGCATTTATAATATGATATACCTCTGAGAAGTTATGAAAAAAACTCTTATGACAGACAGCGTAGCCCCCCTCCACTTGGGTGCTTTTTCTGATTCGGTGATCGATAGGCGGTCAGTAGGAGACTGCTCTGTGAGTTTGTATGTGTTTGTGTTCCTAGGATAAAGTCAAACTGCAGCGCTTAAAGACAAGCCTAAGATCTGACCTGTCTTTGTTTAAGAAATAAGAACTGCTGAACTGATAGCCAAGATTCTAAATACTCCTTTCATTCTAGAATTACACATCAATCATGTTACCTGCAAACATATCAAGTTAAAACTTCCAGGATTTACAGTCCTTTTTTGAATAAACTGAGCAGCATGCAGTTATGTTCGCAGAGCTCACAGAAGGTGGTTTGTGTATCTCTCCAGAATTCTTAAAGAAGAACTTCTTAAATTCACCTCTTCATCAGAAATCTATTTCGTGTGCATTTCAAGTCTGTGTTTCTTGATGCCACGATTCACATTCCATTATTTCGAAGCACAGGTTTTAAGAAACAGCGTATTTGGGTGCTGGTTGTTCTTTTCAATGTTACAAATGGTTATCGGGGGTCACTTGCTTTTCAGAAAGTAAACTGTGCCGAGTTGCTCGTCCTGGGGAAGCTGCTGAGCAGTGGCAGCAGCCTTTAAAACAATGCCTGAAAGGTTAGTTAAACAAAAGCTCATCTGCTCGTGCTACCAATTATATCAGTTAAACACCTCCTCAAGACAAGCAGGCTGTTTTATGTTTGGTGTTCTGGGGGCTTTTCTTCACTTTGATTTTAAGTAAATGGAGAATCTGGTAAGGAAAGTAATTCTTGTTCCTGATTCTAGTATAAAATTCTAGGACAAAAGTCTTGTCCTTCACAGCTGACAATGGCAGCAAGAATGCTTTAGGTCGGCAATACACTGCAGTACTGATCACCTATTTAATATAACTCTGATTTCTGGTTTTTCTGAGGACAGTATGCCTAGGATCTGCTTACACTGAGGTTCCTCTCATCTACACAGAAATATGTGGTAACCTTCAAAGGAAGGAAAACATTCAAGCAATTCATTTGTGAAATAAGGAGCTATCAGTCCATGTAACACAGTAAAGTTACATCAGAGCAACGAATTGTAATCAGAATACATAAGACATATCAAAAACCATACATCTCTCATACTCTGATTTACTGAAAAAAAAATCCAAGTTCTCAAAAAAAAAAAGCATCAATTTTGTTTTTTCCTTCCACCTTTCCTAAGAAATTTTCTGAAGAGAAATCTTTACCCAAACACAGAACCTCTGCACATCAAATATCCCTTTGACGTGAGCTTCCCACTTTGCTGAAGCAGATCAACATGAGAGCTTGCAGTGATACACAGGAGGGGTTTTTCTAGGGACACCTCAGTCCACCTCCATTCATGCCACACACACAGGACCCGGCCAGACGAGCGCCTGCATTTACCTACACTCAGTTTGCTGTGCACTGCAGAGATCCCTTGCAGCTCAGGGACTGTATCAATTAATAATTTCAAATAAGATCACTGAACGTCACAACATACACACTTGATTTCAACCTTAATACTTGTACAGTAAAAGGGAATGGAAAGAGGGAAATGCAAACAATCGATAGATCGTACGTGAAGCAAAGGATTTTTCCCTGCGTTCAGAAGCCTTGGCAATGAACACGGGCTGCATCTCCCCGGGTTTTACAGTTACAGAACAGAACTTCTGTTGTCACTTTCTATTACAGTGCACCTTAAGAAAGGACCTACTGCTGGAAAATGCTGGAATATGTTAGAAATGCAAGTTTGTCTTACAGACAGCGATGATGGAAAAAGGCCTCATTTAAGTGCCGTTATACCAATAAAACTGCTTGGAGTAGCAGACGTTTTTTGTAACATAATAGATGCGTTTGTACAAGAGGATTTATTAGCATAGTTATCCTGGCAAACAATAACATCTTTTGATGCTACAGAAAAGCTGCTCTGTGCTAGAGCGCAAGGAACGTCAGATGATGGAAAACTAACTTCAAGCCTCTAACCTGTAAACGCGTTCCTGTCCTGACTGCTAACAAGTGTCCAAGCAGGGGAGATCACAGCCCTTCCAAGGGCTCACGTAGGGAACCTTCTGCTCTGTTCTGATGGAACAGAACGTGTGCACTTCCAGCTTCCAGAGCGCCAGCCTCCTTGGCAGCTCTGAGCGAGCTTTTCTGTGGCAAACCTGCATAGACAGGTTGCCTCCAGATTTTCAGCTTCTAAAGGAGTTTTATATTCACTTACATACACGCATATATGCACAGAGAAATACAACTTAGTTGACCGCTCAAGTCTGTATCCCATTAGAGGAGCAATTGTGATACTTCTGGAGCCCTCGCATTTAATTTCAGTGTTTTGAATAAGGAAACACAAAGTGAGGAGACAATGGGCTCTGGGAACATGTTTTGTGAGGCTGCTTTATAGGGATTCAAAAAGGAGAATCGTACAGAAAAGGAACGGCTATCTGTCATGGGACTGCTATTGCACAACCTAGAGAGGAACGCCAGAAATACCATTTCTTGGTAGCATACATCACTTAGAGCAATGGGAGCATTACGGGTCAGGCAAAGTACACATTTTGGCAATGGGTAATTTGAATGATGCAGCTTGTTTTCATGGCAACTCTAATAACTTTTCCACATTTCCCCACGGAGTGGTTTTTTTGGTTTAACAAGTCTCTCCGCTTTCAAAAGGTGGAAATACCATAACATTGCCATTTCACAGAGTTTGACTTTGGCAAACCTGCCTCCTAAGAACGTACCACCCACCCTTCCTACTTCCAACTGTCTCTTCCTTAGGTCTTGCAAGTCAGGAGTATTAGTTCTGCTTTCATTTTCAAATGCCAGTCCCCAGCCATCCATATCCTTTTACAGAAGTGTTTCTAAGTACCTGCACGCTTCCATACTACCCTGTCATTTCTTCTTTTATTTCCTTTTTCCTGATATCACAGGCACAAGACTGACAATGAGCAGACTGCAAACATACTTGAACGTATCATGTTCATAAGGCATATTCTTCTTTCTAAATCATCAGAAAAGATGGCCATGATCTGCCTCAAGGCTTTTCAAGGCTTTTTCACCAGTGATTAGCCAATTTCCTTTCTAGAGGTTCTGGTCCCACTTCAGAATCAAAGCCAACTGGCAGCCCTAGGCACCACAACAAGCAATTGGTATTTCGTAAGAATGTATAAATTACAGATACGTATGCATTTGCGCAGTGCCTACCATAACAAAAGTGCTTGCCCATAGGGATGACTTCTGTTGGACAATATAAAAACAGCAGAATTCTTTTATACAGCATCACAGAACGGCCAGGGTTGGAAGGGACCTCAAGGCTCACGAAGCTCCAACCCCCCTGTGCCATGCAGGGCCACCAACCTCCCCATTTCACAGCAGCCCAGGCTGCCCAGGGCCCCATCCAACCTGGCCTCCAACACCTCCACGGTTATCAAGCCTCAGCAGCTCAGCCTCACTAATCATCTCTGTGTTTCATCCCAAAGTAAAGCTGTCTGCTTCGAGGCTAAGTTCTTTTGATGTATATTTGAGAAGTTTCTCCTTCCAAAATAACAAATTTTGAAGGCATACTGATGACTCATCTTCAGCACTTGGTAATTTTGGTTCTTGCTGGAAAAATGCTTAGCAAATATTGTCAGCAAAATACTTCCATTTTCTTTGTGTAAGCATATTTGAAACTTGAAAATAGCCATGTTAACAATTGTGCCCTCACCAAACATAGCTGTTCCCTATTTTGGATTGCATCCTGAAGGTACTTTCAACCAGAAAACTGGTTTTGGCTGCAATTAAATATTTTTTCAAAAATTCAAAGCATTTAGGATTTCCAAAACCTCACTGACTGGTTTGGTTGCGTCAGTAGCACCACACAGGACCCTCATAACAAAACATGGTTATTCTTCCTTCTCAGGCAGGTTCCTGAAAGCACAGTTCACACCAAATACAAAGTACAGTCCTGCATCTGGCCCTCCTAACCTATACTTTTCATTGAAAAGAAAAACAAGTATTGCTGCTGCCTACCTATTATGCAAGGAAATTTTCTAACTCAGTACAGGATAAGCGTTGCACGCTGTAGCTGATATTGATGACAAAATAGAAGATATTTTAAGAGTCCCACAGGGAGATGCTGTGCCTGGTTTTGTCTCGCTTAATATAGCCAGCCTAGATGTGAGAACAAGGACAATATTTACTGCAATTTATTTGAGATCAAGCTGGAAGGTTCTCAAGTATGTGAGGAGAACAAGGTCAGTTAGAGAAAGCCTGAAACAAACAGTATACAATTAAACAGGCAAGTGTAAAAAATGTAGACTTAACAAATCAATTGTTTAAATAAACAAACTTCTCCAGAATGGAAACAGAAAAACAACCTGTAAATTAAAAAAGCTCACAAACTAAACACAAGGGCATTCTGCTCATTCTTACTGCCACCAGGCCTGACATCCACACATGTGGGAGATGCCATCCATGAGATACACAGAAGCTCAGCACACAAGCAGAAAACTTTTTGCCCTATGGAAAATAAGGAGTGCAAAGGTTACAGAATCAGTGTTAGTCATGACAAAGCAAGTGATGATCAACTCTTCCTTGGTCTTGTGGGGAAAGACAAATAAGTCAGAAGCAAAGGAAGTTTACCCTTCAAACCACTGTTAATTTAGTATTCCATGGCTGCCTTAACTAGCTGGCAACATTTAGACCACAACAGGACTTGTCAGATTGGATTTCTGGGTCTTTTAGATATGGAAACTTGTCTATACAGCTCCTAAAGCCTGCCTTTGTCCCAGGTTACTTATTTTTTAAACCATAGGGAAGTAGATCAAAAGTGTCCTTCATATCCAATCTATCCTTACCTGATATCCTGGGCCACCAGCACTTAGTGCTAAGAGTGCTACTCTTTCTACCATCCCGCACAACAAAAGTCAGATAGCACAGCCATTACTTCATTAGATAAACAGAGGAGGAACTGAAAGAATGGAAGAAGTTCTGTGGAAATTGTCCCACAGTCTCCTTCTCTACAGTTTGTAACAGGTGAGACAGTTCAGTGCCCTACAGCAAGGACCCACAGTTGGAAGTTGGTACCTTCAACTCCCTCCCAGTCCTGTGCATCTTGTATTCAATGATTAATAGAACATATTCACTGATAAAGGGAAAGGCTTTGCTACACAGAGGATTTTCCAAGGGAAAAGGTAGGATGGAAACTTTGCAGTGACTCAGCTACTCTGAAGGACGTGCTCAGATGCACACATTCATTCTGCAGTTAGTCATTACACCTGACTGAAGGAGGAACGAACAGCTTTCTGTTCATTCCAAGCACACACAAAAGCACGATAGGGTGTACAAGTATATGTTCACATCCTCACTGATCTATGGGAAACGTGTTTGCATGCCCAAAATCAAATAAGATACAAAAGAAAAGTATCTCTAGTCCTGAGACCTTTACACTGCAGTGAAAGATTGCATTTATAAATAGGCCTTACCCAGTGGAAGGCTTCAGCGCACACACAACTATTTGTGCCAGCCAGCAAAGTCAATACAAACATCCTGCTCAAACTTCCAAATCGTCCAGATAATCTGCTCAATAACTCCGCTCAAGACAAGTAAAAAATGTACTCCTATCCTATTATGGATTTGGAGAAGTGATGCATGACTCATTTTTAATGTGTAGTTACAGGTTGCTTTGTAGTGCTTCAGTAACAAACACCAGTGAAGGTGTCAGCTTAACTACCTCGTTAAATCATGTTTGCAGTTGCCTTGTTTACAGTCTGATGGCACGAGTGGCTGGAGGACTGGCTCAGCTAACAGGCTTTGCCATGGGGGGGTTGTGTTTTGGTTCAGGTACATTTGAAAACCTTCCTGGAAAAACAAACCAAAATAAAACTTGCCTTTTTGGTAACGGGTTCTCTCGTTACTTTTTCACAAAGTAGGACAGATTGCTGAAAGCTTTCTAACCCTACAGCTCTGACTTGGACAACTCAAATTGTCTTAAAGTCCACCAGGCTTTGACTTCCAATTAAGCTCAATACTTAAAGGTAGATGTCCTGACCAAAAATTGGAAGAAGCAACTAATTCTTAACTCAACATTGATCACACAGAGCCCCAGGGTTAAGATGCTAAGACGAAGGTTATACAGAACTCTCTACCAGCGGTTTCAGTAGATGAGAAAGGAAACACTGACAGGAATCACAAAATGGCCTGGGTTGAAAAGGCCCTCCAAGATCATCCAGTTTCACCCCCCTGCCACAGGCAGGGCTGCCAGCAAGGTGAAAGGGAAGGCTGCATTAAGTCATTCATCATCACTTCTTTGAAAAAAAAAAAAAAAACTACTTGGCTTCTCCATTTGGCAGAAAACTAAAGACTGCTTAACAAATGCCACTGCATGAACCATAAGCAATTAATATCAAAAAGGCCTCGGTAATCAATTTTAAATCATAATCACTGTATTATGTGGAAAAACTCATCTGCAGCATTTTAACACTCCTTCAGACAAAAAACGTTATTTTTCCCCTCACCAAATTTAAACCTCCCTGCCCTGCAGTAAAGGACTTTGTCTCCAGCTTTGACTGCAGAAGGCAGACTGCTTTGGCATAAGGGGCAGTTATGCATTTATGATCAGCACCAAAATATTCCCAATATCTTTCCTTTTGTCTACAAGAAAGACGAGTCCTCCACCCACCACAAAACAAACACAGGGACACTACTGCTCACTTAACGCAGCAATCGTCCTTCACGCTTTCACCATCCCACATTTCAACTGAAAACCTACCACCACAGCCCCAGCACTGATAGCTACCATCAGCTGGAGGAGATGCTGGCTTTCCAGATGGGCACATGTGAATTGCTGGTGCCATTACCTACCAGCTCTCGTCAGCAACAGTGGATGCAAACCGGAGGCAGGCATGGAAAAAATGCATGGCAAACTAACATGTAGCAGAGAATGATACAACAAATCCCAACTGAAGCCCTATTTTATTTATATTCAGTCAGACAAATATCTTCACGTGAATGGAGGAAGTAGCACTGACAATGCATAAATTATAATCAGAATCCCTGGAGGTATCAAATACATCTCACTGCATTTGCTATATCAATCAGAGCAGGGAAAGCTTTATTTGAATTGCTAGGGAGAAGTTAAGAGTATCGGCTAAAACTGTAAATGGTTTCCAAGTTTCTGACTGAGGTCCCAATTTTCAATTGATAAAATAGTGCTGTGAATTCCCTGTTTCAAAAAGATTGTAGCAATAAATCAAATAATATCCTTCCTTTGAACGCTACGTTGACATATAGGGAAATCATTTAAGAAATTAAAAGCTCAGTATAAAGTTCTTAAATACACGTTTGAATAAGCAATTTTAGAACTTCCAGTCATTTTTTCTGGATTAATCTACACAAAAAAACAGCTGGTGGTTTGGGCTTTCAGTTTTTATCTGCCTCAAGAACTCAAAGATAGATAAATAACCCCAGTTGAATCAGTTCTAGAAATATACTTGACTTCAATTATTCCAACACTCTTTTTGAAAAACAATTCTGTAATTCGTTAGAAAAAAATACTACAGCATTTCATCTCTTTCCATGAATTGATCACACATCTGTTCAGTCACCTGAACCATCAAAGGGCCCAACGCTGGGCACGTCACTCCCATGGTGCATGAAGGGCCCTCGCTGGGCATGCACAGTGCAAGGTCCAGCAGTGCAAACTCACAGGCAGGCCTTGTTTTAAGACACATCTTTCCAAAGAAAGTCTCATTCTTGAAGGTATAAGACTGGCATTTAATAGAGAAACAGAGAATAAGGAAGCTTGCCAACAAGCTAGAGACTTTTGCTTGCAAGGCACCAGATAAGTATCTAGCCCAGTTATGTAATATGCATTAAAGCTGATTGAGTTTACCTGATTTTACAGTATCCCCTATGCAGGGTTACTTACTCTCCATTTCAGTTCAGTAAGCATAAATACCTAGAAGCACCTAGAACAATCAGCATTTGTATAGCTGCAGCTTTTTCAGTTAATTTGCATACAGCTAGATTTAATTACACAATTTGCATTACATGTTTCAGATTTGCATAAATTTTGATTTCCACAACTGGTCTCTCTGCTATAAAAAGCAAAACTGGAACTGCTAAGACACGAGCTGAACTTGGGAAGTCTAACACATGTAACATTTTTCTGCATTAAACACAAAGCAAAACTCTCTTTAAAGAGTCTGCATTTCCTCTTAGTAGGTAAGAAAATGAAAAAGGTTTCCACTTATCTCAGAGCTTGCATAACAAAGTCACATCCAGCTCTGCGGTTCACAAAGGTGACAATTCAAAGCTTATTCCACCTCTAGTAACAGCAACACACTACTCACAGATGCATTTTTCTTCTCTGAAGTCTTCATACAAACATACAAAAATGTATATATTTAAATACATAGAATCAAAGAACGGCCTGGGTTGCAAAGGCCCACAGCGCTCCTCCAGTCCCAACCCCTGCTGTGTGCAGGTCACCAACCAGCAGCCCAGGCTGCCCAGAGCCACATCCAGCCTGGCCTTGAATGCCTGCAGGGATGGGGCATCCACAGCCTCCTTGGGCAACCTGTGCCAGTGCCTCACCACCCTCGGGGGGAAAAACTTCCTCATTGCCAACCTAAACCTCCCCTGTCTCACTTTAAACCATTCCCATATACGTATATTCCCATTTATTTATTTTTTAATATACTACCAAGTATAGCACAGTGAAATTCTCAATACTGAGGCTGCAAATGAAGAAATAGCAACGAAAGCTGCCAAATAACTCTTAGGACAGCCCACAGCATCTTGTGAAATTATTGGATGTAAGGAAATTGTGGCAAAGAGACCTGCCTGCCATGGATCTGCCAACGACAGTTATGCCTAGGTTAGCAGGAGAGAACAAAACACTAACCTGCAGGTAGATCTCTCAGGACAATGTTAAGGAAAAGAATTCTCACAGATCAGTGTCTTTCTGCACACTGTCATTTCAATACCTATGCTTATGCAAAAAGAAACTGTTAGGCTTGTGTACACACATACAAAGCAGCAGTTATTTATTTTATTAAAACAATGCTGCACTTCCTAAGAAGAAAAACAAAGTTACTGTCCATCTTTTACAGATATTTTATCGATCTCCACGTTTGCTCAGACATATTTAAAAATTAATTTCTAAAATTTCAGTGCTACAGTGGCACTACAAAGTGCCTTTTGGGTTTAAGAGAAACATATTCCAGGGCCCCATCCAACCTGGCCTCCAACACCTCCAGGGATGGACGGGGCATCACAGCCTCTCTGGGCAGCTGTTCCAGCACCTCACCACTCTCATAGCACAGAACTTCCCCCTGACATCCAAACTAAACCTTCCCTCCTTGAGCACAGACCTACTCCTCAGGTTCGCAATTTCTTTTGAATGAAAAGCATCAAAATAAGGAAGTATGAGGTTGGTCAAGGGGAGAGCTTCCTCATGTCACTTGTGGAATGACAGAAACTTTTTCTAATGCAAGTTCCCAACTTGTTTAATAACAAAGAAAAACAGTTTACCATGAAATTCTCTATTTGTATTCTCTCACTGTTGTAAAAAGGCAGATTAAGTTACACTTTGTCAAATTCAAGTTTATTCCTGGGAGAGCTTGCTATCAGTGTGTACATACCAGATGTCTGTGCTATCCTGCTGGACTGCACCAGAAGCACAAACAGAAGCATCCAGGCTTGCACTGAAGGCTTAAGACACAAACAAGGAGACAAATACAGACAGATTCATTGTGAAGTATCACTATAGCTTCAACATGGATAGTCATGCTTTATTTCAGGACCGAAACACACTCCTTCAAGACATGTTATCCAAATGATCTGAATCATAGAAAGGAGAACAACAAGACATCTGCCAGCAATGCAACACTGGTTCAAAATGAAACAAGCATTAAACACACTGTCCTTTCAGGGTCACAATACATTCCACTAAGATTCTATAGTGTTCCATCTTTTTTCAAGGGTAAGACTGTGTCATGGCTGTTGCCTTTTTAAGCAAGAAAGACCCACACAGAAGCAAGCCAGTGCTTCTTCAGAAATACTCACTGAGTCTAGAAATGGAGGATGATTCAAAACCACAACTACTCAATTTTCTAAAGGTTGTACAAATCATGTTAGGGGAAAGGGGAGAAAAACAATCTGAGCTAAAAATAAGTAACAAAGAAACATTATCATTCAGAGCAGGGTACATTAGGTCAGAAGCTGCTGCTTTTTAGCAGCATAAAGTGCTTACAGCTTTCTGCTCAAAAAACTCCAGCAAAACAAAAAGTCACCACCACCAAAGCAGGAGAGTAAATGAGTTGTTTGCTCAGCACTTTCTGCTAGAAAAAAAATGGCTTAAGCACCAAGTACCCATTTTAGGCAGTAGATAACATTAAAGCTAAGGAAGCACACGGTTACTAACGTATTAAGAAATTGCCAATACAGCTCCATAGAATTAACCTAGCACATACTGTTGGACTATTTTTGTTCATGTCTTTCCCCCACCCTCCTCCCACTTAGCCATTAGTCTTACTGACATTTCTGCTGTCCAATTATATCACAACTGCTAAATTATTATTTACCATCTCTAAAGCCAAGCTAAAAGAAACAGCATTCAGTTATTTCTCAAAACAGGCTAAATAATAATAATAAAAAAAACCTCAAAAGATTTAATATGCAGTATATTTTCAATGCAACAGGTGACCTAATGCTGTGGCTGATGCCCCATCCCTGCAGACTGTCGAGGCAAGGCTGGATCAGGCTCTGGGCAACCTGATGTAGCTGTGGTCCCTCTGTGCAGTGCTGAGCAGTTGGACTGGATGGCCTTTAAAGATCCCTTCCAACTCTAAGGATTCTATGATTGCATGATTCTATGTTATATGCATTAAGTATATATGTAACTGGGTCAAATGGAAGAGTAAGCAGAGGGAGTGGTGAGATGGAAATGAGGAGTATGATAAAGGCTTTTATAAATATAGTTATTTTTCTAAAAATTGTGATGCTAGTTATTTATCAAATGCTATAAACTCTTCAAGAGTGGAAGTCACTCCAGCTAGCACTATTTATTGGGTTATCACAGGTCCCAGCCACAAAAAAAGGTGAAGCTCTTTGTGGGTGAATGATGCCCTACACCAACGCTGCACACTGACACGTACAATCTGTGCTAACATGGGAGACATGCCTAGAACAAATTCATTGAGAATACAAGTTATACAGCTGTAATGCAGAGCTTCAGCAGCTACAGGTACACAGCAGTTATGGTCACAACTGCACTTAAACTGTGTTTTAAGCTTCAGTCTGCTAGAAGTAAGGTACCACAATTAAAACACTTGAGGACAAAAACTAGAAGATGCTGAACATGATTAGCGTACTAGCTGATGCTTGCTCTAATGTTCACTTAAAACAGACACAGGTTTTCACTTAAGTAGGGCAGCTGACTTCCATCATTAATCTTTTACTTAGCTATCAGATGACACATTAAAGCAACTTGTCAAAATGTGAGAGCACGGCGTGTCAGGAACCTAATTTGGAATGATGTACCTCCAAACACATCAATACAAAAAAAATCCAAACAGGATGCAGCCCAGAAGTCGTACCCAACTCAGAACAGGAATGCACACGCTGTAACCTTCCTTAAAGGAATTCTTCATGCATTTCTAAGAACAAATTTTACAAATCATGTACAAAATCCACATTAACTTTGAACTTTCAAGAGAGAAGTATAGCACCAGTAGAGCAGAAACATGAGACACACATACCATGGATAAATGCTATACCTCAGTTAATTCTGTTTATGGTAAAAACTGCTGTCCAGATTAATCGCTCTAGTGTTTCCCCATAAAAACATCCTTCGTGTATTTATTTTGCCATCTGAGTATAAATATTATTTTGTAATTAGTTATGGGAAAGTTCCTTCATCGGTCTGTAAAGAGACTCAGCAATGTATTTCCTCTATGGATAGATGTGCTCAGGGGTTCCATGTGTTAACTGAAGTCTTCCATCTCCTTCTGCCCCTTCTTAAGCAGCAATAGGGCACTCCACAGAAAAAGAGAATCACAGCATGGCCTGGGTTGCAAAGGCCCACAGCGCTCCTCCAGTCCCAACCCCTGCTGTGTGCAGGTCGCCAACCAGCAGCCCAGGCTGCCCAGAGCCACATCCAGCCTGGCCTTGAATGCCTGCAGGGATGGGGCATCCACAGCCTCCTTGGGCAACCTGTGCCACTGCCTCACCACCCTCGGGGGGAACAACTTCCTCCTCAGATCCAACCCAAACCTCCCCTGTCTCACTTTAAAACCATTCCCCTTGTCCCATCACCACCCACCCTCACACACAGCCGTTCCCCTCCTGTTTATCCGCTCCCTTCAAGCACTGAAGGCCACCATGAGGTCACCCCACAGCCTTCTCTTCTCCGAGCTAAACAAGCCCAGTTCCCTCAGCCTTTCCTCATAGCAGAGCTGCTCCAGTCCTCTGATTATCAAGTAAGAGATCCTACTTAAGAAAAGTAAGAGAGGAAGTGAGTGCATTTCAGACATGATGTCTGAGACTTATCTTTCGGGTGAATTCTAGTAGTCAATGATGAAATGAAGCTCCAGTACTACCAAAGGGAGATCTAGAATAACTACACTTAAAATTGAGCTACAGAAATGCAGCTCATAAGCCTATAAGAATGAATTTTCAAATACCTTCCCTAACATTTGCTCCATTTTCAGCTCTCACATCTTAGTACCGGTTGTTCAAACTGCCAGGCCTCTCAGCACAACCCAGTTTCAACTAAGCACTGCATACAAGAGACTGTGACTTAAAAGCTTTAAAATATCCCATCACCTCAGCAGCAGAAAGATCTGCAGTAGCTTCACTCTAAGCAGTGTCCTTTCTCCACAGTCCTACCAATGAAAGGAAAACCTAACTCTGCTCTAGTTTTCTATCTCATGCCACACTTGATTGATGTATCCGATGAGGCAGATGGAATCAGAAGAAAACTATTGGATAAACAAGTTCCAATCACATCTGTTGCCACTGCTTATTTAGTGAAGGGTCAAAGAGTCTACTGCTCATGTTTGCAGAAAAGCGTTTCAGCTCAGCAGGCTAAACTGGTTATTTTTGAACAATGCAATCTCAGCAAAATTCAGAGTTCAAATATGGTAAACAAGTATGGGACAGAATAGAGAAATTCTTTACAATCCCAAATTATAGTTTGGTTAACCAGAATGCTCCCTAAGCCAGGTCATTGCTGCTTTCTTCCACCACCATTCCAAATGAACCACCCAAAGTCAGATGATTGCACTGATCAGCTTCAAAGCAAAGAGGGACACGACTAAAGTCGTAAGTTTATCAAAGAACGACCAGGGTTGGAAGGGACCTCAAGGATCACGAAGCTCCAACCCCCCTGTGCCATGCAGGGCCACCAACCTCCCCATTTCACAGCAGCCCAGGCTGCCCAGGGCCCCATCCAACCTGGCCTCCAACACCTCCAGGGATGGACGGGGCATCACAGCCTCTCTGGGCAGCTGTTCCAGCACCTCACCACTCTCACAGCACACAACTTCCCCCTGACATCCAACCTCCAGCTGCCCTCCCTCAACTCCAAACCATTTCCCCTTGTCCTGCTGTTATTCACCCTTTCAAAGAGTTGATTGCCCTCCTGTTTGTAGTTCATGGTCATAACAGGGTTGTGCAAGTACTATCATAGCTCATTACAGTAAGATGAAATGGATTGTTAGTGCTCAACCCAAGCACATGCTCATTGGGCATTGCACGCTATATAAATTCCAGACTGTTTTATTAAAACCAGTCATCTATACCATCTACTCAGCGTAACTTCTTAGCTGCTATGATCATTTACTTGTATCAGGTAGGATCAGGGGCTGCATGTGCTCTGCACTCCAAGGCACCTAATGCATATGAAAGCCAACACTCTAAAATCTTTTCCCTGAGGAGAACTGAGCCCAGCATAAGGGAACCTCCTGAGGAACCTGGCATGAGGGAACAGTAGCTCTGCTACTTACCTTTATATCTGGCTCATTGAGGTCAGTCAGCTTCGACATCATACCACAAAGTAATCAAGGCCAACGTTTAACAACTGCAAACTAGAGTTGTCAGTAGCAAAGTCCATTATCTCAAAGAGACCTACAAAAACCCATTTGTGCTTTGTAGATTAACCATCTAGCAAGGCACTAGAAATTTAATGAAAGCCAAGCAGCTGGAAAGAATGACAATGGATTTCAGACAAAAGCTAGAAAGCAGAGAAAGTATTTTTAAAGTTTGCTCATTAATTTATATAACAACAGAATATTCAAAAGGAAAATGTCTTACAAATAACAAAAAATGCAAGTTGAAGCTTTTTTTTTTTTTTTTTTAATTAACGAGTAATTTAAGTTTTTAGACTGTAATTATTCTGATTTTTAAAGCTGGGCAAACACACAAACCCAGCTGGCAAAGCACACCCGTCTGCATCACATTTCTTTCATGTTATATATGGTGTGCATTTCTTCAGCACTGAGAAATAAGTTCCTTGAACTTCCTGACAGAAAAGCAGTCCTTCAGCCTACACATGAACTGCTATTCATAACAAGACTTGCAATTTTGTAACTGAAAATGTAAGACCCAAATTTAGCTGAAATCAGTGAGATTTTCCAGGGCATTCAGCACCGAGCAAATGCTAACCCATCTCACACCAGCAGGTCGTATCCAACACATAAGGGGAAGAAGTGATCAGTGCAGGGATCATGCTTCTCACTTCCCATGTCAACGTGAGGTATCTGGCTGCTGCCTATGCTATGGTACAGCAGTGTCACTACAAGGATTTTGAGTTTTTCTTAGTTGCTTCTCCACAGCCACCTCACAGATCTACAACATCAGGCAAGAGGTTTTACTTTCCATTTTCAACTAAGGAGCGCACATCTATTAAAAAACAAACAAACAAACACAGGCAACTACAAGTGTTCTTCCATTCTCTAATAATTCAGAGCTAAAACAAGCGCATAAAATCTTGCTCAAATTTACATTTTAGCATAAAATACTGAAACACTTTTGTCACCAGAATTATCAGTTCATAGAATAGCTTGGGTTGGAAGGGACCTCAAGGATCACGAAGCTCCAACCCCCCTGTGCCATGCAGGGCCACTAACCTCCCCATCTCACAGCAGCCCAGGCTGCCCAGGGCCCCATCCAACCTGGCCTCCAACACCTCCAGGCATGGACGGGGCATCACAGCCTCTCTGGGCAGCTGTTCCAGCACCTCACCACTCTCACAGCACAGAGCTTCCCCTGACATCCAACCTCAATCTGCCCTCCTTCAACTTAAAACCATTATAAGCATCTAAAAAATAAACGCACAAAATAGACTTTGGAAGGAGAAGAAGAAAATACCTGAGGAAAAAAACAAATAACAGAATTCAGAAAAAAAACCAACAGCTTTTCAACCAGCTTGTGTAAGTAGAGTAATAGAGCCTACCATCATCATTGACACTGCCCACTGCGGTACAGAAAATACAGCTGACAAAAAAACACTCTTTGATACTGAAGTACAACAAACTAGTATCTTATATTTAGATTAGATTTAGATTAACCTTTAACTTAATCTACAAATGCTTAACTGATGTAAAATTTCACGCAAAGCCAAGCACTGATCCACTTTCAGGTTGAAGTTATAAGGTGTAGGAAACTGAAATGTGTTCTGAAGGTGACGCAATGGAAAGCACAGCAATGGAAGCAGAGCAGCAACGTCCCAGGTTGCAGCAAGGGAGGATTTGCTCAAATGCAACAGCCATGGACACAAAAATAAAGGAAAAAAGCTGCTTACCTTCAGAAGGTCTCAGGTACACAGAGATCCCCAGAAAGAGCCCCTTGCTTCCACTACCAACCCTTAAAGAGGTCTGGGAGTGGATCCTGGCTCCAGCCCTTCTGGTCACTCAGTGCATTGCATTGCACACACCTGTGCTCCCCTGAGTTGGCCCTGCCTTCCCACCAGGTGCTCAATCACTGATGCAAGCTGTGACTTAGTATTTCTACTACAAAAGGGTAGTTTTAAATACGTTTTTACCAAACTACAATTTTTACTCTCACAATTCCTAAAAGTATTATATTGATAAGAAGCCAATCTTGAGCAGAACCTCTATTTCCTTTGTGTAAGAGATTTCATAAGATAAATAAACAGACCGAATCAAGAAAAACAACTTTGGAAAATAATAATTTCACAATAATTAGCGTACTAGACATGCTGGAAACTTCTGTTAAAAATTATTAACACCTTCTGCTATAAGTTCTGTGGCAGCACAGTAATGTACCTAAACACAAACAAAGCATAAGGCAGAACTCTAGACAGCATTACATACTTTGAAATCATTATTAGATCAAATAGCATGTAACTGCAAGGCCTTAACAATGAAAAGCCAGATATGTCCATGCAAAAGGGTAAGGCCTTGTAAATGGATGTGCATTTGTGCAGCCTGTGACAGTCTGACACTAACACGAGAAGCAGTCAGCATCTGCATGCTGTCCCCAGCTGTACTTCACACGAGATATTACAGAGAACAGATTTTTTTCTTGACTATCACAAAAATTTCTTCATATCATAGAATCACAGAATCCCAGCATGGCCTGGGTTGCAAAGGCTCACAGCGCTCCTCCAGTCCCAACCCCCTGCTGTGTGCAGGTCGCCAACCAGCAGCCCAGGCTGCCCAGAGCCACATCCAGCCTGGCCTTGAATGCCTGCAGGGATGGGGCATCCACAGCCTCCTTGGGCAACCTGTGCCAGTGCCTCACCACCCTCGGAGGGAAAAACTTCCTCCTCAGATCCAACCTAAACCTCCCCTCTCAATCCCATCTCATATGTGAGCAAATATTTAAAATACTCTTTAATGGAAAACCAGAATTGTATTATTAGTGTAGATACATATACATGTATGTATGCTTATGGTGAAAAACTGCTTTATGCATCCTAAGACAACTTCTGTCACTATTTTACAATTACATTTCAAGGCTCCTGCACATTTCCTGCTTTATGAGCTTATCATAACAAAATAATTACTCCAAAAGATTCATTTAATTCCGTAATGTTTTGGTTCAAGAAACAGGTGCAGCATTTGTGACATACACTGCATACAAATAACCCCCCCACCTTCAATGGAATTACTCACAAACTTCTGTATCACATAAAAATTCTGGGGAACCAACATTCCAACTACCAAACACCATTCATAATTAGAACTGGATGATCTTAAAGGTCCCTTCCAACCTGAACCCTCCTGTGACTCTATGCTTACAGCCCTATTAACACTTTACTTTGCAGTAAGAAATTCATCTTCTCAGCACATATACTTTTAGTTGAGAAAGGCAGGGCAAGTTGAAGGTTCTCTTTGTATTACTTCATACAGACTGCCTGAATCAGGAGATCTCACTCAACTTCCAAAGACAAACAGTGCAGCTACAATCCCCCTTTTCTTTAAGAAAGATGTCACCTTTTCTGCACTGTAATCCTCTGGCCTTTCTATTTCCCAGGATCTTAGGATGTCAGCATGGATCAGTTATAAATTGCCTACATGGGACAATCTGTAACTTCCTAAATTATGTAGTTTATAAAAAATGTCAGCTTCTGTCAGAGCCTGGAAAGTTCTTCTGGAGTAGTAACTTCATTTTGTGGTGCAGGCCAAAAGAAACAGATGTCATTTTTCCTCTGCATGGTTCATCCCTGACACTTTTATCACTTCAAGATTCCCTTTTTGATCCCCCCCCCCAGCAAAACAATGAGAATGTATTTTTTCAATGTGTTCATTACATTCGAAGAATCTCTTCAGTTGCTACTGTTTTAATGAAACTGTGAAAGCTGTTACTCTAAAGCACAGAAGGACTGTTTGTATAGCTCTCACTGTATAACTTCACCAGTTCTGAAGTAGAAGGAAAACATCTACTTCTTCCATTTATATGGCCAACAATAACTTCTGCGTTCTGACAGAATCGTGTGTATGCTGGCAGGAGGGCAGCTGGTAGTTTCAAAATACTTTATCAGGAAGCACACAATGAAATAACCAGATACTGACCCAAAGAGATGCTCAGGCTTCTTCGGCACCACACTTCATAGCTGGTTTTTTGCTTTTAAACATGGTTACAGCTGTTTTCTCCACATACACACACACAAAATAAAAATTCAGTGTCAATGACTATTATAGATGTGAACAATAACAGAGTTCTGTTAATGGAGAGAATTTACATTTTCCATCTGAGCAGAAACTCATGACAGACAGAAAGACACTAGGTTTGTAATACAGTTTTCACCTACTTCACAAGACTCACCACATGGGAAATTGTTTGTTATCTACATTATACTAAGAAATACTGCAATGGAACATATCCCATGCACCTACAGCAGTCTGACATTCTCTTAAGGACGTTTAACTGAAAACAAATCTGCTTTTGGGCATGGAACTCTGTAGAATCTATAGAGGCAAGTAATTCCTTTCATATACTCTGCCCATATAGCCACTCAAACTAGGAAATGCTACATGACAGTGAAGGTAACTCTGCAACATATGACACAACATCCTCCCTGCTAAAAGCAGCAACAAGGAGCTACAGGAGACTGCTAGGGACAGGTTGTGTGAGAGCAGGGAAGGAAAGGGGACCTGTTGAGGGACATGGTTTAGTGGGAGCTATTGGGAATAGGTGAACGGTTGGACTGGATGAGCTTTTAGGTCTTTTCCAACCTTGGTGATTCTATGATTCTACAGGTCTGGGGCAGATTTGCCACTTTGCTCACATGGTCGTGTCCATAAGTGATCAGAACAAACATAAAAGGAGGTTCCACACGTAGCCTGAAGTGACCCAAAACACCTTTTAATTCCTGAGCAAACTCCTTCACAACTACAAAAGAACCAAACACAAGGAGAGCACGTAGTTTGACGCAGCAATACTAAGATGTTAAGTTTCCCTTACAACAGGAAGACAAATGTAGTTTTTATGGAGGCAAATCTATGGAGTCTTGAGATACTTTAAACTTCTGCAGAGCCGAGGAAGACAACTGACAGAAAAAGAATATCTATACATTTATAAATCTATATACAATAAATAATGCTTTAACATTCCCCTTGGCTAGTATTCAGCTCTAACACCATGGAAAGGAGAAGGATGAGAATGGGGCATTTAAGATAAAACCATCTAAAAATCTGAACTTGTGCATTATAAGACATTAAAGAGCGCATGCACACAAATGAATGTATGTTCAACTACTACTGACCTGAAGTAAAAAGATCAAAAGGATGGCATCCTAAAGCCCATCAGCACGTCCATAGGTTGAATCAAGATTTCCCTATTTTTAAAATGCAGCTACCCATCTGTAGGTCAGAAGATGGATGCTTTAACCATTTTAATTTAATACAGCTTATTGAAAGGAACTGAAAAATACGAAGCAGTGTAGCAAAAGGAAGCTTCCAAATATTGAGTGTTTTCAATGATCTTGCCAAAGCGGAGATCAGTAGCCCCAAATTAATTCCTTTTTAAGTCCTTCCTACTTTATCTCATCATCTCTTAGACAACATCCTGAACAATCTTCCAGACCGAAAACCTCACCAGGATCTCTTGAAAACATGGATTTACATTTTGGTATTCTGGGACTAGCTTTCTTCATTTCATTTTCAACTTAATAGATGCGCATTTAAAATAATTTTTAAATACTTTTGCAAGATTTCATAAAGCAACATTCCCTTTTATGTGCTGCTGATCTCAGCAATTGGCAAGTGTGCATCCTTTCCCCCTCAATAAGTAACATTCATAATCATATATATTAAAGAATAAATGCACAAGTTAGACACAAGCCATCACAGCCTCATTTTCTACCTGCACCCTCAGAGGTTAACGTATCTTTTAGCTCTAAGCTGAATAACTCTTTCAAGTGGCTGGGTAAATCAAGAATACAAATCCACATGGGACAAACTCATTGATTTTCCAAGCCCCCCATCCCAACAGCACAGCGTCTTGGACATACATGAGAAGGGGAAAAAAGGGAGGTCGCATTCTTGACAAATATGTTGCTCTCCACCAAATGAAGTTTTGCAGGCAGCCCAGCATAACAGGTTACCAGCCAGGATAAAATCTTGCACAGCCCGAATCCTTCTGATTATGGAAGCACCTCTGAGACACAGCCCACCTGTCCAGAGATCATCCACCAGCACAGTTTCAGAAGTGAACTGTAAAATCATGCAATATCACAGCTTGGAAGTCTGATAATGTAGGTTCCCAAGAATCCACTCAATATACAACAACAAATAACTTCTGTTTGTGATGCTCGTCACAACTTTACTTTGTATCAGCCAAAGCCCAGTTATTTACAATCACTTCGGGTCTTAATTCCATGCAAAATACCTTGATGTCAGTCTAGTTTTCTGTATTAGCACTGAATACAAAACAATACAAAACATCTATTTAAATAAGCATATATGACAATAGGAACCAGCTTTCTTTGATGAAGGTCTGAGCAAGAGAGGTCTCTGATGACTTCCTAGAGTAACACTAATAATACATTAATTTAGTCAGCAGAATTTTTCTCTCCATTCAACAGAAGATGGGATTTTTATTTATCTTTGAATGTTCTCCAAATCAAAGTAACATCCATTCAAAAATAATCCAGAACCATCACCAAGGTCCAGCACTAATACTTGCTCTTCTTTCCCCTCATCCCCATCACCTTAAACACACGTTCTAGGCAGCTAGCTAGAAGAAATACCCAAGCAGCAGATATTACCAGTGGTAGGCTGGTTACTTACATCATACTTTGCAACTCAGGAGTAAAGCTTGTTGATTTTCCCATCCCTCTTCCACTGCTTGAAGAAGCAGCCGCTGACATCGGGCTAGCCACAGTGCTGCTCATCTGAGTGAACAAAGAAATAGCAGTAATTACAAATACATTTTATTTTAGAGAACATATGAAAGAATGGTAACAACTGCATCCCTCACACAGTTCTACATGCTGTAGAAATTTCAAGCCTGCCTCTGCATACAGAGCATCATAACGCCTTTCAGTCAACACTCAAAGAAAACTATTCAGAAAGCCAAGTGAAAAAGCCCATTTTACTAATTGAACATGTAAGAGAAATTTGTAGTAACTGTAGAATAATTTCACCCTAAAGGCTGCTGTGTATGTTGCACACTAGATATTCAATAGGGAAGAAAAGCTATGCAGGATGGACATGAGCATAAGGCTCTGTATGCAAAAAGAATCCTATCTGAGCCCACAGGAGAGAGATATTTACTGTAATTACTGTAAGCATTGAAAACGTGCTATTTTTCAACTCATCTTCTCAGGAACTCATTCAGAAGTGCCCTAAAAGCACCAAAGAAAAAGCATTAAAATAAATTATTGTTATTCTGGAATATATTATATTCATACACACTGATGTCTTGCTACTTAACACATGCTCTTCTACTGCCATGGTATTGCAAGCACTGATAAATCAGTCCCTGCCTGCCTCCACTGAGACCAACACAACAGCAAAACAGTATTAGAAACAAACAGAAAACTTAATGAGCACTGGGATCATTAATTCCTTTTTGAAACACATACCAGAATCAGAAAACCACTTAGGTTGGAGAAGATCTTCAAGAGCCCAAGCACATCGCTAAGCCCCCCAGCCACATGTCCCAAGTACCACCAAGGATGGAGGATGCACCACCTCCCTGGGCAGCCTGTTCTGCTGCTTAGCCACCATCAGATACCCAATCTAAACTTCCCTGCTGCAACTGGAGGCCATTTGGATGCCCCATCCCTGCAGGCATTCAAGGCCAGGCTGGATGTGGCTCTGGGCAGCCTGGGCTGCTGGTTGGTGACCTGCACACAGCAGGGGGTTGGAGCTGGGGCCTTTGCAACCCAGGCCATTCTGTGATTCTGTGATTTGCTCATATCCTATCACTTGTGATGAGAGGAAAGACCATAGCAGGAGGGTAGCTGTCGAGCTGTAGAGTTATGTGGGCTCTCCTTCAAACTGAACCTCACTTCTGTCAGCCATTCCATCCCCGTCCTGTTTTCCAGTCCTACTCCAGTTTCAAAGAGAAATGCACATCATGATAAAGCCTACATGACTGAAGGCACCGTCTTTCTACAAAATGTTTTATAGCTTTGCTATACAAATTTCTTATTAAAAAAAAAGTCCAAATCAAACCCAGTTCTACTCTTATTCTATAAAGCAAATCTATCAGATGTACATTCCCCTTAATAAAATGCAAGTCAAATGCCTGTAAGTAATTTAATTTCTTAAAAAAATCTTAAATTACTCCAAGTCTAAGAAATCCAAGTTTATTTATGGAAAATTCTACAAACGTAGAATAGGGAGTTTCATTTTTCCCCTTCGATATTATTTTTAAACACAGAACTGCACCCATCATGCAAGCCTTCAGATAAACAGAGCACATTTCCATGGCATTTTCCCTCTTCTATCCAGCCTGCTGCCCACTAACATCAGCTCACTCGTACTGCTCAGTCCTTGCACTGTCAGTAGTAGCAGTAGCATTGATGATGAAAAGCAGATGTTAACTTGCTCTGCTGTAAGACTTCTAAACAGATTTTAACTTTAAAGTGTAAAAAGATAAATTTATTTTCTAAAAATATAACCTGGAAGTAAGTTACCATATTAAAAATGGCACTGCGTTGTAAAACACTGAAACCCATCACAAATCGGAGGCTTGGAGTGAAGAATGATGTAACACTGAATATGCATAAGATACTTCCAGAAAGTAATGACAGAGTTAGCATTTTGGAACACTAATGACACAATAGCTTGTGGAGGGACATCATCATGCAGTTAGAGATAGGCTCACATTCTTTATGACTGCTTTCAAGTAGATTTGAACAGACTTCTATCTTCAAGCAGATTCTAATTTAGGTCCCCATCCTGCAAGCACTTATGCACATGTGTAACTTTAATCACATGTTTACTCCCACTGAAGCCTGATTTTAATCACAAGAACTTACACACCAAGCTTAAGTGTTGGCAGGATCCGGCCATAATCAGCAGTTACCAAAGAGTCACAGAAACTAAACAATCAAATTAGTGACATACAAAGGTAAAAGGTTTTACGTGCATCTATTATGTGAAGGACGCCAACAGAGGGTTTCTAGGAAAGCAGTATACTCACACATAAGGGACTAAGGAGGAAGCTGCAGTGATACTCATGTAGCAGAAGCAGAAGTTTATCCATATTTTACATTTTGTTATTTGAGACAAACTGCATTCGCTTTAGTAGCTATATATTTATATTCCACACCACACTATCAGCATTGCTCAGTAAAAGTTAATACAGACCATCACAGAATCACCAAGCTTGGAGAAGACCTCCAAGATCATCCAGTTCAGCCACCCACCACCAAGAGTTCCCAAATCCTATAGGGCTACACATTATCTTCAAGCATTACTGACAACCGTGGAAACTCTCACTCAGAAATATTAGACAGCAAAACTATTCTGCCTGACAGCCTTCCATAAAGCAGCCATTTTACAGAGGATTTCATGTGCATTCCCATTCACTGCAATCTCCAGTGCACCCATTAATTTCTTTGGATCCCAGCATGGCCTGGGTTGCAAAGGCCCACAACACCCATCCAGCTCCAACCCCCTGCTGTGTGCAGGTCGCCAACCAGCAGCCCAGGCTGCCCAGAGCCACATCCAGCCTGGCCTTGAATGCCTGCAGGGATGGGGCATCCACAGCCTCCTTGGGCTGATCTACACCTCATCTACACATAATGTCCAGGCTTCAGACCTGTAAACACCTGCAGAATGCTGGCCATATTGTTTCTTGGGGGGTTTCTTTTGTTCATTTGGTAGACAGTATCCCATTACACAAACAGTAAGATCAAAAATATACATCATTCTCATGCAATTAGTCATTCTGGTCTTTACTAATGAGCTCTCATGTTGGGGGAAGGTAAGTCTAATGACATTCAATATGCAAGCACTGGAACAGGCTGCCCAAGGAGGCTGTGGATGGTGTATAGTCTGGTCTGGTCATTTAGGAGGCATTCTTACCTCCCCCACATCATGGGACAGTTCTGCCATTGCTGGGTCAGTAGAAAAGCTGTGATTTACAACTGTCCTAGTTTAGATTAAAGGTTCCTGTCCTCCAAATGGATGAGAACTGTCTCATTCAAAAACCTCAGGGCTGTACATCTGTGCAAGTATCGGTTAAGGAGCTGAAAGCTTACCAGCTACCGCTTCACCAAAAACTCTGCTCTTCCCACTGCAACCAAATGATTTAACTTTCAAATCAAGCAGGTGTACAGCATTTTCTTGACATAAAAAACCAACAGCTTGTCAGGCTTTGTCAGACCCTTCACAATAATTACTTCCACAGCCCACGTTTTGTTTGATGGTTTAGATAATTAACTTCTTTACACATCAAAGTCCCATCATCCGTATGTTCTATTTCCTTTCTTCCGGACATAAAAAAAAAAAAAAAAAAAAGAAAATAATTCAAAAGCAGAAGCACTCTCAAATCAATTTTCTTCAATAAGTACAGCTAACATGGAACTGAAAAGCCTACTGTAATCTTCAGTGGGTCAATATACTGTATTTGTTTTAGCTCCAAACCAAAATGCAGCTGTTTGCCATATTCTATAAAACGAATTCAGATGTTCAGATTAGGGCACAGATTATTTCAACATGCCATATTTTAATCATGAACTCTAGCAAAGAGAAGAGAGCTTCTGATGAGCGCTGACTGCAAGTAGCAATTAGGAGGTCCTATCCAGATACACCCTTTCAGCTTCCACAAGTTCTCTTCTCATAAGGAGAATCTTGCAATCACGTGTACAGTAATAACAACATGTATAGTTCTTAGTACAAATAGAGATTCAGAAACATCGACTGTGACTTAATATCTTTTATCTATAATCACAGAATGGCCAGGGTTGGAAGGGACCTCAAGCATTATCAAGCTCCAACCCCCCTGTGCCATGCAGGGCCACCAACCTCCCCATTTCACAGCAGCCCAGGCTGCCCAGGGCCCCATCCAACCTGGCCTCCAACACCTCCAGGGATGGACGGGGCATCACAGCCTCTCTGGGCAGCTGTTCCAGCACCTCACCACTCTCACAGCACACAACTTCCCCTGACATCCAACCTCCATCCGCCCTCCCTCAACTCCAAACCATTTCCCCTGGTCCTGCTGCCATCTCCCCTTTCACAGAGCTGACTCCCCTCCTGTCTGCAGGCTCCCTTCAGGTACTGCAGGCTGCACTGAGGTCACCCCGCAGCTTCTCTTCTCCATGCTGAACAAGCCCAGCTCCCTCAGCCTGTCTTTGTCGTGGAGGTGCTGCAGCCCCCTGCTCATCTCTGTGGCTCCTCTGGACCCTCTCCAACAGCTCCCTGTCTTTCTTGTACTGGGGCCCCCAGACCTGGACGCAGTGCTGCAGATGGGGCCTCATGAGGGCAGAGCAGAGAGGGATGATCACCTCCCAATCCCCAAAATAAAACATAAAATAAAACAGTCACAACAGAAAACAGTATTTGTTCTGCATAAAACAGCAGAAGACAAGAGTTCTTGGCTGAGGGAAGCTAATTCTAAGTTGTTTCTTAAACATAGGCCCAGCTCTCTTACTGAGCGAAAATACAAAGCAGACTTTTGCTTTATAGCCATCTCTTCTGTCCATGTCCATTCTGAAGCTCCCAAGCAATACAAGCTCACCATTACAGTTCAGTCAACAAGCCTGATGTACAACCCATATAGATGTATTTTTTCAAGATCCAGTTGAGAGGTGTGTAGGAAGTTCAAGAACTTGAAGGGAAGAACTGAAATTTGAATTTAATGTACAGGCTGCACATACAGCCCATAGCTGTCAATTATCACATTTCCAAGCTACTGATTTCTTAATTGTATTTGGAGCAAACAGAAGCAGTCTTAAAAATAATAACAATAACATATTTTCTGAATAAAAACCAACACTGTAAATACTTCCATCTTCTATTTCCAAAGACTCCTCAGATACTTGCATTAAGCAGCACAGCCATAAGGATCTGAGGCCATGTCCACTCTCAACAGTCCACCAATACAGCTCAATAACTCAAGCACAAGCAGGGAGAGCAAACATTTCTAGTCCTGCAGTTTTCACTCTGCAAAGGCAACTGAGCATGTCAGCTGGTCAGTTTAAAACAGAAGTGTTTCTCAGAGGAGGGAAATTTGAATCAGAATGGCCTAGCAGAGCTCTGAGTACAACTGATCTCAGTCAGTCAGTGGCCACATTTCTTCTCAGCATCTCTCAAGTGTTTGCAGAATCAACTCCCATAAGTAACTAATCTATCCTCGTAAATGTTCTTATGTCTAACTGTAATGGGAAGCACAGAACTAGTGAAAAACACAGAGATCTGAGACAAATTCTTCCATTAAATGCATTACTGTAGAATTTACAATGACTTAATTCATCAAGTAGGCAAGCAGTATGGTACCAGCTTTCTTTTCTTGTTCTTTATATATTTTGCATCTAACCTGAAATCATGCAAAAATGCAGAATGATATTTTCATCTGTAGAAACAAACAACAACAACAACAACAAAACAGGAACTAAATGCCAAGATGACTATTAGTTAACACAAAATTAAAAGTAATGGCTTTCTTTTCACATCCCTTACTTCAGAGTAACTAGGTTAATCATAGAATCATAAAATCAGAGTCATAGAATAGCCTGGGTTGCAAAGGCCCACAGCGCTCCTCCAGTCCCAACCCCCTGCTGTGTGCAGGTCGCCAACCAGCAGCCCAGGCTGCCCAGAGCCACATCCAGCCTGGCCTTGAATGCCTGCAGGGATGGGGCATCCACAGCCTCCTTGGGCAACCAGTTAACCATCCTGTTACCACGATGCATCTTACTGCAGGCACAGGCTCGCCAGCACACAAAAGTGTAAGAGAGTCTTCTAGGACTGGAGATGTACGATCTCAATTAACTACAGGAAAACAGATTTTTGTTGGTGCACTTCCTTAGAAAGAAAGAAAGCAACTGTAAACTCTGTTGAAGGCGTGCAAGGCTGGGTTTCTAAATGGAGGAGCAAAATTTAAAAGAAAGACCACGTACATTGTACATACACTGTTGTACTGATCACCATTAGCATGGAATAACTAAACAAAGAAAAACTTCAAAGTTCTTCAGTTCTGCTGAGCTGCTCCAGCAGGCTGGAACCAGGAAGGTTCTAGAGCGAAAGGTCTCCAATGAGCACAACACACAAACGACCTAGACTTACCTTAAGCATCACCAAGCAGAATGCTTGCACCATTCACCCTAAGGAGAACACATTTCACCTGCAATTGCTGCTTCCTTTCATTACAGAAATCATAGAAACACCAAGGTTGGAAAAGACCTACAAGATCATCCAGTCCAACCATCCACCCATCATCAATAGTTCTCACTAACCCATGTCCCTCATCACTTGATACACCAGATGCTTATGATAGCTTTACTTGACAGTGATTAACAGAAATACCTGGATTAGATACCAGGATGAAAGTCTTTACTGAGAGGGTGGTGAGTCACTGGCACAGGTTGCCCAGTGAGGCTGTGGATGCCCCCTACGGCTGGATGGGGCTGTGAGCAGCCTGGGCCATGGGAGGTGTCCCTGCCTACAGCAGGGGGTTGGAACTGGGTGATCTTAAAGGTCCCTTCCAACCAAAACTATTCTGTGATTCAGCTCATAGCTGTTAATGCAGAGCCCAACTTCTGGCACCCAGAAAAAAAAACAAACTGTTTTTGACCATGACATTCCTCATCAGAATTAAACAAGCTTGGAAAACCCACCAGCATAATAAGAACACATCCGAACCCCATTTTTATCCCTTACCTTTAGAAGGCCACTCAGTCATTTGCTCTGATTTAGAAATTAAAGAAGCAGCATAATAATAATTCAGATATACATCCCTGGCTGTGTTTCAAACCGTTTGGATGTGGTGCTCAGGGCCATGACTTAGCGGAGGGCTGGTAGAGTTGGGGTGGGATGGTTGGGCTGGGGTTGGACTCCATCATCTTTAAGGGCTTTTCCAACCTGAGTGATTCTATGATAGCATGTATAACATATATAGTATAATACAGCATACACGGGATGCAGAGTAAAACAGATTTTCAAGCACATGGAGGTACAGGTTTTGCTCCAGTGATTAAAATGCATCTTTCTGATGTTGTCTTTACAACTGTGGTGTTCCGTACAAATGGACAGGAAGTAATTCTAGATGTCCATTCCCACACCTGGTAAGAAATTACCTTTGTACACAATTACTGAAGACCTTAAAGGAAAGCCATGAAGAAGCACAACTCTCACAGACTTAGCAGGGAAAGAAAAGTCACTGACCAGCTACAGATTAAAGCACAACCTCCTGATCCAGTTATGCATAATAACGACTGCATTTGACATGAAATGGCTCAGAATGGTCTCATATTTTAAGCTATTATTTGTCAATCCATGAGTCAGACATGACAGTTATTCAAGCCCCTTCAGAAATGTAGCACAGAATGGTCTGGACTGCTAAAGGAATATTAATACACAGATGTAACTATTTGATTTGCGACTGAGAAATACACAGCATAATCTCACATCACAGTTATGTCTCCACATCTGGAGATGTTTACAGATACTTCTGAGTTTCTAACTGAAGTCTAATCAGAGCTCTGTCCTTTCCTCACAAGTGATTCTTCACCAAGAAAACACGGAAAACTATCCCAGCAGATACGCTCACCTCCCTCTGAACACAACGTGCAGCACTTTCTGCTGGACTCCGTGCCACTTCTGGCAGCAAACTGCACTGCACATTAACACCAATGACTTTCTTTCCCTCTAAAGACACCTAAACAGAACAGCACAAAGGCTGAGCGCCTTGGAACCAACAGAAAAGTTTCCACAGCTTCCAGAATTCAGCTCTTGTAACTTTGACTGCACTAGCAATAAGTTTGTGGTTTTTGTCTCCCCCCATAATGCATTATTTCGGCTGCATTCTGACTATTCTGTAACTAATTTTTAATAATTGTATAGATGTTCAGTGTGGTGACCATAACCTTCCCACAGTGAGCACTGATAGCTTGCAGGGAAGCAAATATAGCGTGCTTGTATGTCTTCTGATAGAAACTGGCTTTGAATCCTTGGAAGCTGCAGACAGGATTCTAGCAGACCCCAACCTGTCACCTTGATTTTCTTGAAGGGTAAGATGCTCATGTATGAATACACAGAGCCCAAGCTAATTCTACCAGCATGCTTTGCTGCTCATCTGCCTACAAGAAAATCCATCAATATCAAGGCTCACACCTACTTTCAGTTCCATCTAGAGAACCTCAATTCTAAGGTTCTGCTAACGCTGTTCTATCCTCTACAAAGCAAAAACAACTTTATTCTTACCAACAGCTTTAGTTATGCTTTCCTCTGTATAATTTCTCTTGTTTTCTTTCATCTGCCTCCATCTGCTCCATTCCTTTCAAGACGGCGCTGCCTTCCTAACCCATGACACTGATCCTCCTTCTTCCCCATCACCCTGAGCTGTCTTTTGTCCACTGGCTGGAGTACAATCATGGACATTTATAAACAATCCATAAACAACTATTAACATTCCTAGTACAGTTCCAAACCTGACCTTAATTGAACGCTCTGGCATATCAGCTCTTCACACTTTGCCACCACCACTTTCCTCAAGTATATCAAAAATCCCCAGTGAAGCATCAAATATACAGCTCAGATTTTTTTTTCTTTTTTACTGTTGAACTGTTCCTCTCTTTTCTGAGATCACTGCTTGCCATCAGATATTTCAGTGCTCTTAAGCAGGAAATGTTATCTTCCACCGTTACTTATCCGCACACCTAGTACGAAGAAAACTGCAATGAGAACAGCATAGCTTTAATGTCAGCCACAACCATTCATACAAACTAAAACCTGACTGTTAAACACAGCTCCCAAGTGCCACACCTCACAGTTTTAATAAGCAGATGTAGTAGACAGAACATTCAGGATGCCGGTGCCTTGCAGAGATATCACAATCACAGATGAGTTCTGAGAGATTTCCATTGAAATGTATTCTTTCTTCTTTTTATTCTTTACTTTTTTTTTTTTTTTTTAATAAGAAAAACATTTTTCCTCATTATTAAGCAAATCATTTTCCAGTGTGCTTAACATTGGCTATCTCTACTGATACTTCTTCTGATTCACCTGAGAGATGTTCCTCTGAGTTGGGCCAAGGCAGAGGTGCCTCAGCTCACCCCTTCCATACAAGCCCTCGGCCTCTTTTTACCATTACTGTTGTTGATGTATGGCAGAATGGCAGCTGTGGGAACTAGAAACTTTACAGCTGATTCTGTGAAACTGATTGTAATCAAACACAACACTCTAAACATATGTGAAATACAGGAGTAGTGAAAAGCCAAAGATTATTTATGAATAGAAATGTATACTGCACTAGCTTGCAGATGAACACTTAACAATATTACTTCAAATTAATGACGATTACGTGCAGCACCATAAATGACAGATCTAATCAATACCATTCCTAATCGATACCTTTGGCCTGCAGTTTTCTGACCAGCTCCTGGTAAGCTCTAATTGAGTCACTGCTGCCAAGCTCCATGAGAACACAGGCCTGGTTTCCTTTTCTTTACACACTGCATATTTACACATTTGGATGTTACACAATTGCAACAAGAGCATCAACTCAGTTAGTATCTACAAGATAATCACTTGCTCAGATTTGGCCTAATGCCTTAAAACACTCTTGTAAGAAAGACCCAGAAATACACAGCCTGCCTGGGCTCATGCTCGAGGAAACCACAGCACAACAGCAACATCAACACAATGCTCAGTATCTCTTCACACTATTGCATAAGCAATTCTTAAAGTACTGGTAGCTTGCTAAATAATAGCTTGACTATTGTGATAAGTTACAAACTGACTAATCCCATTTCAAACAGCTCCATTCTGTGCTATCCAAAATTAAGTCCTCCACAGGTTGGTAACACTCAGTTGGTTATGACACTCACAACTTTGCAAAACAGTCTAAGGGCTACTGAATTCTGTAAAGCCTCAGGCAATGTTTCCAAACTCATATACTCAAAACTTGTGAGTAAAGAGCCAGTAAAGCTCCTCATTTACTTCTCAGAGGCACGGCCTTGGAGTTGTCCCTTCTGCCTTTGCACATGTCCCAGCTAGATGTCAAGCTGCTCTCCAGAATCATCACAGCTACAAATTTTTTTTACCTCAGGAAAGCTTTGTATATCCACAAGACTCAGATGTGGGACTTTCAGAAAGCCATGAACACTGCTGCACTTGAAAACACTGCTTGCAGCATCAGCTTTCACGTCTACACTGTGATAATACAAAGTACAAAAATGCACCAAAAGAAAATAAAATCTGATTTGTACGTTAGTAATGTACAAATACAAGTCAGTGCATAGTCCATCAAAGTTAATAGGAAGGAGGACATCACCTTCCAGGCCATGTGCATCTGGTCAACAACTTTAAAAATATCTAAGAGGGAAGAAAGATGATGCACTGCGCCCTGCCAAGTGAGTTAGCACAGCACTGGCTGCAGTGCCTCAAGTCAAAAGGAAAGAGAGGCCTGTACCAAGGAAGAGAATGGCGTGGGAGTGAGATCAAAGACTTGAAAAGAAAGCTAAAGTACATCATCAACAAAACTGCAGCCCCTGAAACAGGTTCACTCTCAGGAAATTTGCTGTCTCACAACAGGCCACTAACGCAGCACAGCACATCTGACAGCCCACAATACCGGGTTCTTACCTCCCCTCCACACACCCAGTAATAAATATTTTGCATAGGTATTGTTTTGCATTCATCGACTGCAAAGAATTCATTTGTATAACTTCTAGGAAGCAGCAGTTGATCAGATATGCAGGTACAGTTAGTAAATAATCATAGAATGGCCTGGGTTGCAAAGGCCCCACAGCACTCATCCAGTTCCAACCCCCTGCTGTGTACAGGGTCACCAACCAGCAGCCCAGGCTGCCCAGAGCCACATCCAGCCTGGCCTTGAATAAAACCACTCAAAGCCTACACAGAGAATATTGTCCCAGACAGCAGCTATCGCTAGGCTGTAGCATTTAACAGTCTGCAGGGATAGGCTCTATTTATAGCAAAAAAAAACACCTCTTCTGTTTGTGCACACAAAAGTAAAGCCCACAAAGCAGAGCCGCACAAGCAGGCAGCATCAGACAGGGGCTAGCAGCACCTCTAGCACAGCGCAGGCCACGGGCTGGCCTCGGTTACATAACTCCAAGTCCCAACAAGAACCCTCTCCCAAACACCCAGAGACAACACAAGCTGCAGGGCAAGCTCCAGCGCCCCACAACACCGCAGGCCACGAGAAAAGCCCGTGCGGAGCTCCGCCAGCAGCCCCGGCTGCACGCCCTGTGAGCATCGCGGGGCTCCCGATAGGAGCTGGAGCAGCGCTTCCTCCTCGCGCCGCCCGGCACCGCCTGAAGCGCGGAGAGCCGAGCGTAGCGCCGGCTCGGCAGCGAGCTCCCGCAGGCGGCTCCCGCCCGCCCGCCCGCCCGCAGCCCGGTCCGCGCCGTCCCGCCAGGCCCCCGGGATCGACCCGGCTCTGTAGAGCGGGTCGGGCTGCGATCGCGCCGGCGACTCGCTGAGAGGCTCACCCCGGGGATGGATGGATGGATGGATGTTGGATGGAGGAGGCTGAGGTGTGCGGGGAGGAAGGAAGGAAGGTAGGAGCTTGGTGGTGCCCGGTCCCCCCCCAACGTGTGCGGCTGTCCGAAACGGGAAAGCGAGAGGCGGGAACTGAACCTCGTCCCTTCCACTCTACGCGCTGACTGAACCGAAGCGAGAAACCGGGGGGGGGGGGCGAACGGCCGCGGCCTCCCCCCTCGGCCGCGGCGGTGGCGGCTCCGGCGTGGAGACGCTCAGGCAGCGATTGGGGGGGGGGTGAAAAATGGCGCCGCCCGCGGGGGAGGGGCCGGCTTCGCCACACGGCGGCCGCGGAGCGCCGCCGTCTCCGTCTGCCGCGCGGCGGCCGCGGCCTCCCAGGGCGAGGGGTGGAGCCGAGGCGGGGCCGCCGCTGCGCCGCTTCCCTCCTCCGTCGCCGCTTCCTGCCCGCCTCCGCCGTTCCTCTCGGCCGCTTTCCCGCCCACCGCGGGCAGGTGCGGGCTGCGGGCATGGCCTGGGGGCGGGCTGGGTTCTGAACAGCCGGGAAGAGTTTGAGGAGAACGGGGTGCTCTCATCGCTGCTTGTCGTTGTACGGCTCCTGGGGGCTGCTCACTCCCCGTCCCCAACCTGTGTGCAAATCCAAACGTGCTGCTGCTTTGTAAATCCCAATAGGTCCTTACTGCAATCTAATGCATCCTGCAGCCATGCTGGTAGCTTAATGCATTGAGGTAATTAAATATCTTCCACACACAAAATCATAGAATGACCAGAGGGACCTCAAGGATCATGGAGCTCCAACCCCCCTGTGCCATGCAGGGCCACCAACCTCCCCATTTCACAGCAGCCCAGGCTGCCCAGGGCCCCATCCAACCTGGCCTCCAACACCTCCAGGGATGGACGGGGCATCACAGCCTCTCTGGGCAGCTGTTCCAGCACCTCACCACTCTCACAGCACACAACTTCCCCCTGACATTCAACCTCCATCCGCCCTCCCTCAACTCCAAACCATTTCCCCTTGTCCTGCTGCCATCTCCCCTTTCCAAGAGCTGACTCCCCTCCTGTCTGCAGGCTCCCTTTAGGTACTGCAGGCTGCACTGAGGTCACCCCGCAGCTTCTCTTCTCCATGCTGAACAAGCCCAGCTCCCTCAGCCTGTCTTTGTCGTGGAGGTGCTGCAGCCTCCTGCTCATCTCTGTGGCTCCTCTGGACCCTCTCCAACAGCTCCCTGTCTTTCTTGTACTGGGGCCCCCAGCCCTGGACGCAGTGCTGCAGATGGGGCCTCATGAGGGCAGAGCAGAGAGGGACGATCACCTCCCTGTCCCTGTTGTCCACCCCTCTTCTGCTGGAGCCCAGGATACCATTTGCTTTCTGAGCTGCAGGAGCACACTGCTGGCTGACATTCAGTGTTTTCATCCACCAGGACCCCCAGGTCCTTCTCCGCAGGGCTGCTCTCGAGGGGTTCTTCTTCCATTCTGTACACATATCTGGGGTTACTCCAACCCATGTGCAAAACCTTGCACTTCGCTATGCTAAACCTCGTAAGGTTCCCGCAGGCCCACCTTTTGAGTTTCTTGAGGTCCCTCTGGATGGCTTCACTTCTAACATGTCACATAGGAGGGCCTATGTCTCCATTTTGTAGCAGTGCTTCTTTCTTCCTGTAGTGTCAGCTCAGAAGGTTGAGGGGACACAGAAGGCAGACACCTGCCCCTTTGGCCTGCGCGTTTCTCATTCAACTACCCTCAGTACCTCCTAGCTCTAGGGTTTGGTGCATCCAGTTCACTCACTTCAGTGGCTAGGTTTGTAGGTAGATAGGCTCATTTGTGTCATTCCATTAACTGGAATGATTAATTGTGACCAACAGAGGTGTGCTGAGTGGCTGTTAGTGCTATCTGTCTTCATGACTTGCTTTTCTTGAGGGCTTACAGAGAGCTAGCAGCCAAAGGAACACTTGGCCCTGGCCATGTTTAACCCACCTTCCTGCTGCATGCTGCTCAACAGCTGTATGCTTTCTGAGAAGATTTGTTCTAAGAAATCCACAGTATAGAGACTGCATATTTTTACATGCACTGTAGTGTTTTAAGGTCTCTTTGAAGGAATAAGAGAAGGAGGAAGCTTTGACAACCACTGAAATTATCTTAATGCTCTTAGAGCCATCTGCATCCAAATTTATTTGAGTTCAACCTCTTTTCTGCCTTTTCACCTTTGCTTCATTCTACCTCATTCTACATTTCCTCTATTTTTTCCTTTTAACTCTGCTACCCTTCACTCCCATTCTGCTTCATGCAGACACCTGACAGTCCCTCCGCTCCTCTCTTCCTCCCACATCAGCGTTAGCAAGACAAGGCAATTCTGCTGCTCGCTGCTCTCCCTTCTGTTGCTTATGTCTATGACAGGAAAGCTGCTATCAGCCTGAGCACTGACAGCAGCAAGCAAAACGGAGCAACTAAGATAGCTGATTCTTGCATTTAAAGCAAATTCTAATTCTTACTGCAGTGAGGATGACCTGAACTTTTCCTTCCTATTATGCATTTTAAAAAACATCTGGACAACCCCAGCTAAAGGAGGATTACTGATAAGCATTTTCCTGGCCAAAAGGAAAATCAAAGTGTTCTGTCAAGTTGTGAGAGATACTGCAGTCTTTCACAAGACAGCTCCAGTTTTTAGCCAAATTCTTTGATTTGCCAAAGCCTTACATTACAGGCAGTGCAGCATGTTGCTGGTCTTTCTGTGCTATGTGCCATGCATATCTTTATGTATATTGGTAAGGCAGACTAATGTGAAAATACAGAAGATAGAGAAGTTACTATGCCAATTCTGCAGGGTAATTTTAACAAGGGAATTACTGTGATAATATGGTTTAACGTGTCCAGTGTGAACTACATAATTTTCAGGAGTGTGAATAGAGCCAATGTGACTTGGTGAGGTGCCTGAAAAAGTACTGAAAGAACTTTCACTGATGAATTTTTGTTTTTGTGCAAAACGCTTTTGCCCGCAGTGAGAGGTTACTGGTTCAGAAGTGGTTTGAGCTAATGCTAATGATGGGCTGGGCTGATGAAAGAACATTCCTTCCGTTTCTGTGTGTAGGTGATAACTAATGGCTGAGCAGCTGAGCAAGGCAGGTATTATTGTGGTTGTGAAATCTCTAATCAGTACAAAATACAATGAGCAGAATCGTAGAATCATAGAATTGCTCAGGTTGGAAACGACCTTAGAGGTCATCGAGTCCAAGCTAACCAAAGAAGCAGCAGAAGACAGAGGCAAATAGGACTGAGGAGCACAATGTGCCTTACAGTACTGTGTGCTTGTGTAGCTGGTAAAAGTGCCAGGGCTGCCCCCTCACAAGTCTGAATCCTCACAGAGCTTCACAGATGAGAGAAAAACCTGATCAAGCTTTGTTATGTATTACACAGAACCAAAAAAGGGCACAAATAAAATCATATTCCTTTTCTGGTCACCCTTCAGATCCTAAGGTCATTGCAAACTGTCTCAGCACTTTTACAGACTGGACTCTGCTCAAACCATAATGCTTACAAAGTTCTGCTTTGAATAGGCCTGATTTTCTCTGTCATTTGTTTTCACTTTTATTTCTCTGCACAACATAAGAAGTCCGAAAAAGATTTTATTTTCCCCTCCATAGCGTATAATTTACATCCATCATCCCAGGAGGTCAGTGCCACTGGGGTGCCATTTAAGTACAATGAATATAAAGTAATGAAGCTCTCGCTGGAGTGGATGGCCGCAGATCTTGGGGAAAGAGAAAAAGTTTCCAAAGCATGTGGAGAAAACACGACGGGAGACCGAGTGAATTCATCACACCACAAAAATGTCTCCATCCTGTCGACAAAGTCATTAAAGGAAAATGAACCATTGTTACTTTAGACGCTTGCATTCCTTTGGCATAATAACTTCAGTGTAGAAGCATTGGTGCAAAGAGAATTTGCACACACGAGAAAAAAAAAAAAAAAAAAATCTGGTTAAAAAAAAGAACGTATCCAGATTATGTAATGAAAGAAATCCTCCGAGCTCCAAAGAAGAGATGGAGCCTCTGCAGAAGCCACAACTAATAGGGAACCGTATGCAGCGGTCCAGGGTGGTTCTTTTCCTCCTGCCAACAAGTCAAAGGGAATGCCAGCACAGGCAATTCTTTTCTGATAACCCACAAATGGTATTCTCTTTAATTACACGAATGTTTCTATCCCCACTTGATCCATAGCCATGCTGGTTTTTAAGATCCTTTCCAGAGATTTCCCCCGTACCGTTTCCCTTTTCAAATTCATTTACTTTCAATAATTTTTCAGTCTCCATAAAAGCAATCTGCGAGGAATGCAGGGATTAGAAAAGTTTGCTGTGTTCAATTTTATGTAATGCCCTGGCAAAGGGTGTCCAAATGAGAGACAGTGTCACGTGCATACAGTAAATCATAGCATATACCCATTTCAAATATGTTGTTCCTCTGTAGGCCTGCCACCAGGAAACACCACTTTAAAGCAAACTGTCATGCAACCCCTGGAAGAAGAGATGAAGTTCAAGAGCTGCAGCAAAAATCCTCTATTTTAACTTATTCGGTGGTATGGCAAAGTTGTATTTGGTATGCAAGTTAAAACCAAAACAGGCTAATAGATTTAGCAACTTTATTGTCAAAACTGTTCAGTAATACAATACATAAAAAGTGCTTTCAGTTGCTTTAATTTTTGGCTTAATAGAAAGGCACTACGTTGATTTAAGGGAATGCTGAAAAGGAAATCTGTCCTTTATTTATTTTTTGTGACTGCACTGGAACAGGGAACTGAGCAGAGAACTGCTGAGGAAACGTATGCCAGCAAGCACCAAATCGTACCTGTTAATTACAACAAATACGCTTGCAGACAGCAGCAAGCATGCTATTTATCCATCAATTACAAGCACTGATGTGTGGGGAAATGAATTGGCTTGCTGGCAATTGTCCCAATTAATTGGGCGTGCTATTTATTAGGGCACTGATTAAAGCGTACTCTGCAATGTAATAGTTCAGTACGAAGCTGCCAACCCTTATTCACTCTCCTGGCTCACATGGGTAAAAGCAGGAGAGTAGACAGGCACAATATGAAAATAATGATGTGCTCTGTGCCAAAATGGATTTGAGGCAACTCCAGTGCTTGGAAATTAAAGACCTGGAGAAACAGAATTAGGTGGCATCATGATGTTGAAGATAGAGGTTTGTGTTGTGTAATCCAGCTTTGACCAAGAGCTTCCATCTGTAGTAGTCATTTTGCACACGTGTTAACACCAGCACCATGTTACACGTTCCTGTAAGCAGCAGGCTAAGGAAATGGGAAACAGGATAAAAGCAGACTTTTGGTGCTGAGTGATCTGAGTCCATTGGCTTGAAGAAAAGCTGCTGGGGGGTCCTGATCCCTGCCACCGACTCCTTGAGCCTATCTGATCAACCACCCTGATTGAGAGTATAGATTAAGTAAAACCATGGATTCCACAAATGAGGTTAGGAGTTTCCACACACAGTCAAGGAAACTTATGCTAATAATTGTATATGTTATCCAAAGTAATGCTTACAGTTTGATCTTGATAACCACCAGAGCAAACCAAAATAGTGATTTGTACCAGTTAAGAATTCCTTGGTCTTGCATCGTTCATAACTTACCTTGTTAGCACTGATGCAAGACCTGGGTGCAAGGCCCAGCATTCCATGATTTACTAGCAAGCTTTTGTTCCTACCTACTTCCTACAGCGTCCTCAGCATTTTGGCGATGCTTAAACGACCTGCGCTCTGCCTCTTCAGAAGGAAGTACTCAAAGGTGACTCTATGAGCAGAGAGCTGCAGCCTAAGGGCTCCAGCAGCAGAAATGAAGTCTTAGTTCTTTCTTAGGAAACTTCTTGTGCCCCAGAAAATCATAGCAGTGTGACAGCCACTTAAAAATTGGAGCAGTAAAGGCAGAGCTCCAGTTCGCTCATGCAAGGGAAGGGGCTGACACTAGTCACCAGAGACTCCATTAGCTAGAGAGCAGCTTTCCAGAAGGATCACAAGGACCTCAGTGTAGCAAAACATTAGGAGGGCTTCTTCACCCATGTAATCACACCTGCAGGCCTTATTACTCCTGCCTGCCACCATTTAACTGAAACCACCTTACTGCACAAAGCCACAACCAGGCAAGCTTCACTCTGACTGACCCCAAAGCACAGCCATTACCCTAATAGCAGTATGTATTCTGCATTATCGGGAGTAGGTTTCAGTGTCAGGTGTAGTCACCAAAACTTAGATGTCTACACTTGGGCTGCACTTAGGTTCCCATTACAGACAATGGAGACTCAGTCAAAGTGGCCAGTGCAAGCGAGAGACCAGTTCAATCTAAAATAGACACCTCTGCTTTGTCATGGGATTTGCTCTCTGCAAACCACTGACTGCATTTACTAGGACTGACTGTAGCTAGCAGTGTGAAGTGCTCTGGGCTGAGCTGTCTGGTGTCCACCAGCCTTTCCAAAGAGCAAAGGACCTCCCATGGGTCCTGACTCATGCGCCAACCCGTAGCCATCTCTTAGGAAACTCAAAGCATCTCTAATGGCACTGGATAATTAATTTTAAGAGAGTGAATTGAGCCTTAGATTACTGTTGAGGATAATGGGAGTTTAAACAGCTAAATTAAATGTAAACATTTACATTGTAAACAACTAAATTCAGGTGCTTGAATGTGGAACGCAGCTCTCTTCCAGCTGCCATTTGTCTAAGGAAAATGTCATTCTGTATAGTTATTATTCACTTATATTGGGTATACAAATTGGAACATTATGTTGCTTTCAGAAAACTTGCAGGTTTTTGAGTCCTTTGTATCCTTAACAAAACTAAATCTGGTGTAATTTTGGCATGCAGAGCAAGTGGGATCCTCAGGTTAACTATTTCCAAATGATGTGTTGGGTTTATTACAGAGTCCTGTCACAAGGCTTTAAATGATAACTGGGAATTAACCAGAACACATGAGATTTAATGTGCAGAGAAACTGTGAGTAGAGGGGGATGTTAGTTCTTCCTGGATTGCATATTAGTATAAGGAAAGCTTCCAGAACTGGGTCCATTCAAAACAATAACTTTGAGATATAGGAATAGCGCCAGGAATATGCATCAAATTACTCCTGGATTGCAGAATAAATAACATCAGCCACAGGTTGCTAAGGATTTAATTTCCTCAATGTCCTGAAACAAATTAATGTTATTTGACCACGCAGAGCAGGTAGAATGCTGAGTTTATGGTTCCCCCAAACATTATATCCTTTAATGTGGGTGCCCAGCGGTGGTAATCTGTGTACATAAGATATCAGATAGAAATGTATCAGAGAAGCTTTTTTGCTCTGAATAAATGTTTAAATATTTAGGGCCAAATTCCATGGCTAAACATATGAACACAGCTCTCTTTGAGTCCATCAGAGTTGTGCGTGTGTATCTTAGAGCAGAACTCTGCCCTTACGTTTTAGAGTTTATAACTAAGCTTCCAGTGTAACATAACGTGTGATCTGTACCACTCAGCAAAGTGGTAAGGCCTCCTTTTAGTGTAAGGGTACCACTAGGTGCTTCTGCCTTTCTTTTGGATGAGAAGAACTCCTGACAGTGTTCTTACCTTTTCTCTAGGCAGTGTTCCTTTTCTTTGAAAGGTGCTCTTTGACAGCTTTGGTCAGTTCCATAGCTGGGATATCAAGTAGGACGCACTTCTATTCCTCTCCTACTTCTCTCCAGTTTGCACTCTGCCAACGTTGATAACAGGAAATACAGAATCATGACAGAAAATAGAGTAGCATTTTAAAATGCCCTTAGACTAATGAATTAGATATACTTGTAAAATTATGAGCAAGCTAAGGTATTGGTTTTAAGCTGTAAGCAGCGTGCTCAGATCAGCCAAAGGACGTGTGTGGTCATTCATTCCAAGGAACTAATATTACACTGAGATCAGCTGAAACATTTTTACTTGGAACTGTGCATGAGTGCCAGTACTTCTGAATCCAGAGCAATTCCTCCCCTGTTTTTGATGCATCCTTTAACCCCATGTTACAAAGTATTTATGAATCACACAATCCCAGCATGGCCTGGGTTGCAAAGGCCCACAGCGCTCATCCAGTTCCAACCCCCTGCTGTGTGCAGGTCGCCAACCACAGGAGCAGGCTGCCCAGAGCCACGTATCTAAATTGTTCCCAGTTGGTTCTGTTTCCAAGTTCATTCCTATGTGTAGGCTCATCTAGCATCCAGCATCAGCAAAGACAAAGAATGACTTGTGCAACCTTGTTTGAAAGCCATGAGACACGCTGTGTGACGGAAACACGTCGCAGTGCCACTACAAAGACACAGTGCAAAATGCATAAAGAAATAAAAAGATCCCCAACTATAAGCTTAGTGACTGAGCAGTCGTTTCAAAAATTACTTTTTTCCCATCTCAAATATAGGTCTGGAGTTTCTCATTATAAAAAAAGAACTCTGACTGTTATCAACTCCGTGAGCATACTGAACAGCTCATATATTTTAGAGAGCTTTCTGAAAGTCAGGTCCTAGTTGGGGATTAAAGTTTTTGAGGGATGGAAGGCTTTTGGAAGATTTCTTACAAAGTTCACAGTCTATTTTAGATTCTTTTCCTGTGGTAATATGCTAATGCTAATGGCATCCAGCACGGTCAAGAAAGATTTTGCATACTTTTAAAGTTTTACAGATGCGATTACAAGTGAGAGTAAGTGAGGAAGCTAGCCTTCCCTTCGTCTTTGTAAGATCTTGCATAGATAGAGAGACAGACAGAGAGATAAAACAATAATCCTTCTGAAAAATGTTTCATTTCTGGTCAAAACACTGGTTTATGGCATTCACTGCAAAGCTCAGCTAAATGTTGTTCCATGCAAAATAGCATCTTCTTTGATCAGTTGGAAAAATACTTCTGCTTCAGCTTCCTTCCTCATCTGCTACTTATTCCTTTGCCCAATTGCAAAAACAAATACCAAAGGAAAAGAAAACTTCTAATATTTGAAGGGAGCGTATAAACAGGAGGGGGAACGACTGTTTGTGAGGGTGGATGGTGATATGGCAAGGAGGAATGGTTTTAAAGTGAGACAGGGGAGGTTTGGGTTGGATCTGGATCTGAGGAGGAAGTTTTTCCCCAGAGGGTGGTGAGGCACTGGCACAGGTTGCCCAAGGAGGCTGTGGATGCCCCATCCCTGCAGGCATTCAAGGCCAGGCTGGATGTGGCTCTGGGCAGCCTGGGCTGCTGGTTGGCGACCTGCACACAGCAGGGGTTGGGACCGGAGGAGCGCTGTGGGCCTTTGCAACCCAGGCCATGCTGGGATTCTCTGGCAATCCACTTTTTTCACGATGCACCTATGGAGTTGGTCAGTGAATAACAAGCATACGAGAAGCAGAGAAACTTGGACTGGTTGGTTTGCCAAATTAGTTTCTTAAGCTTTTTCACAGAAGAATACACAGCATACAACAGGTCTGCAAGCTTCAGCATCACATGTTGTGTCATCAGCTTCATGTCATGAGAATGTCAATCTTGGTGCTTTCCTCCACTAACTGTTCTATCCAAGTCAATGTTTCTCTAAATTCCACTAATAATCCTAAAACAACATCCAGTTGGGACGACTGGCTTGTGGCTTTGCATGCCATGTTTACGTAGACAATAAATAGCAAAGTGTGTTAAAAAAATTGCTGCTCATCCAACATTCTGCACGTAAAGGCCGGCATAGAAAGTCTGAGTCCGTGCTGACACTGCACACAGTGCACTATCATAGCTGTGTGTCACTGTGCCTTCGTACTGCCAATACTTCAGAGCAGTAGGCATGCACCTACCCAGATGATGTGCTTTTGGCAGCTGCTGTGGAAATGCCTGCCTGCTCTCCACATATCTTGGGCAGCGTTGAAAACAGCAGCTCCCCCCGTGTGGACGGAGGCACCAAGCTCAGCACCTACTGCAACAAATGCTGGGATTCTGACTCTGAGGCAAACCCTGTTTGCCTTCTGCAGGCGAGCCCTCCCTCCAGCCCCCGACAGGCATGATTTGCTACAGAAAGCAAAAAGCTCACCCGACCTTGTCCACACCAGCGAGGCAACCACTTCTACTGCTACTTGAGTGAATCTGAGGGTGGAAAACGATTTTTGACACTTCTTGTCAAAAACAGGTCATTTTTCTGGGGAGGGCAAAGCCCCAGTGACACTGCGTAGTGTATGTGCTGAAATACAGTGGGGTGAGGTAAGGACATGGGATCATCACTCAGAAAGGCACTTACTTGTAAATTCAGAACACTTTCGTGCATAGAACAGCGGTTATTAAAGATTGTGTTGATAATTTCATATATGATAGGCTAAAGAAAGCAAGCGTATATATGGCGTGCATATATTACATTAGGCAGGCTTCATAGATAAGAGCAGCTCAGTTCTCCTCTCACAGCACTGTAGATCAAGAGGGGTGCAACTGGAAGCATTTCATAGAAACATAGAATCATAGAATCCCAGAACGGCCTGGGTTGCAAAGGCCCACAGCGCTCCTCCAGTTCCAACCCCTGCTGTGTGCAGGTCGCCAACCAGCAGCCCAGGCTGCCCAGAGCCACATCCAGCCTGGCATTTAATTGCTTACACCTGAGAAACGCAATAATATTTCTAAAAATCCAGCACAGAAATGCTGCAGCAGTTCACTCTCCTCCCTTAATTTTCATGATTCCCTAGAAGAGCTATTTCTCTTGTGGATCCGGAGGATAAATTGAAAGGCAAGGGGGAGAAGGAGCATGATGGTGGGAGGACAGGATGGGCAGCCAGGAGAAGGAGAAGTCTGTCCCATTCTAATTTACTCTAAGATAGAGCAAACAGACTCACAGCCCAGACAGCTCTCAGACTCACTGAACATCTCGAACAAACTGAGAGCTCTCTGTTTATTTCAGGTGTATAAAACACCACCAGTTGCCAGTAAATGCAGCTAGGCGTGCAAGTGTCTGCATGAAGACAACGTTGTAGCTACGAGAATTATAATTGTCCTACCATTGTCTTTTCTTTCTGTCCTGAATCGGAGTAAGTGTGCCATAATCTCTTAAGAATCTCACGATAAGTAAATATATCAGAAATGCCTGTTTTTCAGTCAGAGATGCCAGCTGTCTATTTCAGACATAACATCAGCCTTCACTGTAAGCTTCCACATAAAAGCACCACGAACAGTAACGTCTCTAAGCAAGCATGAATGATTGGCTTGAAGATTCTTTACCAAAAAGGGAGTTTATTTACTTCACACAGGTCATAAATTTCCTTAGGAAAACTCTCAGTGGCAATCTACGTGTGGTGTTTAGTAAACAGAGTTTTCCTCTCATTCCCTCAGTCCATGTTCTCCAATTGTCCGAAACAGTAAAACGTAGTTTTCTCACACCTAAAAAGAAGATATATTTCAGCTTCTGTTTAAAACGAGGTGGAAAAGAAGAGCTGAAAGACTTTCCATGTTATTCAGCACTCAGACAGTGAAGGGTGCGAGGAGCAGCCCACAGCAGCCAGCTGCCTCGTGGTGAGGGGAGGCAGCACCTCGTTCCTTGAAGGCTCCCATGGAATGAAATGGCACTGCAGACAGAATAAGGCTTCGCTTTCTTTCTTACCAAGAAAAAATAATGATAATAATAACCAAAGGGTGGGATCTGCCTTTTCATGTCACAGACTTTTATCTGCTCAAAATCACGCTAACCTCAGGGTGCCAAGCACAGCGTGTTTGAAAGCCTTCCAAGGATGGAAAGAGCTGCTGCATCTCCTCCACTACAAAAGGCAGCTGGGTAGGAACGGGAGCTGCTGTGGGCTTACAAGAAAGAGATTTGGTCACCTTGCCCTCTGTCAGGACCTCATTCCTCCTGGATACTTCCAGGTTGTATCTTTGTGCTTATGCTCATGTTAGGAAAATATTTAATATTTGATTGACTGGCTTCATTATTGCAAAGGCCCACAGCGCTCCTCCAGTCCCAACCCCCTGCTGTGTGCAGGTCGCCAACCAGCAGCCCAGGCTGCCCAGAGCCACATCCAGCCTGGCCTTGAATGCCTGCAGGGATGGGGCAATGTCTAGTGTTAATGATTAAGATCCTAATTAATTACCTGAGTTCCTTTTAGTGCCTGATCAGCATTCGAGACAAACAGCTTGAAACTTACCCTAACTGAATTTTGGAGTGCATTATAAAAGAAATGTACAGAATTTGTGTGGGTTTTTTTTTTTCTTTTCTATCACCTCAAAGCAGACCATTCAAAAAACTGCATGGAGCCGACATCTAAAGACTTCTAAAAGACGCCATTTAAAACTGAACTGCTGACAAACATTCAGATCATATTTTGCAAGCTACTATTAACTAAGATGAGACCTTAGAGGAGGAACACATCCCATATCTCACTGCTGACTCCAGGCTTTCTTATCCTTTCCCCTAAAACATCTCGTGCAGCCTGGTGTCTGGGAGAATATTGGTCAGACTGATAGCAGAGCCAGTCCTGCCTGAAGCCCAGGGCCGCAGCGGAGGCTTTGCAGAGCTCAGCTGCCAGCTGCTCCTTCCCACTGCGCACGCGCAAGGAAAAACCTCAATAATTTTCAGAAGCTTACAACTCAGCCAAGTCTGGGTGGATCCCTTTGGTCAAGGGCAACAAATGGAACTTATCTGATTTTTCCTCCCTGTTCTTCTCCTCCTTGGTAAAGCTTCTCATTCCTGCTCTGGAAAAGATACGGAGATGAGTCTATAAGAATTTTTAAACGTTAGAGAAACAGTGTGTTTTGCCTTAACATCACTCCAGAAAGCGGCACAACTATTCCTGCTGGAAGTTTCCAAAAAAAAAAAAAAAAAAAGAGCTTGAGGCAGAAGTAGGATTGAAAATCTCTCATCCTGAACTGTTAAAATTTGGCAACGCTGTGTAAGTGAAAACAAGGTCTTATGTTGGAAAGTGGCAGACGAGCTTAACTGCAGATACCGCTGGCAGCTTCACCTGTAGTATTTCTTCTGCCAGATCTTTGTATTTAATACTAGAGAAGCTCATTCCTGTGATGGTTAATGTTTTGTTATCTACTCTTAGGGCTTGTTTCTGGGCTGTTGCACTTTGGGGAGCGGGTATTTTGTGCTCACACGTCACCAGCACGCTCAGCATTTTCAGGAATATATTCTGTCATCAATACAGTAACGTTCCTGATCCCTCGTTGTGCCCTGGCAATGCTCAGATCTTCGTTTGGGGGAATTTTCAGGAAAAAGAGCAAAAAAAAGACAAAACCTGGTAGTTCCACAAATAGCTGCTTTACTCTGTACATTGTGTTTACTTCACATTTAGCATTACCCGCGTGTTGGTCTTCCATTCCGCTCCTGTAGACTTTCAGTATTTTATGTTTTCATCCTTTTTTAGAACAACTTTTGCACTGCATTTCTGTACCGCTCCAGCTTCTACGTTCATGCTCCTAACAAAGAGTCTGCCTAAAAACTATTTCTGCCATTCATGCTATTGGGAATAGATTAACAATGGGAATCCTGACCATTGCGACACAAAGAGAGTAAGGCAAGGATCTGGAATGCTTGTGGTTGGGAGCGTTGCAGCCACCTCTGCCCCTCCAGTCTGACATACATCTCACATTCTCTTCTGTGGAGCTCTCTGGAGTTGTATCTGGCCACAGTGCGCTTCATTAGCCTCTTAAACACAGCATTCAGAACGTGGGGACTCTGCAAGGTTCCAAACGTATAAACTCTTTTTAATTACAAACAGTTCTACCACCCACTTTCCCCGCAGTTAGTCGAGGGAACCGGTTTTCATTGAGGTCAACAGAAAAAATAACCGTGAAGTGTTTGGCTCACGCTGCTCTCGTACATGCTGAAAGAAGGGGGGCAAAGGAAGAAAAAGTAAGTTTAGTTTTTAGCCTTTAAATCTTCGAAATAATGTGCTTGTTTGGTCTGAAATTGTACAAAGGGTAAAAAGGACTGTCCCCAGCTTTGGGACCCTAACAGCTTCCTGCTGCTCATTTTAAGATCGCGTGCTGCAAGCAAGAAAAGAATATCATTTACTGATCGGAGTGTAGCTTCTTACTGCCAGCAAACACAGCACACACTTTCTCTTTAAAACGCTGCTTCAAGATGAGCAGACGGCCCTGGGCTCTTTTCCTACAGTCTCCGGTGGCCTCGTGCCCCTCTGGCACGGCCACCACCCCAAGGGCTGCAGGCAGGGAGGGGAAGAGCAGAGCCCTACAGCAGGATGGAGACCTGGCTTTGCAGTCGGTCCTTCTCAGAAGGGCAGAAAGAAAGCATTAGGGAAAAAAACAAAACAAAACAAAACAAAACTAGCCTTTGGTAACTACTTTGCTGTCTGTACTGTGTGCGTTTCACTGTGTGCTGTAAGAAAGCCACCTACTTTGTCACCACCTACATGTCACCAGCAGTGACATGGCACCTTTCCTGCCAGCTTTTGGACCATTACATACTGCTGGTATGCATCACAGGAGCAGAGCTCTGCTCATTTTTGGACTTCTGAGGGCTTTATACACAGTTTTGTATCTTAGAGCATAAGGTAATAGCAAGTGCCCCGCTTCCTCTGAAGCTAACTTGCTGTGGAGCATCAAACTTGAGGCAGAACCACAGTTCTTAGCCGCCGCTCCTCACTTCCTACCAAAAATTCTGTGGGAAAAAGTTGTACTCTGGACACTGCATTTTTCTTATGTAATCAATTTCCAGGTTATATTCATATTGGGGACTATAAATGCTAAAAAACAGCATGTGGTGCTGAAATATGAAATGCTGTCGACTAATTTCAGGGGGAAGTTGTGTGCTGTGAGAGTGGTGAGGTGCTGGAACAGCTGCCCAGAGAGGCTGTGATGCCCCGTCCATCCCTGGAGGTGTTGGAGGCCAGGTTGGATGGGGCCCTGGGCAGCCTGGGCTGCTGTGAAATGGGGAGGTTGGTGGCCCTGCATGGCACAGGGGGGTTGGAGCTCCATGATCCTTGAGGTCCCCTCCAGCCCAAACCATTCTGTGATTCTGTAATTTCAGGACACAAGTCATCCTTTATTTAAGCCATAAATCAATGGGACAGGGACACAGTAGTTAAAGAATCCCGAGCTGCCCCATGCCTGGGTATGGACATGGTTGTTGCAGAGCTCATCACCGCAGACCCGATAGTGTGGGCTCAGTATTTACCATACCCAGAGTTGTAAACAAGCACAGCACAGCACAGCGGGGCACACAGTCCACCTGCAGCCCCAGTGAGAGCAGCTCACTGCCAGCAGCCACTGGAGCTCCTCCTGCCCTGCTGGAATGAATGGTGCTCGAGCTGAGCTCCGGTGGCACAAAGCTCACCGGCGTGTATTGACCCGATGCACATTTTCACGAGTGAATTTCAACCTTCGGGAAGGCAGATTTTGGAAGGAGAGCCTTGGCACGTCCTTAGCTCCAGTAATAATTGCTGACACTGCTGGAGTCGCTCCGACTAAAAATACCCGACACAATAACAAACCCAGTGAACCCATCCGCTTTCTCCTTTTTTCACAAATCCTATTTACTTCTATAGCTCAAAATACATTCTGTGTTCGGTGTATTTACAGCACATTGCAGCTTCACGGACTGGCAGCACAGCTGTTTATTTAGGGAACGCTGTCCAGGTTGGAACCTTTCAAATGTGACAATTATTTTTCAACAGAGTGTGCTAGGCCTGTCTTTTATAAACGCAACCCTAAACAAACCCTGTGCTGTCTGAAACATCACCTTGCTGTCAGAAAGCAACGTAATTACGGCCGTATCCACAACGTGGTTAAAAGCGGGGGTTGGAGGTTCATGATCCTTGAGGTCCCTTCCAACCCTGGCCATTCTGTGATTCTGTGTGAAAAGCGAGGAAACCAAAACACGATCACAACTGCAGCGAACGCAGCCGTGCGGGTGAAAATCTGCTTTTATAACGTGGAGCTGAAGGTGTTTGTTAAGACCCAATCTGCAACGCAAGCACATTTCTTTTTTCACCAACCTCCTACCATTCTCTTAACATCTTAAAATATGACCCGTTTTGCAACCGGGGCCGCAATTCCGAGAAGTTGTGCAGTGAAAGCCGAGCAGAGCCGAGCAGCGGGGTTGCTCTCCGCTTCAGCCAAACCCGAGTTCCAGATCCTATATATCATAACAGCAATCGCTTGAACTAAAACATCCCATCCAGCTTCCACGCAGCTCCATAAACCTTCCCGGTGCTTTTATTAATTTATCCATAACTGTTGAAATAAAACTCCTAACGCCGTGAGCTGTTCCAGGCTGTGCTCAGTTCCCACTCACTGTGTAAATGTTGAGCAGAGAGGCATTTTTGCTCGCAGACTGAAAATCAGCTGTGCCAGATAACCTGAGCCTTCGTCAGGGCGTTCAGCGGAAAGTTTTATTTCGGCATTATAAATAACCATGGACTATTTTAAGTGACCTTAGAATCACAGAATGGCCCGGGATGCAAAGGCCCACGGCGCTCCTCCAGTCCCAACCCCCTGCTGTGTGCAGGTCGCCAGCCAGCAGCCCAGGCTGCCCAGAGCCACATCCAGCCTGGCCTTGAATGCCTGCAGGGATGGGGCATCCACAGCCTCCTTGGGCAACCTGTTCCACTGCTTGTAGAAATATAGAAATATAAACCTTACCCCGGTAGCTTCCAATAACTTATTTTAGTTGATTCTGATTTTTTATTTTACTTTAGCAGGGAGAGAGGTAACAGTAAAACTTTTTAGTATATAAGTAATTAAAACTGCAAACGTATCTTCTGGTTGGAAATGAAATAAATCACGGCCGCCGGGCACACGTAGCAGCTGGCTGTAAGGGAGCCTCTCGCCTTCCTCCGAGCACCTTCGCAGTGGAATGCATTTCCCCTTCGGCCAAAGGGGGGAGAAACGCGGCCATGAGCGTCCTACCCTAATCTATTTTCTTACTGCAACTGCGGTAAAGCAGCGCTTCCGAGCGCCCGTGTGCGGAGTAGGGCTCGTCGTTCAGGAGCGCAGGGCGAGCTCCGGTGGGGATACCCGCCGGGTGGGAACCTTCCGCATCCACCGACAGGAGAACGACTACTAAAAAAGCGATAAAAATAAAAGGAGAAAGGAGAGAGGGAGAAAGCCGGCAGCTCGCCGGGTCTGGGGCTGCCGCTCCCCACGGCGGCCGTGGGAAAGGAAAAGGAAGGTTCGAAGGTACGGAGCCGGCTCCGGCGCCGCGCTGCGCGGAGCGAGAGCTCTCCCCTGCGCCCGAGCCGCACATCTCCGCGCCGCCCCGCTCTGCCCATCCGCCGCGCTCCGAGCCGGGACCCCGGAGGGGGGGGGGGGCGAAGGAGGACCTGAGCGGGGGGAGGAGGGGGCGAAGGGGGACCCGGGGGCTGCTCCTCCGCTCCCCACCCCCCCCGCGTTCTTCCCCGTGGGGCTGCCGTGCTCCGCGCGGGGTCCGGACGGAGCGGGGCCGGCCGGTGTTTAGCGGCTGAGCCGAGCTCCGTAACAGCTGTGCGAAAAGGGTGCGTGGCCCAAAACCCCCCCGACACCCCCGCGGCCGGACGGGCCGCCGCCGGGCCGGGCTGCACGCAGGCGGCAGTGGGAGGGAACGGGAGGGGAGGGGGGAGCGGCGGGGGGAGCCTTAGAAATTAGCGGGCGGGCTGTGATAGGCCGCTGTCTGCTCGGGGGGGCGGCGACACTTTGTTACCATTGGGTATGTAAATTGTTTTTAATAAGATCTGCCCTTTTCTTCCTTTTTTTTTTTTTTGTTCTTTCTTTTTTTTTTTTTTTTTTTTTTTTTTAAGGGAGAAAACAACCCCGTCTGCCTTTACCTTAGCAGTCTTGGGGGGGGGGTTATAACTCTCATTCATTGAAGGAAATGTTTTAGGCGTTTTAGACTAGCGGAGTCTCAGCACAAACCCTTGGGCACCAGCTCGCTCCTCGCGCTATAGATATATTTTTGCAAACAAGACTTTCCTATTTCTTAAACTATATATATATATATATATATATATATATATATATATATATAAATCAAACAAACAAACAAACCCAAAAGTGTTAATGGAAAAATCCCGGAGCGCAACGCAGCGCATCGCCAACCGGACCCCCCCCCGGCCCGGCCCGGCCCCCTCCCCGCGGCTGCGGGCGGCACCAGGCGAGGGCTCTCCTCCTGGGGGGGGCTGTGGGGGGTGAGGGGGGGGGATGCACATTGTTGTATTTATTTTGAAGGCTGCAGAAGGCAGAGGAGCGCAGCACCACGTGCTGCTGACTCTCATCAGCATAATGATGGCCCCAGCCGGAGAGCCCTGTATATATAAACCACAAACCCCTAATCATTAGAAGTCCCAGCCTCCAAAAACCACATTCAGGACAAAAAAACTGTGGCTTTTTTTTTTTTTTTTTTTCTTCTCTATTTTTTTTTCGTGTGTGTGTTGGTTTTTTTTTTTTTTCTTTTTTTTCTTTTTTTTTTTTTAATCCCTTCTCGGCTCCTTCATCTTCCCGACCTCAACTTCTCGGCACCCGAAAGAAGTTTTGTTGTTGTTTTTGCCTTTTTATTATTTTTCATTCTTTAACAACGCAATTTTCTGAGAGCCTAAACTAACTCCGACAAAGCGACACTTTAGTGATTTTTTTTATCTATATAGATAGATAGATTTTTTTTTTTATTTTATTTTTTTATTTTTTTGCTGCTGCTGTTCGTCGAGGGCGGGAAAAAAAAAAAAAAAAATCCAAAAAGAACGCAACAAAAAGAGCGATTTCAGTTACCCGGTTCAGCTCCCCGGACTCGGATCCAGCAGCGACTCAATTAAAAGGACCGGACCGCACCGAAGCTGCCTTTCCCCACCATTTACTCGGGCACAGTTTCGGAATCAGCCCGCAGAGGGCTGCTCTGGGGTGCCTTTTCCCCTCTTTTTCCCCCTTCCTGACGATGCTGCCCGCTCTCCGCTCGCTGGGAAGCCGGCTGCCGGACTCGCCCTGAGCCCCGATCGTCCCCACGGGCCGCGCCCGGCGCTCAGCCCCGCACCGCTCCTCGCACCGCAGCCCCCGGCACGGCGCTTCGGCTTCGCTCTTTTTTTGCTTTGCCGTTTGTTTGGCCGGAGGAGGAAGACTTCTTCGGAGGAAATCGGGACGTTTCCCCTTCGCTCTTTGCGAGCGACGCTCCTCTTGAAGCGGCGAGCGCAGCCGGCTGCCTTCGACCCCTCTTAAAGCCCGAAAAGCGGACGGGGAAGGAGAGGAAGAAAAAAAAGGAGAGAAAGTCGTGCGGCGCTGAGGGAAGAAGCGGCGGTTGGAAGGGGGGAAGGACGGACGGACGGACGGACGGCAGGAGGAGAAGCGGAGCCGGGCGCGGACGCACGGCGGGACGGTGCCGCTGCGGCGGGCGTTGCTGAGGGCAGCGCAGCCCCGCGCTTTGAGCAAACGAACGGCAACAGACTGAGATTTGGGGCTTTTTTTTTTTGCTTTTTTTTTTTTTTGTGCTGTTTTTTTTTTTTCCGCCAGATTTTTTTTTTGCCCCCCTCGCCCCCCCCTCCCGCCACTCTTTTTTTTTTTTTATTACAGACTCTCCGCTTTTTCATTTTCGCTATTTTGTTTTTAATACTTCTTTTTTTCCCCCACAACCCCCACCCCTCACTACACGCCTCCTCCAGCGATCCCCCCGCCGCTCCCCCCCCGCCCCCCCGCCCCCCAATTCGCTAACTTGTGGCTGTTGTGATGCGTATTCCCGTAGATCCCAGCACCAGCCGGAGGTTCAGCCCCCCCTCCAGCAGCCTGCAGCCCGGCAAGATGAGCGAGGTCAGCCCGGTCGTAGTGGCCCAACAGCAGCAGCAACAGCAACAGCAACAACAGCAAGAAGCCGCCGTGCCCCGACTGCGGCCGCACGATAACCGCACCATGGTGGAGATCATCGCCGACCACCCGGCCGAGTTGGTCCGCACCGACAGCCCCAACTTCCTGTGCTCCGTGCTGCCCTCGCACTGGCGCTGCAATAAGACCCTCCCGGTGGCCTTCAAGGTGAGCGCTCTCCCCCCGCGCTGACAGCGGCCGCTCGCCCCCCCTCGCCCCAACTCACCCACCCCACCTCCGCCCCGCAGGCGTTGCGGTGTTCGGCCCCCCCCCCCCCCCGGCCCGCAATGCCCGCCGTGCCGTGCCGTGCCGTGCCCCCTCCCCGCGCTGCAGTGTTTGCTTCATCCCGCGGTTCCCCCCGTGCTCCCCCCCCCCCCCCTCCGTAGTACATCCCGCACCCCCAGTGCCGCATCGACTTCTGTGCCCCTCTCATCTCGGCCGTTCCTTTTGTGCCCCCCCTCCCCGTCCTTTACTGAGCTCTGTGCCCGCACATCTTGCACTGAATTCTGTGCCTTCTGTTCCCCCCCCCCCCCCCCCCCCCGCAACGACTCCTGTGTTTCCCCCCCATCCCCTACCCCGTGCTGCAATAACTTCTGTGCCCCTGTGCCCCCCTCTCGTTTTGCACGGACTTCTGCAATGCCTCATCCTGCACTGACTTCTGTGCCCCCCTATCTTACAAAACTTCCCGTGTACCCCGGTCTTTCGTTGACTCCTGCGCCCCCTCCACCCACCCCCCAATCTTGCAGCGTGTATTCCCTTATCCTGCAATGAGTTCTGCGCCCTCTCTGTCCTATACTGATTTCTGTGCCCCCCCATCCTCCAATAGCTCCTGTGCCTGTGCCTCATCTTGCCTTGAGTCTTTTGCCCTTCCATCCTACAGTGACTTCTGTGCCCCCTGCAGTGCCTCCTGTGCCCCCCCCTCCCCACCCCATGCTGTATTGCCTCCTGTGCCCCCCATCCTGCACTGATTTCTGTGCTCCCCCTGCACTCCCTCTGCTCGGTATGTGTGTCCCAAGGCTCTGTAGGGTCTTCTGTAACCCCTTCTGTGCTCCAGTGCCAACTGTGCCCCCCACCCCAGTCTGGCGGTGCCTCGCATACCCCTGTCCTTCTGTCTGCCATGCCCCCGCATCCCACTGTATTTCCTGAGCCCTCTCTGCCTTGCAGTGCCCCCTGTCCCCACTCTGCCCCACAAAACATTTGCAGACCCTCTGGTGCCCCCCCATCCTGCAGAGCATGCTGTGCCCCCCCACCTCACTGTGCCATGGTGTGTGCTGTGCCCCAAACCTTTCCAGCCTCCGGGATCAATCTTGTTATTTCCACTCCCCTAATGCATAGCCCCCTCTGGGTTTCCCCCATCCCTGTGCCACCCCCACAGCACCCCCCTGAGCATCTTAGTGACTTTTATTTTAAAAAAAAGTTCTCTTATAACAAGATTCACCCATCCCCAATTGCTCAGTGCAGGGGTGCAGAATGGGTGCCCCCTCCAAACCTTCCCTTACGGGCAACCCCAGAATCCCAGCCTCGTGTCCTGGGTCCTGGAGTTGGAGGGGGCACACAGGGGTTTGCAGCAGGGGTTGGGATCCTGGTGGGGGTTCCACTCACTTTTCCTGGCCCAGGGGTGAGGAAGCCTCTGCAGGGGGGTGAGGGGGGGGCACAGAAGCACACCGCGAGTGCCGCTTCTCATTTTCTGTCTCCATCCCCGCGGCGTGCTGATGAGAGGAAAACATTTCTTAAAAACTGCAATAGCAGCACAGTGTGTGTGTGCTGTGTTCTGCAGCCCTCCATCCTCCCCGCAGCATCGCACGGCCGCACAGAGCCCCCAGCCACGTCTTTGGCTGGGGAAGGCCGGCAGCACCTGCCTGCAGTGGCTCACGGGCAGAGCTAGGAGCAGCCCTACGTCCCAATGCTGCCACAGTGTCCCCTTAGGTTGCGTTTCCTGCGTGTCTCTGTTTTGTCAGGGCAAAAATGGGTAAAAACGGCTAAAAGAGCTGATTTGGGTGTGTCTGGCCATAAAGGCGATGTGCTGTCGGAGGGAGCAGGGATGCAGGCAGAGGGGGAGAGACCTGATGGATCTGGGGCTGCAGTTGCCCCGCGTGGGGCCTGCCTCGTGCTTGGGTGGAGATAGCAGAAAGTGGGGTGTCTTCTGCCGCTGGGCCTATGGGGTGCCACCAGGTTATGAGGTGCCTCCAGTGCATGAAACTCAGGTCAGAGCTCAGCTCTGGTTCCTGGGGTGAGGAGGAGTCTCCCAGGATCGCAGTTGTAATTCGTTCACTTGTAGATGAGCTCGGTGTTGTAGTTACTTCCTATAGAAGCAATGCGAGGGCTTCGTGTTATTGCCTCTGTATTTCTCCTTCCGTTTGAAAAGCCTGAGTGTGCCCCTGCCTTGCAGCCACCCAAAGCAGGCAGTCCCAGCTCACAGCAGGAAGGCAGAGAGCTCAGCTCGATAGTATTTAGGATGTTACTCCAATATGTGTGATAAAAGGGTTTACAGAGAGTGAGAGCACATCCCAAAGTGTTTGTGCTCATACATCCTGATATTTGGGTTGTGCGTGGGGCTGCAGGCAGGCAGTAGGATGCCGCAGGTTTGTTGATGTGCTGAGTTGTCCCTTCAGCTCTGAGCTTTCACACACAGCATGCAAGATGCTCTTCTTAAAACATGCCGTGTATGGATGCCCTTATTTCCTGCTGGAGGCTGAAAGGGCCACGCTGTGTGCAATCAAGGCAGAAGGTGTGAGCACGAAGCAAAAGTACCATTCAACAACAGGTACTAAGAAGACTTTCTGCTTAGCAAAATGATGGTTGGAACCCATCAGACAGGTTTTAAAATTGTATCTCGTTTGTCAGTGCAGCTTTCCTGCAGCTGCCCGATGTTTTCAGACCAAAGAAGCTGCAATGAAACACTTGATGTGATACAGCAGAATGGGAATTATCTCTAAAAAAACTGAAAAAAAGACAGATTTGGGCTATAGGAATCTCAGCTAGGCAGAAACTTGAAAGTAAAATGGCTCACAGACAACAGTTTTTGAAGTTTTATTGGCAATAAATAATATGTTGATGATAATGTTTTGAGTGGTGCGTTAAGTGTGTCATAATTCTCTCGCAGAGCTCTCCAGTTAAAAAGTACTCTGGATATAGCACTGTTTTAATTTAAAAAAGAAAGAAGTTAGATATAAATCACATGCAGGGAAGGAAGTGTGTAATAAACAGCGCTGGGTTTGATTATAATTTTGTGAAATAATGTTGGCTAAGTGTCACATTTGAATTTTAAGTATTAATATTTACACACTACGGGGAGGGAGTCTGCGTGGGACTCACAGACCAGTTGGTAAGGTTGGCTGTGCAAACCGCATCTGCTGGTACTGCTCTGACCGCTCTGCAGTGCCCAGGCAGCAGAGAAATGGGCCTTGTGCACCCAATCCTATTTCCTTTGTGATGTGTGGTAGCCTTTTGTTGGCTGCAGCCATCGGGATTTGGCTCTCTGTTGACCCTGAGAGTTCTTTCTGAAGGCCACGAGGACCCACCTGGCTGGGTGTTGGGCTGGCTGTAAGGATGCAGTGCCCTGCTGGCTGTTGGGGTGGCTGTAAGGATGCAGTGCCCTGCTGGCTGTTGGGCTGTAAGGATGCAGTGCCCTGCTGGCTGTTGGGCTGGCTGTAAGGATGCAGTGCCCTGCTGGCTGTTGGGCTGGCTGTAAGGATGCAGTGCCCTGCTGGCTGTTGGGCTGGCTGTAAGGATGCAGTGCCCTGCTGGCTGTTGGGCTGGCTGCTGGCTGTGGTTCCAGCCGACGCTGGTAAAAGCAAAGCACTGCAGTGGGCAGAAGGAAGGCAGAAGAGCAGCCGTGAGGTGTGAGACCTCTCCCAGTAGCACAGCAGTAGTTCAGGGGCTGTCAGCATTTCCACTCCAAACCCCAGTTTTCAGAGTTTATAACTCAGCTGTTTTAAATAGCTTCAAGCTGCAACCTGCTGTATAAACTGCCAGCCCAGATGTATATTTTTAAACAAATAATAATAATAAAAAAAAGAAGTCGTGCAAATCAGTTTTTCTGGTTTAAGTTATAGAACATTATAATATTTTTAATAGTATCAGATGCTCTGTTGGCAGTATCTCCAGAAAAGACATTTTCAAGTCCCAGAGAGCTGAGATTCAGAGGCTTTTTGAATTCACTGCTTTGCAAGAAGCGTTCTTGGAGCAGTAGATACCAGCATCTGTGCAACAGGTACTGCAGCTTCATTCAGAACAAGTTTTTTGCTATGCAGAAGGTTGCAGTGCCTGCTCCTGTGCAGCGTTTCTCTCACTTCCAGCATAGGAGACATAGTGTGGCCGTTTCCAATCTCACCAGACTGAAACCAGGCAAATGGGTCTCCTAACCAGATGGGAATCGTGCAAAGAGATGCATGGCTGTCTTCAACCTGTAAGAGCTGGTTTGGTTTTATTCTGTGCCCTCTGTTGAGCTTTCGTGCCTTTTGGGGCTTTGGTTAAAGATAGAAGAATGTAGTTTTATTCGTCCAAACGTGTGGGTAGCTTCATGTGGGGAGTAAACGCCATGAAATGGAGGAGATATTTGTGTTTGAAGAATAGGTAACAGACCTGCGCTGTGCCTGTGTTAATCTTTATGCTTTTGCTTTGCTCTTATTCACTTTGCTGTGCACTTACAGTCCCTTTTCTACAAATATTTAAGTAATTTCTGATGGATGCGTGGCATAACATTTCCAAATCAAAGTTTATGCAGTCTTTCCATGCAGAAAGTTACACTTTAAAATTCCCCAAGCGGTCTGTATTTCTCTGGGTTTCAAACACACGATGCAGCTTTGTTCTGGGCAGTGCTGTCACAGTAACCTTCTGGTGATTCTTGACTATAAGGTCTGAAAGTGTAACAGTGACAAACGTTTCACCCAGCAGTAGTGAGGAGCTTTTGGTATGATTGGAGTTTCTTTTATCAGCCGAAGCTTTGTCTTTTCAGCCCTGATCTCAGCTCGCCTCTCGCAGTGAGCTGAGCACAGACCTTGTATCAGCTGCAGTGCAGGGCTGCACTTATTGCAGTGGCACACGCAGGGATGCCATGGCAAAACGTGCAGAACCAAACAGCGCTGACAGGAGGAAAGGCTGGGAAGGAAACCTGGCAGAAGTAATGGGGGGGTGTGTGAGCAGAGGGCCTTTTTGGAGGATGTCAGCCCTGCCCGGTGAGGGGTGCTGCGCTGCCGGGCAGCAGGAGGGCACAGAAGGGAGTGGGGCTGCAGAGGGGCTGCAGTGGTTGTGCTGCCTCTTCCACTGCCCCACTGGACTTGTGTACCCTTTTTTTGCATTTCTGGAGTTCAAGGGATTCTTGTTTGTTTGTTGGTTTGTTTCTCGCTGTGGAGAAAGCATAGGTTGCAATTTCCCGGGGTGCTGACGTGCGTCCCGAGGCTGCCTGGAGACATCGTGCTCTGTCATAAGCTGAGATGGGAGCACGTTGCAGGCAGCTCCCTGTGTTAGGCTTTGAGCCAGTATCCATTTACCAGGGGTGTGAGTTCAGCAGCTGATTAGCTGTGATCTGACAGCTCCCTTTGCAGCCTGTGGAGCCGGCTGCTGCCAGAGCCAGGCGGGCTGGGGGCTGCTCACTACACTGCCCAGAGCATCTCCTGCTCCTGGGCCCTTCAGACTGCAGCCCTTCCATGCAGATGCAGAAATTGGTGGCGGAATTCCCGTTTGAGTTTGGGGTGCTGTTACCATCAGCATAACCCATTTCATATGGCATTTCAGCTTCGCTTTGTACTTTCTCTTAAGTGAGATGAGCTCTCTTTTTCGGCAATGCAGCCTGTTGTAAATACTTTCAGATTTTGTATGCTTTTGTCATCGATTTTTATTGTTGTAAAGGAATGCTTCACAGCACACTGGGCCGTGTAACGTTCTCCATATATGCACCAGGCTGGATGTGGCTCTGGGCAGCCTGGTCTGCTGGTTCGCAGCCCTGCACATAGCAGGGAGTTGGAACTGGATGAGCACTGTGGTCCTTTGCAACCCAGGCCATTCTGTGATTCTATAATATATATTCAGAACTCCTTTTTATTTAATGAATATCACAGTTAAACCTTCGATCATTAGTTTATGGGAAAGACGTTTGTAAGTAAGTCTTATGATAACATGTAATGCTTGTGTCAGGAGATGGTCTGAATGAAGAATAGGAAAAGCCACAGCTGCTGCTCCCCTACCTCCGAATTGGTGTGGGGACTCGGTGCTGTGTGGGTTTGCAAGGAAATGCAGAGCACTGTGTCACGAGCCGTGCTTTCTTGTCCCCTCCTCACAGGTGGTGGCCTTAGGAGAAGTGCCCGATGGGACCGTGGTCACCGTGATGGCTGGGAACGACGAGAACTATTCTGCAGAGCTGCGAAACGCTTCTGCTGTGATGAAGAACCAGGTGGCCAGATTCAATGACCTGCGATTCGTGGGCAGAAGTGGCAGAGGTAGGTGGCTGCTTTGTGTGTGGGCGCAGCGGGGTGAAGGGAAGGCCTGGATATCAGCCTCGTTTCACAAGGAAACACAGATTTGTGTGCCGATAAATCGCTGTCTGCCTTTCACGGATGCCTGTTTTATTTGCAAACTTGCCAGCCCAGCGAGGTGTTCTCTCTTGCAAAGCTTTCCTGCCACGTCTTTGTTCATTTTTGGAACGCCGGTTTTGAAAAATGATTCACAGAATACTTTGGTTCCCCATTTTAATCACGCAGCAGAGGCGGAAGGAAACGAGGATATTCGTGATGGTTTTCTTACAGTCAGACAGTGCATCTCAGGCCGCAGTAACAAGAGATGAAGGATTCCTTTCAGCAGTGGCGCTTCTGCTGGAGTTGTTGCAGGAGAGCTAGAATTAAAGGAGCGTTGCATATCACATGTGTTTTAGGTTATGATCTTTAAAAGCTCACAGCTATTGGTGGAAAGCCTTCTGGTGCTTCCCTGCCCTTTGTGTATGACCCGCAGACAGAAACCTCGCTGTTGTTGTTAGTAACCTGCCTGGCTTTTGTGAATTGATGGTAAGCTTTGGATGGAAGGAAATTCAACCTTTACTTTAAATGTCAGGGAGGGCGACTTCTAATTTTTTGGGAGATTTAGAGTGCTGTCATTGTCTTCCAGCTGTTCAGGAGCGTCCTGTAACCTGGGAAGCACACATAGAAAGCTTTTGTTACCACCGAGAGCTTGAAAATAACATAAGATTCTTGTAGCTGCCCTGAAATTTGAGGTAGTGATTGAAATGACCACTTGAGGGAAGCTGGCACTTCAGTCTCCAGTGCAGGAATGCTCAGAGGGATCTGTTGTATCAATCAGCCATCGATTCAGCCTCAGTGTTTGTGCGTTACGTATTTGCAGTAATTATTTGTTTTAAACTGGCCCTGCGTGGAGGGAAAGGAAGAAATAAAGGCAGAACTGCGTGTGTGGAGGATCAGTAATAAAGCTAATTTACAGTCAGACACTTTAAGAGCAGCTGTACATCTCAGGGCTATTTCTCCCTCAAAAATACTAACCAAACGTGTGACAGAGGCCGGGATAGTTTCGGTCAGCTGGCATGCTTTTACAATTACCGCTGTTTTGTGAAAGTGATTCCATCAGTGTGGCTTACAGCGGCTATTTTTTGTATTAGTGACTTGGCCAACAGCTCTCTTTATCATTTTACGTCTTGAAAATTATTGGTAATAAAGGGTAACTTGAAAACAGAATAACTACTGCAGAGGCAGCTCAGTATAAATATGGCCTTCGCTGCCCTTTGGGATGCGGTGCTGCCTTCCTCTTCCATTTGTCTTGCTTCCTTTGGAAAAACCAGCCTGCTTTGTTACTGTGCTGATGGATGAGGTCTGAAGGTTCCCTGGCTTGATCGCTAGCAGTGCCTTACAGAAAGAGTTCAGCAGTGTGTGACTGCTTCAGCAGTGCTGAAAAGAGCCGAGATGTGATGTACAACCTCAGATCTGCGGATTTCATTTGAAATGTATGATATATGCTTTTTTATTAGACCGTAGGAAATGAACTGAAGGGCCTGAGAACTCGGGAGGTGTAGATGTGGACACATACAAACACAGAGCCTCTGAATTTGGGCACCAGTAATTCAACCTATATTCGTATCTAGTAGATCTGGAATAGAGTTTTTCTCTGATCAGTCTGGGTAGAATCTATGGAAAAGCGATAGTGTACTTTTCAAGCCCTCAACATATTTATTTAAGAGACTTCAAAGCAAAACAAAGGGTGTGCACTGTTTTACTATATTGGCTTTCTGAGTTTTGGCTAGTTTCCCAAATAGCAATTTTTATATTTAAAAAAAAAAAAAAAAAAAAAAAAGAAAAAAAAAAAAAAGGAAGAAAAAAGACAGACTTAACTGCTTGCAGACTTTTCACGCATGGAAGATGAAGAAAGCTTCTTTTGATGAAGTGTAATTATGTCCAAACAGAGCTGACCCCCTCCCCCTATATTTCTTATGATCTTAACGGAAGAAAGTAGAGCTTTGCCTTTGAAGCAGCCGGGACTCGGTGGAGGATCTGAAATGCTGCATTCTGCTGCCAGAGGCGGGATGGAGAAATTGGTCCAGACTTGTCTCCCAGACTCAGAACAGAGAGGGGGAGAGAGAGAGGAAAGGAGAAAGAGTTATCATTACTGATAGGTTTTTATAACTCTCCTTAAAATAGCAGGAAAGAAAGCAGTAGCTGCAAAGAGAAGTGAGAAAGCTACTTACAGAGGCAGATATGGTAGGTACAAGACCTGAAGTAAAACAGGAAAAATAAAGTAAGAAAGAAATCATTTTTCGGTGGCAAGAAGCTAATCCACACCTGTTCCTGCCTTCAGATTTACATCTTTCTAAACAGCTTGCTCTTTGATCTCTGTATCTCTCAGTTTGATTGTGAGGGCTGAATCATCAGCTTACCGCTTCACCTTCTCTCCCACGTTCTTTCCCTGCTTCCCATGGCTCAGTGCAGTAACTGGATTCATACCCATGTTAGTGCTGCTCGCCTGACAGGAGCCCTGACTTCACGTTTTTGTTTGCATAATTTCTCTTAAATACCTTTCTGGATTCTTAAGAATAAGTAACCAGAGCTCTTTATATGCATGCAGAAGTTGTTTGTCTGTGGTTTAGAGGCAGGAGCTCACTTTTACAAGGCTGAGCCGCAGTGCAAGGGCAGAATTCCTGTCTTTCGTGAGCACGGGATCATAGAATCATAGAATCATGGAATCACAGAATGGCCTGGGTTGCAAAAGCCCCACAGTGCTCCTCCAGCTCCAACCCCCTGCTGTGTGCAGGTCACCAACCAGCAGCCCAGGCTGCCCAGAGCCACATCCAGCCTGGCCTTGAATGCCTGCAGGGATGGGGCATCCACAGCCTCCTTGGGCAACCTGTTCCAATCACCTTCATTTTGTTATCCCCCAGTGCTCTAATCACATTGGGACCTGACTGAAAAACACACAGCACACACAGGCTGCTGAGTCCCCTTTCCAGCTGACTTCTGCTTTCTGCCTTGTGTTTCAACATATGTCCATCCCCTCCTTTTTTTGTCGGCTGCACTCACATGTGTGAATAACAAAGCATGCACAGTTTGGACGCACGGAGGCATTAGTGCCAGATGCCTGCTTGGCGAGGGAATTTAATAACAGAGCTCTGCAATTAGTCGTCAGCTTCTAAAAGCGGACAGTTTAAGCGACTGAGGGCATAAAGGTAGGCGATAAAAAGTGCATTAAAGGATTTCCTGGCAGAGGGAGGATCTCTGTGAAGTCACTTCCATCTGTCTGGGGGAGGCACACGCGTCGCTGAAACGTGTGACCTTAAAAACATATTTTGTTCTCAATCCTGTAATATGTAAATCATTTCTTGAAAGCTCAGGGACTGGAGCGTGCTGGCGGGCCGTGCATCACCCCGCTATAAAGCCATGCTTTGTTTTGCTGAGTGCGGTGGGGCTTTGTTAATGTTCATTCATTAATGTTTCTGTTTGTTAGAATACCAGCTAGGGAACAAAACCTATTTCCCTTTCAGATGAGGTGCTTACCTGTTCAGCATAGGCTGGCTGATCGTTTAGGAGTGCTCACAGGCCAGGTGGAAACACCGCTCTTTGTGTTAAGGAGTGCATTTTTTCTATCGCGTTGAGATGCATTTAGCATACAAAACCTCGCAGTGCTTCTCTACAGAATGATTTTACAGGGTCTTTTAAAGTAGTATTGTTTTGTTGGCCTGATTTTTAGCCATCAGTAGACTGATGTGGCACATAAAGAGAGTGGTAGCGGTGTAAGGCCAAAGGCTTCGTTCCAAGGCATTCAGAAAATCCCCTTAGCATCTTTGGTGGTTGCCAGTTGTATTCTGCTCCTTTTATATGGGTAACTGTGATCTGAATGATAGTGTGTTTTCAGAGGCTGATGCTAACGGAGGCCTAAGATCCATCCCTGGCAAACTGGTGGGTGTCCAGGCAGCAGGCTGAATTCTTGCTTGGATAGAGATAAAGGGCTCACAGCACTGCAGACCTCAACAGGCAGCGTGGAGGCACTGTGTGCCCAGTAGGGATATTGCTGCACGTCTGGGCTCTGCCTACAGGCATGGCATACAGGCAAAACGACTGCTGTACGACTGGGATGAGCAGGACTCGACGAAGACTGGACAACCTCAGTACTCTCCCATGGTGGTCATTCTCAAAAGATCAGTGAACAGACCCAGTTCCTGGGGCAGTGGGGGGAGCTGCCTTTGGCCATGTCTCCCCACTGCGTCTGAGGCCAAACTCAGCCGCCTGACACCTTTATTCCTTTTGGCCTCCACCTACAGAAAGATGGGTGCAGCCAGAGCGCGGCTACACCTGGAAGAGCACTTTACTCCAAGTGACTGTTGCATGTCCTTAAAAAAATCCATGTCACATTTCAGTGTATGAGAAAAAGGGCTGAGACATTTTGAAGTTGTACTCCGGGTGATGAATGTTGCGTGTCTCAGTCAGGTTTGGGGCAGATATACAGCTTCAGTAGGACAGAAAGACTAATTACTAGTTTTGACAGCCAAAGCTCTGTTCCATATTATGCCTTTTATATAAGCTGTTCTATTTTAAGCTTGAAAAACCTGCACTGAGTTTGTGCTCTTAGATATCGTTTAAGATTTGTGTCTTCAGAGTTCAACAAGAGGAAAAGCACCGGCAGCAGAAATGCACAGAGAGGCAGGGAGAGAGAAAGAAAGCACTTCAGAGCCTGGTGGGGGAGCAGCTGAAAGGAGCAGGCAGGCTTGGGATGCTGACTGTTTTATTGAGTCACTGCTGCACGCCCACCTTTTCCTGTCTTGAAGCAGTTTTCAGTTCTGATTATCTGACGTGACTAACGGTTGCATATCTAACAGATTACAACTGTCAGTGGCCGGTGCCTGGTGAGAACGTGTGCCCGGCTCACCCAGCTCAGCCCCTCTGCTCACGTTTAAGGCTCCCTTCGGCCGAGGGCTCCAGATGCTCTCGTGCAGTGCCTGTGTGAGCTCCAGCCTTGAGAAACGCAGCCGCAGCCTGACGGGGGAAGAGCGCGTGCACGCTGCGGTTTCTCACTGCTGCTGGAAAGCCGAGGGCTGCCTCAGTGTTCAACAGAGAGACGTGCAGTCGTGTGTAGGGCGAAAAGTGTGCTCCAGTAATGATGATATCACCACGTCAGCCCTGGAGCACGAAGGACAGGAGACGCTGATTCCCTCTTCTAATGGCTCCCGCGGGAAAAGGCAGCCTTTCCTCATCTCATTGCAGTCAAACAACGACACGATGGAGCTGTGCGAAGTAAATAACATGTGGCCACATTCTGCTCTCTGTCCCACAGCTGCAAAACTGGAGTAAATTTTTAAATTATCCGCCGCGCTTTGGATTTACACCACTTTCAATACAGCAAGGAATTTGGCTTGTCCTCGGCAGTGAATCACTTTTGTTCTGTCGTTGCATGATGACCCATTATTAAATAAGGAACATTTAGATTGTCAACACATGGACATATTCTTGACGTAGAGTAAAACTGAAGGGGAGGAAAACTCCTATGGTCAGTTATGTTTTTAATTTTCGCGATTGTGGTAACGACAGGGAATAATTTTAAACGTCTCCGACTCTTTACTGAACATGCATGTGACTGTTTTCATGTTGTAATCACTCATTCCTCGTTGTTTTTTTTTCTCTTTGTAGGGAAGAGCTTTACTTTGACAATAACTGTCCTGACAAATCCCCCCCAAGTCGCTACATACCACAGAGCCATAAAGGTTACGGTGGATGGGCCGAGGGAGCCAAGAAGTGAGTATTACACTCTTATTTTTGCACTTACGCCTGCTTAATTTTGTTTAACGGAGATCCATACATGAAATATAGATCTTTGTCAAATGCTGGGCCTTGCTCAGCAAAATATGTAAGCGCAGGCTTAATTTGGAGCCTATTGGACCACACACATACTCGCATTAAACACACGCCGAAGTGCTTGGCTGAATTTGGGCAGTCCCGAACCCGATCCTCATTCACATCAAGGTCTTGATACATTATCTGCCAGTGTAAATGAGAACTGAACCCACGGTATTTATGTATAATCTGATTTAGGCTAATAGATGCAGTCCTGCAACGAGCCGCTTCGCTCAGCTCCTGCAAACTTCCAACTGAAGGCATTTACAGCACAATAGGAGGTCGGTCTTACAGGATCAGTCCTAGCACAGAAGGATAATATACAATATAGTGCCTTTGTGTTTGCCCTTAAATTCTTTTGCCATCAGATAATTAATGCACCTGGTTAATCTCATCATACCTGAAATTGATTTTCAGCTACGGACTCATCACAGACCCCCTGGGGGCCAAAGAAAGCTCCAAACACCGTGCATCTACAGCACGGCCTTTGTTTCTTATCTGTGCACAGAAAGTGTGCTTAATGGCAGTGTAGCTGATCAGATTGTCCCTCAGCGTGTTGGACTCATAGCTGCACACCTTCCCAAGTTACAAAGAACCATAGAACCACAGACTGGCCTGGGTTGCAAAGGTCCACAGAACTCATCCAGTCCCAATCCCTGCTGTGTGCAGGTCACCAACCAGCAGCCCAGGCTGCCCAGAGCCACATCCAGCCTGGCCTTGAATGCCTGCAGGGATGGGGTATCCACAGCCTCCTTGGGCAACCTGTGCCAGTGCCTCACCACCCTCGGGGGGAAAAACTTCCTCCTCATATCCAACCCAAACCTCCCCTGTCTCACTTTAAAACCATTCCCCTTGTCCCATCACCATCCACCCTCACAAACAGCCGTTCCCCCTCCTGTTTATATATGGCTCCCTTCAAGTACTGGAAGGGAATCTGAGCAACGATTTGTGGCTACATGTTTACGACAGTTGTGCTTTGCCACCCTCCAGCAATGCTATGGCTGGCCAATACTTTCAGATACAGGCAAGCGTGGTCAATCCATTGTGATCTCTGCCTGACTCTCTGTCTCACACATTTCGAAGGCAACCAGTATGACAGCATCAGAGTAGCAGTGATGAGTCAGTTCTGGAGTTTTTTTTAATCTGACTAGAATGAGTCTTTCTAAATTGATTGGATTAACCAGGTATAGCTGCATTTAAATTGCATTTGGAGATTAAGAATTATTTGATGAATAACCACATTAAAAATATCCCTTTTGTGGAGGCATCTCAAATAATTGTTTTGCCTTTGATCTGCACGTACAAGTGAGCCCCGTGAGGAGCTTTCAGGGAGTTTTGCTGAGCATACCACCAAGACAGAAGTAGAAGGCTGCACGCAGCGATGTGTTTCTCGTGTTAATCCATGCTGTGGTGCCACCTCCTGCACAACTGAGAGAGGGAAACCAAAATGCCTTCTGTGAGAGCTACCCAGCTCTTGTACCTCTCCTAGAACAGCAGATAAAAAAGCGGCTAGCTGTGGAGAAGTTTCGTTCTGTAGGTACTTAGGCTGCTGCCCTCTCACGTCTGAGGTTTCTGTCAGTCACAGCAAGGGGATTTTCATCCTTCCATCTCTCTCTTGCTGGAGCAGTGCTCTTTTTAATATTCAAACTGTTGCTTCAAACTGAGCTCAGAGTGTAAAAACCAGGGGATATCACTTGGCCGTTCCCATTTGGAGGCTGCTTCTGTGTACTGAGGCATCTGCAGAGCAAATCTCAGACGGCAGACAACAAATGCAGTGATGGAGTGGAGTAGATTGAAAACGCTGCAGCTAAAAGTGTTGGCTGCTCACTGTGGCACAGAGGGGGAACCTTTGTCTGGTCCTGCGATGGCAGCTAAGCTGTGCTGGCAATTTGTGAATTAAAGGTGAGACTGTGTTAATATAGCAATGCAAGATCTCCAGGTTCTGCCTGAGTTGTTTAGCCAACCTCTATGCATGACTCCTATTTGCTGTTTCCATGGATTTCAGCTCTAGTGAGGGATGCTCGGTAACTAAGAAAGCCAGTTATCGTAGCCTAGATGGGATTATTGTATCTTCCTTTCTGTCTTTATTTGTTTATTAAGAAAGCCCCTTTTAAGAGGCCTTGGATGTAAGAATTTCAGCTCCGTAGTGAAGCTCTGCTCTGGGGTCAGCTTGGTTCTGCAGGTTCTGTCATTGCAGTTGCATGCTATAAGGGAGATGATGTCCCCAGGATGACTTGTTATTAAATGTGAATTTTCAGGGAAAGTGTAGCTGCAGAAGTACCGTGGGAGTTTCACTGAAGTTCTGTTCATTCTGGGAGCTCCCAAGCTCGTGCAGATTTATTACTGTGTGGTGGTGATCACTCAGGAAGTGTATCTGGCGTTTATGTTGCATGAGGAAAATGAGGTGGTTGGGGGCAGTGAGGAATTCAAGTCACCAAATGGATCTGATAGCGAATGTGTTTTTCTTAACAGATTAAGTATCGGCCAATAGTGCCCCTCTCTGCCAGGATCTGTAGTTCACTCAGACATCTCAGGCATGTTCTCGTTTTCTTCTCTCTGGCAACTCAACCGGAGCTGTCACATCACAAACAACTTTTCTCTTAATATACACATCTGGCGTTGGCAGTTGGACCAACTTCATAAGAGCACATGATCATCATTCATTACGAGATTAAAAAGTACCCCATGGCATCATTGATGTTTTCTAACTTTGATCTCTTGCAGTTGTGATTCATCTCAGTTATAAAACTTCCCTTTAAAGGAACACAACTGATGACTTATTAGAACCTTCATTCTAAGTAGCGTAAACATAAAATTATGCACGTCTCTACAAAATGTCATTTACTTTGTTGCCAGCTTATCATTTTAAGACATGACATCATGCTTCAGATCGTGAATTTGTAAGGCTTGTTTATAGGCAAGGCACTTTGACCTTCTGCTGGCAAGTTGGCTCCAGCAAACAAATGCTGCGTGTTTTCCAGCAGCAGCAGGAGCAGCAGCCATCCCATGACAGCCATCCAGAGGCTGACATTAAGCGTGCCGAACAGTCATGGCATGCAGTGATGCAGTGACTCCAGTTGGGATTTTGGATGCTTCAGGAAGTCAGGTTCTTAAATGGGAGTGCTGGTTGATTGTATTAAACATTTGCTTGTAGAAGCTCACAGCCTTACCTCTCTGCTATTATCTTCAAACATTTCAATAGAGGTTGGGCTGTCAGGTTGCTCAGTTAGGAAAGCCTGGCAGTTTCTTCTAACAATTATTCCTGGGAAAAGATTTTTTTTGTCAGTCTATCTGCTTTTCCAACCAGGATCTTATTTGTTGCACAGCCTCTGTGCTGGGCTGGGACAGCACATTGCATTGTGAGGGATGGAGTCCAGAAACCATTGTATAAGGTCTTTGGGAGTCATTGGGAAATCCTGCCAATGCCTGTGTTTTCTCTTCCCATCTGCAGTATAGAGCCTATGCCATCCATTATGCCATCACAGCCCTTAGCCCTCAGAGCTGCCTTCCAGCTGGGAGGGCTGAAAGAAGTTTTGCTGAGAACCACATTGTCACAAGGTCATAATGAACCAACAGGAAGCAAGGTATAAACCCTAAAGGAATTAAAGGAACAAAAAACCCAACAACCTTTTACTTAACTCCCCTTACAAATGCCAAACTAATCAATTTAAGTTAAAGGAGGGCAGATGGAGGTTGGATGTCAGGGGGAAGTTGTGTGCTGTGAGAGTGGTGAGGTACTGGAACAGCTGCCCAGAGAGGCTGTGATGCCCCGTCCATCCCTGGAGGTGTTGGAGGCCAGGTTGGATGGGGCCCTGGGCAGCCTGGGCTGCTGTGAAATGGGGAGGTTGGTGGCCCTGCATGGCACAGGGGGGTTGGAGCTTTGTGATCCTTGAGGTCCCTTCCAACCCAGGCCATTCTGTGATTCTATGAACTGATGGTTTGTCCTTCAGCAGCAGCCCCAGAGAGCAGGAGATGAGTCCTTGGCTGCTTTTTGCTGGAGGAGTGTCTGTGTTTTTATATCTTGCTTCCAAAGACTTCATCTCTAATCAAAGATAGTCTCCAAAATCACTGGCAGCAATTTAGCGTATGAGCACATATGGAAAAGTCCCTCTGAGTTTGGGGCTGCTGGTTTTGGTAGGAGAAAACTGCTACATTTCATTCAGCTCCCAAGTATTTCCCTGCTGCCGTAGCTGGTAAGGTGCACCCACGGTGAAAGGTATGAGCAAACAGTGCCTCGTTGTCTGTGCATGCTACAAAAGACAGCAAAAGCAAGCAGGAGCTTCTGGTGAGCCGTTGTGTTAACCGTGTGGCTGCAGAGCGCAGATAAGCCATGGAGATGTTTGAGATTCCTAGACTTAAAACCATAACAGCGTTTAGGAAGTTCTCTCTCCCTTCTTTCAAAGGCAGAGGGTGGAGGGATAAGGCTGGGGCTGATGGAATGTGCTTGCGAGCAGAGCAACTTTAAATCTGTCAGTAGAATTTTTTTTCTTCCTTTTTTCTTTCTTTTTTTTTTTTTTTTTTTTTCTTCTTCCTTTCTTTTCTGTTTTCTTTCTTTCCTTCTTTATTTATTTATTTATTTTGCTTTTATTATTATTATTATTCTTTTTTTCATGTTGACTGACTGTTGGGAGCTGGGCTGGTGGCCAAGCAGGAAATGACACATCGAGAGGCATTCGTGTTGTGCAACATTTGGTGGAACTGATGCAAGGATACATTGTCTGTTTACGCATTCCTTCCCTAACAGCCTGCATGGCAGTAATTTTATTCAGGGACACATGGCATGCTACAGCAAGGAGCTAGATACTTAACATCTCCTTACGCAGAATTAGCACAGCAGTTAAAACACGCCGTGTGTCCCCAGCTTAGAATACTGTCTGGCTTGCCTTCAGAAACCATACCACCAGCCCCTTCCTCCCCAAGAATACCTTGAGTTTTTGTTCTCTGTGGTGAATTTATGCGGCGTTGAGAGATGTAGTGTATGAGCTTGGGCACAGTTGAGGAGGTTTTAATTGAACTCAGTGCTAAATACTCCAAGGTACTATGAAAAAGTCCTGAGTTTTCATCTAAGCCAAGGTTAGGAGATCCGTGGCTGTGCTGGTGCCTCTCCCAGCGACACATCTGCACTGCAATCAGCTGCGCCGGGCCGCATCTCCAGCAGCGCGGCTGGGAGTGAAGCGAGGCGCAGTGGGCGTCGTGGTGGTTTGTAAACTGTTCTGAACGACTCTGCGAAGTGTAATGCTTGTGTTACAATGCCCCTTTGTAAGAAATGAGGCAGAAGAACAATTTGTGGTGGTGGTGCTGCAGGGGTTGGGTTCTCTGCTCTGAGCATCTGCGTGGTGCTGGAGCACAGCGGTACTGCTGCTTGGCTGAGGAGTGTGGGCCTGGCCCCAGCTTCCACTATGGGCCTTCCTCTCTGATTTCAGACATGTGGCACCAGGCCCTTTTTGCAGCGTAAATCCAAGATTCGGTGTTGTTTCCTGTTGGTTTGTTTTTGCTAATCTGTGATTTGAGAAAATCTTATTAATTCCAGTCTGGAGAAGAGCTCCTGAGTGTTTGCAGAGGCTGTGAGCAGCTGTGGGGGTGGGCAGGGGGCTCCTCATGGAATGTGGCAGGTCGTACCTGTGCCACTGGTTCAGATGCATATCTGGGATAGGCATGGGACCCAGATACAGATACAGAATGGCCCAAGTTGGAAGGACCTCAAGGATCACGAAGCTCCAACCCCCCTGTGCCATGCAGGGCCACCAACCTCCCCATTTCACAGCAGCCCAGGCTGCCCAGGGCCCCATCCAACCTGGCCTCCAACACCTCCAGGGATGGACGGGGCATCACAGCCTCTCTGGGCAGCTGTTCCAGCACCTCACCACTCTCACAGCACACAACTTCCCCCTGACATCCAACCTCCAGCTGCCCTCCCTCAACTCCAAACCATTTCCCCTTGTCCTGCTGCCATCTCCCCTTTCCAAGAGCTGACTCCCCTCCTGTCTGCAGGCTCCCTTTAGGTACTGCAGGCTGCACTGAGGTCACCCCGCAGCTTCTCTTCTCCATGCTGAACAAGCCCAGCTCCCTCAGCCTGTCTTTGTCGTGGAGGTGCTGCAGCCCCCTGCTCATCTCTGTGGCTCCTCTGGACCCTCTCCAACAGCTCCCTGTCTTTCTTGTACTGGGGCCACCAGACCTGGATGCAGTGCTGCAGATGGGGCCTCATGAGGGCAGAGCAGAGAGGGACGATCACCTCCCTTTCCCTTCTGGCCACCCCTCTTCTGGGTGAGATCTCATCGAGTGAGATGGAAGCAACACCCAGTTAGTTCAGTCACTGCTGGAATTTACAAGGAGCAGCTCTGAAAGCAGAGTGATCCGTAGGACACGGCTGACTCTCACCGTAAGAGGACGTTGTTGTGGTGGCAGCTGAGCATGGATTCCCTATTAGAATGAGAGGGAAAAGGCTGTTAGAGGATTATGTAAAACAAGTGAGCAAGTCTGAGTGTAAAACCATTCCCAAAGATGTGCTCACCAATAGTAGTGGTTTGTATTTGTCAACTGAAAACAGATCGTTTCCATTCTTTTGTAGACAGAATGCTGCTTCAAAACAGCCTAGTCCTAGTACATTTGGCATGCAGGATAACCGTTATGGTGGATTTTGATACATTGCAGCTATGGCTGTTTGTATTCAAAAGGTCTGTCCAAGCCACAAATAAAATCACGGCTCCATTGTGCTGCGTGCTCCTATTATAAGAGAGGTTTGCTTGCAGCCTCCATTAAAATATAGTTGGGAAGAGGAATTCTAACAAAGCAAATGAAGTCAGCAGCATGGATGAGTGCACTCTTACCTCCATATGGTGCAACTATGATGAAAGGAAAAGTGAAAGCAGTTTTTTAAAGTCTGTGAGAGTACTTCATACAGATGCTGTGGAGGAAGGAGGTATAAAGAGGCGCTGAAGTAGCTTTTCTGAGACTTTGTTCCTTACTTTCCTTTAGGAGGACCTGAACACTTGTACGTCTTCGCTTTTGAAATGCTTTTAGCTTGTTGCTTTTTTTCTCCCACATTTCCATGTAGCACCTCTTATATCTCTTCCTTCCCTTTTGAAAGTGGGTCAGGAAGCAGGGAGCAGAGCAAATCTGTTTGGGAGGTGCTGCATCAGAGTAACTAGAGTAATGACATAAAAATTCTTTACTAGCAATTGAAATTTCTTTACATCTTTTGAGTAAAGTTTATTTTTATTCTCCGTATGAACTCCATTCCCCACTGCAATGTGGTCATTCCTGAAGTGAAAGGCAGATGGTGATGTCATCAGACAAGCAATGCAGAAGAGAAAATGAGGAAGAACATCATATTCAATTGAAACTTCAGGGGAAAAAATGTAGAGTCACACTGCAGTATGTTTGTGGTGCTACAAGCCTTGTTCTTAGGAAGGCAACTGGGTTCCTCAATGCGTGTGTCTGCTCAAATCCATTACTACGTGTCTCATGTACAGTGAACCACTGTTCTGAGCACAGTGCTGTCCCTGCCCTGAAAAGACAGTGGTCACAACTGACTGAGGATGGCTTTCAGCTCTCCAAAAACTACACACGTAGAGTAGATCTCCCCTGCACTCAACAGAAAGACACAGGCACTTGCAGGGAGTGATTCATCCCACCTATCTTAATATCTATCTTGAAGTGGAATTAATTGCCCTTGAGGGGTGTCCAGCCCTCTCCATTGATTATTAATGGAGGCTAGATGACGAGCCTAGACGAGGCACCCTGTTTTTGAGATGGCTGAAGTCAGATGGAATGGTAAGATATCATAGTTGTACCAAAGCACTGCTATTAAATTCGGATAACCGGGGCTCACTGGGCAGGTGAGCCCAGCGATGGCTGCGCAGCTGCAGGTTCAGAGCTCAGCATGGATCAACCATTTGCCCAGCTTCCTGGGTGGATGGTTTGACTTTTCATGAGCAGTGAACTGTCCATGCTACACTTCTGATAATGTGAGGATCTGTTTAAAGCTGGCTTTGAAGTATCGGTACGGCTGCCATAATGAGTGCAATACAGACGTCTTCAAAAATGATGCTATCTGCATCACTTATCTTTTCTGCAGGATTTAGGGAGACAAATACTACTCAGGTCCTATTCAGCTTGTCTTGTGTGAACTGTTCAGATGAAAACTCATGTTATTTAGCTCTGGGCATAGTATTCAATAAGGTTCTCACCCTAAAATATTGCAGCTGCATAGGAAACAGTGTGAAGATTACAATCCATCTTGTAGGTGTTATCTACAAAGAATATTGGGGAACATATTTAAAGGCATTCCTAACCTGGGAAAATACAATGTTCCAATGTTCCTCTTTCACATCAGAATATATTAATAGTTCTTTCCTTATCCAGACTTACATGCTGCCTATTCCCCTTTGTTACTGAGATGTGATCTTTCCCACAGTGTGCAGAGGCAAACCCTTTTACCTGATTATTGCCAGCATAAATGCTTTTCACCTTCATCACTCTTCAAACTCTCTTACAGGCCTTGTGAACTTTACTCCCACTCTATAATACCTTGCTTCTGTAGTAGCCCTGCTAATTTCAATTCTGGATGCCAAATAGCTATTAATCAGTGCACTTACAGGTAAAGAATCTGCTTTGTGCCTGTCTGTAATCCATGTGAGTAATGCCAATTAGTTGTCTGCTTCCTTAAATCTTCATATAATTGCCTATTCCTGGATTCCCAAAGTAGTAGGCATGGTCTTAAATGTCCTGTGCAGTCAGAGGCAGTTGGTGATGTTTTATTTCATGTTCTTGGAGCTCAACAAGAAAATCATCACCTGCACAAACACCACAGAAATGCACTGTGGAAGACATGGATGATGCCAGCCATTGCTCCATTAATTTAATTTGCTAGAAATAGTTCTGTATCTCGTTATATTCCAGAGTATCAATTCATACATGGTAAGAGAGGCAGATAGTTATGCTCGAGATTTTCCTATTGTTACAGAGTCTTCTTGGGAAGAAGTATTTGCAGGTACAAACAAGGTTTGCTTGTTTACATACAGTAAATCCTAGATTAAATTTCCAAGAAGCCCATTGTTCAGTGGTAGTGGTGAAAGGGGTCAGAAGTCCAGAGTTCGCTCTGTAAAAGTGGATGATATTCACAACTACTTGGTATCTTTTGAAAATTCAGATCATAGAATCACAGAATGGCTTGGATTGGAAGGGACCATAAGAGTCATCAAATTCCAACCCCCCTGCTGGTGCAGGGCCACCAACCTCCAGATCTGGTACCAGCCCAGGCTGCCCAGGGCCCCATCCAACCTGGTCTTGAACACCTTCAAGGATGAGGCATCCACAGCCTCCCTGGGCAGCCTGGGTCAAACAAAACATTGGTTAGGGATACTGAGGGTACTCTGTAAGGGCTGCGTATATATTATAGAATCATACAGTGGTTTGAGCTGGAAGGAACCTCAAAGACCATCTGGTTCTACCACTCCCGCCACAGGCAAGGATGCTGCACACTGGATGAGCTTGCCCAAAGCCCCATCCATCCTAGCCTTGAGCAATTCCAGGGGTGGGGCCTCCACAACTTTTCTGGGCATGTATTCTGCATTTGTGTAGGACCCTGACTCTGATTCATGTTCTTGGACAACAATATACTGCAATTAATTCAACTCATCTAGTGAACTCATTAAGCACCATACACATACAAAATGCAACCAGGTTGGTTCCAGGCTTCTAGGACACCAACTAAATTATGAATAACATAATTTTTCATTCCTGGGCTCTCTGATTATCATAAACTTTACATTTGTTGAACTTCTTTGTTGTTTGATTTTTGTTGTTGTTTTTGCAATGGACATTCTTTGGCTGTGATGATCAGGGCTATGAGTCCACTCATAACTTTTGGTCTTTTTTTGGTATCTTTGAACAATCGTTTGTAAAAGCAGCAATCTACCAAAACTACCACGTTTGTAGAAAGAAGTGGTGAATGCAGAAGAAGGCTCAGTGATAGAACTGTTACTGTAATTTATTCTGTGTTTTAATTTGTCAACTAAACAGTCCAAATAAAAGTCATTTTTGTAAAGAGACGTATAAAATTTGCAAAGAGTCTCAGGGTGGATTGATTCTCCTCAAGTGCAGTTGTCTGAAAGCTAGATATGATGTTGTAGTTTATCATCTCCAGCCCGTTACAGTCAAAGGAGTAAAATAGGCATGTTTATAGGCTGATTTGTCCCACCCTGCGTACCATCATGTGGATCTCTAGAGGTGAATGTTATTCTATAAACAGCTTGAAAGGGGACTTTAAAGCCTGTTTCTTCTATAGTCACATTGAAGGGCTGCACTTTGAAGTTTATCACAACTGAGGATGGAGGTGAGCCCCTCCATGTCAAACATAACTAACTAGTGTGCAGTCTTTCATGTTTTCCTTTTCCATGCCTGCTTGGTTGAAACTCCCAGGCAGTCTGCAGAAATGTACACCCTGGTGTGGAGCCTTGCTTTTCCTCATGCTGGTGTGCTTGTTACTGCTCCTTTCCCAGAGGCAGTGGCCCTCCTGCAGCTCAGCAGCAGTCTGGCTTTTATATGGCAGCCTCCTCAGCTTCGTGACAGAGACAGACAGTTTAATTAGCCTTTATCTTTTGCTTTGGAAGAATGAGCCTGGGGTATGCTTACTGCTGATTGGAAGGGGTCTCATGCAGTAGTATTCAGTGCCCGTGATAAGAGCCACAGTGATGAGCATCTCTGAGAACTCGGACTGTATAATTACAGCATAGGAAATGCACTCTGGTTCTGTATTTATGTGGGATCTGTGCTTTGCTTGTATGCATGCTTATCAACCTGCGTGTTTAATTTCATTCTTCTTGATCTTTACTATTCCAGAAAGACACAGGTGGCACCAAAAGAGAAACCTGATAGCATCTCCTTTGTAGAGAATCTTTATTGTAGACAGATATGAGAGTAGTGAGGACTGAGTCTTCCCAAACTCCAGATAAGAGTGAGTGTTCTTTAGGCACAGCTCAAGGGTGAAGGAAGCTTTCTGAGAAGCGTATTTACTTTTGTATGAGGCACAGAGTAAACACCTCACATGTGTATGGTACACACACGCCGTGCCGCATTAAAAATTAAAATGAGAGCTATGCTTTCTGTAGTGAGTTGATGTAAAAGGGAATAAAGAGTAGATTTTAAGGTAGGTAACGTGAGGATACTCACACATCAGATAAATGTTATTGTGCTGATGTAAAAGAATTAAATCTTACTGAAAAAATGGCAGATCTCCCTAGCTCCTAGGTCTTACTTTATGCACATGCTACAAAAGCCACGTCAGAACTCTCAGAATTTGGAATTGTCAACATTACAGTTATCAGTGCAACTTCAAGTCACCTCTTTTATGTGTGCATGACAGAACAGTCCTTCATTGTAAGCGTATGTGCTGATTTATCCGTCAGACAGCAATGTTCTGTAGGATGCAATATGCCCACATACTGGTAACCTAGACCTTCTGGTTTTCATGTAGTCCCATGACAAAGAGAATTCAGTTGAAAAGTGTTTGTTAATCCTAGGCACCCCATTTGAGACGCGGGATCTCATTTCTCAGAGCTCTTAACAATGGATAGTAGTTTATGTGTTCAAATGCAGCTCTTGGTTTGAGCTGGTGGTGAATGCTTAATGCACCTGAGGTACAGACCTGAAGGTCTCCTATCCAGAAATATGAGCACAGAGTGAAAATACGATCTGTGAACACTTTCTTCTGAGCAACTGAACTACTGTCACAACAAAAAGCTGTGTGGCAGGAGCATAAGATCTGTGGGCCAGCAATCAGCTCCCTTTGCCAAGCTGCAAAGAAAATGTTTAGCTAATAAATGGGAATGGCCTCAATGGCCTCAAGTTGCGCCAGAGGAGGTCTAGGTTGGGTATTAGGAAAAATTTCTTCTCTGAAAGAGTGATCAGGCACTGGAACAGGCTGCCCAGGGAGGCGGTGGGTCACCATCTCTGGAGGTGTTCAAGAAATGTGTAGATGTTGCACTGAGGGACATGCTTTGGTGGGAAACATTGGTGGTGGGTGCATGGTTGGGCTGGATGATATTGGAGGTCTTTTCTAACCTTGCTGATTCTACGATTCTATGATAAAACTTAAGGAACTTCTATTCTATGAGATTTTATTTTTCAGAGTTTTAGAATTTTACCAAAGCTGGTGGGATTGGCATGGAAATTGCACAGGGCACATTTTTGATGAAAGAACCAACCTGCAGAGCCAAAATAGAGCAATAAAAAATCTCCTTCAAGAAATGATTGCCAAAAATGTTTTTCGAGGTGCTGTGTTTTCCATAGGCTCATTTCCAGGAACGTCTGTGCCATTGGGGGCAAAATTGAAGGAATGTGCTTCTCCCTCAGGCAAGAAAAATGGAATCCAAGCAGTGAAATGTTGCAAGCAACTGAAAACTTGCAGCAGTGGGCAACTACAATAGCATTCCCACCAGCACCGCCTCTAACGTATTTAATCTAGCGCTATGACATTGCACTGAGAAGCGACCCGTTAGCTTCAAGGGGAGTTTTGTGGGGGTCTGCACAGCTCCAGCATTGCCCTGCCTGGGGAACAGGAGGGTGCCGAGCAAGGTTCTGTCTCCAGCAATTGCCTCAGCGCCCTGAGCGGAGCTGCAGCGATGGCTGCCTCGGCCTGCGGGCGGTCGGGGTTAGAAGGCCTCGAGGCACCCGCGTTTGGCAGGGCTCTCCTTCCCCACCCTGCACCTCTTCAGAGAGATCACTTGGTGCGCGTACACTTCATTTCCATTGGCACGATGTATGCGGACCTTACAGGCTGTAACACACCCAGAGCGCGAGCTGGGAGGGATTTGTGCAGCAGACCGTGGCTCTCGCAGCGCCCGGCGTGTGGGGCCAGCCTCAGCGGGCTGCTGCACCCCGAATGGGCAGCGCAGGCAGGGCTGTCAGCTTGTATTTGCTTCTGGAAAGGAATTTTTTAGGGAAGAAAACAAACAAAGTTGTCTTTAAGAACAACCATGGGAAATTAACGTTGAAAGATGCGAAACTGTGGCCTGAGTTGGTTGTGCACTGGGGAACAAGGCTGTTTTGGCTCAGTGAGGGGCACGCTGGGCCGAGCGGAGAGGCTGTGTTTTTGCTGAGGACCAGCTGTAAGCTGCGTGTGTGAAGAAAGGCACCTGAGAGTCTCCTGGGGAGGGTGTGGAGCTGTGCAAAACCCAGGGCAAATTACCAGCCCTTCTGTGAAAATAAGCAAAGCATACCTGGGTAATAGGTACTGAGGCAGAGACTTTTGGTATTGTGTTTACACTGATGTCAGTGGGTGAGACAAGGCTTGCTCTTTGTTGCCTTCTCCTCCTTTGAATCTGCGTGACTCAGACTGCTGCAGATGCTGGGTCCATGGTAAACCAGTGATATCAGTTGTCTTCACAAGTGTTTGGCTCAGTAAATTGGTCAAGCTGGTCAGAAGCATTCTGCATTGCCATTAATGCTTGAAATATGTTCCTTTGTGGAAATCCTTCGTGTTCAAAAAATGCACTCTGCTACTTTGTAGGTGATGCAGCAGTTGCAGTGATGGCCAGGTGTGTGTTTGTAAGAGGGTCTGTGCAAGTGGAGCAAAAAGAGGGGTCCTACCTGTCCTGCAGGGCTGGTACAGCTACCAGGCTCTTTCTGGCCCTGTGGGCTGTAGGAAATGGAAGGACTGTGCCCTTTGTGGTATCTCATGCTTTCAGCAAGCTCCAGGCTGGTCAAAGAGTGCGCAAGACTGATGAGGAGTGCTCCAGGAAAATACAAGACGTGGTGCTGCAGGGAGTGTGCTGCTTCTCAAGCCATCAGTCACTGGAACAGAGCTCAGGCGGTGAGCGGTCTGCTGTGGCTTTGGGTGGTTACTCTGAAGTTAAATCAGCCTTTTATTGGAGACAGATAGATTGCAGCGCTGGGCGAAAATCACCTTCACAGGCAGTTTTATTTTCCTTCCCGTTACAACTTTGTTTGAGCTTTTTCCCATTGCTTTTACTCTCCCGGTGTTCCCATCCTTAGGAGCCAAGCAGCTGAGGGCTGAAAGAGAAGCGTTGTCAGGAGGGTGATTAAAACAGGGATTGATGCAGCTGGGAGCCAGGGTTCAGTAACCTCTGTGGGCCTCCGCTTTAGTGCTGTGTCAGATACAGTAGCTTTACCATGCGAATTGAGTTTATGCGTTTTTTATTGTCTTTTGCTGCCAGAAAATGTTGACCCCGGAGTAGCCACACTGCATAAGCAGTCCGTGGTGGAAGGCAGCACGTTCTGAAAGTCATTTGCGTTCCCTCTTTAATTTGTCACTCATGGGTCGTATCTTTCGACTTTTACATTTTTAAATTAGTTCAGTGTGCCCTGAGCTCGGCTTCCAGAATCCAAGCTGAAAACTTCCCAACTTTACGAGTTATTAAAAGAATTCCAGAGCCCTCACTCAATTTACATTTGGTATGCAGAACAACTTGACGTTATTAGAAGGCTTCGTGTTTTTATAAGGACGCGAGTTAAGGGAGAGATTAGATTTTAGGGGTCAGATGCAATAAGGAACAATTGCGTATACGTGATCGTGTCTTCAAAGAGGATTCCACTGAGTGAAATTTGGCCCAAAAAGGGAAAAAAAAAATGAATTGACATATCAAACAATCTGGTCAAAATAAAATGGTTTTTCCAACATAAATTCTATTAAAAGTGAAGCCAGACCCAGCAAACGCCTGAGATCTCCCATATGGACTGAAGAATAGTTTTACATTGGAGCACAATGCAGTTTTTTGGAGTGTGTTTGAGACGGCTTCTGTTTTGGAAGGCTGCTCATGTCTTGTTTAAATGGCGATACGGAGTGAGTGCAGTGAAATCCTACATCAGCATATCTGGAAGGGCAGCACAGAGGCTGTGTGTTGAAAGAAGAGTTTCTCTTTAACAAGAGCAAAACACCGTACTCAGTGCCATTTTATTCCTTAATTCTCGCAACTGAACGTTCTGGAGGCTGTTTCTCTGTGGTCAGACAAGCAGGCAGGGATGTAGGAGGGTGGATCAGTGGCTGAGACATTCAGGTCTGTCATCTGCCCCTGGTGTCTTCATGACATTTCACAGGATCATGGAACGGCGGAGGCTGGAAAGGACCTCCAGGTCCGTTGGTCTGAGCCCTGCCCCTGTGTCATTTGAAAAAAGCAGATGTTCAAATTTACTGATAGCAGTGGAAGCTGGACACCATGTTCCCTTGGTCTCTATTCTTCTTATCTGAAGTACAAAGCGATGTCTGTTCACTGCAGTTGTGGCTTTAAGGTGTATTCCCAGACAAGGTGTATCACCACGTGAGTTAGAAAGACTCAGTTTCCCTTGATAAATGAAAACATATTTTATTTTGATTTGATTCCATCCTTGGGATGGGAAGTGGTGCATTTTCCATCCCAACAGCTCCAAGCCCCCAGCACGCAGACCTGCTCCGCATTGGGATCTCGGAGCAGTGTAGCTCTCAGGTGGCCAACTCCGGCTCCTTGAGCTACCTGCACATGTTGCAGGGGGTAAAGGCTGCCTCATAGGATGGAGCCTGGCATCACATCAGCCCTTGCTCACAGCTCAGTAACAGAGTGACAAGTCCCAGCCTCTCCTCATCCCTGCTTGGGAGCTTTATGCTAGTGCGGCTGTATTCTAGTGCAGACTGGAGAGATGGAACCAAATAGAGTGAAAAGATGAAACTTATGCAGGCAGAACCATTGTCCCCACGTTCATTTTTTACCTGTATCACTGCACTGACTGCTGACGTGGTGGCAGTCAGGTGCGTGTGTGTTTATCAGCTCTGTGTGTTCTGCACGTGGGGGTGAATCAGAAAGGTAAGTTTATCAGGTGGAAGCAGCTTTCTGGTGCGGTGTATGTGGAGGGTGGGGGTGGATGGCATCCTTAAACAAACATCCCAACCTGCTGCTTGAGCTGCAATAGGAAAACCAGCTTGACAAGAACGAACTGCTCCGCCGAGCGACATTCAGGGGAGGCTGGTGGGACTTGAAACAAATCTCCTTAAGCGCGCATGAAAACAAGCTATTTAGCGCTCATTAATGTCTCAGGTTAAACTCCTGAATAATTTGTCATGGTTAGGCTCTTTTGGTTTGGTTGGTGTTTTTCTAGCGACTAACGAGATGACAGCTACACATGCTCCTCGGTATGCCACTGCTCACAATAGGGTTTAAAACTGTGTATTTGTTATTGATGTCATTAAAGTGATGGATTTGAGCTCGGTTTCTGAGCAGCCGACTGGGTGGTTAGGACTAATTTCTAGCAATGGTTTTGGAGGTTGAAACCAAAGTGTGTATAAAAGGAAATGTTTCTTCTTTTAAGCAAATAATTTGAACCCAGATGAATGAAACTGAAGCGAGTGGGCATCAACTCTGAGTTAATTTTGACATAGTTGTCTGGAAATCATCACCAATTAAAATATTTTTATGAGCTCGAATGCAGTATTGTCTTTCGGTGCTTATGTAAGAGAGGAACAAACTGCTTGTTTAACCCCAGCCTTGAGTCTACTGGCCAGAATATACAACTGCATCACAGCCATCTGGAGCTGCAGCGAGGGCATGGTCCTTGGCAGAGCTAACCCTGAGGGGCAACAGGGTTCCAGTCTGGGAAGTGAGAATGGTGTAAATTCGAGCAAGTCGCTCACACTGCTCAGGATGCACAGCTCATTTCCAAACGAATTGCACAAAACACTTTTGACATTTTCAGACAGCAGTTGCTATAGAAAATACAGGTGCAGCCATTCGTATCCGCTTCTGCTGTAAGGAAACGTTTATCCAGAAGAGAAGAATCCCACCAAGGTCAGATCAGTCTGGGTTGTGCAGAGGGTGCAGGAGCTGCTCTAGAGCCCAGCAATCCCAGCTCTGAGCAGAACTGAATCCCTCAGGTTGTTGTGTCAGATGCTTTCACGGGCTCCTCCAGACCAAATAGCTACTGAGATAGTTACTTGGTTTGTACACAAATCTTTCACACCTGCACACAAAGAAAAGCTTTGATGCCAAGAGCTTGATGGAACAAGGTGTGTATTTGCAGAAGTAAAAGGGTAATCACCACGCTCAGATATTTTTATAGCTTCTTAGCCTCTGTGCATTTAAGTAATAATGACTCCACTGTCTGGAGGGGAGGAGCAGTCTCTGCATTGTAATTTTGGCCTTTTCATGAGAACACCATTGTTTTTCATTGTTTTCACATTGCAGAGGGAGTTGAAATGTTGAAGACTTCAGCATAAATGCCTGTTGCTTTGTTTCTAACCACAGTCTCACTTATTCAACTTTTAACATGTAAATTTTACTTGTTTGTGCTTATGGAGGTTTTTGCATTGTCTTTTATTATGCTATATAAATACATATGTATGTATATAGTAACACTGTGTGCTTACGAAACAGCCCATCATGAAGTTCACTCTCACTCCATAATTACCATCATTTGATTCTCGGGCAGCAGCCTATTATTCGGGCTCACAACACTGTAGACAGATGTTCAAATATTTAAACCCAAGCAAAGCTGTTTATATTTAACATACAGAATCCTTATAGCTTTGGTATGTACGTGTGGAATTTGCCCTGCTGTGAAGTGTTAGCTCTAGACCTGGGCACCAGAGCAGTCTGAAAGAAGGTAGACCTGAAGTTGCTCTTAATTTCAGCCCCCAGTTGGGTCCTTAGTGAGAAGAATTCAGGCTTTAGACACACTATCGAGTTACAGGGGATGTCCGTGTTCCCACGTCAGCTGAGCCGCAGCAGCTGCCCGGTGGGTGTTCTTGGGCCCCCGTAAATGTAAGTTGGTTTGATTTAGCTTAGCCCTCAATAAAAGAGGCTTAAGATAAGTGGAATCTCTGCACGCTTGCCACAGTCAGAGAGCATGCATGTGGATGGTTAGCATCCCGCGCTGGGACACGGTGACCTGCACCACCCCAGGAGCATGGCTGTGTATCTGTATGCTCCTGTACTGGCAATAGTGGAGCCTAGTTCCTTAGTTTCCTTTCAGTAATCAGTTGTTGAATTCCTTAGCAAAGCTGGTTTGAGTGTAAAGAGAGTTCCCAGTTCTTCCTTGTCAGCCCCGCAAGCACTACTGATCACAGAAGTGCAGCAGAGGAAAAAGTGTTGTTTTGAGGGATTCCTCCTAAGCAGGAATGGTTTTATTTCTCAGCTTGGTTGGGGTGAAATTTCTTTGGAGAGACTTTGATGGGTATTATTTTAGGCTTTACATTTTGCCACTTTTGACTTTTCAGATATTCCGAGTATGGAAAAATACCTTGCATTTATTTACCTTGAGCTCTGTAATTCCCACAGTCTGTAATATTTTGCATGCAGCAGCCAAGGGCCAATGTAAGACATTTGCTTTTGAAATCCCCTGTGGCCTCCCTTGCTTGCTGAGGAGGATGGATTTGCAACTCTTCTCCAGGACATGGGCAAAGAACACAATGGTGAGCTGCATGCCAGGCAGTGGGGCTGCACTGCAAATGTGGGCAAGCTGTCAGCCATGGCCATAAGTCACAGCTGAGCATCACTGGGCTTCCTGCATGAATAGCAGCTCGTTTCATCATTTCAGCTCCAAGCAAGTTACCCAAACGTGTGTCTCTGTATTTCAGTCTGCTGTTTCTCGGCAAGTTATGATCCTCGTTGTACTAGGGGCATGAGAAATTAGTGGCTTTCTTTTTTCCACTTGCTCTGCTCCTGTGAACCAGTGGGATTTCCAGTTCCTTACCTTGCCGATCCTCTGGGCCGTTTCTCTTCTCTGTCTGTGTAATGGTCTGGCAAGTGGTGTTTTTTTCCTGTACTGACATTCTGGCATCCCTAATAGCATTTAATTCTTATTATGTGTAAATACAGGTGGTCCATGTGCGGTCATAAATATACACGTCCATGAGGAAGTTCCCATCTTCCCTTCTGGATTAAGATATTTGTAAGGGAAGAAAAGAGAAAAAATGAGTCAGTTTGGGGTATTTCATAGGACTCTATCGCTTAGGTTGGAAGAGTTGGATGGCTTGGATTGGAAGGGACCTCAGGGATCATCTAGTTCAGTCCCCTGCTGTGGGCAGCATTAGCAGCCACCAGCTCAGGCTGCCCAGGAACCTGGAGGGAACTGATAGCAGACCGTCCCGCAAGTACAGTAGAAGTGTTGGGGTGGAGGCCCCTGCCATAATCTCCTCATGCTCCCTGCAAGGAAAACTGGGAAACCTCTAAGCTCTCTAGACTGCAGTGACACTAAGCGCGTGCCCAGGGAGGGCACGGCACCCTGCCTTGCACACTGTCCTGTGGGGCTTAAGAGACCTGAGGGCATCTTGAGTGTAGTCAACCCCAGCAGTGCTGGCCAGGGAGGTCGCTGCTCCTGGCTCTCCCCTGGGAGATGGTCTCGCTGGCAGACTCCTCTTGTTTCAGCCTCTGAAATCACTCCTCCAATCAGCGTCAGTCAAAACAAGTCGGCGTAGCAGAAACCCATTCCTTATCAACAGTAGCAAAGTGATGAAACAGCAGAGGCCAGGAGCAGTGACCTGCTCAGCTGGCACAGCTGCAGGCTGAAAAAGCGTGAGCGTGGCTCCCACCGTGTCGGGTCAGGGCTGAAGAATAGCAGGGGTTGTGGCGTGGACAGCGAGCAGGTTTCAATTAAACTCCTCTGCGAGATCAGTTTCTGCTTTGGGAACACAAAGCGAACTCCAAAAAAGTCAGTTCCCATTAGCTGAGCGCCTAAGCAGGATTTGTTTTTTAAAGCATTAGTTAAAAATTTATGGAGTTTGTTAGGCAAAGAAAACGTTAGCATGAATGAGCTTTACAACAGTGTCAGAAAACCCTAAAACCAGAGGCTTAGCCTGGAAATACTGACAGTGGACTAAGCATAAACCTGCTGCTGTAAGACTTGGTTGGGTTTTTCTCCCCTAAGGGATTAAAAATAATTGAGATAAATTAGAGAGGAGAAAGCCTCCAGGCTGTTTTAATCTGGAATTTTGCAACTTGACATAAATGAGAAAAACAATTTTTATTTTTTTTCTGCCAATTCATTTCTACTTTTCAGACAGCCATAAATTGTGGCCTTGTTTGTGAAACATTTGGCTCGTTGCATTTCTAAATGCAAGGTACCGAAGCAGTCGCTGTGAAATCCCTTTTCCCTTTGGCTCGCAGTATTGCAATGACTTTTTTTGTTGTCTTTTGTAATTAATAACTGGCTTTCCTGTCACTTCTCCTTGCTGCCCGTATAAATATTTCTGAAATGGAGCCTCTGATATTTGCTAACCTCTTCTTTCATTAGCAAGAGTGGACACATGGGAGCAATTTGGGATGCCAGGTGTGTTCCTCTGTGTGTTACCAGCACGGCCCTCCTGTTCATTGCAGTGCTGGTGTAGAAAAGCTTAGGTAGGAAGGAGGAAGCTGTGAATTCTTGTGTGTTGTCGCTGTGTTACTTGCAGCTATGCTGACACACGCACTGCTACTACGTACATGTCATCCAGGGTGCAGCCATGGAGTGGCCAAGAAGTAGTAAATCACTGCTCCAGTAACACACTTGTCTCTGAGGGTTTGCAGTTATCGGAGGAGTGGAGCAAAATGGTAATTTCTGAGAAAGCTGACTTCAGTGCCTAGTGCTCCTATAGCTGGAGTGAGAAGTCATAGAATCACAGAATCACCAAGGTTGGAAAAGACCCACAGGATCACCCAGTCCAACCTCCACCCATCACCAACAGTTCTCACTAATCCATGGCCCTCATCACGACGTCCAACCGTTCCTTGAACACCTCCAGGCTCGGTGACTCCACACCTCCCTGCGCAGCCCATGGCACTGCCTGACCACTCTTTTGGAGCAGTACTATTCCCTAACGTCCAGCCTGAATCTCCCCTGGCGCAGCTTGGAGCCATTCCCTCAAGTTCTATCACTGTTACACGAGAGAAGAGGCCGACCCCCAGCTCACCACAGCCTCCCTTCAGGCAGTTACAGAGAGCAGGGAGGTCTCCCCTGAGCCTCCTCCGAACACTCCCAGCTCCTTCAGCTGCTTCTCACCAGCCCTGTGCCCCAGACCCCTCACCAGCTTTCTCGCCCTTCTTTCAACACGTTCCAGGGCCTCGATATCTTTCCTGTAGTGAGAGGCCCAAAACTGAACACAGTACTCAAGTCAGTGAGTGGGAGGAGGGCAAACCCAGCATATGTGTGCTGCAAACGGGAAGAGAAAGAGGGAGAAATAAAAGTGAATTGGAGAGAACGAAGGGGAAATGTTTGCTGGTCTCTGCTTGGTTTCTGGAAGAAGCCATCAGAGGATGAAAAAGAGGAAGACAAAAAAAAAGGGATTAGGTTTGCAAGGAGTCAAGCAAGGAAAAAGGCAGAGAGAGAACTGTGTAAATACTATTTGCTTGTCCTGTCGGCTGATAAACGGCTTCCTTCATTGCTCCATTGAATGGTGAGCAGCCAGTGAGTTTTGAACCATCGCGTTAATAACACTGATTTAATTTCACTAATTTCTGACGCATGGGAGAGAGCGCTGTAGAACCTGCTAATAAACTGCGCAGTGCTGATAGGAAGAGAATGATCTCCTACGAGCCCATAATTTTGAGATTAATTGACAAGATGTCCCATGAAATAATTACTGTCAGTGTTGGTAATTTCCTGTAGACCTCAGCAGCGGGCAGGGCGGCTCCTCACCGTGTTTGACAGGGCTTGGCTCTCCGAGAGTCTCACCTGTTAACTTGGGGTTGTTATGAGTCACGCAGTTGATGCATTTGCTCCTCAGCTTGTCACGGACAAGTGGGGCCAAGCCTGCACACAGCAGTCAGGTAAACAGGCACCCAGTGTGTCCTGTTATGGGGAGCAGAGCTTCACCAGTTCCATCACAAGGGGCTGAGATCAGCGGAAATCCGCACTGAGGTAATGAACAATATTTCTCTTGAACCAGCGGCCCGTGCCATGTGTGAAAAGACTGAGGGAACACTGCTGTTCCACAAGTGTTGCCCTTAGGTGTGGCATAAAACTACATGTGTTATCATCTGTGGTCAGAGATCTCATTGTTCTTTCACAAGCGCATTAATAGCAGCTCGTGAATGCTGGCCATTATGGCTGTGCAGGTGCTTCTTGACAGCGTGACTGCTGAGTTCACGACTTCAGAATGCCCAAATGACCTGGCAGTCCTAAATGAAGACTGACTTCAGGACATGGGCATGCTCCAGCCTATAGTGCAAGAAAGTGGCACTGGGGCTCAGTGCTTTTGTAGTGGCATGCTGTTTTGCTGTGACAAAGTAGGTTGCCTCTTGGAACTTTCAATTCAACTGTCAGAAAATCAGATCAGTTTACAGAGTCAGCCAGTGTGTGAGAGCACTTTTTCTGTCTTTTTTTGTTGTTTTTGGTTTTTTTTTTTCCCTGATTTAAAACCTCAGAACCACCATGGGTAATTTCCCTAAGATCCACGTTTGATGATTGTTTGTGGCATGTAGCATGAAGAGTGGGTGCAGCTGGCCAGACCCAGCAGCCCTTCTCCTTGCATATTCCTTCTGTTTCAGCAAATAATAAGGAAAGCTGCTGCCCTTCTCACTGAACCACAGCATGGCCTGTGTTGCAAAGGCCCACAGCGCTCCTCCAGTCCCAACCCCTGCTGTGTGCAGGTCGCCAACCAGCAGCCCAGGCTGCCCAGAGCCACATCCAGCCTGGCCTTGAATGCCTGCAGGGATGGGGCATCCACAGCCTCCTTGGGCAACCTGTGCCAGTGCCTCACCACCCTCGGGGGGAAAAACTTCCTCCTCAGATCCAACCCAAACCTCCCCTGTCTCACTTTAAAACCATTCCCCTTGTCCCATCACCACCCACCCTCACAAACAGCCGTTCCCCCTCCTGTTTATTCACTCCCTTCAAGCACTGGAAGGCCACCATGAGGTCACCCCACAGCCTTCTCTTCTCCAAAAGAGCCCTCTATTCTCCGCACAAAACCAAATATGAACTGGAATAGCTGTACTAGCCCAAATCTTGCTTCTGTTGAAGTAAATGGGAGCTTTTCATGAGTTCAGAGAACCACATTCTATTGCTTTTTACATCTCTCAAACCTCGGTCTCCATGTGCCACACCTCACTTGGCAACCATTTTTTCTGCCATGGCACTAAGGGACTTATCAAGCATGCAAAACTCACCAATATGGTTTAACCACAGCTGTCACCACAGGAAACATTGGCCCAAAGTTTAGGGGTTTTTTTGAAAACAGAAGGTTTGGGGGAGAGAGAGCATTGTTCAGTTCAGCGTGGACAAACATATGTTGGTGGTTTTTTTTAGAACATCACAGCAAGACAGTGCTATCGCTAACATTTTCAGTATTTCTTTGCTGTGTTGGAGGGCTCAGATCCTTCTGGTAGGGCATGAGAACTAGAAGGTACTGCTGACTTAACAAACCAACATTATTTGGTTGTACTTGGAAGGGCAGCTTCGCTAACAGCAGATGGAATTCTGTTGGAAGTACAGTTCTGTAGTTAGAAGTGGCAGTGCTGCCTCTAAGAAGATCAGTCAGCATTGGTTCTGCCCCACAGTTTACTGGTACACATCTGATTTCCCCTGTTAGTTCTCGTTAAATGTACCTTTCTGATCTGAAGAAATGAGCACCTTACACACCGTTGAGAAGAGCACTCTGAAAAACCCCTTGGCTGTGCTGCAAGCCCTCATCCCCTTCCTTCATCCTCTTGCTACCAGGAATGAAGGCTTTGTAACAGCATAGGCAGATTGGCACACAGAAGTATGTGCATGCTTTCTTCTGCTTTAATTGGATTTGCTAGTCTGAAAAGTAGAATGCTTGCTAATTTCATAAGCTAGCTACTGTAACTAAAATCAGACACAGCTACCAAAAAAAGCCTCATGGCACTCTGGACAAAAAGGGATATTTCCATGCTTTAGGGGTGGTCTCACTTCTCCCCTTCAGTATCCTTTAATCATTGTGTGTCTTGGTTAACAGCCCTGTTCTTACAGGGTTCCTGCAGTTTATATTCAAAGTTGAATAGGTGGTGTTTTAATACTTCTTTTTTTTATTGTTTCGAGTCAAAGCAGCTTCGTTTTGGCTGGATTTTGACCCATTGCTGATGGAAAGGTGGGAAGTGTTGCACATTGCTCTGTCTGGTGGAGGTGAGAGAGCAGCAGCTCAGGGTGCTTTGGAAAAAAAAGCTCTCAGCAAAGTCTGCTTTGTGCTCACAGCATAATTCAACAAAGAACTGAAGCACGTGCTGAAATTTCAGGCTATATTTAAATTTCCTCATACTTAAGGCACTGTGCACATTGGTACTTAGGTTCTGTGCTTCTACAGGGTCAAATGTGGGAGGTAAAATAAGTGTGTAGGAAATCTGAGCAATGGGAGAGGTTTCCCTTTGTGAAGATACAGTTACCCCAGGTTGATGCTTTGCTGGTGCGTATTCAGAAGGCTTCACAATCAGTTTTTGCTGTCTGCCAACCAAAGGGAATTAAAGCAGCAGGCAGAAGCAGGCCTTATGCACTGTGACAGGTGCTAATCTTCCAGGAAATTCATCCTACATCCCACCCATAAAGGGAATTTTTATATAAAAATGGTTTAATGTCTCTTTAGAGGTGTCAGCAAGCATGTGAGGACCACACAGCTTGGGTTCCACTGCAAGTAATGGAGTGAAATTGTCTGCATAATTATTTTAGTTGGATTGAGAATCTGCAGTACTCTCTTGCTTCAGGAAATAAACCTCTCTTAAAACCATATGGCAGTATTCTCTGAAGAGACGTGATTACAGGGCCACTTCTCTTTCACATCTCCAGGCAGAGTTAGAGAAACTTGTTAGGTTTGTGCATAATTAATGTTTTGTTTCCCTCGTGAGCAGACACAGAAATGTCATTTTCAGCATGTGTGAGGATGCTGGTGTGTTTGTTTGCATACACGTGTAAGCTTGCTTTCAGTGAGCTGAACCAGCAGTAAACGATGCTGCCTCTGAACAAAGTCAGAGGCACAAAAGAAATCATAGAATCATGGAACCACAGAACGGCCTGGGTTCAAAGGCCCACAGCGCTCCTCCAGCTCCAACCCCCTGCTGTGTGCAGGTCGCCAACCAGCAGCCCAGGCTGCCCAGAGCCACATCCAGCCTGGCCTTGAATGCCTGCAGGGATGGGGCATCCACAGCCTCCTTGGGCAACCTGTGCCAGTGCCTCACCGCCCTCGGGGGGAAAAACTTCCTCCTCATATCCAACCCAAACCTCCCCTGTCTCACTTTAAACCCATTCCCCTTGTCCCATCACCACCCACCCTCACAAACAGCCGTTCCCCCTCCTGTTTATCTGCTTCCTTCAAATACTGGATGTGCCATCATGCATATAAACCCAACCTGCACACTGAAGGAACTGCTTTAGCATGAGTAATGCTCATTTTAATGCCACATTCAAGGCGACTGTAGGGTTACTCCAATTTGAAAGGGTAAGAGGTTTAATACAGCAGTCCTGCAGCTGTATGTGCATGGCAGAGCCCCGCTGCTCTCACGCTGCCAGGAGGAGGTTTTGACCTGTTTTTCATGTTGCTGTTTTTGTGAAAGCGGAGAAGGAAACATCCAGGCACTAAATATGAAGGTGTGAAAACCACAGTTTGGTGGAGTTGCAGTCATCTCCACTGACGAGTGAGCATGCCTTGACTTTCACTTTAAATTCAGCAGCCACAATTCTCTTGTATCAGTTTTATACAAATGTACAACCAGTTTAGTTTAATCATAGAATCACAGAATCAAAGAACGGCCAGGGTTGGAAGGGACCTCAAGGATCACGAAGCTCCAACCCCCCTGTGCCATGCAGGGCCACCAACCTCCCCATTTCACAGCAGCCCAGGCTGCCCAGGGCCCCATCCAACCTGGCCTTGAACACCTCCAGGGATGGACGGGGCATCACAGCCTCTCTGGGCAGCTGTTCCAGCACCTCACCACTCTCACAGCACACAACTTCCCCTGACATCCAACCTCCATCTGCCCTCCCTCAACTCCAAACCATTTCCCCTTGTCCTGCTGCCATCTCCCCTTTCCAAGAGCTGACTCCCCTCCTGTCTGCAGGCTCCCTTTAGGCACTGCAGGCTGCACTGAGGTCACCCCGCAGCTTCTCTTCTCCATGCTGAACAAGCCCAGCTCCCTCCCAATTTAATGAAGATTCATGCCAGAATTAAAAACAAGAAACAGTCCTATATTATTCTCAGGGACAGTCTAAATAGTAGCAAGCCAGCCATTCTCCAACACCATGAAGGGACTGTACCAAAGGAAAGCAAAGCACGCACAAGGCTTTTTGCTGTCACATCAGAAGGATGTGCAGAAACTAACTCACCACCATGCCTGGTGAAACGGTGAGCGGTGGGGCCAGATGTTCTGTTGTAATGATGCAGTGTGATATCAGCAACACAGAGAAAGAAGCAAGTTATCCCTTCTTCATACAAGGTATGTAACTGTAAACCATGTCCTGTTAGACATGCAGCCAGGTACTGGGGTGGGTGGGATCTCAGCATCGGAGCACCTTTGGTTACAGTTGGGTCATCTAAACCCATCAGGGATTAGAAACTGGGTTTTGTGTTGGTCCTTTGATGAAGGGGAACCATTAGTACACAGAACAGCTGTTTGTGAGGGTGGATGGTGATGGGACAAGGGAATGGTTTTAAAGTGACACAGGGGAGGTTTGGGTTGGATATGAGGAGGAAGTTTTTCCCCCCGAGGGTGGTGAGGCACTGGCACAGGTTGCCCAAGGAGGCTGTGGATGCCCCATCCCTGCAGGCATTCAAGGCCAGGCTGGATGTGGCTCTGGGCAGCCTGGGCTGCTGGTTGGCGACCTGCACACAGCAGGGGGTTGGGGCTGGATGAGCGCTGTGGGCCTTTGCAACCCAGGCCATTCTGTGATTCTATGAACCTTTTGTCAAAGGAGGTATATCTTGTATCTTGTTTATGCACCCAAACTGGTCACTGCAGGACATAGCAGTGGTGGGGACACTGATAGCCAAAACTCTTTGCTGCTGCTAAAAGGATAACTGGCCCCAGGGTTCTGAAGGAAGCTCGTGTGAAAGGAGAAGGAACATCCATTCCACCTGGAGAAGTGTTAAAAGCAGTTTTTTTCTTTGCCACAGCACTGAGTTTTCTATAAACTTGTACCTAACAAAATGGTTTTCTTTGTTAAGTTTTTACTTTTTCATAGTTTGTGTTGAAGCTGAGAAAAGTTTTCCATCCCTCTTTCTGTTTTTGCCTTTTTACTTCATTTAAATTGGTTAAGACAGATGAGTTCTACTTGTAATAATAAAAAAAAGGCAAGGCAACACACCCATAGGATATATCCAATTTCTTCAGCAGCACCAGCATTGCTTGCTCTGGTTTTGCTGGACAAAATGGGAACAGCACCTTGTGTTCTATTTTCTGTTATTCCTTGATGGAATTTGGTCAAGCTTGGGCTTAAAGAAAAGAAAATCCGTCCTCTGTATGTGATGTCCTTTAATGAATGGTGCCCATGGCTTAAACCCCAGTTTAGTCGGTGGAAAACAGCAGCAGTAGTGCTAAAAGGCAGACTGCACAGCTTGCATCTACGGTTGTATATCAAAGGGGTCAGACACCTAACTGTCCCCACTGCAGTGGAAGCAGCTCTACTATTCCTCAATTACTCATATAACATTTAAAACAAAGCAAATACTGATATTCCAAGGGCCAGGCTCACTCTGAAGATGGTGATAAAACCTCTGCTTCTGGCTGTGGCTGAATGCTGGGGCTCCACACCATTCCCATTTTTCCAATTCTAGGTTCATGTTTTTTTTTTTAATCCTGAAAATTAAATGAGGATTTGCCACACACAAAATAAAACCCGAAGAAAGAGACCTGCTTTAAATAGAACAAACTATTGAGGAGGTATTAATAGCATGGGGATAGGGAATATTTCCAGAATTTAAACACTTTCGTGTTATTTTTGACTGTTTTAAGAGAACAGCATAGAACACCCTTGTCACTTTTGCGTTGCAGAGATTTTTTCCACTGGTGCACTGTGGTGGGCATCCAGCCTTAATGACTCACCAAAATAATAATTAAAAAGGCAAAGATTATCTGCAGCACGTGCCAGTGATGATCCAATAGCTCCAAGCTGGAGGCGCAGAGGTATCGGTAGGGCTGTGCGAGTGGGCTTGCGTACATCTTTGAAAGCTATTAACCTCACAGCTGCCCATATGAACAACTTGTGATTTTTATAACTGAGCATTGACAGCTTTGGCTTCTTTGATTTTGCATTTCTTTTTTCCTTTTCTTTCTTTCTTTTTCCTGGAGGATTGCACCCACAAAGTAATTTTTGTGCCTAAAGCCCAAGTGGTTTGCCACTCAGTGGTGAAACCGCGGTAGTAATAAGAGCTTGAGGAAAGCAAAGGCAGTGAGCTACCATCTGTTTTCAGAAACAGACCTAGGGGAGCTCAGAGCACTAGGAGCAAAGCAGAGCATATAAAAGTGGAAGTCCTCTGAGCATCTCTGGTGTAGGGATGGAGAGACTCAGATTCAGAAATAAAGACCAAGTCATGTTTGGACTAACCTTCACTGCCATATCTCAAGGAGCAGCCGCTGGATGCTGCTAGAAGCAGTAGAAAGGCTGTTTGGGGTTTCCAGAGCCTTGATTGCCCCCTTCCCTACAGCAACCAGTGCAGCCTGTCCCATGGCAGTGCGGTGTTTCCAGGCTCTCCCTGGGTGTTGTCAGTGCCTCCAGCAGAGCGCTGACTGGCATTGCCACTGCTTGTGTTGGACACTCTCCAGCTGCCGGGTCACCCCACCACCTGCATTCCTCCGGATTTGTTACCTTCTGGTAGCCAACCTTGCAGGCAACTGGGGCAGGGGGTGAGATTTATTCTCCAGGACTCTGTTTTCTTATTGTTTTCAAGTTCACGGGAGGCTCCCTGTTACTAAACAAACTTTACAACTGTAGGCTATAGGGTCAACCCCCTGCCTGAGCCCTTCAAAAAAGATGACATTCCTAGTGGCCAAACACGGCCTGTGAGCTGTTTTGTTCCCCTCTTTCCCTCTCGCTTTCCCCAGGGCTTTTTCTCTGCATCACTGCTGAGCAGGATAAATGCTCCACTGAATTAGCAACCTGCAAAGCCTGGTGCTTACCTAGCCCATACACGTGTGCTTTCCCTTGGCCAGAGGCTTGCATTCAAGCTGGATATTAGGAAAGATTTCTTCTCAAAGAGTGGTCAGGCATTGGATCAGGCTGCCCAGGGAGGTGTGGAGTCACTGGAGGTTTTCAAAAGGGGATGGATGTGGCTCTGAGCCACAGGGTGTAGTGAGCATGGTGGGGATGGGTTGCCTGTTGGACTAGGTGATCCTAGTGGTCTTTTCCAACCTTTTCCATCCTTAACAATTCTGTGATCTCGTGAGCTTTAAGGCATTTTTAAAAATTGTCAAAAGAAAGTAATAATCCTGTGGAGGAGGAGATTAGGAATGAAGCACTACTGGGAGCAAACAGTGTACATACTGAGGCTGTCTGGTTGGAAAATCTACAAATTTCGTAGTCTCTCACTGCACTGGGGAGTTCCCTGCCCTCTTGAAGAAGACACACACTGTCCAAAACATAGAATGGTTTGGGTTGGAAGGGACCTCAAGGATCACGAAGCTCCAACCCCCCTGTGCCATGCAGGGCCACCAACCTCCCCATTTCATAGCAGCCCAGGCTGCCCAGGGCCCCATCCAACCTGGCCTTGAACATGTCCTTCCTTGCTCACTGTTACTCTTTCCCCATGAAATCTGTCATTTTGATGTTTCTTGTTATTCATACTGACACGGAGAGGGGATGACTAAGGCTTCTCTATGTGTGACCATCGCTCTGAATAGCCAGCAGACAATCAAACAAGAAACCAACAACCAAAACCAATTGTGGACAAGTAACGTGCTAATGGTCTCCTGGACCTTCATCTGGGGATTGCAGCAGCTCCTCTCAAGCATTGGACATGGAATATTAGTTTTTCTCCCCTGGAAACAATTGGAAACTCAGAGTCACGCTTTCTAAATTAATGGGGAAATTAATCGTGCAGTCACTGTCAGGCCAGCATTATTCTGAAGTTAGAGCTGGAGGAACCTATGGCACAGAGCAGTTAATTGCCATGTTTCTCAGCCCCCTGGTTTCCCCTGTGGCCTGGAGCACCTGCACAGCCACAGCCCGATGTCCCCAATGCCCTGCATGGGAGGGGATGCTGAGTGCTGTGCAGCACCAGGCCCATGGTAGCCCTGAGCTGCCTGACCTGGTGCTCTCATGTTGCTCACGCTGTGTACGTGACTCAGCCCCAGCACAGGCAAACACTGAGGCTTAGGACAGCGGGGCTGAAAGAAACCTCAGGCGACCTGGTCTGTTGTTTCCTGAGATGAAGTACTGTATATGCTTAGTTCATCGCTGACATCTGTCCAAGTTCTTAAATCCTCCCATACTGTGCCTTCTCACTTACTTACCAACTCTGCTTTTGGGGCTTTTTCTTTCCTACTTAGAAAGGAGGTTGCCAGCATCATACATTAATCTCCTAAATCTGTTCTGCCTCCAATGAAGCCAGCTTTTTCGTCGTCTCTGCTCTGCTCACATAGAGATCAATTGATTACCATTCTCTTTAGAAAACATGTTACTCTTATCATGTCCTTTCCTGCTCTTCTCTTTCCCAGACTAAACAAATGCATTTCCCTCAGCTTTTCCATGTAGGGTCATGCTTACTCAATCTCTTATCATTCCTGTTGCTCTTCTCTGGATTCTCTCTAACTTGTCTGTATCTTTCTTAGAGGGTGGTGTTGCAAACCCGGATAAAGCAGTCCCAGCTGATATCTCACCACTTCTGAGCAAGAGTGTAATAGTTACCTTCTATGTCTCCTGTGCAACACAGCCATTAATCTTTCCCAGAACTGCATTTGCTTCATTTTTTTAAAGATGGATTGCTACTATTGACTCACATTCAGCTGCCGACTCACTGCTACCCCCACATCATCCCCAGCAGTGCTGCTGCCTCTTGCTTTCTTGTTGCTGCATTTCAGCATCTCATTTCTTAAGCCAAAGGGTACTGCGATGTACTTGCATTACTTTGTGTGCCATTGTACCAATGATACACTGAATGTCATTTCTCCAATTTGCTAAGGTTGTTTTGCTTTCTGAACGCTTCCACTGAAGTCTGGAGAGCTCAAAATCCTGCTCCGTATTGCATCATCCAAATTAGTCAAGAAAATAATCATATTAATTGGCCAAAGACGAACCTTAATGCATAACACCTTCCAATTAGACCTCATGGGATAGTTAGCGGGCAGCCCTATAGCACCGCTCCGTGTATCCCCTACTGCCCATCCGTGAGACACTTTCTTACCCTCTGAGCCCTGAAAGCAGAGCTGGATCCACCCCCGCTTCCATGGGGGGGGCAAAAGTTCCCCTGCTGGCTGTAGCAGATGGAGGTGGGAGCATGACCAAACGATAACAATTTGGACTCGCCTCCAAGACAGGCGGCACCATCCCCAAGGACGCCCTGTGCTCTGTGAAGCCTGGTGTCTCATGCATGTGCTGCTTCGTGCTGCCCCAGAAAGCTCAGTGCCTTCCAGAACGTGAAAGTTGTCCCGATCAACCCACATGTTTTTATCATCTTTGGGCTATTTAAAACAAGCTGTCGAATGTGTAAAATCACAGAATGGCCTGGGTTGAAAAGAACCACAGTGCTCATCTGCTTTCAACCCCCTGCTATGTGCAGGGTCGCCAGCACTCCAGACCAGGCTGCCCAGAGGATAAGAGCAACATATGAAATTGCAATATTTAATATGGCTCTTATAAGATAAGAGCAAAGAATGGGTGCTAAGAATAATTTTTTACTGGGGAAACCACCAATTCTTTATACTTTTCAGACGGAAGAAAGGGAGACGTCCATCAAACTGTCGTTACGAATTAGATGCCACAAACCTTAGCTGAAGGAGCCGCCAGGAATCCATAAACCTTTTAGAGGATGTGCCTGTTTTTGACATTTAAAACAAAAAACCATTATGGATTTTGTGGAAGAGGTTGATGAGCCAGCAGCTGCATTTCTCAGCTGTCGGACGGACTCCCCACTAACGAGCTGATGCCCGGGATTAGGAGGACAGGTTAATTACTTTCTGTGCTGTGCCCAAGAGCAAATAATAGCTGTTCTGCGTTACTGAGTAGGAAAAGATGTTTCAGGGTGGTTTGGTTTGGTTTTTTTTTGTTGTTTGCTGCATCCTGGCTGCTGCCTCCATACAGCCTGAGTGTAGGTGCCCCTTGCAGAACAATAACTGGATGCTACTCGAAATATTTGGCACTGCAGGCAGGGGAGTGGAATGTAATGAGAACACTTCAGCAGGTCTGAGGGTGAGTAAACTCCAGTAGTGTAGGAATGAGGCTCAGGTCTCTCCCTCACTTGGCATTCACAGACAATAAGAATACAAGGATTAACATAGTAGACTCCGTTTATTACACTTGGGTGGATAAAGCAATTATCTGTCTATCAAGGCTGTAGTAAATTGTGCAAGAGCATTAGCATGGGTGGATACGTGGATAAGTGCTACGCTGCCACAGAGGGTGCTGATACATGAGATAATCCTTCAAGTCTGACTTGTAAAGACTGTTTTCTTTTGGAGTTTATATCACATTACCCCTGTGAGAGTAGATTGAAGCTGCATCTTTTTTATTTTTAACCATGTTTTCAGGTTTCTTTAACATCTGAGTTTTATTAGCAAGGTTATTTTAGAAGTATCCCCATTTGATGAAGTTTAAACAATCTGCTTACTGCTGGGATATAAACACAGTAGTCCTGTAATGCAGCAAAACAATCTGTTGAAAGATAGAATACAAACATGCACACATCCATCCATTATTGCTTAACTGTTGTCTCTTCCATGCCTGAATTCCCATTCAAACTGCAGTGCTCGTCCTGCAGTACACTCCTGGTTTTGGGGCTGTAAAACAAAACCAAGAAGTGCCAAACAAAAGCCAAAAGTGCACCTTTACTGACGTCTGGAGAGCAGAGGCCTGCAGGACAGCACAGCATCTCCAGTCTGCTTTAATGGTTGTGTTTACATCACCCCCATTTTGTTCTATTCAAGGAATCAGGTTTCGCAAGCAGTAAGAAAAGCAGCCCTTCTGCCAGCTGGAGGGCGGCCAGCTCCAGGAGCAGCGTTGTTTTCTCTCCACCCCCTCCTTGCCCTCTTCATTTGCTGCAGCAAGCAGAGGTTGGTGGGCTCTGCGTAGGACAGACTTCGGGCAGGGGTGATGTCTGTATCTTTGTCAAAGATATTGCTGGGTTAGGATGAGGGGGATAAAGTCAGCATGAGGAGCTCTTGTCCTTTTGTAGCGTGGCCTTTATACTCCCTTGTTCCCTCTTAAGCAAAGAAAAAGTGGGGAGGAGAAAGGGGAGAGCGTAACAGATAGCAGCATGCAAAGGGAATTAAGGCAGGGACTGAGACTTGCGTGACTGTTTATATGAGTTGCCTTTAGTGTCTCTGAGTGATGATGCCAGCAGTTCTTAGCTGGTTTCCTGGCACAAGAGCACACAGGTTCATTTATGTTCTTAAGTGATGGCTGAAGGTGAAGGCAGAGCCTTGCTCCCACCTGCCCCCTCCCAGTGCACCTCTGTGCTGATGTTCATGCAGGATGCTGCTCAGCTGTGCTGAGCAAGCTTCAAAATCCAAGTTAGAATTCCATAACTTGAAAAGAGAGAGGAAGGGGAAAAAGAAATGCAGAGCGTTCTTGTGACAAGGAGAGATTTTGCTGTTTTGTTCAGTGATTTGCAGAGCTAGGCCTTGCCACAGCAGAGCATTGGGGTGAGCTGAGATGCTGGGGAGGACCAGAGCCGCAGCTACCCCACTCCATCCCCTTCCTGCTCTGCTTCTTCCTGTCCTCAAAGCACCTCTCCACTTTCATTCATAAAATGTTCCAGTTTTGCTCTGTTCACACAGCTTCCCTTTGCTGGCTTGTCCCTTCTGTGTGCAGGAGCAGCCTGGGGCTCTCAAAGCCCTGCACCCACTTCCCTTCATGGAGGAATTTTGGGACCAAGAGGCTGCTCTGCAGCTGTTGCAATTTGCTGAAAAACCCTGACCTCCAGCTCTGTCTTTCAGCTGTGTATGTGCTCTCCACAGACCCCAGCTGATGTTTAGAAAGCACTGATAGCACTTTATATTCTCAGAGGCTTTACTAGGGGAGAGTTAGAATGATTCCCGTGGGCGCTCAGGGACACGATTTATGTACCCGTGGGATGATTTCCCCTCGCCTTCCCTGCCCCTTCCTCCCTTTAACCTGCTGGAAGCACTTAATTCATTCCAGGCTCAGAGTGCAGCCTGAAGGATGAGCTTTAGCTCCCAGCGAGTCAATGGGGAGATCACCATTGACACCAGAGATGTTCAGGCCTTTGAACTCAACATGGATAACACCAAAGTTCAAACCTACCCCTGCCTCAGTTCATCCTGGGTTTGAACCACCACTCCTGGAGGACTGCAGTGTAATGGATTCCCCTGGGAGCTGCAGCTGGCCCTGTTGGAGCAGCACCAGCAAACTGCAGGCTTTTGGGAGAGCAGCACTCAGCAGGTAGAAGTTCAGTGGGGTTTTAGCAACGGGCTGCATCAGATTCAATGCGTAGTAGCTGAGCCATCCCCAGCATACCTTTTTTTTCATACCTCATTTTCATTTCTGTGTAGTAGTTTCAGGTGTGAATCTTACCTATTTGGGGTAGAAAATATGCCATTTTTTCAGAACAGAACAAGACAGTGTCTTGTTTTGTGCCTGCGTCTGTGTGATTCCTGTTGACACTAATAGTGCTCTGGGAGAATAAGCTTTCCAGTCTAATGCAAACTGGTGCCCTCAGCTATTTAAAAACAAACATCTTTTTTTTTCCCCCTCCATTGAGCAAATTAAATGCACTTACTTCACCTATGTAGCTCCTTTCTGTAGGAATTATAAGAACCTTTCCAATGCACAGCCTATGGCCTAATTATGTAATTATGTCTCTTGGGTAGATTATATTTTTCTTCTCATAATTGTGTCTTTACCCAAGAGACTGGAAGGGTTCCAAGCTTTTCCCTTCCATGGGTAAAAAACTGTTTGTCTCTCTTGCGTTTTGTTTTTCTTTTTCCTGAACTTTGGGTTGTGTGTGTTTAGTGGGAGTGGGCCAGGGGATGGCAAAGGGAAGGCAGCCCGGGGGGGCTGTCACTGGATGTGACAGACATTCCTACTTGTGGAGGGCCAATGTGTGTCTTCTGGTTTTTTGCTCATTGATGGCTCTCTGACTTTTACCACCAGAGCACAGATTAAGGCTGCTTTGGAGTATTGCTGAAATTTGTAAGAGAACAGTGAATGTCTTTGATTTATGCCGAATATGCAATGTTACTCTGTCCCTGCACAACAGCTGGAAAGGAGCCTTGGGCTCAGGTCCGAACTCCTTTGCCATGAATAAGTGAGACCTCAGTCCTACAAGCCTGGAGCTGAGTTCCAACCAGTGTCTTCCAGTTGGGACTGATCCATAGGATCAAGTGGCATGAAATTCAGGAAGATGTCCAAAGAGAATTTAAGGAAGAATCCTGATAAAATTCAGAGGACGTGTGGTGTGGCTTCCACAGCATGTACACAGAAATGTGTCACTAGTATATTAGCATTCACTGTTCACAGGTTGCCCAAGGAGGCTGTGGATGCCCCATCCCTGCAGGCATTCAAGGCCAGGCTGGATGTGGCTCTGGGCAGCCTGGGCTGCTGGTTGGCGACCTGCACACAGCAGGGGGTTGGGACTGGAGGAGCGCTGTGGGCCTTTGCAACCCAGGCTGTTCTGTGACTCTATGATGATTCCATTAAAAGATGGAGTGTCTCTAGGATGCATCTATTTATGAAGTCAGCAGGAAAAATGCACCTGTTCTTCAGACTGTAAAGTTCTGTACTTCTAGTGAACAACGGGAATAATCAAAACTGGGGCTCTTGGGCTCAGGTTTGCTTCTCTTAAAGTAAGATGTGTAATGTAAAGTAAGTAATGTGCAGGCTGTAATTTTTAGCTCATAATGTAGGTGGTTCTCTACTGCCCCTTAGCCTGAAGACAAGTCCATTTTCCACTGCAGTTTTCTTCTTTTTCAGTCTCAAACTTAACCCAGATCCACTGCTCACAGGAGGCCTCAGTTACCAGCCTCAGCATTAGGAGGGTTTTTATTTCAGTTGCCTTGCAAGCTGTAGACTTCCATGGAGTGACAGCCCAAACTTGGAGAGGGTCCAGAGGAGCCGCAAAGATGAGCAGGGGGCTGCAGCACCTCCACTCAAAGACAGGCTGAGGGAGCTGGACTTGTTCAGCATGGAGAAGAGAAGCTGCGGGGTGACCTCAGTGCAGCAGGGGAGATGACAGCAGGACAAGGGGAAATGGCTTGGAGCTGAGGGAGGGCAGATTGAGGTTGGATGTCAGGGGGAAGTTGTGTGCTGTGAGAGTGGTGAGGTGCTGGAACAGCTGCCCAGAGAGGCTGTGATGCCCCGTCCATCCCTGGAGGTGTTGGAGGCCAGGTTGGATGGGGCCCTGGGCAGCCTGGGCTGCTGTGAAATGGGGAGGTTGGTGGCCCTGCATGGCACAGGGGGGTTGGAGCTTGATAATGCTTGAGGTCCCTTCCAACCCAAGGCATTCTGTGATTCTGTGAAACTTGCCCTGGCTCCTCCTGCTGCTGAGCACACTCACACACTCACAACATGGGGCAAACACCACTACTGTTGGTACTTCACGTCTGACCGTTGCCCTGTGCCCTGCTGGAATTATCCCAGCACACATAGCTCAGCAGGGACAGCCCAGCTTCATGCTTTCACAGCCTTTCTGCATTCCCTTGGCTTTTTCATGGAGACACCTGACTCCCATGAAGCCTCTTGTTGATGCAATGACAGAAGTGAAAAAGGCAGAAAGAAATGGGTGATGACTGAAAATAGCTAACCCACTTGAGAGCGATAAAAACATCTGCTGACAATCTGGTAACCAGATCTCCTTGATACCAGCAGAAAGGAAAAAAAAAAAAAACACAACAGAAAAACAAAAAGGTGGGCGGTGTACGTGGTACAAAGAAAGGGAGTCCCTGAGTGTCAGCATCTGGCTGGGCCACGTGTAGCACAATCTAATTAGTTTTCAGTTCCACACCCACAACTGAAAGATAAAAAGGCACAGCCCTCCTCCCCGAGGAGGTAAGAATCTTCAAGCATCAACGCCACATTTCTTTCTGCAAGTCAGCCTCTCCCACAGCCCCACGTACATCTTGACTTCTGCAGCCATGCGGCGGGGGCTGAGTGATGAGGGATGCGCTCCATCCCCTTCCAGCTCCCGCACCCATCCGCCTCGAGGTCGTGTGTCTTTGATCACGTTCCTTCCTCGCCTTTAAACTGAATTGATTAAGCTGGAGATGAAGGCTCCTTACATCTCCTGCCACAGCTGGGATGTGGGGACCGAATGGCAGCTCCTAGGTGCTGTCAGCACGCCGGGGCTGCGTGGCCTGGCGAGGTGAGGCTGCCTGCAGCTTGTCCCCTTGGTAAGGCCAACACATTCCATGCAATCTTCTTTGTGACGGAGCTACCAGGCCTCAGTGTAGCACTGCTGGCAGGACCGTCCCAGGCGCTGGGTGCTGGCACTGCGAAAGCCACGGCGTGATTTTCTCCTACCCTCTCCGTAGCCTCATGTTGCTTTTTAATGTAATTGCTGCCACGGCAGATCACAGATTCTCGCTGAGCTATCCACACACTGCCCTAATCTTTTTTCCTGAAATAAAATGATGCCTCGTGACTGTGACCAAGGAATACAGCTTTTCTTAGCACGCTCCCCTGGGATCAGGAATTTCTCTGTCAACGGACACATACATCAATGGGAGATGAAAAGCAGTCTGTGGAATGAGTTTTAAACATGTATCGCATATTTCACTGCTGCTGCTGATGTGCTACTCAGAAGGCCTTTTTAGAGTCTCAGCCCGTGCCTCACGGCTGCTCTGTACTTAATAGGATTGTTTTATATTTTTTCTTGCACAAGAATCGGGGCAAGAAAGCTATTTCAGTTGCCGCTTCTTTGCAGACACCTCCTCAATATGAAGCTTTTTGTTGAGTCTCCTGTTTGCTTTCCATGTGGGTGTCTCAGCTTTGTTAAAGAACAGGAGCCCGTAATGTGCAGACTTGCAATGCAGTCTCCCCTCACTGGGACGCTGTGCTGCAGGAGCGTGGCTCCTGTGGATCTCTTTGTCATAAGGGGACCCTGTGTTACAGCCCTAAATTTTAAATGACCAGGAGGGAAAGGCAAGTCTGCCTTTGGCCCCTTGCTGATTTCTGCACTTGCATTGATGCATGGGGTCTTCCAGATGTGCAGAGATCTCTTTTCCCTCCTTTCCCTACCTTTTCTAGGTGACAACACCCACATCCACATATTTCTTAATTATTTCAGGTCAACCATACACGGAAATCCTTCTTATTCTTCCTTCTTTTTTCCCTGTCTACGTGAAAGTACCCTGCTATCCTGCTTAATTTTGTCTTCTTCTGATAGTTCATTATAATAATGCAGAGTTAAATACAATCTCTGTTCCAGAAAAGGTATGGGCAACCAGAGCGTGACAGAAACAAAGCAGGGGTTGTTGGGCACAAGTTGGTACAGGAGAGATGCCCTACGTATTGAGCGTTCATTGAGTGAGCAGAAGGCAATCAAAACAGTTTGTGCACTGGTCCATTAGAAAAGCTCAGTGTAATCCTTGAGTCAAAACCACCCCATGTAAACACGGAGTAGTATTTTTCCATCAAAATAAATTTCACTTTGGGAATAGATTCATTCCCAGGTAAAGTCAGCCCCAGTGTGCGAGCTCAGAGATAGGCTCCTGGGGTATCTTATTTTGAGCCTTCTTGGTCGTGCTGGAACTTGACGAGGGACGAATAGAAGAGGAGAGGGGCAATGGGTTCCTTGAGTAAACCAGGCTGGTCAACGTGACTGACAAAGGCAAAAGCAAAGCCAGAAAAAATGTGGAAAAAAATATAAGAGAACGAGAGATCCCAAGAGAGCACTGACTGCGTGCGTATGTATCTGTGTGAAAGTTGTTTCTTTAGATTAGCACCCAGCTTATACAAGTTCTAATTTACATAGATGGGAGAGATAGTGCAAATGACTACCAGGTGAGATGTTATCCAATTAATGAGGCTGCCATTACAGAACTGCAACAAGCCCACCAAAAATCGTTCCCCGTTTGAAGTGATTGATACCTCATAGAGAGGAGTCACCGATGCCAGCTGATTGTTCTGCAGAGCTCTGCCATACAGCAACTCCTCCTCTTTAATGGGAAAGCTCACGCCTACCCCATGTTTTTATACTGAGTCATCACGGGGGAGAAAAATCATACTTCAAAGCACAGAATAATGGGTCAACTAATTAATTTTTTTTAATTGCTAGAGAAGTTTCTCTAAAATTAATTTCCATCTAGCTATTTTTTCTCATCTTCCAACCTCAATCCTTCAGTTTTGACAGAATGGCAGAATCTCAGAATGGTTGATGGCCTTCTAGGTCAGGCAATTCCAACGTCTGCTCAAGCAGGGACACCCGGAGCGTTGTGCCCATGCCCACGTCCAGGCAGATGTTGGACACCTCCAAGTCTGTGATCTGAGATCTTCCACAGTCTATGGAGAACCCCGATTTCTCTAAATGTAGTTTAGAGTTAGCTGTCCATTATAGAGAAAGCCACATTTGGACACTGTAGTCCCAGCTGGATGATGTGAACCCACGTATTTCAGTGCTACGATGACAGCATTAAATTACCTTTCATGAAGAGAGATGAACTGATACATTTCAAGACTCAGAGGCCTCATTTATACTGCTAAAACAAATAAAACAGTGCCAGAATTGGTTCTCTGGCCCTCAGACTGATGTGGGCAATCTGACTGTGTCTGCAAAGCTGAACTCTCGTGGCCTCCAAGCAGAGGGCTGTGTTTTCACTGCTGAGGGAGAATGCAGTGTATCTCAAACCTCTGGGCACCATCGGAGGAGTCTGAGCTGCTCCCAGCCCAAACTACACCAGAGACCCTTCCTAGTGTTAAAAGCATAAAAATATCCAACCCATGTATTGCCTGTGCCAATACCCTGGCACTGTTTATAGGGATGGAGGCAACTGCGTGTCTGGGTTGCAGTGAGGGGATCTGGACTCCCATTTCAGCTCTGCCAGATGCTTTTCATGTGACCTTAGTTACTAACTTTGGGTGAGACTAATTCCATGCGATGTTGACTAATGGTGAGAGTGCCTAATTAAACTAGTCATGTGGGCTCCTTCTCTGATCAGAGAAGGAAGAGAAAGCAAATTCAGAAGGTGAATCATCCCATTTTAAGACTAGTGTCAGAGACAAATGAGATGAATTGCCCTCTGGAAGTAGCTATTTCTTTCCATTAACTGTAGAGGAAGTCTACATTAGAAGAGTTTAGACTAGATGCCTGATTTATAAATGGCTGAAGTTAAGTAAAATTAGTACTGACCTTAATCTCGCTGCATGCCTGTTTTTCCATATGTTGAATGACAGAAGTAATGCCTTCTCTGCCTCCTTCAAAGGCACCATTGGTTGAGGAGCATCTGTTACTACTTCAAAAAGAAATGAAACTTGGGAGCAAAAATACAACATTACGTAATAATATAACATAATACAATTAGAGAAGTAAAACCTTTCCTCTTGAAACACCCGAAGGACAATATGAGGAATACCAAGGTGCCACTTGGTGCATCCTGTTGCTTTGGGCATTTTTCCCCTCTGCATTTCAACAACCAAGCATCCATGGGAGGCTTTTCCCAAGGCAGCCTTGTGGCATAAGGGCAGTGAGCCTGCTTTTGGGGAGAAGTACAAGCATGGAGGAAGGCTGAATATATAAGGGCAGTGTAGGACCCGGTCTTGGCCAGAAGCTTCTCAAATGAGAGTGACTATTTACTTTTTGGAGACGCTCTCAGGTTATGGAGGAGTTTTCTTAGCAAAAATCCACAACATACAGTCCGGTCATGGAATAACTGTCCCTCTCGATGACTTGTACATATAAGGTTTACTTTTGGAAAAAAAAGTTTTGCCCCTTTAACATTCCAGTAGAGTTAAAACAGAAAAAAAAAACACAAAAACAAACCATAAAGACCTTGTGTGGTGTCCATAAGGGCTTATTTTGATCCAAATTACTGCATTACATATCAACACGGGCACAGCAGTGCTAGTTGAGGCTTCTGCCAGCACAACCACATTCAAAACACCAAAACACCAATTCCCCACCAATGTCACTGTGTTACTGGGAGTAGCGGTGGTACCTACATAGTCCATTAATCTGCTAACAGGTCCTTAGAGACCTCTTTTTTTTTTCTTTTTTTTTTTTTTCTTTTTTTTTTTTGTATGTTAAAGTACTAAATCTTGTTATTAACGCTTTTATTTTATGATTTGCTGTTTCCAGGGCACAGACAGAAGCTTGATGACTCTAAACCTAGTTTGTTCCCTGAACGCCTCAGTGATTTAGGGCGCATTCCTCATCCCAGTATGAGAGTAGGGGTCCCGACCCAGAGCCCACGGCCCTCTCTGAACTCTGCACCAAGTCCTTTTAATCCACAAGGACAGAGTCAGATTACAGGTAAGAGACAGAACCATAGGTTTGACTTGCACAGGCAATGGTAGTAATTGCTTATGGATGTGTGTATCTCAGCTGTAGACGTAGAGGCTATTACAGAGGGAGAGAGGTGTTCCAGGCTAAGCTAGGTGGGAAGTGTTTTTTTCTGTAGCATTTGAAGCTGAAAATGTCTTTCTTTTCTTAAAATGTCTTTGTCATAGGTTCAAAATAGTCAATCTGGGTAAATTGAATAGGAATCTGGTGAAATCCTAACTGCCATGTTGCTGTGCCTTCACCTCTGGCTCTGTAATAGTACCTATTAGCACATATTAGAACAGATATTTTTATTCAGCCTTTATATTTTGCACTGTTGTTGAGAGAAGCACCCAGAATTCAGTGGTCTTCCTGTCAGAACAATAACACAATCTTCTCGTGTGGCAGTTTCCTTCCAGCACCAGTGCTGACCAGTGTTACAATAAACAGACTGTGTTACGGAGAAATCTCCAAAGGTTGCTTATGAGGGTTGTATGCAACGTTTATGATGGCATGCTGAGAGACAGATTTCAGTGTGCTGAGAGAAATGGTGAAATGCCACGTGTCACAGACCGTACGCCTGAAATCAGATGTTTAACTGCAGCTGTGCCAGAAGTTTGCAACAAAACTGTAAAACCTACAAAAAAAAAAAAAAAAAAAAAAAAACACCCCGATTTTGTTAGTTTTTCTAAATGTAGAGCTGGTTGTATTTTTCAAAGGAGTTTCAAAGCAACCTCTACCCAATTATGGTCATCGCTACGCTCGAAACTTCTGCTGATGTATTTGCATCTCTCCGGGATGCAAAGAGGTGATGCCATTGACCAGTTCACTTGCTAGAACTGTTGGACGGCTCAACTTGGATGAAAGTTTGTCAGCAAAACTCTCAACTCAATTTTCTAGGCAGCCTTAAAACTCAGTTTTACTGTTCTGGTTGTGTCTACACCAGGAGCCCTTTGCCAATGTAACACACCGGTATTCCTGTACTGGTAAAACACTCCTGGTGTAGACATAGTCTTTGAGTCAACCTAGGAAGACTTCTGGTTTCATGTTTCAAGTGGTTTTGACATGATACCAGCTGAAACTTAGTGGTTTTAACAAAGTGTTGTGGCTTTCTTCTTCTTTCTTTTTCTTCTTTTTTTAAGTTCAACTGGTCTATTAATTTGCAGGGAGGAAGAGAAGTAAGTGGGTTAATTTGAACCCCAAGCACTCAGCGAATTGAAACAACAACAAAAAAAAAGGTTCCCATGAGCTGTGGCAAAGCTCTCCCAGCTCATGAAGTCTAGCTTTAACTAGACTTCTATAACATCTATAATATATTAAATATGTGGTATCACTCATTACATCTAATGCCCACCACCTTCCCAGAGCAGTCTTTTTGGCCAGGTTTAGTTGGACATGCGAAGTCAGGACTCTTGTACTTAACATTTCCTGGGTATGAACTACCAGATGAAGCCCAGTATTTCTTCTCACCTAACCATTCTCTTCTGTTTGACCGAGATTGAGTACATATCAGTTCCCCCCAAAATTGGGCAAAATCTGGGGCTAAAATCAGCTTCTCTTCTGTGCCTCCATAGTTTACCTATTGTGGAAAACTGCATCTAGGAGTGAAGGAGGGGGAAATTCTTCCTGACCCCATCTGGTGATCAGCTTATGCCCTGAAGCACGAGAACTGAGATCCCCTTGTAATTTTCTTCCTCTCTAAGTGTAACCTCATATGCTGTTCTCATTCACATAAATGCCTCCTGTAGAAAATGTTCTGCTGGCTTTGATTAATAGAGTACTTCTCTGCCTCGTTATGAATCAGCAGCAGCATTTACAGCTCCTGGAGGTGACAACTTCAGATGAGGTTTAAATAAGCCTGGTTGCAGACAGAGCTGAATGCTGTTCCCTATCTGCTTTGCAGCTTGAAGAGTTCAAAGCCCGCTCCAGCTGAGGCTTCATTCAGAGTGGGAAGTGCTGCTGGTGGGGTAGAAGGAACGAGCTGAACCCAGGAAGGCAGGCTGACTTTCCCATCTATTATGGATTATATGCTTCTCTTGACAGATAAATCCAGAGTCATGGGATACTTTAGAATCCCAGAGGGCTCTCATTTTCCCTAAAGCAATGAGGACTCTGCTACGTATTCAGATTTTTAGTGAATACGGGGCTGTGCAGTGTTCCAATACAGTGCCATGTTGTTCCCCACTCGTCTCCTCGATTTCTAGCAGCCAGGTACCCAGCTCACAAAGACTATCGTTAGCTTTCCATTTAATAAAGCCATTCATGTGAGCGTGGTGCATCGGTGCGAGCCCTGTGAATTGCACTGGCTTCCCCACAAGGCTTTTTTTGTGCTCTTCAGGATGTTGATTGCAATCTGCAAAGCTCAGCGTGCTTTGATGTTCCACCAAAGCACTGGGATGCTTCTGCGGACGGTCCCTCGCGGTTCTTCTGCGAGGAGTGGATGCTCCTTGCCACACAAGCTGCGCCAATGGGAGACAAAGGGAATGCCTCAGAGCAGACACCTCTTTGATCAGGTGCTGGCAGCCCATGGGAAACTGCAAAATGTATGGCTGCTGGGTGCGGTGAGAGGGCTGCTGGTGCTGCCCTCCTCCCCCAGTTCCCCAAAGGATTCTTAATGTGGTCGCTGGGCCGGTAGGGTCTGGGGATGTGTTGAAAGGAGTACAGATGCTCATCTGAACCCAAGGATGTTTTTATTGCCTTTCTTGGAACTAAGCAAGCATTCCTTTTAGGTATACCTTTGTTTCTTAATCTCTTACCTAGTAATTTAGGGGAAATAATTAATTCCTTATAAATTTAACAGTAAATACTGCATTCCTATGACAAAATCCGTATTATGCCTAGTAAGCACATAAACTGGTTTTGTGTAGTTCCACTTGAGGTCTTGCATAGCTATTGCATGATTAAACACAAATAATATTTAAAGCCTGACTGGCCCACACCTGAGCACGGAGAAACACTTTGGGGTTCACTCTTACATTTCTTCTCTCTGTCTGGGTCGTGTTTATTTGCCTCGAGTATCAGAGTACAGCTTCTACAAATGGCAGCGCAGTCCCAAACCCACCGCAACACCGGGCTGCAGCAGCACGAGGCACAGAGTTGCTCTTATTCAACATGGCATTTTAACTAGGAGCCTGCAAAAGCAACAGTGAAGGGTCATTAAAAAACAAATCGCCCAATAAGCAGATGCCTTTGCTGAGGCAGTGCAGATTCAATTTGAACCCCGCTTGCTGCCCGTAAATCAGGGATGCTGTCTGCTCACATTTGGATATTGGTATATTTGCTTTTTTTTTTGCTTTCCCCTCTCCCTTAACGGCACTGGAACAACTTGCAGGCGGGTCGAGTTACAGTCCTGCTCAGAGCCTGGCTCATTGCAGCACTGCTTCAGTATGAAATGAGCAAAACTGTTTTTTTTCTAAACTGCAACCAGTGTGGATGAGCTTCTGTCAGAGCAGATCTGACGGGGGCTGTGAGTGGGGCTTCCGTGAGGTTTCCTGCTCCATCACCTTGGTGGCTCCATCTGATCAATGGGCAACCTGTGACTTGCAGCACTGAAAGAGCAGTGCTCAAAAAGCAGGTCCTGTGATTTTTTTCCTCTTTTTTTTTTCTTTTTCTGCTTCCCATCCTTTCCCCCACACTTTGGTGATGCTGCATTTTCAGCCCTAGTTGTTTTTCAATGATTTTAAAGTTGTAGAAAGCAGATTTAAGGAATTTGGAGGTGAAAGTTGGTGGGAGGATGCATCGCCGCTATCAGGTAGAGCACTAAGAACTGAGGCTGGTGGGAAGGCTGTGGGCAGAAAGCAGCTTCAGCTCCTCGCATGGTGCCTGTCCTCCATTGCCCCGGTTCTGGGCTGGTGGGGCTGGGCACTGCCCTCTTGCAGAGTCAGGGAGATGGCACAATCCTCCTCTCGTACAGCGCGGTTGTGGGGTGTGAATGTGGGGCTGTGAAGCACCTGTCTCAAAGACCGAAAGCAGCAGCTCAGTGTCTGCTATCTGAGACCACCAGCCATGGAACAAACCGGGTAGCTGTTTGTTGTAGCTGGGCAGTGTGTGAGCTCTCCCCTGAGTTGCCTGTGTTAGACCTGGGACAGCAGCATGCTGCAGCATGCACCAGTCTGCAGCCTTGCACATCAGCCTGCTGAACGCAGCAGGCACCGTACGTGATTGCTTGGAGAACACCAATTAGAAATAGCCCATGCTGTAGGCATACAGGGTGCATTGTGCCTTCAGTTCATGGGATAAAAGCTACAAGTCAGCATACGAGATGGAGGAGCTGGGATTCCTTGTTACAAACCCTAGGGTGGCTGCAGTCTGCTGTGCTTTATGCAAATTGATTGCATCCTTGGGGCAACTGGCGAGCTGCCACTATGAACCTCCATCGGGTGAAGTCTGTGTCCCTCCTATTAAAGTATTCTTTTAACTTTTCTTTTTTTCCTTTGCTATTTAGTTGTCCTACTGGCAAGACTTGTTCAGCTTAGTTCTTTTTTTTTTTTTTCCTTTAGAATTGTGACACTGAGGGACTGAGAGGAAAAATGGTTGTAGAGGTTCTTAAGGCCAAAATCTGGTCTCAATTACAGTGGTGTCCGTAGGGGTGTAACTCCACTGCGTTCATTGATTGAACTGGGCAATCCAGATCAAGCCCTGGGCTTTCAAATGTTCCCATGAAATAGTCAGAGGATAGGAGGAGGTTGCATTTTGTTGTTGTTGTTTTGCTGGGGTTGGGTTTACAACAATAGCGTGTTTACTCATGCAGAAAGTCATCTTGGCTTTGTTAAGATCATAACCAAAGATATTTGCTTTGGGTGTTTACCACAGATAGCTCCAGACAGCCTGTTTTTTGGTATCAGCAGTAGCATTAATGGAATGGGCAGCAGCCAGGACTGGAACCAACGACTGGATTTAAAGAAGTGTTTTTGGAAAGTGTGCGCACACATGTGACGTTTAGGTTTTATAGGCTGTATGCTGAGGGGCTGTGAGCCTATGGTCATGCTCTGAGCACCAGAGCTCAGCTTGGGAAATGGAAATTTGATCTTTGTCTATAGTAAATCTGTATGCTTCATAATGTATGCTCTGGGCAGCCCGGTCCAGTAGCTGGCAACCCTGCACATAGCAGGGGGTTGAAACTAGGTGATCACTGTGGTCCTTTTCAACCCAGGCCATTCTGTGATTCTGTGATTCTGTGATATGATGTGATATAATCCAGCGCCAAAGGAACAGATAGCTACTTCTGCAGGACAACCTTCCAGCTTTCTCTTGTCTCTTTTGACAGTTTTCCATTGAAAGAAGAGAACTGACATTGCTGGATGATCAGTGGGAGAAATGGGCCATGAGGAGTTGCTCTATTTCCGGGCTTAGTTTTATGCATCCAAATTTAGGCTTGGTCTGCTATGAAATGTGGAGGTTGGTGGCCCAGCCTGTGGCAGGGGGGTTGGAGCTTCGTGATCCTTAATGTCCCTTCCAACCCAGGCCATTCTGTGATTCTGTGATGAGGCAGATTTTTCAAAGCTCTTATTTTCCACTAAGCTGATGCAGTCACCTTGTCTACGTGGATCAGGAGCTGATCAAGTCTTCCACTGGCTATCTGTGTGGCAGTGAAAGTGAGAGACAAAAGCATGTGCAAGACCAGGTTTTCCTGCCTCTCTGAGGCACACCTGGCAGCGCCATCAGGAAGGGGCTGGGTTAGTTGGTCCTCACCCACCGACTCATTTCCGCTCATCTGCACCCAGCGTGACTTTGCATATGCATGAAAAAGCCCCGTCCTTCATGGGTATTGCACAAGCCGCACTTTTCTTCACACCCACACAGACTTAACAAAAATGTTTACAAAAGGAGGACGGTTCTTAGGAATCACTCCAAAATTTTCAAGTGCGAAGTCAAATTCAGAGCGGCCCTCTGCCTCTGTTGCTGCTGTTTAAGGCTGGGCCAGCCCGGTTGCAGGCCTCTGGTGCTGGGAGTTGGGTGGGCTTCCTCCTGAGCCGTTCAGTGTACTTCTGTATTCACATTTTCCCTTGTTTTCTAGGGATTCCTTCAGGCAGGAATTCATGTTAGCTCTGCCTCAGAGCTCTGGGGTTTCTCATATATTCGGGGCTTTCAGCAATTAGAAAGATACGCTTTGGCTGCCAGCGCATGCAGCGCTTCATGTGACAGCCCAGAGCCTCTGGCTCTCACTCGCAGTGGGTGCCTGCCAGCCTGGCAAGCGTGCGTGGCCCTCCACTCTCTGCAAACAGAAGGGATGGTCTCATCTGTACGGAGGCATGGAAAACTTCTTGCAAATCTCCTTGCACTGTCTGCCCCACTGGTGTGCTCAGTGGCCATGCCACCCCTTCAGCACGGAGGAGGTGACCCTGCTGAGCACACTGCTGCATTCCCTTCTGGCACCCGCTTGGATTTGCATCGTAAGGGGAAGTTGTGGAAGCAGGCACCTCTAAGCAATAGACCTGGCAACGTCCTGCCTCTGCAAGGCTTGATTCTGTGGTACGGGAAGCCAGAAGAGAGGTGGGGCCTCTGTGGCCAAGGCCTCCGCACAGCAGCATTGCAGGGAACGTCCTCGCAGCAGGCCGAGCGTTGCTGTGTGTGGCCCACAGCTCCCTGTCTTCTCTGAGGACTACATGGGCTGCTTTTTGGCTCCGTGGGGTGGCTGTTGGCTCCGCTGCATTTTACTGCAGGCACTTGGCAATTGCACTGAGCAATGACCGTGACCCTTTGGGCGAGCAGACCTCGTTTGAATTCTGCTCCTCACATGTCCAGACAGAGGCTGGTTTTAGGGCATTTACTCAGGATCTGGTAAAACTGGTATCTTCGGTTTCCGCTTTCCCAACAGGCCAAAGATAATGCTTGAAGCCCCAGGACAAATTCCCCACCTGGCCTCAGCCATGACCTTGGCCCTGCCTCAGTGTGGAGAAATCACACTGACCTCCAGCCTGGCCTGTTGCAGCCTTTCTTCAGTCACTGAGCTCTGATGCATCTTCTGTTCAATTTGGTTGAGGATTTTCCTCCAAATTATTTCCTAGTCTGTGAGAAAACGCGATATAATTTCCCTGGAGCTGAGTTTCCTACAGTCTGGCTTGAGAGAGGCCCTAGTTCACACTTGAACATCTGGGTTGAAAGCTTCTAGCCAAGAGAAGCACCCCATTTTGTGAATGAAATACTCAGGGAACAAATTATCATTCTTTTCCTTAAATTTAGGTAGAAAGTTCAACAAAAGATCTGTGAAAGGGCCAGAAGCAGTTATGTCACAGCACAGTGTCTTCCCTAACAGCCTGTCCTCTTTCTCTAAAACACTTTGCAATTTAACATCTCACAGTTTGGAGCTCATGAAGAGTTAAAATCAAGTATAAATTAGAACACAAATCTGGTGATGTGGTGCTGTAGATGGGAGGAGCTATAGGGGAGGGTAAAAATTAAGCTAAATGTCTTGAGAGCATCTGAAATGCTCTGGCGTCAGCAGATGGTCCATCCAGCCCCATATTCTGCCTCTGACATTGTCACAAGAAATACTATTTTAAAGGCTGTGTGAGCCCATTCATTTTTTGCTGTTAGAGTCACAGAACCATAGGATCACTCAGGTTGGAAAAGACCTTACAATCATCGAGTCCAACCACAACCTAACCATACTATCCTAACTAATAACCCTCCTCTAAATCGTGTCCCTGAGCATGTCCCTGATCCTTCTTGTGTTCGCAGAGGCATTTGCACTTGTTGAATTAAGCCAAACCTAGTGTGAGTGTTCAGAGTGGGAGGATAAAAGAGTCATCAGAATCTCTTCAAGCCATGATGGCTACACCAAAGAAGTAGCATAAGCCTCCACATGGCAGCTCCTTTCCTGAGGTTTTCACCATCTTAAACCAAATTCCTGCAAAAACATCCTCTGCTGTGATTTTTCTCAATCTTTACCTGCTCTACAGTTTCCTTCCAGTGGTGGGGCTGACTTGAAAGCACAACTTTAAGGGACCCTGTTTTGGATTCAGAAACACGGGTTGAAAAGCTCTTGGAGTTTGAAGGAGCGTAGGTTTGAGATTGTGCTCCTGACACATCATTAATTTTAAGATTGTTTTCCCAGCAAGCGCAGGCTTTCCGTTCCCAGTTGAAGATCATTTACCATTGACTGAATGGTGAATTATAGTAGTGGAATGAGGCAGAGAAATATGTCGATATCAGATATAACAACGAGCAGTCAGTCTAATTTGAACCTGCGCCAATCTATACAACTCTAGCCCTGAAATTGTTAAAACAAAGAAGTTCATTACATTTAATGATCAAGTGTCCTTCGGATTTCTGAGGAGTTTATGTTAACCATTTATATTACTCAGCTCTAATATAAATGGCAAACTCGGGGAAAATCCTCTTAAAATTAAATTGGAACTTTTTTTTTTTTTTTTTTTTTAATCTATATAGTTATTTTGCTTCAAGGAAGTATCTGCTTTCCAGACATCTCTTCAAACAAATCATGTCTGAAAGAAAAAATAAACAGGGCATAGCTAAAACTACAAGCTTTTGCTGTGTGGAAGAGTAGGGAAAGGAGTTTAAAAAAGAGAAAAAAAAAGGTTGAATTTCCTGAAAAAGTGCCTTTGCTTATGCCATGTGGCTGTCACGTTCCTGTCTGCAAAGCAGTGCTGTAGGACAGTGCTCTGATGAAGCAGGTTCTCCGAACTGAGCGGACCTGGTATGCTTCACTGAAGGTACCGGGGAGAATTTGGATGGTTTCTGTGGACCAGTTTGGAGACAGTTACCAGTTTATCTGGCAGTGCCCAGAAAAACGTTGGGGGTTCAAAGTGCTTGGTTTTTATCAGCATAAAGAAACAAAAATAATAATTGACTGTTGAAGATTTTGTTTGTATCTTTATCACCACGTACTAAGTGAAAACAAATGGTTTCTGAATCGCAGCACAGCTGAGTAAAAGTAGCCCTTCCTCTTCCTCACTCAGTGCAGCCCACCAGACCTTCAGCAAAAAATAAACGGTATTTATCCTTAAAATAATTTCCTTCATTGTGAGCTCTAATGAGTACATGTGAATGCACCATTAGCTTCTGCTAGTTGTACCAATCCATCTGGCTTCATGTTGTTCTAATTGAGGTGACGGTAGGTAACTGGGCCAGCCTCCAAATGTGACATTTTTAGACAGATGCTAATAAGATTAATGACGTTTTCCTTCTTGGAGAGCATTTTCAGCACTAAAACCACTTTTTTGTCATGTTTGAACTGGATAACAACTTGACAGGCATGCCAAGTGCTGACTGTAGTCTCCTTGCCTTTTACATACACTTCCCAAGCTCAGCCGCAGCATGCCCCCATGTCTCTCATTTACTGTCATCTTTTTTGTCCACATCCTCAAGGACTGGCGAGTCCCAGTGTAACACTGTCAGAGCTGGGTGAGAGACATCAGGAGTTTACAGAACAGCTGCTGAATCTTCAGCTCTGCTCTCTGCCCCATTCATTTCCCCCAAATATTTAGAAGGAAGTTTTTCCCCAGAGGGTGGTGAGGCACTGGCACAGGTTGCCCAAGGAGGCTGTGGATGCCCCATCCCTGCAGGCATTCAAGGCCAGGCTGGATGTGGCTCTGGGCAGCCTGGGCTGCTGGTTGGCGACCTGCACACAGCAGGGGTTGGGACTGGAGGAGCGCTGTGGGCCTTTGCAACCCAGGCCGTTCTGGGATTCTGTGATTCTTGCCAGGAGGGAAACTCACTTAGCAAGGCTTAAACACATTGAGTCTGGAGGAGCAAGTTGTGCTTCGTTGCGTTGTCCTTCCTTGTGACACTGATGTGTGTATGTTCAGTAGCCCCATCTCTTTCAGTTAGACTGTCGGTGCCTTACAATTTCTCTTCCTTACCTTTTGATTTCTTTTTCTTTTTTCCAGACCCCAGGCAGGCGCAGTCGTCCCCGCCGTGGTCCTATGATCAGTCGTACCCGTCCTACTTGAGCCAGATGACTTCGCCGTCCATTCACTCCACAACTCCCCTGTCCTCCACCCGAGGCACAGGACTTCCAGCCATCACCGACGTGCCCCGACGCCTCTCAGGTAGTGTCCATGTTTCTCCTAAAACAATTACGCTGACAGGTACAGAGGCCGCCTGAATGGCTGCAGACAAACCCTACTAAGAACAGCAAAGCTTGGTCGGTGATAACAGAGCTTCTGCATGGTGGGTGGGGGTCAGAAAGAGCTGCTGCGGGCAGAGCATGAACGGTTTCAATGTCAATAGGTCCATTTCAGATCAGAATATTTTTTTTTACTGTGAAGCTGGTTCTGTGATCAAATTCTCTCTCTTCCGCTCCCGGCCCCCCCAGGAGGATGTTTGCTTACATGTTTTAACATCACTGTGATATTCTTTATATTTTGGTCTTTTCATTTTGCATTGTGTGTGATGTTAGATAGACGCCTTTTATTTCTTCATTAGTGAGGGTGAAGGTTCATGCTCCCTCATTTTAATCCAGAAGCACAAGAAAGCCTGCTTCTTCCTTAGTTAATGAGTACTTCAGATGCTTATCAGAAACTAGCTGAGTCAGTTTAGGGTAAAGATTGGACAAATTGTGCTTTGGAAGGATGCAGGAGAGAAGAAACTTGTTTAGGAACACAAACAAGACAGCAGCTAAGAACTGAGACTTTTTTTTATCAAACAAATGTACATTTACATACTGTGCAATTCACCTGTATGGTCTCAGCGATAAAACCATCTGCGTGGAGTAATCTGATTGCCCCAAAATAAGATAGAGCCTGTAATGGCACACAGTCACCATGTGTATCTTGCCAAGAATGAGGAACCTTAGGCAAGGGTGGCTCAGCATAAAAGCTCCAACCTTGCAAGTGTGGAAATACGAGCAGCATATGCCAAAAAGCACGTGTAACGTGAAGTCTTTATGATTCATTAATGAAAACTAAAGAATCAGCCTTATGACATTACTACTTTTTTGCATGTTTGCAAGATACTATTACAGTCTTGGATGCTGCTGCCATACACCTGTTTGACTTGCAGCCAGGTGAATTTCTTGCTGTCGTGTTTCCCCATCCACCACGCTCATAGCACTGGTAATGCTGAGCACTGCACTGCACTGCATCCCTGACAAGCTGAACTCCAGCCAGCAGGCGTGTAGGATTTGATTAGCTTTGACTCCTCGATTTCTTTCATCTCAGAAGAGGGAAGCTTTGTTTCTCAAACAAACAGCTGCAAAGCCCTCTGCGGTCCCTTGCGTGCTCTGCATCTTCAGAGATGCCAACCGCCTCCGTGTGGGCCGAGGGGTGCAAGGTAGTGGAGCAGGTTCCCGTGGGCTCCCTGTGCAATGCGCTGACTTGGTGCAAAAAACTAGATTGGCTTGATGCTGAGAAAATGCTTTGTTTGGCCCGAAACAGGTTCCCTTTGGAGTCTCCTGATGGTCTGTGTTGTTGAATTGGTTATTTTTGCAATTGTGCCCTCAGCAACACCTCCGGGAGAGGCTCGGCTGGGAGCACAGCGGCTGCACCGCGCACCTGCCCTGCAGCCCTTGCTTGTCTGGGTGCATTCAGACGTGAGCGCCTGGCATGTGGGCGCAAGCAGGATGACTGAAGGCCTGCCTGTGTACATTATGTGGCCGTGTGCTGAACTTTTCCCTTGCGCTCCGCAGTTGGTTGCCATTGCTCTTCTTGCTCTTTGTCTTCTGAGGGCTCAACCAGCATCTACGCAGTGCTCCCACCCTGTCCCAGCACAGGGATCTTGCTGCCGGGTAGATTTAGAATTGAGAAAGGTGGGCTTTCATCTTCCATGTAAGTGCTAGAGGTTGTCTGCGGTGTTTGCTGATGTTCAGAATCACAGAGCGACATTGCTGGGTGGAGGAGAGCTGACTCCCAAACAGTAAGGAAATATGTTGCAGCCCCTACTGGGAATGCTACTCCAGAATTTCTGCCTCACACAGGAAGGCAGAATCTGGCCCCTTTTGTGTTCAAAGCAGAGAGAAAATGCAGATTTAAAGCTTTCTATTACAGCAGCGGATTTATCTTTTGCACTCTGAGAGGAACAAACCGCCGCTCAGTTACTTGACACATCTTTCAGAAAGAGCTGAGCTTTGAAGAGGAAAAATGACGACTCTTAACTCTTAAAAATATTAGAAAATGTCAGGCATCTCCAGCGCATAAGGGAGAAATTAGCATTTTACAAGGCCTTGAATAAAAACAAACTCTGCTTCCCAATATGGTGGCAGAAACCTGATTATCAGGGCTGTTAAAAATATACAAGGTAATTTTAATGAATGCCATATTTACTGCCTGGTTCTTAACATCATGCAGGAGGAAAAATGGGTGAAACTTGCCCCTCAGGCTTCGAATGTCGCACCTTATAGGCACGAGGCTGACTACCTGCCACAGCTTCACATCACTCAGCCTTTCTACAAACCTCTGTGGCTTTGACTAGACCTCTGCTTGGGCTGCTCTCACTCACGTGTTGAAAGCTTACCATTTAAAAAGCAAAGGTATCTTTCAATGCAGTGACGGCATGGTCAGCGGCAGCCCACAGGAGCTGTTTTTGATGATACTCCTAAGGCTGGAAATGCATCCAGTTCCTGACCAAAATGCTCACACTCCTCCCCATCGTGGAGCAGTACAGCTCTTGGTGCCGAGGACGCCAGTGCTTGGACCAGAGTTCAGGCTGAGCATCAGAAGAGCTGGGGAGCTGTAGGAAAGGGTGGGGTGAGGGATTGTCAGAGCAGCACAAGCATTTCTCCATCTCATGGAAGAGGGGAAAAGGGCAGCAAGCTGATTCCTTGAGTTACTCAGACAGGCTGGTGTAATGTGGCTGAACTGGTCGTGCCAGTGTCTAGACGCATACTTGATTGCTTTGCAGAGCTGAAATGTCTGCCTGCACGCTGCAGACACGTGCAGATGAGCACCCATGACAATGTAGGTGTCAGACTTCAAATATTCATCTTTTGTTCTCCAAATGGGGACCGGTACTTCATCTGCAGTGTCCAACAATTAATCAGTGATAGTTTGCTCGTAATACGCTACAGCAATAGCTGAAAAGTAAAAAAGAGCCCACCCAAAGACTGGCTGCAAAAAACGTGCAGCTTGTGGACTAATGATCTCTCTGGTGCATATGTCTGTGTTCATATCAAGAATAAATAAAAAAATAAGCTCATGAGGCCATACGATTGACTTACCTCATTGCACCGACTCAATCATAACAAGAGCATGTTTCCCTATATTTTATTAAACTACCTGTCTGCTTCGACTTCCCTGAAAGGCAGTGAAAGTTGGTGGCCCAGCAGATTAATATTCTTAATTAAGTAATATTGTAGTGGAAACCATGGGAATATATGAACATGGCCATTCTAGAGAGAGTTTTGCCTGAGGGATATGGTCTGATTGCATGATTCATAGTGAAGGCACTCAGTCTTTGTAACCAAACTGCATGTGGGATGGGGAACGTAAGTGTCTATTATGTAATTAATATATATGATTCATATAAATACACATCAGAGTCATTTTACGTAAAGCTTCAGGTCTGATCCAACAAGTCCTTGGCACATACAGCGTTCAGAGCAAGGAGTACGGGCTGGGTTGTTCTTGGAGTCAAAAAAGGTTGCTCCAAAGTAGCAGGAGGCCTGGTTTTCCTCTGGATTTAGATGTCCACGGGGTAGTCATTTGTATCCGAGAGAGTCACCTGGAGCTGACTTCCAAACCAGTGGGGACAAAACAGCATTTGGAAGACTCAGTTAAGTTGACCAGCCTGTGGATGTGCTGTGATCCCTGGCAGTGCTTTGGTGAGCCTGCTTCTGTCCATGGGTTCTACAACGCGTATGCTTGAACAGTTCAGGTACAGGCATGTCTAATCAGATAGTCTGTATTTGGTGGGGCAGATCCCAAAGAGATGATTAAATGGTTCAATAAACATACTCATATCGCAGCCTCATTACACTTCAGACCTGGTTTAAGCCAGCCAGGATCTGCCTCACCCGTACCTCTATCCACTCTATCCACTCTTGGGGCTTGAGCTTAAATCTTTGTGTTGAAAATATTCTTGAGAAGGAAGACAGGGAGACTTCTACACAGTTCCTGGATCTGCTTGCACTTCTGCCTAAATGCTTTGCTTTGTGCTTCACCTTTGAAAGACAGTTGAAGGGTCAAATGCAAAAGCTGCTGGAAGACTTGCCCAGTAACATTAATACTGGCTGTGAAAGAGCCTATTCTATGCAACAGTGGTTGGCAAATGCCTATCTGGCAAAAGAAAGAAAAGTAGAGGTAATGCTAAATAGCAGTACAAATCACCAGACCTGCCTTTTCCAGCCACAGGCTGGTCCTCCTCACGGATATTTGTGTATATGGGACACATTGCTGCAAATGGCACAAGCCAGGGATGCTGGCTTGGTGTCCCCATGACCTCCCCAAACACTGGAGTCCCTGCAGTGAGCAGGGTGAACTCTGCTATCTTTGCACTTACTGTGCCATTGAATAAAGATGTGAGGTATATAATAATAAATGAGATAAATGAGGGACACCCTGGTCTGAGCCTGAAAAAGTCCACAGACCCAGTGCTCTGAGCTGAACCAGCTGTAAGGGAATCTCCATACCAAGAAATAAAACAGGGACAAGGCTGGGGCTGCTTTGGGGCTTGGCCAGTGTGCTGCCAGCAGGTCCCAGCCATGGCTTGGGAATGAGCACAGTCCTGAAGCCACTTCTAACAGGTAGCACCCCAGTTGTGGAGGCTAAAAGGGTTTAATATTGCAGCTGTGACCATACGGGACGGAGAGACAGAGAACAGACCAAACCCTGGGCTGTCTGCTAGCTTTGGTGCTGCCAAACATTCCCATCAATTCGTCTCGCCCAGTAGATATCACGGCATCAGTTTGGACTATCCCAGACCTTAATCAGATACTGAATTTAAGAGACTTTGCAGTTCTTCCAACTTGCTGAGGGTTGGCAAGGATATATCCAACTCTGCACATTCTGCCTGCGCTTTAATCAGTGACAGTACCGCTCTTTTACACAGTTTAATTTTCGTTCTTGTAAGCCTACATATCTTAAACCTAAATAGAACACATCTTGGGGAAGCTGCTATGGCTGAACCTTTGGGTTGAGTGTTGTACTTTAATAAGGAAGTGGCTCACATTGATGTGCTGGTTTTCCTTGAGGTCCTCTGCTGCTTGTTGTCTTAGGTTTCTAAGCCTGCCTTGCAATTGCCTTGGATTTTGTTCAATGTCTTGTGCACACATTGCACACACAAACTTTAAAATAAGGATTTCCCCCCTCTCCTTTTTTTCTTTTGGATTTGATCTTTGAAAGATATTACTTGGAAGAAAGTAATCTGTCTTCCTCGAGGGAGCTCAGCTTCACAACCACTAACTGAATAAAACCTGTGGTTCTGTGAAGTAGCTGCTCCTGAATCCCTTAATTCCTGCTAACTTCGTTGGATGTACTCAGCGCATTTCAGGCCGGTGTTCTTAACAAGAGAAGACATTAGAACTGTCCTTACAGTGCAGTTCTCTTCCTCTTCAGATGCACTGAGGAGCAGAGAGGTAGTTAATATAGTTAATACCACGGCCATTGCCAGCAAGGCACTTGTATTAGCAGTGCCTGAACTGAGCGGGCAGTTCACGCTTCAGCAATATTGTCTCAGGTTCTTGGCAAACCCAAGAAGCCAGCTCCATTTCTGGTGCACTCATCCACTCTTCTGTTTTTCTTGGTGACTAGAAGAATTTTCACTCTGTCTTCTTTTCTTTTTTAATGGAAGCTGAGAGACTCAAAGTTGTTTCTGTCTCCGTTCCTCCTAATTTTCAATGCGAGTTACAGCAAAGTAGAGAGCTTGGGAGAGCTTGGGAGGTTCTGTTCTCTTCAAAACAGCTCCCTCATTTTGCTCCCCCACCTCAACACATCTCCTCCGTTCCTCTCTTTTTTTTCCTCCCCGTGTTCAGTGGCACTATTTATTCCATTTACCACAGGTTTTCCATTTTTAGTCTCCTGCCCGCTCGGTGCCTCCTGGGAATCTCAGCACCTTGGCACTTGTGTGTGGGGTTTCGGTCGCGCCGTCTCTCCTGGGTACAGTCCCTCATTGGAGCAGTTGTCCAGAAGATACGTTGCAAGATCCCCGCCTCAGGGATGAGGGCCAAATTCCTCTGGTGTGGGTGGCCTCAAATTAGGCACCTCTACCCGTATTTAGGTGGCAAAACAAGCGGGCTGATTTTCAGACAGCCGAATGTTATAATGGGCGTCTTTAAGCCCTTTTCGTTTGCTCGAGTCTGCTGTCAGGAGAGGAAATAAACAGGAAAAATGAAAGCAGAGGGAAAGAGTTTTGTTCCCGAAATAAGGGATTTAAAAAATACCAAAGAGAAACAAGTGGAATGTTTTTAAACAGAATGAATTTGTTGCTGATACAGGCAGGAAATAGCACACTCGAATATATGTGGATGTATAGATATATTTTTATCTGAGCCTTTTTTTTTGCAATGTGTTTTATATTTAGGATACATATCAAGATTTGCATCTGTTTCCAGAACTTGCTGCTAACAGTTAGTAATGATGCCAAAACATACTTCGGTTCCAGCTTGAGACCAAATGATATTCAGGGCTTTTTTTTATTACTAATTTAGGGTCTGATATTAATTAAGGAAATTTTCCATAAGTGCCAGGCCTTTTCTGAAGAACTCATTAAAATTATATTAACTTAAACCGGAATCGCAGTCTGAGCATGTTTTGTAATGATTATTCTTACTGACTCTGCTGGGTTTTGTAAACAGAATGCTAATTGTTAATGGAGCAATCAGGCGCTTGATTCCAGACTTTCAAAGGGCCAGATCCTGACTCATTACCTATGTGGGCTCTCCTGGTAAGGTCAATGAACGCCCAGCAGAAGGCTGTGAGGTTGAGCTCTCTGCTCCATCGCTATGCAAAGGCATTTGATGTTTCCTTCATTCTCACAGTGGAATCGCTGCTGGTTTCTGACCTGGGGGGATGTGTGGGTTTTCTGACTCCGTGTGCACCTATGCAATATCTCTCCCACCTCTATTCATAAGCACCATATTTAAAGAATTACTGAGGCCATGCTGAACATCTCTTGTCCTTCCCATCTCCGAGGACCATCTCCATCCACTGCAGTTAGAAGCAAATTGACTGTTAGTATTTTCTTCCTCTAAGTCACCCACAGCCCCCAGGCCCCGTCCTACAAAGCAAAAGGATGCTGCATGTGGGTCGCTCACGCAGTGGGATTTCATGGGATGGGGCCAGTGGGGGCGACCAATGCCATTCCGTGCGTGCATGCAGAGAGGAAATACGACTCCAGACGTGAAATTCTGTTACATGTGGGAAATCAGATAGGATGATGAGGATCACTTCTTTTGCCCTTAATTCTCTGTGGCCTTGAGTCTTTGTTGCACTGAATTTTGTTCAATTAATTGCACAAGTGGAGTTTTTGAAATGGTTCCATGAAATGCGGGTGGAGGAGAATTTGGTCCCTCTGTCTGTGGTGGGTACAGGAGAGGCAGGAATAGTGCAGCTTCTTAAAAGCCCCATTTTTGCAAAACTGACACTAAAATGCTCAATGAAAGAAGCGAAGGTGGCTGATGGTAGGCATCGCTGTAGCTGCCTCGTCCTTGGTTAACTCGTGTCGTGCCAGATTGGTTGTGAGATTAAAAAGAGCATTCATACTGGTGATACTGGGCTGTACTGGTGACAAGGAGAAGGTGAGACGTTCAGGCTGTTCTAAAAAGCGTGGGCAGTGCCGAAGAGGAAGATGAATGAGATAAATGGAAGGTGCACGCCTTCACGTGGCTCACAGAGGATGTTATTAAGGGAGAAGGAACTATTCCATATGCATAAAGGCAGGGTATTTGGGGACGCTAATCTGCAAATCTCTTCATCTTTACTTTCAGACTGATTCAAAAAGAGAGAGGGAAGGGATCAAAGCAGGTGATGGCTGGGACAAGCTCTCTCTGTGTGGGCAGTAGAGGGTCCCAGCAAGCACCAGTGGCTCAAAGCAGGCACCCACATGTGCCCAGCGAGCAACTTATGGCCCCATCGTGATGCTGAGGGCGATGGATGTGGTGCTTCAGCATCGCAGGAGGGCTGCACACAGCTGTGTCCTCTTGGCAAGCTTTTGGGGACAGCAAGTATACTTAACAACGGTGATGCATAAAGTTCAAGATAAACTGTTTTGCTATAAGGAGTTTTGCACAGAAGTATAGATTCATGGGTTATTAATGCAGCGAAGCCTGTGTGATCCTCTGGTTTGAGCCTAGCTGTAAGATTTCCTCAAATTAGCTCTCATTTGAACCGAGAGTTACCTTTTGGGGAAAAAAAAAAGAGAAAAAACACCCAACAAAGACGAACAACAAAACACAAGAAACAACAAAACCTCGGTTGGTCTTCATTTAAAAATTTACAGGGAAGCAAAATCCACCGCAACCTTTGGTTGCAGACATTAATTAAGCTCACTTTGGAAATGTGGGTCTCATTACTAGTCTGAATTTGTCTAACTTTAGTTTCCACTCATTTGAACTTGCTGCAACTTCATCTGACGGCCTGCAGCACTGGCTTTCAGCTCTGTGCCTCAGGCTCTGCTGTGGCAGCGATGGATGCAGGGAGGAGCTGGATGAGCGTGGGCTTTCTGCCGTGGTCTTGGGGATGTTGGGTGTTGGTGGGGGCAGAGCTGATGGAGTTGTGAGGAGGCTGGTGGGGCACGGTGCAAAAGCATTTCTGGTGATTTGGGTTTGCCGTAGGTTCACTACAATATATCTAATAGGGGAAGTTCCCTTTTCCGATCAGCCCAACCTGTCATGCACTGTCTGCTAAAGAAGAGCTGGTTTTGCCTATTCCATGGGCGGTTTTGAAAGAAAAGAGTGGAAAGTGTGTCAAAACCCTTGGATTACTGCAACCAAAGCTCCTGTTGAACAGAGAAGCTTAGTTCTGGTGAAAGAGCTGCTGTGCCCATCATGCGACTTTTGTGGTGGTGGTTTAGAGAAGGAGAGCTGGTGTGCTGCTTCCTCAGCCCTACTAGAGCACATCACCTCCAAGCCATCTAGCAGTGTTTTTCCCAAAGGAACATCAGGTTTGTCTAGAGATGGGAACTGGAAGATGGTATGCCTGATTTAGGAGGGGTACCCACAAAGCCCCTCTCATTTAGGTAGCATGAAGAGAGCCTACCTGTAAGAGAGCTCAGAGTCGCTGGTGATGCTACATGCATGGTTTGCACTCATTATTTCTTATGGTCAGGAGGGCTGTTGCTGTCTGAACTATAGATGTCCAAGCAGTTTTATGGTCTTTTTCTTTAAATAAGCACATTATTTCAGACATTAACTTATAGTCTAGAACTGGCAGAACATTATGAAGTGAATGGTATGTCTACATGGTTTTAGTTTGTGTTACTGCACTGAGCAACAGTGCTTGGAAGGCAGCACAGGTGTAGGACAAAGTATGAACTGCTTTGTTTTTAGATGTTAAATGCCTGTATTTAATTCCACGCTGAAATTGTGCCGTGTGTTGTCGAAGGCTGTATGTGGGGCTAAAGGGGGATTCCAGGATCTGGAACTCAGCCTCCCTGTTATTCCCCTTGGCAAGGTCTTGCTCAAGGTTTTGATATCACATGCCATAGTTCGGCTACTTCCCGTGCTGTGCTGCAGTGATGGAGGTAGTGGGCCTTTGCTGGAATCTTTGCTGCCCATTGTACAACAGAATATAAGGCAGAATTGAGGAACCACGAGTTGAGCCAGCAGTGGCTGCGCTGCGTTCTGCTTCACTTGAGCTGAACTTGAGCAAGCTTCCATCAGAAGGGAATACAAGGGTGTGGTTTGAAGGAAGATAAAGAAATAGCTCTTCAGGGGCAGCATGAAAATAATCCCAAAGCTGTTCATTGCAGCCTGCAGTGAGAGGTGAGCGGCGTTGGTCAGCGTTGTCATTGGGAAAGCAGACCAGCCCCATCAGGCTCGACCTGTGTTGGGTGGTCATAAGTGGTTGCTTAGACTGTACAGAACGCAAAGCCAGAACATATACATCCCCTGGTTGCATGGGGTTCCAAAGCTGGAGGTTTGTATCTGGATCTATCGCTGCTGATAGATCTCTGTGAATCTTTTGATACTTCGGTAGGTGGGAATAATCCCAAAGCAGGTCCTAGATGAACTATGCCATCTCCTGTGGCTCTGTAGTATCCCTGTTGCCTGGTATAGACCTTGTGAGGTTATGTGATCTGTGCCCCTCTAAGGAAAAAAAAAGGGATCAAACATCTGTTGGCTATTGCTGTGAAGTGTAGCCAGCTAGTTTTGTGTATTGCAGCCACTCAAAACAAAAATAAAACCCTGTCCCAAAGAAGGAAAAATCCCAGCCAGAAAACTTCATTAAGGTTGAAATAGATAACTTTGATACAATTAGAAATTACACTTAAAAACAGAGGAAGTCAAGAAGAACATTATACAAGAACACATGAAAAAAATTCTTCAGAATAGGAATTTATGAATGCATTCAAACATTCCTGGGCTCTTAACCTAAACTGCTGGCCATAAAGTGGGAGTCATCGCTGCAGGATGGTTTCTGGCTGATGAGCAGACCAGTGCTGCGCAGGGATGGTCAGCACTGACAAATGGAACCAACAGTGACCTCAGTGTGAAAAAGCATAAACATTTATATAACCACTGATAGCAAAAGCTGGGATCTGAACGAGGGATTGAAGACTGAAAGTGAGACCTTCTGCAAAAGGCGGCTGGTTTCCCAAATAGGGAAGGAAGCAAGCGCCTCAAAAATGCCAGGAGGGCTGCCGACCCAGAAGCTGTGCAACTTAAGCCTGAGATGAAATGGCTCATTGGAAGAAGCGTCCCGCACAAGCTCCACAGAGGAAGTCCCCGGGAGCTGTGATGTGGATACTGGCAGGTCCAGAGGAGCCACAGAGGAATCCTGGCAGTGGGAAAAAGGCACCTCTCTTCCCCTTTCTTCCCTCTTCCTCTCTCAAATGTCTCTCTTTAAAGGGATTTTTTGTTTGTTTTTGTTTTCGTTCTGATTCCTGCTACAAGTCATTCCGTGATTTCTTTTTATGGGTGAAAAGGAGCGCCGAGGTGGGGATCTGAGTACCACCGGAGCCTAATTAGGAGCCCGATCGTATTAGATTCCAAAATTAGATAGGAAGCTGGGTTTAAGGCTTGTCCAAACCCAACCAGTTCCTAGTTTGGCCTGCCCAACGTAGGTGGGCCAGACTGGTTTGGAGCTGTTCTGAAGGCTCCTTGCCCACATAGGAACCCGTTCCAGCTGCCGTGGAGCTGCAGCCTGGCGCCTGGGTCTCAGCCTCCGCCTCTCACTGCTCCACTCTGAGGTGTTTTCTCAAGCAGATGAGGACAATTGAAGATGGTACTGCAGGCTTTGTGTCCCTTCTTTTCATTTCAGACACCAGAACTGCACGTGGAAGGTTATTTCAAGCCAATTTCTCTTCACTCTGTCTTTTGCGTGTCTCGGTTAAAAAGCTGGTCAGATGTCTCAGCGGTTTTACCTTTCATATTCTTACCCTTCCAGCATCTTCCAACAAAAGATCTCATGGTATTTTCCACGCTGCGTTACTCAGCTTTGTGACATGGCCAATTTGAAGTACCAGATGTCCATCTTACAAGAAGCAAAACCTAGTCGGGAAAGTCAAGTGATGTGCCTATGGTCACAAAACACATCAGGGCAAGGGGGTCAGAAAACAGCGCAGCACGTTTGTCCTTTTAGCAGCATTAATGAGTAAGAGGGCTTTATTAACTTGAAAAAAACTATGTTTTTTTCCCCCCACTGTGTAATTATCTTGTGCAGTATCTCCACGGTATATTTCTTTCTTACAATCCTGATTAGAAGTCACCTGAGTCTGCAAAATACAGAAAATTGGGAGACTAGTCAAGTTATCCTGACTTAACTACAGGCTCTGCATGAGTCGGATGTTGGTAGCAGTGAGTACTTCCAGCCTATGGCAAGCTCAGGGCAGTGAGTTGCATGAATCCTCTCTTACAGAACTGCAGTATCTCACGTTCACCATGAGCTCAGCCCACACGTGGGCTGTTGCTGTGGTTTATCTGAGACGTGGTTACCTTGATTTGAAGTTTAGACATCAATAGTGATTTGAGCTGCTCGTGGCACAGCAGAAGGTGCCGTACAGCAAACAGCCCAGAGCGTGTTTGCAGTGCGAACTGTTACTGACCAAAGCCTGTCTCTCCTTCTCATCACCCGTTTCCTGGGAGGATAAAAACCATATTCAGACTTCACAGCCTGGGGAAGAAGCATGTATTTAGAAGCATTCACAGTTGGGCTGGTTGAAGCTTCAGCTCAACTTATGAATGGAAATGCTGTGTGGATGAGCTTAGGATGGACAGAGCCTTAGCTTGCAGCAGCTTGTCTTAACTTAGTAAAGAATCTGGATCAGGTCTGGAATAGATGAAAAAATGCACAGAGGGTTTTACACCGGCTTTACGAAATGTGTTTGAAAATCATATGAAGTGATGCAATGCTGAATAGAAAAAGGAATCCAGCGCCTCTAACCTTGATACAGAAAGGTGTATAGCGTCAAAAGCTGGATGTGGCTCTGGGCAGCCTGGGCTGCTTGTTGGCGACCTGCACACAGCAGGGGGTTGGAACTGGATGAGCATCGTGGTCCTTTGCAACCCAGGCCGTTCTGTGGTTCTATGATTGTATGAGTTAAGCTCTGTTCAGCCTCAGAGCGGCTGCTCTCATGGTCTGGGCACAGCTCCTGCTCAGAATGCCTGCACAGCCCCCAGCTGCTGGCCCGCAGTGAGCATGTCTTTTTGGCCTGCAGAGACCCAGCACATCCCCGGGGGAAGGACAGACCTGGGGGTGGGCAGGGCTGACAGCTAAGGAGGGAAAAAAAGCTCTTTTAGAGGACAGCGTGTTTTGCATTGTTTAGATGAAGAGGTTTCGTCTTTTGTCAGCGTCTGGGGGCTGGGGAAACGGCTTTTCTTCCTCTGTGCTCAATATTTAGTTTGTGTCAGAAGGGAAAAAATCAGCCTATCTCTGTCTGTGAGTTTAAGGGCTTTTTTGTGTTGCGTAACAATTTGTAGGGTTTGATTTTTCCCTGGAAAAAAACAAAAAAAGCATTTTGAGAACAAGGCCCGAGTAACCAAAATATGTTTGTTTTTGTTTAAGTCGCTCGGCAGAGAAATCTTCTCTTGTCTATTGTTGAGAGAGAGGTCTAAATCAAAGGAAAATTCTACATATTCTAAAATATACAGACACCGCTTTGAAAGCGAAGCCAAGCAAAACTTTCAAAGAGCCCTTCTCCCTGATGCAGAAGTTTCGAGTTAGTGGAGTGAGCAGAGCTCCAGTGGAAAGAACCTCCGGAGCAACAAATGGCAGCGCCGCTGCTGCAGGCGGAAGCGGAGGAGAGCATTGTATGAACAGCACGGCCAGCAGCCAGGGGAGGCTGCAGGCTGCGGGAATTGTGTGTGCCGAGTCCGCCCGGGAAGGTCTCCGAATGCTGCGGCGCGAGGGCCCGATGCTCTCGTGTTGGGTGGTCCCTCCTCCCACAAATAACCCTATTGAAAACAGAGGGACTATTTGTGGAGTCATTTGTTTGTCAGGAAAAGTAGGGTTTGTAGGATACGGCCCCCGTTAGCAGCCAAATTCCTGGCTATTTTCTCGTGACTGAAACGCGGCTAGCTGCCGTAGGGATGCACGTAGCATCTATCCGGTTGCTGTTTGAACTCCTGCCGCTCTGTGCTCATTCCCCCGTGCTTCTCACTTCCTCAGCCATCCAGAAATGACCTCAGCATCCCACCAGCTCAGTTGAGGAGGCTGCTCTCCTCCTGGCCCCAAATGGCCTTGCTGTCCCCTTTGGTACCATTTGCTGGTAGCCATCACCGAGCACATCTGGGCACACCATGTGGGTGATGCACCGCCCTGCCTGGCACCCAGCGCATCACCCCAGCCATAAATTCCCCTTCTCAATCAGACCCAGGCACAACCTGCCCTGTGCCAGGGGACATCCCTCCTGAACATAGAATCAGACACATAGAATGGCCGGGGTTGGAGGGGACTTCAAGGATGATGAAGCTCAACCCTCCTGCGGCAGGCAGGGCCACCAATTCTGCATTTAATACAATACCAGGCTGTCCAGGACTCCCTTCTCGAGAGATGTGCTTAACGAACAGCTTATCACCAAGCTGCAGCTTTGGAAATGCTCTTAATTACTCACACATGCTATCAAAGGGCAGGCCCCCTCCCGCCCCATGCACACACACACACACACAGTCCCGGCACAAGCTCGGCGCCCGGAGCCAGCAGGGATTTGGGGATTTGGGGATTTGGGGGGAGCTGTGGGGCCGTGATGGCAGTGCCACTGGTCGGGGCGGGGGGAAGCACTTGCAGTATTTGTATTTTTGTGGCTCCCTGTTTTGGTAGCCATCAGTCATTAGTGGTTTCTCTTTTTTTATTATTTTTTTTTTTCCCTGCCTCACAACTGAAATAAGGACTGAAAGGGTAGATTTGTCCTCCTTCTTCTTTCTCTCTCTCTTTCTTTTTTTTTTTTTTTTTTTTTTGGCTAATCTGAGGCATGCTGCCACATCTGAAGCCACTTGGCTCATTATGGATTTCATGGAAACTGATTCCCTGAAAGTGTTTCCATATGTGTGTTCCCAATATATCCCATCCTCTTCTAAATGGGAGTACAAACTCGCACACGAGCTGGAAATGGCTTCAGGATGTGACAGAGAAGTCATATGACTGGAGTGGCACTGTGTGTGGCCCTTTCTGAAAGACACGGTGTCCTGTGTGCTGGCTCCCATCCTACAGTAGATCCAGTTTCAAAGAATATCTTCCTTCCCGGATTCTTAAAAGTTCTTAATCAAGAAGCAGCAAGAAATCCTCTGTCCTTCATCCTCGGGAGGGACTCGTTTTAGCTGACCAGGACGTGAAACGAAATTTGGGATAGGGAGGAAAAAGAGGGGCTTAAAGGGTGAAAGTACAGAGAAGTGCCAAGGGCTTCCCTCCCCGCCGCCCGCCCCTGTACAACGGATCCAATGGCATTTCTGAGTTGCTAGCATGCAGTGGAAAAGTACAATTCATGACAACATTGGAAACAAATATTTATACTGGACAGTTAAGGCACATTTTTCTTTAAAAAAAAAAATAAAAAGTAATAGAGTAGACCGCCAGCCCCAATGTATATTATCTTCCCATTCACTGGATTTGTATGGGATTCTTGTACTGACGTTCTCCATTGCTGTATGTTCATCACGGATCTCAGCCCCGTGGTTTCACTCCCTTGATGTATACAACTGTGCTTAGGTTGCTATCCAAGAAAAGCCTCAAATGTTCTTTCTGATGCATCTGGTCTGGGGCTTGCAAAAACCAGCAGCGGCTGAAATCCAGTAGGCAAAAGTGGGAGAGAGCGGAATGGTGAGCAGTGTGCGCCTGCATGCATGTTTGTGCCATGCAGCAGGGCTGCTAAAGACTTATTTCCAGGAAATATGACTTCTTGCTCCCAAAGTAACACATGCATGGCCTGAGCTTTTAGGGGGGCTTTGGAGATTCCATCAGTTCCTCTCCACCTGAAGACAACCCAAGGCTGACGGCACACAGAGATGGCCATGGAACGTGGCAGCTCCCCACCATGCTAGCCCAGTGGGCATCCAGCAGCCACACCATGAGCCCAGGATGTGTTTCTGCAGCGCAACAGTTTGTCCCCATCCCATGCTTCCCGTTAGAAAGGTTTGTGATTCCTTTACAGGGGAAGCTTCACCAGTGGCAGTGTCTGTAGATGAGGTGATGCTGGCTTGGGATTTTTCCCAGCTGTTCCCAATGGCCCATGTGGGATGGACTCTATCCACCATTTCCACGTGTTCGTGTCAAGCTCTCTTGAGGTGCAGTTGGGTGCCTGAAGAGCGTCACTTCCTTCCAGCAGCATGCATCCCACCCAGCCCAGCTTCTGTGCCGGAGCCCAGACTGGTACAGCACAGAAATCCACTCTGCAGTTAAGCAGTGCAACATTTTTGTCTGGGAAGCATTCTGCTGCTGCACGCATGCTGCTTTAATGGACGCTGCTAATTACGTTATTTATGGGGTGTTTCTCCCAGCCAAAGGTCTTAGGTGCTGTGGCATAAATTCAGTGAAAACATCCATCTGTGAATTAATCAGTGGGATTTAGGTGCCAAAGCCCTGCTACCCACGTTCCAGAAGGCAGCAGCATGCTGCAGGTGCAGAGGGGTGGCCAGAGAAGATGCACCAGAGCTGGGTCCTTGTGTGTGCAGTGTGAGGCTCCGAAGGGGTTAAAGCATTCCCCCCTGGCTTTTGTGAGACTGCTGTGCTTAATAATCTGCGGTTTAAATGGTCCCAGCTAGGCCTTGAAGTTAACACCTTGTTGAGGTGAAGGAAGGGGAAGGGGGGCAGTTCACACCTCTCCTGCTGCTATTGTTTGCAGGGAGACCTGCTGGCTGCTGCCAGGTGGAAAAAATGGGGGGAAGAAGGGAAGAAAAAATGTTTCCTCCCCCTCCCCTTTTTTTTAAGCTAGGGAAAAGGCATTTGAAAACACATCATTTCCGATGATAAAAGCTTCCACAGACAACCCAACAGCCAGTGGGGTGGGCAGGGCTGGGTGCTGTGTGGTGACCTTACGGCCAATTGCCTGGGGACAGGTGGGTGCCAGGAATGGCCCAGAGCTCCAGCACAGAGCTGAGCACTCACAGCAACGGCAGGAACTGATGCAGGGGGAGATGTCTGCAAATCCCTGGGAGCATCCCATGGGTGCAGTCAGAAAGAAGTTGGTGCTGAGCCTTTGGAACTGAAGATTTGCCTGGAAGGAGCCAGGAGCACCATCGTGCCTCCATTAAATGCTGTTGTGTAGGGACAAGGATGTCACAAAATGCAGAGCGAAGTAAACCTCCCCCATGCTGAGGAGGATACCTGGGGAGAGCAAAACAAAACCAGCACTGCCCCATGCAGATGCAGCTCTGAGGGTTCTGGAGGCTGAAACAAAGCACTCAGAAATTGGGAAATCACAGCACTTCCATTGCCTGCACAACATGAAATCAGCCTCATTCTGCTTGTGCATTATATTGCAGATTTTAATTACGGGATCACATGATACTTTTCCCACGGGATTCCTGTCTCATTCAGTGCATGAGATGGACAGTGTGAACTTAATGAGCAGCTCTTCAATATTTTGTTTTCTTCTCGTTCTTTGCATTTCCCCAGGCCTTGCTTATTACAGAGCACTGAATTTTTCACTGAGGAAGGAATTCCGAATTTCTTGATGGGCTCTGCTCTAATATTTCTGTACTTGTATACAGTTCATTGCAGTGCAGTGTTCCCAAGAAAGAAGGAGCTTGCTTTAAAAAGAACCCCGAGACTGGATCTGACATGTAAAGTCACTCACTGCTCCTTGTGGATTTGGGAGATAAATAGACAACATCTTTGTTATACAGTTCTGATAAGTGTCCAGAGGAGATCTGTGTGCCCCTGTGTTGTGATGCATGCAGAGAGCTATCTGTAGTGCTGTTTTCCAGCTTTCTCCTGTACACGTTTGTTTGTGTCCAGCTTTGTTCATGGCTTCTCAGAACCCTTAACAAAAGCAAACCTTGCAGAGGAGCACCTTCCCAAACCTTTCTGTGTGGTTCCACCCCACACCCTTTGGGACCATGGCTCTGACATGGGCTGTGTCACTCACCAACTGGGTCTTGGTGGGGACAGACCCGAGGATGGGGTGCAGTGTCCCATGGTGCCACTGGTGTTCATTGGCTTTTCTGAAAGCGAGACTCAGCAGTCCTGAACTTCATCCCAGTCTGTGGGCAACTGTCTGCATAGGGGCACAGCCTCTTCTGCCCATTTGTAGGCAGAATGTTTGTGATTTGTTCATATTTGGCTGGGTTTGCATGGCAGCATCTCTCACACAAAAGTCACTCCGATTCCAGAGTTCAAATCCTTACTTCAAAGTGTGGAACTGGTACAGCCTTTTAAAGGAAGTCTGCACAGAACTTAAGATTAGCAAAACAATATATATATATTTTCCCAGCAGAAGAGTTTCAGCTGAAATTTTAAAAACAAATAAGTGCATAAATCAGTTTTTGTCCGAGCCAGGCGCCCAGCATGGACCTTGAGCCAGAACATCGAGCGTCTGGCAGAGCTGTGTGAGGCTGAAAGCTGACTCCTCATGTGAAGAGTGCAGCGTGTCTCATCGAGGTGGGATGAGCAGCCGTAGGCAGGCCAGGCTGCACACACCATTCACGAGTACAGGTGATACTGGTCAATGTATTTAGCTGCACGGAGCTGCGTTGCCTTGGGGTAGTCTCTTCACTGACTTCCAGTACCACAGCAATCAGTCAGATAGGTATTTCCCTATCAGACGTATGCAGTGAGCCAGGGGTCCTTCTGCTCTGTTGTGATGCCTTATAGCATAAAGAGACAAAGCAAACTGCAGAAATGACAGAGCCATGTGCAACATTTTGAAGTTATGGAGTGATCCTGTAGCTCCTTCAAGTTGATGGCAGCTTGCTGCGCCAACAAGGAGTTAATCTATTCACAGTTCGTTATGATCTTTAATAATTGGAAGTGATTGGTCCGAGGGCTGTAAACCTCACAGAAATTTGTTGACTTATTTTCTGCAAGCATGGCTTATTCGTTGACAGATAAAGGTGAATGGCTGGCATCTGTAACCTGAAAAAGAGAAGTGACTGGGGCACATGGTCTGCTCTGAGCAGAGGAGCTGCAAAGCTGCAGCAGGTAAAATAGGATTTCAAATGCAAACGCAAAGCCATTTCAGTCGGCTGCTGGCAAATTCCCAAGGCGAGGGTTTTTAATGAGGCTTCTGCATCAAAATAAGTGAAACCACATGGAATTTTAATTGTTCTTATTCTAAATCTGAAACACACTGGCAAAGTATTCTCCAACATAGTATCTTACATAATCTTAGTATTGGCATGTTAGCGTTACCACACTTCTATCCTTAGCCTGTGTCCCTCAGAAAATGTGTGTCCCAACCTATAAATCACAGCATGGCCTGGGTTGCAAAGGCACACAGCGCTCCTCCAGACCCAACCCCTGCTGTGTGCAGGTCGCCAACCAGCAGCCCAGGCTGCCCAGAGCCACATCCAGCCTGGCCTTGAATGCCTGCAGGGATGGGGCATCCACAGCCTCCTTGGGCAACCTGTGCCAGTGCCTCTTGAGGTTACCCTCTAACATAAAGGTTTTGTTCAGTTTGGTGCTGACGAACACTGTGAGTGGATCAGATGTTACAGGGCAAGAAGATCTGTCCCTGTGCTCGTCACTGTGTTTCTGGCAGCAAGGAGGAAAGGCGATGCTCTGTGCAGAACGTGGTTTCACAATGTTGTGGCCACAGCACAGGGTGGAGGTTCTGTGCTTCACCCATTTATTACACGCTATCACGAGAGTGGGAATTCACAGATGCAAATGATGTTCTTGCTTTGACAGTGGAAAAATTAGCATAAATCTTTAATCCTGCTGGAGAGAGGAGTAAATGAATTATTTGCTTGCACTGTCATGTTGCTATATTGCCAATCAGCGCTGCTGCTTGTGTGCAAGTAGATATAGCAAAGTAGTGCCATACCCAAAAAGCTGCTTACGTTCCCAGCCCAGCAAAGAGCTAACCATGCATGAATGAATATGCAGCTGGGGTTTGCAAGTCAGAACCAAAGTCAGCCCTAACATGAGGGGAGGGGCAGGAGGGTGGTACAGCATCAGGGAGATGGCATAGCAGTGAGGACAGCAAGAAACTCTTTCAGAGGTTTCTCTTTAAGAGGTTTCCAGAGTAATTTGGAAAAGGAGTTTTAGGATAAACACCATAGAAAACTTCTTCTGGTCTCCAAAAAATATCTTTACACACTGGGGATACAGAAGGCTGAAGAAGGAACAAAACCTATTGCAGGAAGTTATGGAAATAGCAAAAGGCATTTGGGCAGAGGGAAAGTTGGAGGTGTGAGTGTGGTGTGGGAGTGGTGCAGGCACAGCCATGAGCAAGATAAGGAAGCATTATGGTTATTTGGCCTTTGGGTGGATAAGACTGTGCTTTACAATCAACAGTAAAACCAGTGTGAATTTGCTGGGGTGTGTAAGGAGGTCTGTCCTAGAAACGCCTAAGCATGATGTGCACAGTTCTGGTCATACAGAGCATGCGTCCATCCAGGCATTATTTGGATCTAGACCTGAAAATGAGATTGGCTTTTAATTATTGTGTTGATAATTGTAGAATCACAGAATCATAGAATCACCAAGGTTGCAAAAGACTTCCAAGATCACCCAGTCCCACCATCCACCTACCACCAATATTTCCCACCAAACCACATCCCTCAGTACCACGTCTACACACTTCTTGAACACTCCAGGAACGATGACCCCACCACCTCCCTGGGCAGCCCTTTATTATAAATAGATACAGATATCAGTTGCAAAGAAACCAAAAATGCCGTTGCTCCTCTGCGCCCTTGCACTCATACCACTTCTCCTTTGATTGTAGAAGTCTTGTTTAGCTTCTATCAGGGTAAACTAAAAGCAACTCTGTTCATGTTGGGAGAGTTGCAATAACAATTAAAAAGAAGGAAAAAAAAAAGAGTGTAAGCAGTAGCAGATTGAAACTCAGTATTTTGAGCAGCTGGGGAAATTATGTTCTGGCCTTATATTTCCAGATACGTATCAGACCTGTTCACAATATACAGGATTGAGTTCCAAAATTACAGCTTTGAATCTGGGTGGTATCGCCTCTGGGTATTGTTTGCAGTTGGGAACGAGAGCAGTTGCATCAAGCAGCAGAGTGTTTGCTGGGAAGGTACAAGTTATATTACATTCCACGCTGTTGTGGGTGATGATGGAGACAGAGCCATGCACCCCTAGGTCACTGATTCAGTTCCAGATAAAGATAATAGTAATCACGTTGTCACCAGAGTTTACTGCCTGTGTAGGACCCTGTGCTCTCAATATTGTGAGCTGGCACCTTGCAGCTCGTGGGTTGCAGCTCGGTGGGTCAGACTCTGGACTGGCAGTGACCCACATCTTCAGCCTGAATCCATGCTGTATCAAAGCTTGCCCCGCTGCCACCGGGGTATCGCCTGGTAGGATACTGAACTGGAGGCATAGGCTAAATGGGCTGGGAGAGCAGGGGAGAATGGTGGTTTAAATCCCAAAACCCTGCAAGGCAGCAGGATTGCCGAACCTGCGGCTGCAAAGGCAAAGGGCTGCAGAGGGCTGCACAGTGCTGCAGGTCTGCTGCCCCCCATGTCGGCAAGGAATAGCACTGCTGCTTTCACACGGAGGCTGTGTGGGGTTTCGGTGTTTGGCACATCAGTTGGCACCTAGGAGAGCCCACGTTTTCCTTTTAAGTAAATCAGATGGCAGTTCAGCAAGAGGTGGGTGAGCCCTTGGGTCTGAAGTATTGGAGAGCTGTAGTTGTGTCTGCAGTGAGAAATTGATTCTGTGATTATTTTGCTCTCTATACCCTCCTCTCTCCATCTCTCTCATTCACACATATTCATTGCCTGCCGTGTACTGGCTGAAGTGGTTGCCTCTGTTCTGCACTGCACTTCTCCGTTGGGCTTTTTCTGTTTCCCTTTGTCCCTTTCCCCACACCCTTTTTTGTTTCCCCGCTTCTCTGGCTATCAGAACAAACTCCTGCCGTCCCTTTCCCCTCTCCTGTCCACCCTGCAGTCTCCAAGCTGCTAACATTTGCTTCTCCGTTCTGCTCCTAAACTCTGGGCGTTTGATGTGGGATTCAAAATTAGGCAAAATGAGTTTACCCACCCCTGTTTTGCGTTAGAATCAGATTCACAGCGTTACCATCCAGGCATTTACAGTAGCCCTAAACTGTGTGGTCTTTTTTCAAGCAGGCTGCACGGGCTGTATAGGAAAACAGCTTCTTTCAGTAGCAGAGTCAGTGCTGGGTTTGTAATTTTCCATAGACAGTGAAGAGGAAAATTTGCATCTTTCCTATCATTTTAGCATCCTGGCCCAGTTTGAAGTCCCTCAGATGCAGCAGAAACAATTTCCTACTCATAAGGATAGCTGAGCAGGTGGCTTTAGGACAAGGAGTGGGGCTCGGGCACCCCAGTGTAACTCCATTGGTGTCAGTGGGGCAGCTAACTCGGTGTTGCCAGCTGCCACACATTTGTTACAAGCTGCACAGCTGCCATTTTTTCTTACGGCCTCAGCTCCTGGGGGCACGTGCTGACATAGAGCCCCAGCTTTCATTTCCATCGAGGCCACGACGAACAGCTGGACACCAGTCACCCAAGCGCACGCCCTCAAAGCTCAGAAAGCAGAAGGCAAAGCAAACTCGACTCTGCACTGATATTTTTGGCTCTCTTCAGATCTTGATTTTTGAGATGCTTTTTGGGGGGCCTGACTTGCGACTCAGCACGCTTTGGGTTGGCAGTGCCGCTCCTCCATTGACATCGGTGGAGTCAGAGCAGGGACGATTCTGGCCCGGCGCATGTAGGAGAGGTGTATGACTCTGTTCCTTGCAATGTGTTACTGGGTATGATCTGCTGTTCTTTTGGGGACCAGAAGAAGTGGGTTTTCTTTAAAAAAATAAATTAAATTCTATCATCACTTGATACAAAAAATGGTATTTACGGAATTGTTTTCCCCCATCTTTTGTTATAATTTTTTAGGTGCTTCCGAGCTGGGCCCATTTTCAGATCCCAGGCAGTTCACAAGCATTTCATCCCTCACTGAGAGCCGCTTCTCCAACCCACGAATGCACTATCCAGCCACCTTTACCTATACACCGCCCGTCACCTCAGGCATGTCACTGGGTATGTCCGCAACCACTCACTACCACACCTACCTGCCACCACCCTACCCCGGCTCCTCCCAAAACCAAAGTGGACCTTTCCAGACCAGCAGCACTCCATATCTCTACTATGGCACTTCGTCGGGATCGTACCAGTTCCCCATGGTGCCGGGAGGGGACCGCTCCCCTTCCAGGATGCTTCCTCCGTGCACCACCACGTCCAACGGCAGCACGCTGCTAAACCCAAACTTGCCCAACCAGAGTGACGGTGTGGAGGCGGATGGCAGCCACAGCAGCTCCCCAACCGTTTTGAATTCTAGTGGCAGGATGGATGAGTCCGTTTGGAGGCCGTACTGAGATTGCTTCTGCCCGGCCCGACCTCTGCGAGCCAAAAACCCAAACGGTCGACAAACTACGAAGTGCCTGGCTTTTGTTTTACTTTTTTTTTTCTTAAAAAAAAAAAAAAAAGAAAGAAAAGAAAAAGAAAAAAAAAGAAAGAAAGAAAAAAAAAATTGATAGATTTTACCAATGTTTGCAACTGTGTAGATGGGATGATAACGGCCATAAATAACACAAGAGTTAACCAACACAGCACCACCCATGTTTCAGTTTATTTGGATCAAAGCTTTTTTTTTTTTTTTTTTTTTTTCTTGGAACCGTTTTTCCTTCTTTGATATTTAAAATGTACTTTCTATACACACACAAAAAAAATAATCACCCCCACTTTCCCACTTTTTTTTTGTCACAAGCATGGTAATGAATAGTGAGTTCTTTTGCCAATGAGGAGAGAATGGACTCCCCAGCTACCAGGACAAACACGGTGATGCAAGGCAAAGGCTGCGTTCCCTTTCATTTTTAAAAACTCATCATGAACTCCAGATACAGTTGCAATCATACAACGTATGGGACCCTGCTCACACACCTAGTGCAATTCAACTAGCTTGTATTGGTGCACATAAGAAGGAAAGCAAAGATCAAGTTGCTTCCAATTTACTATGTCACATTCAGATGAAAATAGCTGTCCCAAAACTCTGACCGAGCCTTGCTGCAGATAACAGTTGGAACTTCTCTGTGTTCACTCCTTTTTTGTTTTGTTTTTGGGTACCTAAAGAGAACAAGTCTTCGAGTTAGGCTAGACAGCCCCAGGGTTTCCTTTTTGCTTTTGTATCCATTCGTCTTGCCTTCGATTAGCCAAAAACCAAAAAAGAAAACCAAAACCTTTAAGAACGAAACATTATTACTTATGCAAAATATGGAAACGGCAATATATATTACTAGAGCCAAAATGGTATGCATAGTATTTGTGTTCAGCTACATTCTTTTTTATATTTTTTTAAATTATAAGTGTATAAAATTTGAGGTTGTTTGCGAACATGAATCATCATATAACTTTAAAAGAATATTTATAATTATTTAATGACATTTGGACCCTTTAAACGTTTCTTAATGTAATGATATATCGACTTCGGTCTCTAAAAGTGGTTTGTTTTTTTTTTGTTTGTTGGCCTTTTATTTTTATTTTTTTACATTTCTACAATGGTGTGAACCTCAAAACTTGACCCAACTCTGAGAAGCAGTCCCAGTGTGAACCGCTTTACAAGTGACTTACAAACGAAACAAAACCAGCCCAAATACTTCCACATCAAATGACTTCGGATGTAGGATCTTCTTCTGTAACTTATGAAGGAAATATTGTGTTCAGAATATTTTGTTAGCTGTCAGATTGCCTTCAACACAGTCTTGCCTTTTGATCAGCAGTTGTGGAGACACTGGAAAAAGTGGTAGGAAGGATGAAATGTTTTCAACCCTTCCCCTGATTTCTTCCTCTCCCAGGATTCTTCTCAGAACTTCAAAATTTGAAAGTTCATATTTAAAACATTGTGATAGCTTGGTTTGAATTCTGATAGTTTGTTGGGTTTTTTTTTTCCCCAAAGAAAAATCAAAATCACATACTATAGAACTAACAAGTTGTTGCGTTTCTCAGAAATGGGAGTAAGGGGGAATTGGTGCAACCTTTTCTTGCCCTAGAAATTTTCAACCCTTTCTATGGAACAAAAAAGTTCAAAGTTGAGATAGAAGCTTCCCAGCCTGGAATCACTGAGCACTAGCATTAAATGCTGAACTCCTAAAGACGTTGGGTTTACTTTGCCATACTAGAGAAACAAGCACAAGCTCAGCAATACTCCGCTCTTCAGACCCGGCGCTGAAGACAGTCACCTTAAGGCCACCCTGGGGCTCCCAGGCGTGGTACACTGACGCAGGGAGAATGAATTTAACCTGTAACCCCTTAAGCCAACCTGTCTGCTGCCTAAGTGCCTATTGGAGGTGCACACATTTTGCCCAGCAGGTTGTTTTTCCCTTGCTTGGTGGGGATGCCCAAGCCTGGTGTTGGCTTAGCCCTTCAAAAGGGCTGCGACCCTCCTCTTCTGCCCTCAGCACAGCCATAACCTATGGTCGGGTTGGTGGTGGGATTGATGGCCTTTGAGGTCTTCACCAACCTAAATGACTCCAAATCTAAGCATCCTCCTCAGGGGCCGCGGGCCATGCTGATGTTCCTTGGCTGTGCTTGGGCCGCCCCCAGTTTTCGCAGTGAATCCACAGCAGGCATAGCCACACAGAGCCACGAGCACAACACCAACACCATCCCTGTTAGTTGATAGCAAAGCTGTTAAACTACAACTAGTCATCATTAGCGTAGTACATTCCTCCAATCTGCGTGATTGCGTGCTCTTAAAAAAAAGTCTTTGCCTTCTAAAGGTTGTATACCAAGTATGCTTAAAATATAAGTAAGACACTTTTTTTTTTTCTTCCTAATAGTTTTCCTTCAAAGATGGAAGCTGTAATTGATTCTATTTATTGTTGGTTTGTGGTAGCTTGAAGCATACCACTGTCCATTTATTTGTAACTGTAAAATACGTTTGTTAGTCTCAGCAGCACTTAAAAAGCCAGTGTCTGGTTACACATTTCAGTTTTGGTTTTTGTTTAGTAAGCAAGAGAAAAAGATGTACTGCCAGTGCAAGCTGTTTCCTATTTAATAAAAGGTACTATATTTGTACATTATTTGTTATTGCTGAGAAGGGCTTTTTAAGGTTTACTGTATGCATATTAAGTAATTTTTAGGGTGCTTTTGTGTTGAAATGTTGTTAGAGTGGCTGCAGGCAGCAACCCAGATTTTTTTTTTTTAAGACTTTGTTGTAAAATTCAAGCACTTGGTTTTGTTTCTGGATAAATCCAGCACAGACCAGACTTCTGTTTTGCTCAGTACCGACAGCACTCTGCCCAAGGCCCCCCGTGGTTTTTAAGGTGGGCGATAGGGACAGAACGCCTTCTCCACCTGTGTGAGGAGCACATCCTGACCCCTGCACCCGGCTCCCGCTGCCGTGCAGGCGCTGTCTGCTTGAGCAGATGGGAAGGAGAGGATTTTCTAAGCACCTGCTGATGGAAGAGCACCGGCCCGCTGACTTTCGGGAGACCCTCTGCTCCCTGCACCTCGTGGTGCCTCAGGAAAACCTCTCCCACCATCAGATGGCAGCCGAGGGGGCTGACGCAGAAATGCACATTGAAGCCTTTGGAAAGTGCTTCCAAGATCACTTGGAAATGCTCTCGATGCAGGATTTCAGACCAAAAAAAAAAAAAAAAAAAAAAAAAAAAAAAAAAAAAAAAGAAAACCAACCAAAAAAGACAGATGTCATGTTGTTACCTTACGGGATTATTTTGCAAGGTGCTTAGCATCAACAGAAAGGAGCTTTCTCTCAGAGGTACGACAGCCCTTCCCTTCAACGAGTGCAATCTTTGGCACTGGCCATCGATAACGACAAACAATGGCCTTTATTACCCTCCGTCTCTTACCCTACCAAAGATTAACTCCCAGCAGAACAGGCACGATGGCCCTTTTGCCCAATGGAGGATTGAATCCTCCTCCCCTCCTCGCACAGCACGGTGCCGGCGGGTGGGGATGGAGCGCAGTGCATCTCCCACCTCCTCTGCACGGCGTTGGTCGTCCCTTTCCGGTGCTGGCTGTGGTGCCAGCAGCCCCGTGCAGGAGGTCCCAGGCATGGCAGTGCCATCTCAAGCAGGAGAACTTGTGCACTTTGGAGCTTAGCAAAGCCACGCCACCAGGAGCTGCCACTGGGCACTGCCAGCAAGCCATGAACAAAAGCAATAACCAAACCCAGACCAGCCATGAGTACGAGATCAAAGGAGCCCAATTCTCTGAACCCCAGAATTTCTTGTTGTTTTTAAATATAATGCATTTCATTTTAACATTTTTTTTTTTCTGAGAACTCTTTTAGATGTTTGTTTACTTCCATGTTTACAGATAACTCTTTGCTTTTTTTTTTTTTTTTTTTTTTTTTTTTAATGCAGTACTTCTAAGTATATCAGCCAAAACCATACTTTTACAGCAACTTTTGTTTTAGGTTATGAGTGACATTCCATTTTTTTTTTTTTTTTTTTTTTGTTAAATAATGCTTTACCAGTCTTGAATTTCTGCTGGAACGAAATATTTGTAGCATTTTGTGTAAATACAAGCTTTAATTTTTTTATTTTTTCTCAAACGCTGTCACCGGAGGTTCGCTTTTCATGCACATATTGTACAAACACATTCTGCTTTATGCCACAGACGATGATTGTGGATCGGTTTACTTCAACTTCAAAGGGACTATTTGTATTGTATGTTGCAACTGTAAATTGAATTGTTTGGCATTTTCTCATGATTGTAATATTAATTTGAAGTTTGAATTTCATTTTCAATAAAATGGCTTTTTTTTGTTAATGTTCTCTGCTTCTTTTTCTCCCGCTGTGTCCTCTCAGCTGTGCAGATCACTTTCATGACCAGGCAAAGTTGTTGGGCAAAGTTAGGATGCAATGGGACGCAGTCCTGGCCCTCCAGGGCTGGCCTCTTCCATTTCTGCAGCACTTTTTAAGTTTTTGACTGAACACAAACAGCCAACTTCCATGTCTGCAGGTGGTAACGGGCACCTTCTAACCCTGATCTCAAGCATCGCTTTTCTTCCTGAGTCTGAAAGCTGTCAGCAAACGTGTTTCCTAGGAGAGCACAACTTGCTAGACTGTTAACTCTGGAACCTGACAACTGGCATTACAAGGGGCATTCTGGTGCTGTGGGGCTGTGGGAAGAGCTTGAAGTGGGCAAAGCTCAGGTAGATCTCCAAACCGGGTGGAGGGATTTGGGTTTATGGCACTCGTCCAGGATGGCGGCTGCGCTGTCCCCACCTCTTCCTGGTCAGACCCGAGGAGTGCAGTTGCAGATAACCTTGTGATTTGTGTGGCATGACACAACAACAGTTTCCAAGCAGCAAAATACATATATGGACAAGGAGGGGGTTGGGGAAGGATGCTGTTCTTCCTCTGGCTTTGTGTCAGGGGTAGGAGGAGATGCTGATAATGAAGGCAATGCTCAATTCACCCAGAGCTGTCTGCAGGAGGAGAGGAGAGGAGTTGTGTGCCTGGTTTCATAGCACGTTCTTCTCCTTCCCAGCTATTCTTTGAGTCTGCGTGTGAAACGGTAGCACAGAAGCACGAGGTTCTGTTCATTTCAAGAAACCTTTTACTCTAAAGTTCAATGAGGAAACTTGAATATTACTAGTACTCATTTAGTAAACTTTGCTTTACTGAGGATCTGAGCACTTCTTAAGTGGTAGTTGAAGGCAGATAGTATCTGGGGGATTTTGAAAGCACTTCCACCCCAGCCCAGAATCTGGGTCTTGATTTTAGGGAAGCCTCATCCAGGACTTAGGTCGGTGTGGTGTGATGTACTGCTGTATGACTAGTTTTGGAGGGATAACTGCTATAGCATCAGTGCCAGCACTTTCTGTTGCCTTCACCTACAATGGGCAATCCACTTTAGCTAGACAGGGCACAGGTGGGAGCTCATTATGCTACTGCTTTTCTACATTACCTGCATGCTCATAAAGGGAAACAACTCCTCACAGTCTGGCTGATCAGCAGAGGTGGAGGGAGGCTGTGCCACTTCCATCTTTGGAGACCTAAAGGACCCAACCAGATAAAGAGAGCAACCCAGTCTGACCTGGAGCTGAGGCTGCTGGAGCAGGAGTTTGGGCTGGAGTCCTCCTGGTCCTCTCCAGCCTGGGTTACACCCTGGTTTCGGGAGGCAGGGCAGGGGCTCCCTGCTGCAGGTTGTTGTCTAAGCTGAAAATCGACTGCGTGATTGTATAGGTAATGCACATTCAGCTAAAAACAATTCTAAAAAGGAGCTCTGGCAGGATTCAGTTCTTGCACAGGCAGGTTACTGAGGAGTTAGAATAACCCCTCTGCCTTTTATAGCTTTCCGACCCATTTTTTTATTGCTCACATGTTCAACACAAGGGCTGGAAGAACCAAACCATCCTTCTGATCCAGTAGAATGATTCCCACAGGCTTCTCCCTTGTATGCTCTTAGGAGGTATTGCTTTTGGTTCCTTTTCCCTTCCGTATCTTGAGGATGTCACTGTCATTGTCATGCCTTAGCCAGAAATAAGCCACTTTTGAGACAAAATGAGCTGTGTTGCTCATTCTGAAGGGCTGCCCAATATGGAGACGTGTGAAACGGTGGGGGAAGAGCAAAATCAGAGTTCTGTTAGGAGATAAGACTTAAAGATGCTTCCTAAGAGGAGCAATGACAGCTGTCATTCCTCCCTTTTAGTGGGAGTAAATAATCTCTTGCTTTTGGGTTGCGAGGGTTGAATGACTGGATTATTGGGGTGAAGTCTTACAGCCCTTGGGGGGAAGCAGGAGACGGAGTTGAGTCTGCCATTACAGCTCAGCACCAAGCCCTGTGTTGGCACCAAATAAAAAGTGCATTGAGCTGGTTACTGAAGGAAGGGAGGAAGTAACCTCAGGATATATTCAGGGATTAATATGCACCATCTAGTCACCTTCTGCATGGTCAGGATGAAGTTAAGCAGTATTTTGGGATGAAATCCATCTCCTAGGACCTCTTACGGATGGCAATGCTACATCCCATATTTGTGTAGCAGAGGGGATGGTGCAACTCAAGCACTCAACACACAATTAGATTCTCGCAGCCTGAAAGCGTTATTCTCCAAAGCTGTTTGTTGGACTGGGTGAAGTTATGAGCAGATCAAATAAAGACCTCTAACTGTGGGTGGGTGATGGAGCTGGCTGTGGTGGGTTCATTTCAGGGAGCAGGTTGGGCATTTCTACCCAGTGATGTCTCAAAGGAAAATCTTTAGCTTGAGGCTTAAAGCAAAAAGAAGTTAAATACATGGTGTTCAAAAGGGCTGAGTGTGACCTTCTGTAATTGCTTTTTTCCCTGCAGATTCTCTGGTACAATATCAGTCTGGGATGCGTGGAGAATTGGGTCTTTTTGTGGTACTTACATAGCTGTGGAGGGAGGTCTGTGTGCATCTCCCAGTGCTCCAAAGAGTAGCAAGTCCTACTGACAGATATGGGCATGGGTACCTAGAGAACGAAGCTGAAACCTCTAAGAGCATCTGGTGATTTGTAGCTTGGAAAACGAAGTGACTTGAGGCGTACTTTGTAATCTAAAATTGCAGTTAACAGCTCTGCCCTGATAATTTTGTGCAGAATAGCTGCATGTATATTTAGGGTAAATGCAGCCTGTGTTTCTAACGTTGACTGTGTTAACCAGGTCATATATGGTCTTGGATTTCCCTCTTTGTTACTAACTCCCAGATTTTGCCCATCTGGAGCTCCTTGTCTGTCTGAAGCACTCCCTGATCTCCCTGCACTCCCATTGCCATTGCAGTTGAGGTGAGACAATAGAAGAAATCCCCTGGAATTATATTTGTGAGAACTTGTAAAGGAAAAACAGATTAGCTTTGGTTATGTAGCTGAGAAATTTTTATAACTCTATCTGTGATTTTCCAAGCAGCTCTGGATGCCTTTTTTTCATACCTCAGTTTCCCTAAACACAAACGATGGAATTTACTATTTTCCCACTTTGTTGAGCTCTTCCTCGCACTCTCTCATTGTGAGTAGAAGCTTTGATTTTCTTTTTTTGTTTCTTTGTTTCTTCTTATTTAGCTCTTTTTACTACAAATCCAGTGTTTGGTCTCACACCATTGGATAGCGTCCTTTGAAACAGCACATTTCTAAACCGCATGTTTAGAAAAATTGACCCAGTTTCCAGACTGCTGATCTGGTCAAAAACAATGCGGAGCCAGGGCCAAGTTGTGCTGCCTCAACAGATTTCCTCCGCGCTCACAGTGGGACAGGAAAAGAGTGGAGAGGAGCCGGGCTGCGGCCCGTGAGCGCTTGGCCGCTCCTTGGCAGCGGGATCGGGATGAGCAGCTGGAGCTTCGGGATGTCCCAACTCTTAGGGAAGCGCAAACAACCCAGGGAGAGCTGATACGCTGCAGCAACTTGCCAGTGATTAACGGTCCCCACACGGCCAAACGCAAGAGTGATTGCGCCAGCAGAGATCAGCTGCGGTCCCTCTATTAATAGCCCTGTGGATTTGGGTGCCAGCATTTCCCAGCCCACGTGTGTTGGTGCTGTTGATGAGGGGTCACGATAGTGCTGGGCTGGAAAGGGTCTCTGGAGAACTCCTGCTCTGAGGGAGCTCTGTGCAGAACCACCGCTACCAGATCTGCACATCTGGGTTCTGCCCTTCCAGTGTTGCTACCTCCCAGGGATGGGGATGGAGAATGACGGCAGTGAGGTACTGGCACAAGTTGCCCAGAGATATGATTGATGCTCCGTCCCTGCAGACTGTCAAGGCAAGGCTGGGTCAGGCCCTGGGCACCCTGTTCTAGCTGTGGTGTCCCTGTGCATTGCAAGGGAGTTGCCTGGATGGCCTTCAAAGTTCCCTTCCAACTCTAAGGATTCTGTGATTCTCTGGGGCCCTCCTGTTCCCACGCCTCTCTACCATCCACCCTGAACCTCCCAGAATGCAATCTGTGCCTTTTCCCCTGAATCCCCTCCCCATCCCTGGGTTTGGACACGCAGGTCTTAAAACCTTGCCACATATCTGGAGGAAGCCAGGGCTTGGTGGCCCCTCCTTCCCATCCCTTCATCAGTCTTCCTCTGCGCTCCGCCTTGTGAGCACTTTTAAAAATAAAGTCCAAGCCTAAACACCAAGGCAGTCCCCCCCTGTTTGTTTACTTCTTCATTTCCGCAGATGAAGAAAGAAGCCCTTAGCAGCTTGGAATGATGCTCTGACATCCAAATGCTGCCAGGTAGCTCCTCCCAGGAGAGCCCCACTGCTATCCCTGCACAGGGCAGGCTGAGAAATGCCAGGAAACAGGAAAGAAAAACAGTGGCTATGTCTGCAGAGAGGAAAAAAAGAATGGGGAAAAAATAGCAGATAATAATCCAGACAGATCTCTGAAAACCTGACTGTGAAGGATCTTTCTGTGTTCATTGCCAGAAGTAGTGTCCTCCTCACAATGCAGGATGTTCTCATCTTTTAATAACAACCAGACCAGATGCTACAGTCTATTCTGCAAATGCTGCACAAGTGAGAAGGGGAACAGCTGATTTCTGTTAAGAGCAAACACAGAGGATAAGCCAAAAAGTATGAGAAATCTTCAGAGGTCTTTCTTTGTAACCCCTGTTTGGCAGCAGGACCTGTACGTAGGAACTGATATCCCATCTGTCTGTCCGTCCCCACGCTGCTCAGCTCACAGGTTTGGGGCAGCAGAGATAGGGGCTTTACCCACAGCCTTTGGTTTTATGCAGCTGTAGGGAGTGCCAATGCATGAGGGGTTTGCTTGGCTTGCTCCTTGCCGTGGATATTGGTAACATGGTGTGCAGGGGCCAGAGATTTAAACTGGCATCTTTGTTCCATCTGTTTTCTACCTTCCCCACCACTCTGTGTTCTTTCGTTAGTCTATTTGTCTGAAAGAGAGAGAGTATTTCAAACCACTCTATGAAGATTGTCTTTTTGTAAGGTATTGTGCTGGGCATTAAGAAAGGTGCCTCACGCTCTCCTCACAGTACTCCTTCCATCATCTTTTCCTCATTTCCTCATGCAGTGCCCTCCAGGCATGGATCTTCAAAATCACAGTAAGATCCCTCATGTTGTAATGCGCTTATAGGTATTGGATGGAAAGTGTTAGGGAAAGTAGGGCACGCGGTAACACACGATACTTTTTCTATTTCACTGTCGGGCAGTGACCAGGAGAAAAAAGAGGGGACTGCGCCTCACGTTCACACATTTTTCTCATACTGACAGTCCTCGAAAACAGTTCCTAGAAACCAGAAGAAAAAAATACAACACATTGTGAAATGATGGGGAGAGCTCATCCAAGGTTTAGGATTGCCGGCTGGTGACTGCAGATAAAGATGTTTATGGAGGACTTGTGCAACTCTGCTCCTTGCCAGCGAGGGAAGGTTTGGGACGTGCTGTTTCGAACCTCACTGTCTCTGCCTGACAAAGAGGATCCCCTCTGTTGCTATTTTCATAAGTTTCCAATTAGAAACACATTTCAGTTACTCTGTTTATCAGAGTTTTCGGGGTTTTTTTTTTCTGCACGCTGCGTTTATTTAGAAGAGATACTTTTTTGGGATGGTCACGTTAAGCCTGGCATGTTGCTTACTGCAAGTTTTTGTCCTGGGGGAGGCTTGCCAGCTCCTCTGTGGCTGAAAATACCGACAGACAACATGCTGAAGCACTGCAGCATTGTCTGGTTATCCTTGCTTGGGTTTCCTGATCCAGGCCTGCCTAGTGCAGAGGGACAAACCCTGCTCCAATGGAGAGGACATCTGAGGGCAGTTGCCCCATGGCAGGGCAGTTGGCTGCTCACAGAAACACCTGCCTGTATCAGACCTCACCATCTGGAAAACAGAATTAGAGAGAGAGAATTTAGGTCATCTGTAGCATGACAACCCAGAAACAGGAAAAGGTAAAGTGCTGCTGCTTGAGAAAAAGTGTTTGAGAGTAAAAAGTGGTTGCTTCTCCAAGGCCAACTTAAGTCCTGGCTTTCCTCTGAAGCAGCAGGATCCTGCAGCCAGTCCCTGGTCCAGCTCTGCCAGAAGGTCTTGGACATCTGGGATCAACGTTCAGGTCCTGCAGTTGGCTCTTTCTTTCTGTCAAAAGCCAAAGCTAAAGCCAGATTCAGCCCATGCTTTTGGGAAGTGTCTGTTTGCTGAAGTCACAGTCAGTTTTAACGCCACAATCAGCCCTTTGGCACTTCAGGTGCTGGCTCATAAAAATACTGGAATTGTCTCTTGGCCCATAAAACTGTTATGAGCTGGGATCCCTTCCTCTGGCACGCTTCTCCCATCCCATCACGTCCTTGCACTCACCAGCACCGTTCCATCCCACACCGGTGTTGTGGACCAAGGTAAGTGAGAGGTAAAGCAACCTGGTGAGTGCCCCTCCTGCTCAAGGCCAGTGAAAATGTTCACGCTGCAGAGAAAAGGCCAATACTTAATTAGCAAAAGTCTCCTGCAAGAAGTGGGGATGACCACAGACCTCAGACCTTGCCAATGAAACATAGAAGTCATTTCTCTAGCATTTCATTGCCACAAGGGCATATAAGACATTGCACCTCAAAGAAGAAAGATGCTCAGAAACACACCCACAGGCAGTATCAGGAAGGAGGGGAATGAAATTTTCAGCTGCCTCCTGGAATGATAAATAATTCATTTTTGAAGGTGTTCTCTTAAGCTCATTCTCTTCCCAAGTGCCCAGAAGCAATGGTGACTTGATAAAGGCTGTGCATTGTATTAGGCAGGTATTTGTGAGAAGTCTCTGGACTTAGCACTGCCTTAACTCAAGGATGGCTTTTGAAATACTGTCAGAAATAAGTGTAAGGATAACTATGGGTCAGGGGAGCTGAGCTCACTCTGAATCCTTCCGTTCCTGCTTTATTTAGGAAAAGCGATTGTGATTCAGTTCCTTCACTTAGATTAAAATTCAGTTATTGGTTTACTTCCAAGTGTTTCTGGCTGCTGTGCAACTTCTGTTAAGAAATCAGCATTTCTTAATGAAATATGCACCCATTTGTTAATATTTGTGACAAAGCAAATTTCAAAGAACTGAAAGCCTGTGATGTCATTTTTCTGGAAAATGCCACTGCTTTGCCAGTAAGCATTTCTTCTTAGCAGGTCAGTACTAACGGAAGTTAAAGAGAAAAGGGAGGATGGAGTTTGGGGAATTTTTTTTCCTACCACAGGTGCTAGTGAGGCGCCCTGTAGTGAGGCACAGGGTGCCCAGGGTGCCCGGAGGTCCTGCACGCAGCCAAGGCCAGGGGACGGGGCTCTGAGCACTGAGGAGCTGCGGTGTGCTGTGCGCTGCAGGCCTGCGCTGATGGCCTCCGGGGTCCCTTCCTGCTCCAACCGTTCTGTGGTCCTATGATCCTTTAGATGTTTGTTCAACTTTCTTTTAAAAATATAGCTTTAAAAACATTATGAGCAAGATACGTAAAGGAATGACTTTTTCAAGGAATAAAATGCAGAATTGCAGAATCACAGGATCACAGAATGGCCAGAGTCAGAAGGAACCTATAGGATCACAAAGCTCCAACCCCCCTGTGCCATGCAGGGCCACCAACCTCCCCATTTCATAGCAGCCCAGGCTGCCCAGGGCCCCATCCAACCTGGCCTTGAACACCTCCAGGGATGGACGGGGCATCACAGCCTCTCTGGGCAGCTGTTCCAGCACCTCACCACTCTCACAGCACACAACTTCCCCCTGACATCCAACCTCCATCTGCCCTCCCTCAACTTAAAACCATTTCCCTTTGTCCTGCCATTATCTACCCTTGTAAAGAGTTTAAAAATAATGAGAATGAGATCCTGCTGGTTTTCCTTTTATAGCCTGTAAAAACAATCTAAAGTTTTTCTGTCAAGATAACTGAAGTGGGAGGCAGAGTGTAGAACACCCATTGCCACCTCGTTCATGGCTTGTCACCTGCCAGGGCAGCACAAAGACCCCCAAAGCCCCCGGTGACCTCACAAAACAAATATCTCATCCCTAGGGTGGGAATTTCATCCCTAGATTGCCCTATACATGTTCAATGTACTATATAGGAAGCACAGGCTGCTAACTCAGATACCTATGTTAGGTGCCTTTATGGGTATCCTACACCGTGAAGGTGACAAGGAGAATCAGTCATAGAATCATAGAATCACCAAGGTTGGGACCTTCAAGATCATCCAGTCCAACTACCCACCTATCACCAATATTTCTCACAAAACCATGTCCCTCAACACAATGTCTAAACGTTCCTTGAACATCTCCAGAGAAAAGCATTTGCCCCAAGATGTGCTCAGTGAAGAGGACCTCCTTAGGTCAGGTACTACTTTTTTGAGATCTAAGGGTTAGGACCAGCAGGCTGTAGATCTTTTCCCTATTTATGCAGCACTGAGGCACTGAAGTACTTATGTGCTACGGGCGTGTTTAAAAATATGAGAGCTCCAGCTTTTTTGCTGGGAGAGACACCCTGAAAAGCACCTTTGGGGTTTTGCACTGTGCGTATGTGAGGAGTGAGCAACTTCTGTCCACATGTGTGTAAGGGCAGGGGTGCCCTCACAAGGAAAATAGATGTGGAGAGATCAGGTGCTGCTGATGAGGTGAGATTTGCCCCTGGTTTTGTGTGAAGGAAACACATTCTTTTAGCAGAAAGGATTTCTGTTTCCTAGGAAAATGAAGCAGTTTGGCCTCCAGATATATAGGGATTTGAAAGAGATACAGACAATTAGGTTGTGGCAATGCTGAGATGTCAAGTGTTACCTTCTGCATTGGGACCCTGCTGTGTGCATCACCCCAGCCAGACCATAATCCTACATGTGGTTGGACCGGGATTTCCAGAGAGTCTTGAACATTTCAGAAGATAGGGAAAACTTCTGTGCTCAGCAGTTTGGTCATTGTATCCCTCTGCCCCTCTGTAGACTCTGGTGCCTGATTCTGCTGGTGGAGACCACTGAGAGCCATTGAGACAAAGCAATGTCTTTTGAGAAAACAACCAGGACAGCTGGAAAAGATGACAAGTTATAGGCAAGCCATTCTTAGGACTCTAAGCAAACAATGAGGATAAAGTGGGAAAAATGAATCCGAATTTACATTCATTTTCCAAATTATCCAAGCACAGAAGTACAGCAGAGGAGTGGGAGAGATGAGGGAAAAGATTATAGAACCACAGCATCACCAAGGTTGGAAAAGACCTCCAAGGTCACCCAGTCCTACTGTCTGCCCCCCACCAATATTTCCCACCAAACCATGTCCCTCAGTACAAAATCTACATGTTTCTTGAACATTCTTCCAGGAATGGTGACCACCACCAACCTGGGCAGCCACATGTACCACAAAAGCAGTATTCCTATTGCATCCACAGTTACAGTTGAATGCAATCATGAATTTCAGTTCTCAGATTCAACGTGCAACACTCTTTTTCTTGCAGGCCTTAGAGGTCGTACACTATTGCTTTTTATGCATGCCACCTTCAGCAGTTGTCTCTGGGAGTTCTCAGGTTAGTGGCTGTGCTGATCAGCTTCCCCAAGCACCCTTCTCCACACATCTAGCTGCTTCTCTTTCGATAGCTCTCTATTCTTTGACTCCACCAGCTTGAATCTTAGTTCTGTGACCTTGTGCTTTTTCTCAGTAAGAAACCTGGGCACTGAGCTCCATATGGTAATAATGAAAGCACGTCAAACTACACGGCCAAACATGCTGCTGGTAATGTGGCAGCTCTTTCAGAGACCTCTCCCACCCCAATAGATAAGTTGGGAACGCACTGGTGCACTGAGCATTACTGACAACTTCTGCGTACATTTCCTGGACTGGGAGAAATCATATCATATTATAGAATCATATCACAGAATGGCCTGGGTTGCAGAGGCCCACAGAGCTCCTCCAGTCCCAACCCCCTGCTGTGTGCAGGTCGCCAACCAGCAGCCCAGGCTGCCCAGAGCCACATCCAGCCTGGCCTTGAATGCCTGCAGGGATGGGGCATCCACAGCCTCCTTGGGCAACCTGTGCCAGTGCCTCACCACCCTCTGGGGGAAAAACTTCCTCTGAAAAGGAGGCACGGGCTTTTGCTCAATGCAGAAAAGCAGAAAGCATCCAGGAAAAACGAGGTGTCCCAGGCTTGGAGGCACACTGACAGCTGTGATACAGTTTGAGCCGATGCCTCCCCCTGCAGCCTGCACCTCTCCGTCTGCTCTGAGCAAACGTTGGCCGCTCTCTGGGCTGCACAAAGCCATGATAAAGCTGGGAGATGTTGCTTTTCACAGCCAGTGCAAAGAAAACAGCCTGTTTTCTTGACATTTTGACCTCTGTTTTGTTATCAGCCATCACAGTGATGTTGCGAAGATGCTGAAGATAGGAGAGGAAAAGGGCTGAACCACATGAATCTAGTTTCAGTATTTGCATCTTATTTGCTCTAACTTCGCCTGGGCTGTCACGTCCTGACTGCCTCGTGGGCCCCGTGGGTAGGAGCAACCTCTATGAATAGCTGCTGCTGCTTTGAGTTGTTTTCATGAATAAGAGGGGGAGCTCAAGAAACACAAAGTCAAGGGAAACAAAGTGAGTGATTTTGTAAAGAAGTGCATCCTGCTTTCAGTTCAGGGCTTTAGCTCAGAATTTTTTGTGATTTTAAATTTCCACTCCCATTTCTAAGGAAACAAAACTCCTGGGATTATGCCGTGTGAGGATACGAGGACAGTGTCTGTCTGTGGATGCAAGGGTGATGTCTGCGTGCCTGCCTATGGCTCTTGAATCCCATGGCCAGTCCTAGCTCAGCAAAACTCAGCAGCTTCATGTGTAGTGAATTCAAAAGCTGGAGATGGGGCTTCGGGCAACTCGGTCTAGTGGGAGTTGTCTCTGCCCACAGCAGGGGTTGGAATTGGATGAGCTTTAAGGTCCTTCCAACCCAAACCATTCTGTGCTTTTGTGATTTTATGTCAGGACTGCAGCAAGGGCTGAGTCAATAGAAGTGGCAATAGAAGTGCTCTGTAATACCCTTTTCCTTTCTAATCATCCACTATTTGTGGCTTGGGTGCCCTCTTAGCGCATCCCAACTCTTTGACTGGGAGAAAACTAGACTGTGCACCAGTCCTCTCTGCATGCAGATGTCCTTCAATGGAAATACAGGTGCACTCCAGTATTCTCCAAAACAGGTCCACAGGCAGAGCAGCAGTGCGTGGTGTGGAGCATCCTGGGACCAGCTTTAGAGGCTCTGCCACAGTCACGACCATATTTCCTGCTTCCATGTTTCCAGGTTTACTGCAATAAAGTACCTTGTGTAGACAAATACGAGCTCTTGGGGTGGTTTTGGGCACAGACAAACACTTAAATGACACCATTGAAATGGTTACTACTGGGAAATGTCAGATAAAACACATCTGCTGAAACCTCAATAGAAGCGGTTGCAAGTGTTTGGCCTCACCCCTGCAGCCCCTGTGTACCACTGAACTGCAGGAGCACAGCCGTGTGCCTGAGCTCTCCACTTCTGCAGAACAAAAGCTAACATGTTTATCACATTTGACCTAGATTTGGCCTTGATTTTTAAAGGCGGGCTCGTTGCTTTATGAATAAACTCAGGATGTTGAATATAAACATCTGAAAAATAAGAGGAGATGGTACAAGCCAGGAGAGAATTAAGAATTTTTAGAACTCTTCTCAAAGTCCAACAGCATGCAAGCAAGGTGGGATGATGCTCCATTTGAAACAACTTGACCTCCTCATTTTCACACCCTCTGGAATGTGATGGCCCTGGAGCTGCTGCCTGATGGCCATGTTGCCCATCCCTGCGGACATCTGCCTGGGATTATTCCTCGGATCTTGAGCTGAAATTGAGGTCAAAAGCCAGCCTGAGCCCTGGGCAAAAGGCAGCGTGTCTAGAAACCAGAGACTTGAGCCACTTCCAGGAACCCCAGGTGGAGTGTCTTCAGAGAAAAGATCGAGCTCTGTCTTTCCGTCCATGACAAACAGCTATCTGTTAAATGAGGCTTGGCTATTTTCTAAAGCTTTTTTTTGGCTGTAGCTCACACTTCTAGATGGGGACATAGTATATATCAAGAGTAGCTCTTTTCTCCTGGCTCTGCTAGTCATTTGCAGGAAGCTATTTTCTTATCAAGATTACTTAACAGGTTTGTGCCCTTTGGGCTTCTTTTGGCCTGAAATCTTCCTGGACCTCCACCTGGTTCACTGGTCTCCTAAATCACAGGGTTAATTTGCCCTCATTAGGCTGAGCTTGTGCAAATCGATTTTTTCCTGTAGCTGAGCAAATGGGAGAATTCACACCTCCTGACGTTTGGCTGTGGTGCAGAAAGGAAAGCAAGATTTATGAAGCCTGGGAGGAAGCAAAATGAAAAGAGTGGGTGTGCTAACGGTGGTGTTCCCTGGGAGGAAGGAGGAGTGCATTTCCACTTAGGTTTTGTCGGGTGTGAACCTTCCTACTGTGAATCACTGAGAAACTGATGCTCGTGCATAGCTGTCATCCACACAACACGTGAGCCAACATGGGGACAAGTTCTGTGGGAAGAACTTCTGCAAATGCTCCAGGAGTCAGAGGAGACAAGACAGGGTTTATCTCACCTAAATCAAAGCAAAAATCCATATCTGGGCCAGTTAGCCTACATTCACTCCCTTTATAATTAATAGCGTGAAATGACATTTTGATCTAGATTAATTACCCACTTTAGGAAGAAGTAAGTTATGCTCCAGAAGTGTTACTCCTCCCTGAATGCAGAGGAAGATTGGAAGCATCTGCCCTGGGATCTGGAACTCAAGATGGTGCAATGTGGACTTGGGAGCAATCTAGAGATAAATTTCATGTGTCTTATTACTGGAAAAGAGTTTTGGGTGCTGAAATCAGAATTCTTTTTCCAACTATTTGTTGATTGTTCACAAAAACAGGAGAAGAGACATATTTTTTGTACAAAGATTTGTAAAAGATTTCCAACTCCAGGAACTGTCCCAGGAGATACGAACAGAAGAGAGGGCCTTTAAATTGGTCAAAACCAGACACCTGGCCATTAGTTTCTGGGCTTTGGTTTGAGTTTTCTGGATTTCCTCACAGTAGTAAACAGAAATCTGCTCCAGGAATCAACTGAAGAGGAAAATGGGCAGTTTTTCCTGCATTTGGGACAGGTGGTAATCTTGCTGCCATGTTGTATAAATCAGATGCAAATACATTGATGTTAATAACTACACAAATAATGAGTGAGTTGGAGATTTAGTCCTCAAAATACTTGGCTATTTTCTAAAGCTTTGGACATTTGGACATTTGGACAAGCAGCCATGGACTTGGTTGCTTTCCCAAAGTATATATATATGAACGTTCTGTTTTTATGAAGAAAAAAAAGCTGGAAATGTCTCAGGAATCTTTTCCAAAGCTGCATCTGAATCTTCATGCTTTGCTGGGGCTAAAATCACTACAGGACAAATTGCCCATTGCTCACATCGATGTATTTTGAGCCAGACCTTGGAGGTTAGCTGGGAGGGAACCTAGTCTCATGCATTTCAGTCACATCAGTCCTGGTACCGAGCAGCGCTTAGGGAACCCCCTGCAAAAAATAATGAGGGAAAGATTCATGTGTGAATTGTTTGTCAGTGATGTTGGCTTTGAGGAGGGAGGCAGGAAGAAGGCTTGTGCTCAGTAGCAGGAAGTCCCAACCAGAAATAGAAAAATAGTAACCAAGACATCACTACGTAAAAACCGTAAATCATAGAATCCCAGCATGGCCTGTGTTGCAAAGGCCCACAGCGCTCCTCCAGTCCCAACCCCCTGCTGTGTGCAGGTCGCCAACCAGCAGCCCAGGCTGCCCAGAACCACATCCAGCCTGGCCTTGAATGCCTGCAGGGATGGGGCATCCACAGCCTCCTTGGGCAACCTGTGCCAGTGCCAATGAGGTGTTTAGGCTTCTACAGGAACTCCTTCACCAATAAAACCATCAAAGACATGACCCATGCAGAGTTTGGTCTCTACTGTAGTCATGAAAACCAGGGCAGGGAGGAGAGCAATGTTCCCAATGAGTCCCTGCCCATTTCCAGGTTAGAGCTGATCCCCATTGCCACGTGAACCAAATGGTGCCTGGACCCTTCGGTGCTGTTTTACCAAATCCATTCCATTAAATACAATTATCCTCTAGAGGAGAACAACCACATCCAAACTGCCTGCTCAGAGCAGACCTTGGTGTTACTAACACTTAGTCTATGCCTGCAAATAATTTGGGAGAGTGCTACTTGACTGTGCCCATGCTAAAAAAATTGCAGTAAGGATGTGTTCCTGTGCCCACTCCTGCATGCCAGGACTGTTTAATTTACTATATATAGTCACACCATATGTGTACTTGAGTATATTCTCTCTACAGTCTAGCTCAGTGCAGAGGTTTCATGTAGCATGCACTATAAAAAGTTTCTTTTTCAGATTTTCATCTTGACATGAAAGTGCATTACAACATTTGCCATCAATAAAACACAATTCCTTCCATGTGAAAAGCATTACAGCCACAGTATGGTTATTGAGTGATGATACCTGGATGATGGAAATACACGAACAGGAAAGTGTACGTAGGGAAACTTCAGAAACTATGCCAAGATTTTTTTAAAAAAACAATGTCTGATAGCAATGCAGATGGGTTTGAAGAATTTAGTTCATTTGTACTAAAAAAAAAAAAGGAAAAAGAAATAAGAGAGACTGAGTTGGAAGAACAGTAAAAGCAAAGCAGGAAAAACCTTCACAAATGAGTAACTGAGGAGTCTGGCAACACTGCAAATATATGTGTGAAGAACAGATTCCTTGCGACTTGCTCCCTGGTTCAGACTGAGTCCAAACAAGTGATGAGCACTCAGGGGTTCAGGAGCTACCTTTGCTCTCATCCTGATGCTTGTGCCCCGTGCTGGGACACCAGGCACCACTGGGACTACTGGAAATATCCTTGGCTTCTACTCCAGGTCAGGCTTGGGGACACTGGGAAAGTCTTATACAGTCCATGCTAAAAAGAAGCAACTGTCTTCAAACTTGCTGAAACAGAAGGAAAAACTTCCATGTATTTGTGAAGAGCTCTGATTAGAGCTTTTCTACCAAGAATCTGCCAACCAAGGGTCCTTCTCCAGCTCCAAGTTTGGTATTTATGAAAATGCTCCCATTGGCACCAAAATAAATGTTAGCTGCACTTTTGATTCAGCAGAAGTTTAGCTTTGAAGGAAAAAAAAAAAAAAAAAAGAAAAAAGTGAATCACCTCATTAACCAAAGCCATTAAGCACACATCTCCAAATCTTCCTGCAAGTAATGCAGAGCACCAGCAGCACTGGGTTCCCAAGATGCAAGGCAAGTTGCTTGAGTTTGGAATGCGTAAACATTTAGTGGAAGAATTGTGACTTGAGAGAAAGCACAAACAAAGCAGTCTGTCTGTGCGGCTGCTTTCTTGCAGGAGCACAACTGAGAGGCATGGAAAGCCCTGAGCGTCCTCCATGCTTTGTGTTTGGAGCTGTGATCCAGAACAAAGACTTTCCTATTCATTGGCAGGCAACTGAAAGCAAGAGCGTTGGAGTGATGAAAAGGCACAGGCTCCCATTCCCAGTGCTTCTGTAAAGGACACAGTGTGGTTTATCGAAGAACATTAACAAAAACGATCTTTTCTGGGTAGAAAACAAATGATGTTTTTCTATTGAATCTGCTGTCCCACATCGTAACTTTTTTTCTGGCTTGGTCACACTTCATCAGAGCAGTGATTATGGATGGCGGGAGGTAGGAGGAGAACTGTGTCTACGTATGTGCAGAGGAAGTTCCCAGCAAAACCCACGGTCTCATTATTTCCATTTTGCAGGAAATGCCACTACAACGTGTCAGAGTCAAACTGCTGTATGACATCACCAAGAGGAGAGATTTTGATTTAAGGAAGAAGATAAGCTCTGCTGTTTGTGCTAACAGCTGCTTCCAATGTTTATTTAAAAAAAAAAAAAAAAAAAGGAATGATATACAATAAGCAAATAGGGTTTTCATCTACTATGCCATGTCTTATTCCACATCTTGCCACAATATTAAATGACTTCATCTCTCTGCTATGTTATATTGGAGGTGTTCAAGGCCAGGCTGGATGTGGCTCTGGGCAGCCTGGGCTGCTGGTTGGTGACCTGCACACAGCAGGGGGTTGGAGCTGGATGAGCGCTGTGGGCCTTTTCAGCCCTGGCCATTTTAGGATTCTATGATTTTGTTATATGATTCTGTATTTACACTACTATTGAGGCATTAGGAAATTAGAGTTACCCAAAAACTTCTAAGGAAAAAGGTGACTTCAGGGTGGCACAGAAAATCCCGTTGTGTTTTTTCCCTTCTGAAACAGCTTTTTCCTAAAGAAATTCTTTTGTTTCAGGAAAGTAACTTTTTCATCAATCTTTGGGTCTTTTTTTACTTTCAACAGTAAATGAAATTTTATTTGAATTGCAATTTCTGTTGAAATTTTCATGGGATTTTTCCCCATTCTAGTTTTGCTCCTTCCTCAGAGCTTCCTGATACTGCCATAAATGTGCCACCACCACTGCCCCATCCCAGGAATCAAATGGTAATGCTCCAACATTGAATGTTTATGCCAGAGAGTTTGGAATAAGCAACAGGAACCCTCATCAGGGCTTAGATCTCGTTCCGGCTGTGCTCTGTGTATATCGTTGTGGAAAGGCATCTGCTCCACCTTACCCCCTTCTCCTCTTCTTTTGCACAGCTTTGCTATTTACTGGGCTGCACTGGTTGCCATACGAGGGATGTCTTGGGCACAGTGGGAGCTGGGAGTGCTTGAGAAGCCCGAGCTACCATTAGCAATGCTGAATTCATGAGACAAGCTGGGACTTGAAGGAGAGGTCATGTCCAGGATGGGATCAAGGAGGCAGCAAAAGAGCTCAGTGATGGGTCCTGGAAAGCTTGAAATGCCCTGCTCATGGGTGGTCTTCCCCAATGTTAGATTCACCTAAACTATATGGGAATTTGGCTTTCCAGATGGAAGACAGGACACATCACACTTCCCAAACGTGAGGATATATTGCTATTGCCACTTCTGGGAGAAGTCAAGGATGTGATGGGGTTGGGATGGGAAAGTTCCAGATAGACATGTCGAGGTGGACAAGCTGAGCTGAGTCTTTGCCAAGGGTTATTGTGCATTTACATATGAAAGAAAGGTATTTTCGGGGAGAGATGATACATACTAGTAATGGACTTCATCTTAATTTCAAATTTACATGGCAACCCCATGTCGGAGCACTCAATACTTCTTCCAGTCATTCAGCTCTGGAGGAAATCTTGCAAAAAACAGTCTTCAGAAGGAATAGGATCATGTGCATTATTCACATGAGGTGAGATAAAAGCATAATGCAGGGACTGTCCAGACATGCCCCCTCACAGCCCAGGCATATGACAAAGCCAGAGGCAAATCTGAGAAAGCAAAGGAGGATAACCAGGGTAGGTTTTGTTGAGGAACAAAGCTCTCTAGAGCGGGGCATGTTAAAGAAACTCAGTGCATTTAGGTGGAGGAACTGAGGCAATGTAAGAGAAAATGAAAAGAACATAATAAATGTCAGGTACTCCCCTTGCTTTGCATCCTATAGCTTCATGAAAATTTGAGGAAACTGGGTTGAAATTCATCTTGTTCCTCCCAAGGCAACTTGTGCAGCAGGGATTTGGGAGAATGACCTGGATGGATGGATGTGCTCTTAGTCCATACTGTGCTAGCTGGGTTCTAAGGCTCCCAAAATCAGATGGTCATTGTTAATTTCTCCATCACTGCCAGGGGCTGTAAAGCTACTTTCTTCAAAGCTCAATATTTCCGGTTTAACGTCTAGTGCTATTTGGGATGAGGTAGAGCAAGGGTGAATCTGGGCATGGGGAATTTTGATGGAAATCATTCTTGTTTTCCTTAGATTAGAGAAAGAGGTGGGGAGAAGGGGAAAAGAGGTGGTCCATCTGAGAGAAAAGGCAGAGATTACACAAAGTAATTAATGCCATATGAGCGCAGAGTTGCATTTTCTTGCAAATGTCCACAGCAGAGAGCTGTGATGGGCAATGAAAAGACAACAATAGAGTAAAGATGATTATCCAAAGAAAAGGCATTTTAATGATGAAAGCTTGTCTGAAAGGCTACATTTGTACTAATAAATTAAGCAGTTCAATGACCACATTGATCGTCTGTTACTAGCAAGGATTTGCCCTAACAGAATTGTTGGAAAGAGCCTGGGCAGTGCTGGCTTCCCATACAATGTCTGGCATAGCTCAGGAGCAAGCAGAGGCCAAGGACCACTCCCAGTGGGCATTTTGGACATGGCCACCCTGATCTGGAGTCTAAATTGAATCCCATGGACATAGCTGAGCTGTGCCTGTTGGCCTTCTGGCCAATAAATGAACCCTGGTCCTATTGTATTTGATGTGGTTGAGCACATTTTTTTGTTATCTTTACAAGCAGTTTGCTGCACCCTATTATCAGCATTCCTGCTTGCTTCCCAACCTGGGGTGCATTTATCTTTGCAACCCATCGGCTAGGTAGGAGAGAGCTGTTAAGCCTACTGAAGTGGGAGAGACCAGAGGAGGAGGTCTGTCTGCACACCAGTGTGCAGTGGTATGGCCAGGTGAAACTGGGACTGAGCCAGTTAATGAGTTAAATCCTAAAGACAGTGTGGACCTCCAAAGTGCAGTACAAACCTATTTCTTGGATCATCTTGCAGCTTCCCAATGTAGGAAACATGCTGTCATGTCTTCTTTGTGGTCATGACCCATGCCCAGAAACAGGGATGCTCTTACCCTGCTCCAACTGAATCTACTGGGCTGGGAGTGTGGGCACACAAACAAATTCCTGCAGGGCAAACAAGGGCGTGAGGTTTCGCTTCCATCACCATACCTGTGCGTGCTTGTTACCCCGAGGAAGCCAACAGCAAGCACTGGGCACAAGCTCCATCCCATCTCCATGGAGCAGCAATCTGCTTCTGGCTGCCCAGGCATCAGAGGGTGAGAAATGCAATTAGGATAGAAGGGCTGACTCACTTTGAGCCATCGCTTACCCTGTGGGAACTTGTTTGTGCACAATGCAATTTTGCCCCAAATCAGCCTGAAAGTCTGTGGTGGATGCGAAGGTGGAACTGGTCTCTACTGAACTATGCTCATCAGTCAGGATAGTTATTAATGAGCATGTTTGTTAAGTAGCAGCAGTGTGTTGGTAGCTATTAAAAATGTAGGGAAGTTATAAGGTTTGACCTGCCCTCAGCTACACCCGTGTCAGATAGCTGCTGAAACCAAGAGGTGTTTATTTGCCTGGAAGTGTGGAGTCTTATGTCAGCTCCTGGGGTAGGAAGTCATTTTGCCGGGGGTCTGATCCTGCCATGCAGAAAGGGCTGGTGCTTTTGTTTCCCTTTGGCTCTGAGCGTGGTGCCTGTGCTCTCAGCATACCTGGAAAATTGTCCCACTCAGCAGCCAGCGCTGGTTCCTGGCCACCCCTGCTACACACCAGGCTAAATTGGGAAACTGAGCTCCTCTTTTTTTATTATTTTTTTTCCCTCGTGCACTGTTGGCCTCCCCACCTTGCTGCTCATGAATGCCTTGCTGAGTTAGCTGTGATTTGGAAAATTAATTGACTCGGAGCCTACTACTGAAGCAGCCTCAAACGCAGAACACCCAAGACGCAGCGGTAGCAAGGTCAGAGGAGGTGGGAAATTTTGCAAGAGGAGTAGCAAGCAATAAGCTGAGCAGAATATGGGCACCAGCAGGGAAATGTAAAAGGAAACCATTCAGCTCAACCGCGGCCAAGGGAGACAAGGCAGAGAGACCTCGGGAGTTGCTGGAATTCATTGGCGGTGCTGGCAGCAGAGTATGCCCCCAGCTCACCTGGGAGATGGGGGCTCAGGAGAGCTCCTGTGGGTGCAGAGAGCAGCATCTTTGCTGTGTAAAGAGATCTTTAATTATGCAGTTTATGTCAGGTATGCCAGCTGCTTGGGAGCCAGCCTCTCGGTGCCCTTGGAGAGAAAAAGGCAACTGTGGTCAGATACTACTCCTTATCACTCCTCTCCCATGGCTTCAGTGCTTTTGTATCATTTCATATAGAAAAAAAGACCATATTTCTTCCTTACCAAAATGCCTTTGGTAGTGCTCTACTTCAGGGCCCATCTTCGTGTATCCCCATGCAGACCTTTGCATATGTGATGGCTCCAGCATGTGAAAGAGGAATACCTTGAGCTTAACCCCATTAATTCACATCCATAGTGGCCAGAGGCACATGCACAGATGGACATGGAGGCTTGGCTGGTGGAGAGGCCATTTGTTCAGTAGGATGCACTGTGATGGAGGAAAGACATTGCTGTAGGTTGACAGTGAGAGTCAAAACTACTGTCTCAGGAGTTGTGGTAAAGGTAATGCTGAGGTAGAGAAGGGCTACTTCAAATAGAATCATAGAATATCCCAAGTTGGAAGGTACACATAAGAATCATCAAGTCCAACCCCCAGCTCCACACAGGACTACTCAAATCCAAACCCTTGCCTGATGGAAAAAAATAATCCAACACCTTTGCTATATCTGATTTAATCACACTTTTCCACGGCCTTGTCAGCCGTGTGCCCAGAACATCTTGTCATGGAGAAGGGCATGACAAAGTGCTCCTTCCAAGGGAGGAATCTGAGCCAACCTGCTCTGGGTAACTGGGAATGCATGCAGGTACAGACCTCTACTCTGCCCAGGTCAGGGGCATACCCAGAAGACAGACTGGGATGGAGCAATGAGTAACAACAATATTGTTACCTCTTGTCCCTTTGTCTGGATCAAGTCTCCTCCTTCCTTGAGAATGGGAAAAATGAAGTGCAGGACATGTGACAGTGCCTCAGTAGCAAACTGCCACTGATGCCAGTGACGCTGTTGCTGCCTGGAAGCTCCCTGGTGTGTTTTACAGCTAAATTGTGCAAATCAGTTTGGCTATCATCATACAAAAATGGGATTTGTGTACAGCTACCAGATTTCAGAAGCCTAGTGGAGCAAGATCGGGGAGCAAGCCATTGACAATGCTGGCAATCAGGCCCCACTCCTAGACTCCCCATCTCGTTTCTATTCATTGCTTGTTTAGGGTAATGAAGAGCAGACTGAGGGAAATGGGGCTGTTTGCTACAAGAGGCTGTTTTAAAAACACCATACTGCAACCTAAAGCTGGCCTGGGCAGCTAAGGGCAAGCTTCCTGAGCATCTTCACCTTACAAACTTCCCCAAATCCACAATGTTCTACAGACTCTACTGCATATATAAATTGTAAAGGTACTGATAGCAAGCCAGTAACCATTTAATCCATTCCTCCTTGCTGTCACGCTTGTGATAGCTGGGGTAGATCTGAAGGTGCAGGCTGGAGCTGCCACCCGCTCCGGAGCATCCTCCTCACCTTCCCAGTCCAATTCCTCATCAACAGCCTGTACCAAAGCTTTTATGAAATTTAAGCCCAGCTTCGTATCTCATTGAAAACCCTTTAAGAAAAGTCATTTTTCATACTTGAGACTTTTTAAAATCTCTTCAAACTGGTTACATTCTGCATTGTATCTTTTGAATCTGGCCATTGTCCAACGACAATCCTTAAAATCCCTTTACAGTTTTAAAGGAAAATACAAGCCCTCATTTACAACTGGATCCAGCCTGAAAATAAAAGCCTAATGCCTTGACAGGCCTGGATATTTTTTTGGGTTCTAAGTCTGATTTATGGTGGTAGCCAGCAAACCAGGCTGGTGAAATATTTGCTGCTGCTCGCAGGGATCTGGAAAAATGAAGTGTGAAGTTCTGAAGAGAGCAGGCAACAGTTCTCCAGTCACTAAACACTTCCAACGAGTTGGCAGCGGAACAGAGCTGTGGTCTGAAAGATGAACCTCAAAGGAATAGGGGAGGGGAGCAGTACTGTGCGCAGTGTCAAAATACTGCTGCAGCCTAAAGCTTTCCATACATTCCTGACATCGAGAGGGAAAGAGAAACATTTTCTTCATTATTTATTTATTCTCTCTCTTTTTTTTTTTTTTTTTTTTTTTTTTTTTTTTTGCTGCTCCATTCTCTCTGCAGGGGTTTCACCCGATGTAGGGAAAAAAAAAAAAAAAAAAAAGAAAAGAAAAGAAAAAGAAAAACCAACAACAGGGAGCAGAGGAAGCTGCTTAAACCCACCGTAAAAAATACGCTGATTAAAAAAATATATATTATAAGACGTGGGCAAGGGAAAGCATTGCTTGTGCCTGTAGCAGAGCGTGCTGTCCGTAACCTCGCCAAGTGCCACGGCCCCGCGATCTGTGGGCGTGGGAGCCATGATTTTCATTCCCATGAAAAGGGAATTTCCTAGAGGTAAAAGTGAGGTGGGGATTTTTCAGAGCGTTCTTGGAATGAATCACCCCTGACTACGTTTGCCAGGTAAAACATGTGGCTGCTTCGCTTTATTTTCTTCAAAGGAAGTTAATATTCATCCCTATCATGTAGATCATTCGGAGACAGAGATAGGCTGATAAATGAGGCGTATTTCAGCAATCGGTGTTTCAGTGATCTGCTTTGACCTCTATGAATTAACTTCCTCCCCAGCATGAATGAAGTGGTCATAACTTAGTGGGGCAGTGGAACAGGAATGGGCAGCCCTGGGAAGCTGTGACCAGCCCAAGGGGTTCTCCTTCTTATCTGTGCCTGAATCTCCCACCAGCAGCTGGGAACGCTGTAAATTCAAAGCATCTCTTTTACCCCCTTGTCCAGCCAAACAGCAGGGACTTTGTCACCCCAAATCCAGGAGAGATGCAGTGGATGTAGCCCATCTGCCATGCTTCAGGACCAGCAAGTCACCGCCTGAGCTTAGCAAATGACACTGGCAAAAGTGGGGGCAATTTATGACTATTTGTATTCACGGAAATGAGGATGGGATTATTTTTGTTAAAAAAAAAAAAAATAAATAAGGCCTCCTAACCATTGTGGTTTAAAGCTGTCCGAGCTCAGAAGCTGGGATTGTATTACAGCTCTTCTTGTTTCGGAACACGAGCGTTTGGTCTGGGAGGAACAACTGCACATTCGGGTTGTCTTTAAAGCTGGGGAATGCTCTGTATGGGCCGGGGGGCGGCGAGCAGCACGGAGCTCATCCTTTGGTTTGCTGGTTGTTGTTCTGGAAGGGCCGCAGCACTGACTTGAACAGCAGAAGCATTTACGGGACGCGCAGCCACAGCGCAGCGCTGGCTGTCACACAGACACCCGCTGCCGCCCACTCCCGGCGCGGCCTAACGCTCGCAATGCGCTCACGCAAAGCGAAACCCACAGCAGCACAGCCCACACGCAGGCCTCGGCCGTCTCACACCTCCTTCCCCCGCACCCCATCGGCAGCCCAGCCTCGCTGTGGGAGGGGGGGAGGGGAGAAAGGGAGAGAAAAATACAGCTAAATGTAGGAAAGTGGAAGCTGAGCTGCGCTGATGCTGTGGGCGTTCGTCCCACCTGGAAGCCATGGCAGCCCGGTCTGCTGGGATGAACTGGGCAGGCTCTTGGACTTCCTTCCAACCCCGAAGCCATTCCGTGATCTTATTTCACGAGAGCTCCGCATAATGCTGAACAAATCCTGATCCCTGAAGAATGCGATCATCTGGGACTCGCACCCTCTGTCCCTCCTTGGTTTTGCAGCACGATTGATATCCTGGTGCTCACCGTTTGCTGTCTGGCCAAGGGTCTCTTTGTTAAAGGCAGCTTTAGAAATGTGACCCGCGGCAATAAACATCTCCCCTGCTTGTTTTCTGCGGGACAGCCATACCCTCTGTGCAGGAGGATGCTCGCTAGTCTGCTCTGCAGGGCACGGAAGCAGACAAGGCATGCAGATCGCTGCCCTGTCTGCAGACCTTTCCCCAACCCTCTTCTCTTGACACCCAGCCCTTCAGGGACATTCTGCCTGACATCCTCACATCTGCAGCTTCTGAGCATTCCCAGCTGCTGGTGTTCACCAGGCGGTTAGCGAGCTCCCCGCAGCACTGGGGATGGGAACCCACATCCTGCCCCCCCAGCCCTGTGTGAAGATGACAGAGGCAGGGCTCTGCCCTAAGCAGCAAGTGACATCAGTGGCTGGCAGCTGGCCTTCAGTGCTGCACGACCCCAGCAGGTGCCTCAGCACCTCCAGATGTACGGTCCTAAAGCTCTTCTAGGCTTCAGAAAAGTGGCAATAAGAGCGCTGTGGACACCCAGATCCCAAAAGGATTCAGCTTGTTTTGCTGCAGAGAATTTTTGTGGTTCTTTGGCATTGAACACACAGCAGTGACAGCATGCTGCTGTTCCTGAAGCCAACATCCCAGATAGCAAAAAGCATGCAGAATTGCTCCCAGCACTGTCCCAAAACACCTCACGAGGTTTGCAACCCTGTCTCTAAGGCAGAAGGCAGCAGCAGCTGATGAGTACTCAGTGACATGGCACAACAGCCTGTGAGAGGAAATGAAGCCTTCTCTGTAGAATTGAAACCGGATGGGTAATTCAGATACGAAGGTTACTGACTGCTTTGTTCAGCCTTGTGCCTCTGAACTGTATTTTCGGCTGGGCTGGTTTGGGGGTTTTATTTGAGTCAATCTAGATTTTGGAGTAGCTCCTGGTCACTGTGCTAGGGTTCACCTGTCTTTAGAAGAAGCTGCAGAGGTGTTCTGTTGACTTGTAAGATGCCTATGTACTACAGATGCAGTTATGTTTTTCAACAGAATTTCTCTATTTTGGTTCAGTGGTGAATGATAGAAGTGTCAGTGGGGCTGGGAGAATGACTAGGGTAGACCCTACCATTGGGTAGACCCTAACATCTACCCAAAACACATCGTCACAGCATGTACATAACCTTAGCAAAGAGCTCAGCGTTATGGGAGAGGAATGCTGTGTTCTCACTTTCTTCACTTGTGGTCTGCCTGGCATAAGCAGAGCTACTTGATTCTGAGTGAATGGGAAATCAAATGGTATGGACTGATTTTTGAGATAGGGATGTTTTTCCTGTGCAAAGACTGGAAAAGATCTTTTTCCTGTGTACACTTTCTTTTGGAAATGCTCCTCATCTGCCTTCAGCTGTGTTGAGCATCTCTTGAAGAAAGATCATGTTGAGCAGAACTGTGGGAAAACAGGACCAGCTCTGGTCCAATGCTGAGGTGCTGGAAGCTCCAAAAAGATTTTTATGAAGATGATGGCTAATTAGGGGAGATGGCTCATTAGAGGAGTTGGGTCCCACTCCGAAGAAACAGAGGCAGCTAATGAGTCGCTGGAGTAGGTGTTTGTGGAAAGCTTACATGTATGGAGCACAGCAGGGCTGGGGCCTCTACAGGTTTCTATACAAGATGAAATATGAAAAGCTGAGCACTGCGAAGAAGTTGTTCTTGTTATCACTGTTATTATTCTTTTTATTGCTATAGCCTACAGTAATACTATTCCCTACTATACAGGGAAATGGTTTTAAGTTGAAGGAGGGCAGATGGAGGTTGGATGTCAGGGGGAAGTTGTGTGCTGTGAGAGTGGTGAGGTGCTGGAACAGCTGCCCAGAGAGGCTGTGATGCCCCGTCCATCCCTGGAGGTGTTCAAGGCCAGGTTGGATGGGGCCCTGGGCAGCCTGGGCTGCTGTGAAATGGGGAGGTTGGTGGCCCTGCCTGTGGCCAGGGGGTTGAAGCTTGGTGATCCTATAGGTCTCTTCCAACCAAGCCATTCTATGATTCTATAATTCTATGATTCTGTGATTATCCACTGGATCAAGTTGTTGCATCTCATTTTACACTTGAATTGTAAGAACTCAGGGAAGTTTAAAATATATGAGTGCCTTAATCTGTGTTGTCAGGCATCTCAGTGATACAGATAAGCAAGGATCCTCTTTTATTATTAATACCTACTGAGGGCAAGATTTCAGGAGCAAATCCGGAACAAAATCCCCAAGTATTGCTACCTATGTCAATCAGATACAACGACAGTTTAAGTCCGAAATGACTTGATCTATTGTTTTTTCGTCCTTAGATGTGGCCCTAAAAATTGCATAATCTGACTACTCCTCGTTGAAACAGGATTAAGCCCTTGAGCAGAGATCTGTTCTGGGTTGCTTTCCCTTCCCTTCACAAGTGTGTGTTAATCTAACCCAATCAAACCCCCAGACCCCCACGGATGTGTCTGCTTTCACCACTCTGGGAGCTCTGTCTTTCGAGTCCGAGGGCACGCAGCCTTTAACAAGCAGCCTGTCGAGCAGTTGTTAGTTCTTCTAAAAGGTGATTATTGCCAAATGCACATTGGCGGTGGCTCATTAAATGGTCTCACGTGACAACTCCATGCAGCATTGTGTTTGCAGGAACCCAAGGCTGTCACCGTTTAGAGCAAAATGCTAAATATTTACTGGCAAGGCAAGCTATGAGTATAAATATTTATACCAAGGTACAATAAAAAAGTACCATAAAACTGATATGTTGTAAAAAATTTATGTGTAAAAATGGCTGAGACCATTACAAAAGATGTGCTGTTTCACGATTATATTATGTGCAGTGATTGCAGTGTTTAGGTGTTTAATTTACTACTATCTGGCATTCACTGTTCAACTCATTAATCTGTCAGGTGAAGGAGCCCTAATTATGTTTCTGGTAATATGGCAAAGTACAGAGAATCGCGGTCATATGGGGAATAGATCTTGCAGATTTACTGTTCTGTTGCTCATGATCCCACAGGGCTGGAGAGTGGAAAAAGTATGTACAAAGGCAGCAAATGTTTATAAAGAGAATCTATCTTCCTGAAAAATAGTGTCTATGCAAGTGAGTTAGTAGAGATAAGAAAGGAGTAGGTAGCTCAGGGTTAAACAGTAAGCTGGCATATGATGGTGCAATCTGAAGTCTGCAGTTCCTCCTGGATGGACTCTACATCCACAATTGCACTTACAACGAGGAGTCCCAGAGCACCAGCCCTCAGCTGCAGTGTCCTGGAGAGGTAGCAGTGCATGGCTGCCTTCTCTTGTAGCCATGCTGACCACTATCAGAGGCAGGACACTGGGCTAGGGGGATCTTTGGCCTGACCCAGCATAGGGTTACTTATATAATGTCTTGTATATGTCATTGTCCCAGGAGGCATTATTGGAGAGTGTCATGAGTGTGTAATAAAGCACACAGCTTATACAAAGAGGCAACAAGAGGAAAGGGAAAGAGATCAGAATCAGTCAGCTTGGCTGGCCAGGAGGAAATCTAGATTTCTGACTAGTCGCTTGTCATCATGGACCATAAATGCTGTTTTTAAAAGATATTGCTTAACGTTACATAAGTCCTGTCCATGGGCTTATTGTTTTATAGATAACAGGCATCATAGACATCACATTCTGTTAATAGAAGGAGAAGTAATAAAAACAAGCTTGATTACAAAACTGATTTGCACCTATTGCAGGTAGCTCAGACTCTTTATCCCTCTCATTCTTGTTGTTGCTTTGTACTTTTTCTTTCTGTTCTATATCTAAAATATAAAGCCCTAAAGCTCTGGGGAGGTGCTCTGTGGCCTGTAACACCCAAGGGTGGCAGGAACAGCTGTGGGGTGAATAGAGGTGCTTGTGATCTGGAAAGCTGGCAACACTTCAGCAATCCTAGAAGTAGACCACACCACCATGGAGACCATTCACCTGACATAGGAAAATCAGAAAGAAAAAAAAAACAAAACAACACAAAACAGCATCGAGAGCTGTGGGAACTTCCTTCCTGGCCACAGCTCTGATGAGCAGTTTCATTCTGAGGATCTCGGGGTCGTGCTTTTACGGTTAGCGATGAGCAGATCACATTGCCAGCGCAATGGAAAACAGGTGCAGTGCTTGTGCGTTCAGCTACGGTGACCCTTCAGGGGGTGAGAAAACCCATTTCTCCTCCAATATACTGAGGTTACGCAGTCACACAGCCCTTTTCTAGACAGCTGTGGAAATCCCTGCCTCAAAGAACTTGCTGTCTAAACCTTTTTCTATAATGCGAATAGGAAAGTGAAAATATGTACTGATTTTTCAAAAGAACTGTCAGCTAAAGCCTGTGGAATAGACATTCATGCAATATAAACCAAGGTAGAGATACTGAATTATTCCACTATACACCAGTGAAGGGTCTGACTATTATTCTCTATAAAGAGTTTGATCGATGCTTTCCTTTGGCTCAGCATTTGATTAATAAGTTGGCTTAGCTCGTATAGCAGATTTTGGAACTGCAGGATGTGATCCGTTTAATCAGTTTGTCATTTTTATTTTGGAGACTTAGTGAAAAACAAAACCCTCTGCATAGCTATTGATTTAGTATGCTTTGCTTTATATTCCCATGAAGGCAAATGAATAAATATTTCTGATGCATAAAGCGCTGGGAGAGTGTTATCGCTGTGTTCAGGAACAATTCATGTGGGAGGACTGTAACGTGCACTGTCAGTATATTATGTCCTTCTGAATGCTAGCAATGAAATGGACACTAAAATAACATTGATATGAAAACAAATGCAGAAATGTGTTTACATTTACACTAACATACCTCTGAGAGAATTTTACATCATGTTCATTTTTTGAGATATTTAAATATACTTTTGCTCCTCCAAAACCAGTTCATAGAATCATAGACTCATAAAATGTTGGACCTCAAGGATCATGAAGCTCCAACCCCCCTGTGCCATGCAGGGCCACCAACCTCCCCATTTCACAGCAGCCCAGGCTGCCCAGGGCCCCATCCAACCTGGCCTCCAACACCTCCAGGGATGGATGGGGCTCTCTGGGCAGCTGTTCCAGCACCTCACCGCTCTCGCAGCACAGAACTTCCCCCTGACATCCAACCTCCATCTGCCCTCCTTCAACAGTTCTATCTCGAACTGATAAGAAATTGGGAAAGTTAGGTTGATCCTTATCTAAGGAAGAGTGTATTTGGGCCCAGGTTCTTCCAGTGATTTTAGGAAAGTAGTAAGTGGACTTGCTAGACAGCAGAGAAAAGCTCAGCTAACCCCGTGTAGCAGCAGACATGGCATTGCCGTGACAATAGGAAGGCTTTAAGCATGCTGTTGTACAGAATGGCCATTTTGATACAGACTGAGCTGGGCATGGGTCTGAATGCTTATGCTGGGATTCATCTCATCAGCATTATACACAGTAAGCACCTGGGTCTCTGCAACACATGAGACATTCCCCACAGAGACACGGTCGTTGTGGGATTGCATTGAGAGCTGGGTGTTTTCTTGGTGAGTGAATTGCATCTGCTGGGGCAGGGTGGGGAGCCCAGAAGGGCACCCAGCTGCAGCCTGCCACTGTCATCTGATCAGAGAGCATCACTCCTTCTAAAGAAAAGGTTACAAAGAGGTAAAAAATGAATTTAATCCATTGGCAGGATAAGTACCAACTTAGAGTACCAACACTAAACAACTAAACAACGTCTACTGAAAACATTGGGGTATGGATGTTGCTTATGCTTTATTCTCAGCTTAACTGAAGCAACGTGAATTACTTTTTACAGTTACATTGCAATAACTGCAATAACATAATTGCTTTTGACATAAGCCTATTAGCCTACCTAAACATAAATAAGACTTTCCATTTGGATTCATACCAGTTTAATGAAGTCATTACAAGCGTGCTACTTCTGACGGCAATCCCGCGTTTGCCCTATCACTATCACACCATTTAAAGTTTGCTCCTAGTCTTTTTCATAAGTCCCTTTAAGTACTGAAAAGGAGTCACTTCTGGAAGGAGTTTTCTACCTGCCATTCATATTTGCTCTAGGATGAGACAAGCTGGGCACTGCCAGCTTCTCTCCAGTGACCAAGAAAGTGGTCTAAGGTGACTACAGGTAGTGACTGTACGTTAGGTAACACTAATAGTTGTTACTGGAATTAGTAATACTGTAGTTTAGGCTCATACCTTGAGAGCATCAAGGTGTTGAATTCCAGAGATGTCAATTTGGATGTAGATAAGAATTAGATGTCCACATATTTCTGGATCTGGTCTTATATAGCATCTAAAACTTCAAAGGCAACATACCTTATGATTAGAAATTATACTTTCAGAAATAACTTACAAAACTCTTTCTGGAGCGAATGCATGTTATTGATAGCCAGATCTTGCATCTAATACCTATTTAATTTATTTTACTGAGTAGTCACAATGAATTCAATGTGAATTGTGCAAATGAGGATTTGCATCCACACTAGCACAACTTAGCTGCAGCTAACTGTTACTCAGCTTAACATTAGGCTTCTGTGTGTCTTAATTTACAATCTTAACCCTGCCTTTTGCCAAAAGGTGTGGGGAATCAAGAAGAGAACAGGAAATTCTGTGTTAGACTGCAAGTTCACACCCTTCCTTATGTTTTCTAACTGTAAGGAGGGTTTCAGACAGCACTGCATTAAAAAATCCAGTTTCCTTTTGTCTTCTCTTGATAGATCAGGACTTGCCCTTGGTGGCTGCACAAGCTTCTCCTTTTGGTTGGGTAGAGCATTCCTGGCTTCTCTTCTAGCAATACTTGTGGGAGGACAGCACTAGTTTTGATCTGACTTTAAGAACTTTAAGAAATGCTGTTTTACTTCTTCATGCAGCTGTGCAATCCCCTTTATTAAGTCTGTCTGCTGCATCCCACCTTGCATGATCTGAGTTAAGAAGTGTATTCAACCCAAAAGGTCTTGCACAAAGCATTTGCATTCTGCACATAATCTTGAATGGAAGAAAACCACATTCCTGGTAGACAGGCAGCAGGAAATGCTTACTCATTTTGTCCCATTTGCTCATCTGTGGTCAATACTTTAGTAATGAGATTGAATACTTTTACATCTGAATTCCACAAGTTTTGCTGCTGTTGGAACAGGTTGCTCAGAGAGGTTGTGGGGTCTCCTTCTTGGAGGTCTCCAACAGCCCCTGGCTGTGGTGCTGGGCTCTGCGTTGGGTGGCCTTGCTAGGGGTGACCAAATGGACCCAGAGGTCTCTTCCAACCTCAGTCATGTTGTGATTCTGTGATCCCCATCTCTGACAGCCTGAGCCACAGCCTGATATTACACAAAAACAGGGCAAAGGGTTTCTCTTGGTACTCAGTGCTTGCAATTTCAGCATATGCAAGGGTAGGGGCAGCAGGGGAGGAGGGTGGGAATGCCTGGCTTGATTCTTGTGCCACATTGTGGTTCAGAGAGCAGCTCCCTATCAGCACGTTTAATCAGCAGCTATTTATAAACAGCTGTCAAACAGATGGAGGAGCCTCTATCAGCAGCAAGATGGGAGCAGGGGATGGCTGTGCAGTGGCACAGGGGCGAATTCTTCTGCTTCACCCCCTTGTCTGGCTAAAGTTAGAAATAAAATGGCAAAACATCTTGCACGTGTTTCCAAGCCGAAAAAGGTAGTGTTCATCATTCAATATCCAAAACTATTAGAGAAATACAACCGTGGGGTTTTTGGCTTTGTTTCTGTTTTTTTAATTATTGCTCAGAACTGTGAGCAAGGGAAATACTTACAGATAACAGATATTATTTGATTGTTTGACAATCATACCCAATCGAGCAGCATGGAGCCATCAGGTGTACCATTCTGTAATGCACAAATCTCAGTTCAGAGCCTGAAGGATGAATGAGATGCAATGAGATGCCAGCAGCTGGCTTACCCAAAGCAGGCATTAATGGGATCTGATAGGATTGCAGCACATGATCTGCAATCTGGCAGATCCTCTGCCAACAAGCACCCGAATGGCAGGAGCAGTGGTTGGTTGGAGCAGTGCGTGCATGGATGCAGGGATCTGATCCACTGCGGGGAACTTTTGTGATAAGTGAGCTGTTTGTGTTGCAAATGTTGTGTTAAAACTCATTATGTTCCCCCTGGCCTCTGTGGCTCCGTGCTCAGCAGTTCTCACGTTTTAGTTTAGAGTCTCCTCTCTTGTTTGCCTGGAATCACGTTCTGTATAGCTTGTATTTTTATTATTCCTTTTTCAACCTTACCCTCCTCTGTCTTTCTCTTTTTCCTTTCTGTTCAGACTGCTTAATTATAGCCATAACTGTAATATATCTGAGCAGTGAAATGGAAGGTGACCAGATTGCTCAAACTGCTTTTTTTAATAAAAACACACAAGGATTTCAATATCTTTTCCTCTTTCTTTCTGTATATGACTTCCATCTTCCTTTTTCCATATCTGTTCAGAACTAAATTCCCAGTGCTTTAGCTAATTAACCAAAAACCTTTAAAAATCATCAGTGTATTCAACTTAGGGCTAAAAATGTTATGTACAGTCAATAAATACTTTTTACTGTCTTTTAAAACTTTTCTGCTTGCTGCCCTGATAAAGCCTAGCTCCGTGATTCTAATTCTGCCTGATACCACGTTTCTTCATTTCACTTGCATTTGTTAAAGGATTTCTGGAGTACAAATAGGAGCACATGCTACAGAAGCATGTTTGGATACTTCAGAGCACATTAACTGCTTGCTATCTTTTGTTTCCACCGTGTTCAAGGAAACAGGATTTGGCGGGCATATTTCTTAGTTAAACAGGATTACATTCAAGAAACAGAAGAGTTTCTTCTCCTGATAGAAACAGATCTGCAGGAGTCCAGCTTACTGACTAACTGGTCAGGCTAGAGCAGCCTTCTGCTCTACATGTGCTGTCTCTGGATGTGATTTCCTCTCTGAATTAACTCCATAGTTCCCACCGAATTTGGCCTTCTGGGAGCTCATTATTCTGCAGATGAGGCTGGGACATTTCCTTGCTGAGCCAGTGAATCCACAGCTCTCACAGCCCCTCAATTACTCTGAGAAACTATTATAGGTCATGCTTTGGGGATTAAAACAGACTTTTGTTATGGAAGACTAGATAGTAATTCCTATAACAAGAGCAGAGGTAAACACATAGAGGTTATTCCAGCTTTTCTTGCTGCAGGACAGCTCCACCTCTCCCAGAGGAACGTGATGCTGACTGCAGTGTGGATAGGAACTCGAGCTTGTTGGACCTCAGTTCTTTAATTCAATGTGGCAATGCTTACATTCCCAACATCAGTCTGCATGAGCCACAAATCCAGGCAAATGGGGAATTTGCTGTTTTCCATCCAGAGGAAGCCAGGATGGGAAGGAGCTCTCCTGCCTTTCTGCCAGCCTCCTTCTCACTGCATATGCCCAGAAATGGTAGAAGTTCTCAGACAATTGCCTGCTTTAGGCCGGGATTTTTTTACATTCAGATTCAGCAGATACCTTCATTGCAGCATGCTAAGTGGCAACAATCCCATTCTGAATTTCTTTCTTTGATTTTCTGAAGTTCTTCATTTAATTTTAGTTAATGACTGAGTATATGCTCGTTTCTTACCGGTTATAATGATGTGGAAACAAATAGTGCCTCTTTTCAGCTGGTCACTGCCACTCCCATTGAGTATAGGGTGGCAGAGCAATCACTGGAGAAATGTATGGTTCCTTTCCCAGGAATGTGATACCTAGAACTGCCAGACCAGAGAGCATCAGGGAAACCTCTGCTATAGAGCACAGTAGGATGCAGAGAGGAATTACGTTCCTCTCTACCAGTTCACATGGATTCATCAATAACAAGTAGGTTTGACCACTATCATCATCCAGCCCTTGTCCCACCTCTTTCTGCCACCGTCACTTGACATTTCTTCCCTTTTGTCTTTACCCAGAGCCAGCATTGCAATCCAAACAGAGCAGCTTTAGTTTGCAAAGTCTGTTTGCCAGTGATAAATGGCGCACATGATGGATGGTTGTGGTATTGAAGATGATGGAGGTGAACAGCAGGGTGCTACATGGATTTCTGCTAGCAGCAACATTATTTCATACTTTTATTAATGGTCTGGAAGGAGGTGTAACCAAGTACATTAACCAAATCTGCACACAACACTGTGCTGGAAAGAACTGTAAACCAAGTGAAGACAGAGAAATAACACTAATGGAACCAGAGGTTAGAAATATGAGCAGGAAAGAGAATGAGATTCTGTCTGGAAAAGGGCAAACTAGTAAATCTGGGAATAATAATCCAAAACACAGATATTTAATATGAGAGTGAGAGAGCTGAAACAACATTAATGTTCTAAAAGAGCTAGTAATGATTGGTTATGGGTGACTAGGCAATGGTTGTACAGTGGAAAATGGTGGAAAAAAAGCAAATATGGTTTCTAGACTAAAGGTATTTTGCCCTGGAACAAGATCTTGTCCCTCCTTGAGGGTATGACTTTACGCAGTACTTTGAGTCCATACCTTCAAGCTCCATCTGTGACTAGAGCCAAACAAATAGTAAAATGTCTTTAGAGCTGGCTCTTCATTGAAATACAGATCTGGAGGGCTTCTACTGGACCATCGAGCCCTGTTTCTGCTACAGACTGGCATCAGTCCATGTCATTCCCCTGCCCTCCTGGCTCACCCCTGTACACCCTGAATCATAGAATCATGGAATCTTAGACCTGCTGGGGTAGGAAGGGACCTTGGATCACCAAATTCCAAACCCTTTGCCACAGGGAGGATTGCCAGCCACTAGATCAAGTACTAGATCAGGCTGCCCAGGGCCCCATGCAACCTGACCTTAAACACCTCCTATCACCCTGCTAGGACTGCAAACCAAAGACTATCTTGAGGTCTGGTGATGTCAACATCAAGAGCAGAAAGACACTAAAGAATGCAGAATTTAATCCCAACGAAACATGTGAATGGATAAGGAAATGAGGACTGAAATTTTGAAGTTGCCAATAAGAAGATGAATGTTTAGAGGGACCATTACTTCTCACTCAGTGCAATTAAGTTGTAGGTATCATTTACTGGCACTTGTAACGTTTGTTGAAATTAATTCTGTGGCATAATTTGAATTAAATTTTTCTGGTTTTATTGCCACTATTTATTTATTTTTACATAATGATTATTAAGGAAGAATAAGAGGAAGGGTACATTTGGCTTACAACAGCTCTAACACGCCCTCATAAAGCTCCTCACCAACCTGAGAACTGAGGAAAGAATTAGAAAACAGACCCATTTAATTAAACAGAACCCAAGTCTAGGTTGACTCAAAGGGACAAAAGAGCCACGCTGCGGCGTATCTCCAAACACACCGATACGTGTTCACCAACTGAACAAAAAGCCCTTTAAGTGCTGTGAACCGCTAAGCGCCCTGCGCAGCTGCAGAAGCTGGAGAATTGCTCCAACATCGTATGAGGAAAAATAAATCCTTCTAACCCCAAGTATGCATCATCCACTTAGTCAGAGAGTGGAAACACAGCTACCTCTGGGGTGGAACAGGGCAGCCACCCCATCTGCAATGTGAGCTCTCCAGGCCAGAGCTTTTCATTGCTCTGCTCACAAAGCCATTATGAAAAATGTTTGGTCGTAAGGAGCTGTGTTTGTGTCAAAGGGCAATGGCTTGTATGGAAAACCTTAGAATCATAGAATCCCAGCATGGCCTGGGTTGCAAAGGCCCACAGCGCTCCTCCAGTCCCAACCCCCTGCTGTGTGCAGGTCGCCAACCAGCAGCCCAGGCTGCCCAGAGCCACATCCAGCCTGGCCTTGAATGCCTGCAGGGATGGGGCATCCACAGCCTCCTTGGGCAACCTGTGCCAGTGCCTCACCACCCTCTGGGGGAAAAACTTCCTCCTCATATCCAAGCTAAACCTCCCCCATCTCACTTTAAACCCATTCCCCTTGTCCCATCACCATCCACCCTCACAAACAGCCGTTCCCCTTCCTCATATGCACCCTTAGCTAGAATGTTTTCCTTCAGTTAAACCTCTTTATTCCTAGAAGTTCTCTGATGCCGAAATTGAACACAGCTAGTGATGGTGACCAGGTGGAAGAGCGGTGTTTTGTAGCTGAGAATTTGCTCTATCCAATAGTGTGATAATGTCCTATGTTTCTGCTGTGGTTTCCACAGCAATAAAGAGGAGGCATTATTTTCAGAGCAACCTCCCTATGTGATGCATGGTGCTGTGGTTGGGGTGCTGATCCTGGCCAGCCCCAGGAACATGAGAACCCCAGTGAGGTCAGCTCTGCAGCTCAGGCTGCAGCCTATGGGAACTGAAGGCAATCCGTACCTCCGCGAGTTCTCAGAGCATTGCAGAACTGCTAAGTGCAGCTAATTACTCCTGGGAGCCTGCATTCTCAGGATCAAGGCCTAGCATCGTAGCTACTGGGCATTCCTCCTTATTTGTATTCTTATTAAAAGCAATGCTTTTATTGAAGCAGCATTTTGGCACCTGTCTCCCATGAGCTGACTGCAGTACAGTCCTGTATGGGGAAAAAGCCTGGCTGTTCTGGCAGATCACCAGTATGGCACACTGGGGACCAGTATGCTGCACTGCATTTGCTTTTCCCTATAGGGGTATCCTAGAGGAAAAAAAAAAGAAAGAGAAAATCCCAGCCCCAAGCTTCTGAATGAATGCTAATGTAGAAAGTGAAACTGAGGCACATAGAGTTGGTGCTGCTTGCAGAATGTGAAAACTACACAAAAGCAGGCACTTTTTTCCATTGTTTCTTTCGGAAAGGTGTGCTGGACCCTCAAGGTGTCTATTTCTCCCAACTTGCTGTAAGCCTGAACTTGCTGTAAGCCTGTAAGCCAGACATGGGCAGCTACAGATCTCTGCTTTTCATCCCATTCATCTCACTGCCTATCAGAAATGTCATGACCAGATAGCAGCAGACAGCAAAGCTCTCAGACCAGCCATAGAGAGGCCATGATAGGACCTGAGAGGGTTATCAGAGGTCTCAGGTGGGCTGAGAGCATTAGAATCAGATGCCTCTCATTGATGAGAAAAAGAAGTGATAGAAAGTGACAGAAAAGGGAAAGGTCAGGTACTTTTCTAATGCTGGAGAACTGGAGGGTGAAAGTAACTTCCAAACCCCCTGCAGAGGAGCCCAGCATCCCTGGGCTGATGGCCAGAAGCCCGCATAGGGCATAGAGCTCATTCCACCTATCTTCAGGGATTTGGGTCTGAATGCAGTGCCTGTTCTCCCTCAATAGCAGAACAAGAACCACAGAATCATAGAATGGCCTGGGATGAAAAGGACCACAACGCTCACCCAGTTTCAACCCCCTGCTATGTCCAGGGTCACCAACCAGCAGCCCAGGCTGCCCAGAGGAGAACTACTTGTTCTGATACACTTTAGCTGCTAACTCTAAAATAGGTGTAGCTTGGCAATGGGAAAATTCTGTCCTAAATCAGTGACCATTATCTACGTGACACTGCAGAGTAAGAGCAGAATTCGGCCCCACTCTGAAGCACAGCAAGTCCTTATCCTGAGGACCACCGAAATACCCATTTTTTCAAAGCAGGACTTACTTTTCCCCTGGGTTCCCAGATGTGCTGAGCTGCTTAGCATCACGACACGTATGCAGCCCACACCCAGGTCACGCAGGTTGGAGGAAGCCAGCACTGATTTTCTACTGCCCCCAACAGCTACAGGGAAAAATCGCATCTGCGTCGGCAGCAGCAGGCAGAAAGCTCGGCAGGCAGTGGTCTGCTGGATGGGGATTTCACTGGCGCTCTGTGACCCGCTACTCGAGCTTGAGACGGATCAGACTGTGGGAGCCCGTGCAACACCGATGCTGTAAACTCGTGTGTTCTTTCTAAAATTTCCCTTCCACCGCCCGGTTGGATTGCTAAGCACGGAGGAGCCACCTCTCGCTTCCTGCAGAGCCGGCTGTGCAGGGAAGGACGTTTGTAGCTTGCCATGAAAGCAGCAGACAGACAGCTGGGGAACATCCACATCTGGGCGTGCTGGTGTTTTATTGCATCTCGTGTGCCGTATAAATTCCATATGCAGTCAAAACCGTTTTGGACTTGGTGCCACCTCCGAGCCAATAGCTTAATTAGGAGTGTTTTGTTTGGTTGTTTTCCTGAAGGAAAGCTGCAGTCCAAGTGCATTATTCTGGGTTTACACATCGCTGTGCTCTTAATATCAAAGCTTTCGTTTGGCTGCAGGCTCACTTCCCTGTGGGGGAGGGGTTGCTCTGTGTCTGGAGTGGGTTACACAATATTTCTCCAACAGAAAAGCAAATAGCCTGAGTTGGAGACTGTTGTGATAAAGCACGAGAGGATGTCTAAAGCAAGTCTGTGTGCTGAAGGGAGCCTACAGTCATGTAGACTCATACACTCATACAGATTGCAGCCTGATGGCCGAGTCCTGTACGCCTGTTAGGGCAAGAAACAGGAAGTCAGGTAAGGCAGAAATATTTGCAAGATGCCCACTTACGGTTATAAAATGGCCACTTTGATGATGCAGTTTTCGGTGGTTGGATTTCAATGGCCGCAGCTTTGGGTTAATTGCATGCCTCCGAGTAGCACTGAGCTGCTTGTCAGACTTGCAGAAGTCTCTGACCAGAAATGATGGCAACCTGAGGAAATGACACCAATACAAATGAATAAAAAATGATCTTTTTTGTTGTCCAGGCTGGAGGTGATAGAGGTTGTTTGGCTCTGTACTGGTTGCATCAAACTGAGTCATAAGCACAGCCTGTCCCAGACTCTGCTCACTACATCATCCTCTGTGAAACTGAAGGTAACCACCAGGAGAAGGTTCCTGAATGTGGTTAGATGGTAGAATAGGTGTTTTGTTGTTTGTTTGTTTGTTTCAAAAGAAATAACAGTCCATCTGCAGAGGCATCCCCTCCTTGTTTCTCCCCTTACACACATGAGTTACTCCTGGTTATTAATGTCACGTTGCTAATGTTAATTGGAGATACAGTAAATATTGTTAGAAAGGATTATTTTCATGAAACAGAACAATCAAAATTAAACATCGTAAGTGATGGGAGACATTTTTCCCTTTTCTTGTACTCAGTGATCACCACTGTAAGAATCCTATACCCATATGCATCTTTGCCTGTGTTCAGTACAACAGAAATTGGATCCAAAAAAGTCTTTCAAAATAAGGAAACATCCTTCACTGAAACAGCAACAAAAAGAAGTCAGTGCTGAGAAATTTCAAAACCTCCCTCCTGGACTGAAAGCCTAAATGGTAAATTTCAGACCAGGACCCTTCTTTTCCACTTCTTTTCTTCTTTATTTTATTTTCTCATTTCTGTCTGCCACACGCATTTTCTCCACCATGCATTTACAACCTTCTTCACCAGAATGCAAAATTTGACAAGCAGTTTCCTGTAGGGACATAGCAGTGCAGGATGGAAGCCTTGGAACTGTGTGGTCTTCAAGGAGCAGTCATGGACTGCAGTAAAGCTATATCCAATACTACAGCATCTACTGATGGATGACATAAAACAATTTTGTTACTTAGAGAGACACGTTGATTGACTTTGTGTTGGGCATGAATGGAGAAAGGCATCTAGACTGTCTTAAATCCGTTTATTTTTGGAATTCCCAGGTCAATCAAACACGCACCGTAATAATAGTAAGGTTAATCTGATCTCTACTCATTCAACAGTGAAAAGCAGAGATGTGGATCCGATTATGTAAATACTGTAAAATCAGTTTGCGTTTCTCTCTTTCCACATCTCCCTGGTACAGCTCTGGTTCTGCACGCTTGACGCAGTCCTTTCGGTCTGAATGATTTAATTCCGGGTCCAAAACCATTCAAGATTTGTTTGAACAAGAAAATCTTGTTTTCTTTGGAGCATTTCTAGTAGGCATAATTACAGTGTTGCAAACGCGATGCTCTGCTTAAGGAGCTGTCAGCATTTCCATATTAATCCCCCATTTTCAGGGGTTAACAAAATTGCCAGAAAAAAAAAAAATAGAGAAGAAAAAAAAAGTGGAAAAGAAGGATCCATTAGGCCCGAGTCTCTGAAACTTACTGTTTAGGTTTTTAATCCAGGAGGGAGGTTTTGAAATCAAATTGTGCAAAATTAATTTGCACTGTAGGCTTGCAAAATGGTTCATGTCACTTTTTTTCATGTTTTTTTAAATTAAAAAAAAAACAAAAAACAAGCCCACAATAAAGCTCACTTATTTTGCTTGCTTCTACTCTACACTGCTCTTCAAAGTTAATGGCATTTCCATACAATACCCCCAATGTAATATGCCTCAGAGGCAGCATAGATTGAATAAGTGACTTGGAGCCAGGGACTCCCAAGTTTATAATTTAGTCGCTGACTCACTGTGTGGCCTCAGGCAAACCACGTAACTCCTATGTCCTCATCTATGGTATGGTCTCAATTTTCCATTGTGTTGCACAACATGTAAGGCGCTCTGCTCGCGTTCAACAGAAGCTTAACCCGATGCTGCGTGGGTTACTGAATCCTTGTAGAGGATTTGAGCCTTGCACAGCTCCTGTTTTCCGGGTTTTGTCTGTTCAGTTTGATCTGTAGGAGTTCAGTCTTCACTGAGATGGCCCAGGTGGGCTCCTGGTGGAAACAGCTGCATCTCCACGGCCGTCTGTCACAATGCTGGCACGAAATACTTTCGTTCCATAACCTGTGTAGAAAACTGGGAAGTTGTTTTGGCTGAAGGTAGGCTGCTATGCACTGGACCCGATGGAAACTCAATAGATGTTGATTGTTTCTGTACATGTTGAGCTTCCTTCAGTTGTTTCTGTGTTTCTGCCTTGTCCCTTCATGTCTGAGATCTTCCTCTACCACAATGCCCACATATCTTTGCATGCAGTGGAGAAACTCCTGTTATATCTTATTTGTTTCACATGGAGAGCACAACATGGACATTGGATGACTGACAGAGAGCTTTTCCTGGGAAACAGCTACACTTAAGTAGTGTATCTTTCAGCATTTAGCCGGGGCTGGGAAGAGCCCCTTTGCAGCAGGTGCTGGCCTAGTGTGCACTGCTGTGAATGACATCATGTTTGTGGGATCACAAGAATAGGAATATAAAATTAGAAGCAATGACCATTTTGGTCACTGCTGTCAGTCATCCGTATTGCAGGCAAATGTAGTGGTGGTAAGTTCCATTGTGGCTGCAGAAAGGCACAACACAACCCCTCTCCCAATGTTAGAGCCGTCTACAGTCTTCAATAAAAGCCCAAGCATTGTAGCTAGGATGTTCAATGGGCTGGCAGCACCCTGGGCCAAGAACAGGGCAGGCTCAGTGAGACTGGGCAGACCCAGACAGGCAGCAGGTCACGGGCAGCCTTCCCTCCTCCTAAGGGGCATTTATTCAGCCACAGATGATCACACGACACAGTGTGGCTTCAGATACGTCTCTGTTTTTCTTCACCCCATGCCTACACAAGCTGCCAAGATCTGGTCATTTGTTTGGCCTCATGGAAACATTTGTCTTTTAGAACATCCTGCAGCATGAGCCCTGCAGGTTGATGGCACAGTTTGTAAAATCCATGTATTTTATTTTTTTTTCTTTCTTGATTCTGCTACTTAATAACTACACACTCTGTAATGTCCTCACACTGTTTCTCTTGCTGTGCACATGTGGTCCCAGTTTCCTACCTGTGGAATGGGAATGGTAGAATATGACATCTTCTAGGACATATAGGATTATAAAAAGTGGCAAACTGCACCATGATCCAGTGTTCCTAACCACTAAACAGAATGCTTTTAAGTCTCTGAGAAGACTTGTCACTAGAACAAAGATCTGGATTTGTGTCTTTAAACATTCATTTCCATCCTTAATTTGTTTCTCAAACTAGAGTGATAGAAACTTTAATAGAATAGGAAGCTTGCAGGAAAATCTTTTACTGTGAGTGTGGGAAAAATGTGAAATATCTCACTTGATTGGGCTATTTCAGTTCTAAGTTGCATTTTCAGAAGTTGCTTGTTCACCTTATGCAATTTGGTTTCTTGTGGCTATTTTGTATTGCTGGTTAGACTGGCTTTCATGGTGTGAATCTGTTGTCACACAACTGGCCTAGAGCTACCAGCACGGATATGCAACACTGGTTAATGCAGATTCACATCAAGATGGCTTGAGCTATAATAAATTTTATTTGTCTGGAGCTGACCTGAGAAATTTTGAGATTCTATTGATCCAAAGTTAAATTCATTCCATCAGTTTCTCTTAAAGAAAAAAATGAAAGTATCATAGAATCATAAAATCACAGAATAGTTTGGATTGCAAGGGACCTAACCCATGGAGATCGTGAAGCTCCAACCCCCCTGTGCCATGCAGGGCCACCAACCTCCCCATTTCACAGCACCCCAGGCTGCCCAGGGCCCCATCCAACCTGGCCTTGAACACCTCCAGGGATGGACGGGGCATCACAGCCTCTCTGGGCAGCTGTTCCAGCACCTCACCACTCTCACAGCACACAACTTCCCCCTGACATCCAACCTCCAGCTGCCCTCCCTCAACTCCAAACCATTTCCCCTTGTCCTGCTGCCATCTCCCCTTTCCAAGAGCTGACTCCCCTCCTGTCTGCAGGCTCCCTTTAGGTGCTGAAGGCTGCACTGAGGTCACCCCGCAACCTTCTCTTCTCCAGGCAAAGTATCTCAACAAGATCAAGTTTTTTCTAGGAAGAACAGTTTCTGGAGAAAGCAAATCTGGTAGTTAACACCCTGCCCCATATACACACAAATCCATACAAAACAAAACAAAACAAAACAAAACAAAACAAAACAAAACAAAACAAAACAAGAAGACAACAACAACAAACCAAAGGGAATTTTTTGAGCAGCTCTACTTGCTTGTCCTCCTGATATGATATAAATGTCATGGAGCTATGCTGCTATGCCAAAAAGGATGACATTTTTATCCACGGGAAACAGTGAAGTTTTAATTCAGCTTTACACTGACGAAAAGATTTCTCTTCTGCCAACTAGTAGATATTAGCCAGCTTGCCAGCTAGTCTAAAAAGGTGTGAGACAAGTCTCATAAAATTAGGATGTATTACCAGAATCAGAGTGGGTGATTACTCTCAGAAGTAATACCTAAAAGACAGGAGATTGGTGAAAACAAATCTTGTCCTCCTTTTTTGCAGGAAAACATGTTAAACTGACACTTTGCACCAGATTTTACAGTGGCTTATGGGATTTGCAAGGCCAACTGCTAGTAGTACTTGGTAAAGTAGTACAGCTTCAGACCTCTGGAGAGAAAACTAGCAGGGAAGAGCAGGCACAGCTGTTCAAGAATGGCTCTGTGCAGTGGGGTGGGTAAGTGGTGGTGTGGTTTGATTTCCAAAGGCAGTGGTAGAAGAAGGGGGCTGGGAAGTTTTGCAATTTCGTTCATCATTTGTTTGGACTTTCCAGTACCTGAAGGGGCCTACAGGAAAGCTGGAATGGGACTTTTTAGAAGGGCATGTAGCAACAGGATGAGAGGAAATGGTTTTGTACTGGAAGAGGGCAGATTTAGACTAGATACTAGGAAGAAATTCTTTACTGTGAGGGCGGTGATGCACTGGTACAGGTTGCCCAGTGAGGCTGCGGATGCCCCCTGCCTGGAAGCACTCAAGGGCAGGCTGGATGGGGCTGTGAGCAGCCTGGGCTATGGGAGGTGTCCCTGCCTACAGCAGAGGGTTGGAACTGGGTGATCTCAAAGGTCCCTTCCAACCCAACCATTCTATGTTTCCGTCATTCTGTGATGGAAGAGAAAGACTTTACTCGTACATTTAAAACATGGATGTAAGCATACAAGAGCTGAATGCCTATTAAGTTCAGATATTGACTTTCTGAAGCATCAGCTAGCAGACCTGATTCTCAGAGAAGTGACTTCAAGATTTCTGTAACACTGCAAGGTTTTCTTTGAAGACCTCTGCAGTCCGTCCTGGACGGACTGTTTAAGCTGGGTATTTTTTACTTTTTGCCAAAAGCATTTCCAAAGAGGATCCTAACCCTTTCCCTATAGCTGTTCTTGCACTTAATTAAATTCCAAGCATCTTCTCTAATGGAGAGATGGAGCCACCTACGTCCCATTGCTGCCAGCTCATGGGTACCAGCTGGCAGATGATGATGGAGCAAATGATTTTTCACCACAACTGCTCTTGCAGTTGTGCTTTTGTATTATGTTTGAGTTCCTCCAACTCCAGTGACAGCAAGGAACAGGAGCACTGCTGGACCGAAGCTGCACTCAGTGCTGTATGGGTGTCGCCAAGCCACCTGGCCTGCTAGGAAAAAGAAGACTTTCTCTTTAATAACAGATGGTGGTAGTGAGACATGAAAATTAGGACATATTTTCATTTGATATTGGAATATCATGAGCATCAGTTATTTTGGGAAGGAGTCCAAAGAATACTTGGAGAGAGTCTAAAACTGCAGATGAATCCACAGGTTTATTTTATTGGGTGATTTCAGTTCTGCCAAATATTTGTAGTGTAAAGAAATCATAAAAATTGCTGGTGGTCCTCGCCTGGCGGGTACTTCTCACATATTTGAGACAGTTGTACGAACTGTGACAAGAATGTTTGATCTATTAGCTTAAAAACAAATTAGAGTCTTCAAGAGAAATAAATGAAGTATAGATGGTAGAAATACATTTCTCTTATCTTATGGAGACCAGGAATTTTTGCCCCCAGGCTTTATTTGCATTTAATTATCGCAGTTTGGATTTCCTCTACGGCATGCATGGAGGTTTAGTCTGTCTCTTTCCATCCTCTGTTCTGAAATAACATTAGTACCTGTTAATGATTATCATTGTCAATTATGTATTCTGGTTACATGCACATTATAAGAACTATCAGTTTGTTTTAATAAATCTTCAAAAGGCAGCCTAAACCTGTGCCTTATCTTCTTTCTGCTTTGTAATTTGTTTTTTTATGGTTATGATATGTGAAAGACACTGCTTTCTCCCAGGGACTCCGTATGGATATCTACTCAGCACTTCAGGACTGAGATGATAGGCAGAAAGGACTTGATTTAACACAGCTTGCCAGATGAACCAAGAAGGCTGAGTATCCCAAAGATACACAGAGAAAGAAGTGAGGGATACAAGTCTAAAAATTCAAAAGATGGTCAGTTGTGTAGAGGAGAGAAAGCCTAAATGCACAGTGAGCCTACGGATGGTTTAGCGTAAAGCCTACTAGGTTGCTGAGTAGTTGATGCTCACTCTTTAGCTTTTTTTTGTGTGTGTGTATGTGTATCATTAAAATTATTGTTTACTAAGATAACAATTTCACTGTAGTCCTGACCTGGCAAAGGACTGATTGTCCAACTTCCCGTTAGCTGCAAGGAACAAGGGTAGTTCCGTAAAGAAAGCTTTCGCTGCATATTTAAAGAGAATTTTGTTTTGAGGAGTTGTGCGAATTTGATGTTTATGCCATTTGCACATGCAAATTTTCGGGATGATTTTCATTCACTGGACAGGCACTGAAATGTCCGCTCCAAAAGGAACACTTTAACCAAGCATTCTTTATGTGGTCTTCAATTAATAAACAGGAATACGCCTTTCTAGCCCTGTGGGTAATGATTTTTCTGTTTGCTGTTACTGTACGTAACCTAAATGAATGGGACATTTATATACTGTCCTTTCATCTGAGATATCAAAGCACTTTATAAATATGGGCCAATTGGTCTGATGTGCAACCACTGAATTGTGGCATTCTCGAGGGTGGCATGCGGTTGACATTTTGGCTGGGAAAGCATATTTGAAAATCAGGAACTGTTGGTTTTCTCAGTTGGGATAGGCTTGGAGGTGGGGTGAGACTATGTGAATTCATCTCTAACACATACCTGCTCCAACGCTGGGAAGCAACACCACTACCTCCTTTCCAGCTAAGTAAAGTATGGGCTTTGGCTAAGGACATGACCAAAGCATCTTCCATCACTGTATCACTAATTTTAATCCAGGCCAAGACAGTGGCTCTCAAAAATTATTACCATATGGCAAGCTGGTGAATTGCCACAAGAAAATGTGCTTGGTGGTCCCAGATTAGTTTTGTATGGACAGGTGTCTACACCACAAAACCACCGTCATAACTGCTATAACTACTGAGTTTCAGAAGGGAGGTCCAGGACTGAGCAGGCATTGGTAGTACAAGTGATGCTTCTAGAGGTGGGATCCTGAGGCCAGAGAGATGAAGCTGTTTCCTCCTGTTGAAGTATTTCTTGGCATGTGTGTCCACTTCAGTTTCCTGAGCTGTCAGCTAGCTTGTATGGTGCTCTCCGTTGTTACTGTGGCACCTTCATGCAGAAGACTTATCTCTCCCCTGCTCTTACTCAAACAATGGTCACAAAAAATGTCAGTGTGAAGTGTGTATCGAAGGTATTAAGTTCAGACCACACAAGTGGTCTTTAACTTCTTCAGTATGACTTGGAAAACCCTCCACGAGTGCAGGACAGGGAGAACCTTCTAGGTTACTGATCCCAACCTCCTACTATTGCAGGCTTCCACTTTGCCTAATCCTTTGGAAAATCTGACTCATCTCTAATACTGTGGACAATCAACAGAAAGTTTGTAAGCCTTCCATTTACAAAATCTGTTTTGCACTTCACTTATGTTTCATTCGAAACTTGTAATGAGTTTTGCAACCATGGAGTTAAAAACTGCCATACTGGAGGGACAGAAGAATTAATGTCTTCTGGAGGGACAACTTGGGTGACTACAAAACCACACCTTATAATCACTGAAGCATACCGCAGCTCAAGATTTTCTACCTGTCAGCTTTACCATTTCTCTCAGAAGGAATAGCTCCTATTTCTCATGTGAAATAAAACTAGCTCTATATATCATAATTAAGAATATTTGAGGTGGGCAAGAAACTCTGTTGTAAGGAGGGCGAACCACCAGCAGGAGATCATAGTATTTTATCTACAGAAGATACAGCCAAATTGTCAAAGAAAGAAGAGCTTACTGCATTTCCACACCATGAGAAAAATCAATCTAAATTCATCATCAAAATCAGGAAAACATAGATTCCTTCCACAGGAACAACGAATCTTGGGAAAACTACTGTGTTGTATATGCCAGGAGAAAGGTTTATTCACATCTCTAAGTCAAATTCTACTCTAAATCCCATGATTGACTTTGACCTCTTTGATTTGCTAGCACATTTTTAAGACTTGTAAGTGTGCAGTGGATGGACAGGAGTATGGCCTGGAGGTTGTTTGCTTGTGAGCAGACCATGGTGTAGTTGTCAGGAATATCAACAGCATTAAGAGAAAAAAGTAGCCCCCACAAGCTTAAAGTACCACTGCTTTGACATTACTTACTGATGTCAGGAGTACAGGTCCACCTTTGCTCAATGTATCATGCAGGGATTTCTTAAAATGTGTTACGCCGGGCTGATCTCACTTCTAATGCATGGTGGATGAGATCTGTCTTTCTATAGGTTTTACCAGGCGTTTATGTTGAATTGGGTTTGCTAAATGAGTCCAATTCAGCACTGGAAGAGGGAATGCACACAGTCCTTATTTCTTGTGCAGATGTTACACTGGCAAAAGTTATTAAAACTGTGCTTCAGACTTGTCTTCAAAGCATTTGGAGCTGGTAGTACCTGGAAGAAAGTGAAATCCGGGATAAAGTAAAGCAGAGGCCAAACACGGACATGTTGAAAAGGATCAGCCCCAGCGGTTTGCAACATTTGGAGTAAACAGCTGGGACATTTGGATGATTTTGTTTGCTTCTATTGGGAAGAAAGGAAGAAAAAAGAAAGTGGGACTTGCTGTATAGTATGTTTTCTCGGCCTGTGGTTAGAATGGCTCATTTCACACAGTGTCTCTGCTACACATGTAATAAAAACTGTGAATTCAAACAAAATATCAAGTGAGGATCTGCCATGCCTAACAGACTACTTCCCTCCTGTGCTGCTGTAGTCCTCTAAGATAGGTGCAGTTGCTTTCTGGTGGTTCTCCATCCAACTTTGTGCAGCTTTATTTACCGCTTCCAAAATCCTATAGTCTCCCAGCTATGTGTTTAAACACTTTACTGAATTTGGGTCTTGGAGAGCAAGGATAAATAGCAAATGTGGGGTTGTCTCTTGACCCAAATTTCAAACATCATGAAGATTGCAGTACTTAGATTTCATTATAAATGACAAAATTCAGGATAATGACAATGTTGGTGTGCACGTCTTGGCTGACTCACAGCACTGCTCCACATTTGGATTTTTGATGCAAGCCCCATCTCTAATTATAATGTCACAAGGACTGGCTGGGTGCTGTGCCTCTTTTTGACATTGTATGCAATGCTGAAAGTATTAGCTATAGTGTGAGCTATCCAGGTATGATTTAGGGGTTTTGTAGTCATTTCTGAAGGTGCATTCTCTTTCACAATGGTCAGAGAGATCAAGCAACAATGTTTTCTCTAAACATTCTCCCTATCTCTATGCCAGTATAGTCGTTGTCTATAGCACCAGATGGATAGATGGATACAGGGTTTTTAATTTTTCCTTTTTCTTTGGAAGACTTCATTGTCTCCCTTTTAAGCTGGGGTCCAGGTCGACCTCTCTTGCTGACTCATTTATGGACTTTGGGAGCAGTCCTGCATCGCTGCTTTGCCCTCCTGTCTCTCTTCACATTCCCAATGCCCTCCAGGCTCCCTCTGACCCTGCTCTCTGAATATTCCTGGGCAGCACAGACTACCCAGCTGGTTGTGTTCTTGGCTTCCTCACTGAAGACAAAATGCTGTCTTTTCACATCTCATTTTGTTTCCATAAAGTTAATCAAGCAGCCCTTCTTTTACAGGGCAGCTGACCCTTTGGTCTTCCCTCCTTCTGGGAATCCTGAAGATTCCTGAAGCTGTCAGAACTCCCCTCCCTCCCTTCTTTAGGTCCTGTGCAGCAATGAGAAGCTTCTTGACTTATAGAGGAACTGTCCTAACAGGATGCATGTCTTCTGCCCTTATAAAGCTTCCTCTTTCCATTAAAAGACATCATTGGAGATACTGGTGATAGAGGTGATCCAAGACATGAGAGTGGTTCCGAACACAATCAAACCATGGGGTTACTTAAAGTCAGGAGCCAGAGCCTGATAGGTGCTCTTTGGCTCAAGCTGCTCTTCTTTTTGCATGGTGCTGCATAAGGAGCATCCCTGCCCTGGTGGGAGAGCTGCTGCCACTGCTACGAAGCCGAGTGGTGAAGGCTTTTCATCCAAACCAGCAAAGCTGAAGGCAAACTGGAATCTGGTGGCATGAGTAATTGTGACCTCCTGCCCAGCCACATAAAGCCACACAAAGCAAAATCTCCATGCATTCATTGTACTGGAGGAAAAACCAAAAATCTCCTTCTTTGGCCTTAGCCTGCCTGCATCTTTGCTACGCACAGCACGTCAAACAGCAGCTTCTCATTTCATCAATTGACAAACACCATCCCCAAAACATTTCCAGGCACAGTCATTTTCTTTTCTCAGGTTTACTCAGAGGTTCTTACTGAGGTTTGCATTTTTCCACGCATGTGCTGAGAATAAACCTGCCCTTATGATCTCATGTCTCGTGCTGTGAGAAGTTTTGATCATGTAATTCATAAGCAACTTCATTTTCGGAGCCTTTTTCTGCAGCCATCCTGTCTCTGGATACTCGCTCCTCCCTTTGCAGCAAACTGCCCTATTTACCAAATACCGCAGGACTTTCTGAACTGCAGCATTTCATTCCACGTCTTAAAGAGATTTTTCTCATTTAAAAATAATTTTACTGTGGTTTTACAGTCAGCGTGGCTCCCCCGAGAAAAACAAAGCAAAAAACCCTGCAGGCCTATTCCTCCTCCATCTCCCATGCTTATACTGGTGTAACGGCACTGGGGCAGACGGAATCATTCCTTTTTCACACCGGTGTATCTGAGGCTGAGCTCTGTAGGGTGGTACATACTCAACACCTTCAAAGAACCACAGAGGGGGAGTGGGCCAGAAAGGTCTCTCCATCTATCAAACACAATCACAAAATGCTCCTTCACCTTCCATCTCTCAAACAGAAGAACACAGGCATCTGCCAGCAGGATGCAACCACCTTGGTGTGAAATCTAGCAATACTTTTGACACTGAGAACTGAGGCAGAAAGAGCACAACAGAGCCCTTCAGGAACGTAAGCAAGAAATACAGTGTCCAGATGAAATTAGTGTTACTATTTGCCTCGTGGAAAGGCTTGGGAAGTCCAGCCAAATGCAGGGCTCCAGTCTCAGAGCTTGCAGCCCAGTGACAAACAGCAACCAGAGCGTGGGGCCAGCACAAACGGAGCCAGGCAGAGCTAAAATATCCCTGCTGGAGCACAGTCCCATGGGGCCACTGTTATGTCTTACCAGAAACAAAGAGACGAGCACATTTCCAGTCTCAAAGGCTTCTCTGTCCCATTAAGGAAAACTCCAGACTACAATTAGAAAAAAAACAAGAAAAAGAGACGCAGCCCCAGTGCGCCAGTTTGCATCCAAAAGGCAGCCTAAAAAAAGAGGGCACGCTCCCAGGAGAAGAATGTGAGCACCCTTTGGGGCTCGGGGCTCTGGTTACCTTCCTCAGGAGAGTGGGAGTGTGTCCCCATTGGGACTATCCCACACCAACGGCTGGAGCCCCCGGGTAAATATTGACACAGCAGCAGCTGAATCACTGCTTCCTGCCCTGCCGAGGTGTCTCTTCCACCCAGCATGCAGCCAAGCCCACCCTGCACAGCCCAAAATATCAGATGGGAGTTGGCACCAAGGGATGCAAGGGACAAGAACGCCTCTGTTTGTGTAGGGCTGACGTGTCTGTTTGCTCTGTGAGCGGGCAGATGTGGTCTCTGGGCGGTTATTCAGGAGGAGTGGCAGCAGGAATGGATGATAGACAACGGGACGAGGGCCTGGGGAGCTCCCAGAGCTGTTCCTCCACCCTTAGCATGTGCTTCACACCCCAAATTCTTTGATTGCTGATACAAGGTATTGTGCCATGCACAGTTCATAGCAAAGGGTGGCCCTGGTTTCATGAAATCTGTGTGCTCACATGCACTGTAGCATTAGTTAAAGGGACAGGGAGAAGATATAGTCTCAGTTTTCCAACCGTTGCCAGCTCAGGATTCAACCTCAGGAGGCGTTGTGATCTGGATCATAGAATCACAGAATCCCAGCATGGCCTGGGTTGCAAAGGCCCACAGCGCTCCTCCAGTCCCAACCCCCTGCTGTGTGCAGGTCGCCAACCAGCAGCCCAGGCTGCCCAGAGCCACATCCAGCCTGGCCTTGAATGCCTGCAGGGATGGGGCATCCACAGCCTCCTTGGGCAACCTGTGCCAGTGCCTCACCACCATCTGATCATATCCCAGATCTGTTCAGATCAGAACCCAAGGGTAAAGCATAGAGAAGGCTCAGGCACCAGGAGGTGGTGACCACTGGCTGGAGCTGTCAGCAGTGTCACCCTTGGTTGGGCTGCTTCTGGCCTGTGTAATCCAACAGGATGAGGAGGAAGCTGAGGCTACAGCTGTAGAACAGGTCTGGGTTTCATTTCAAGTCTGCTGCAGATTTCCTAACCAGGTTCCAGCCTGTAACTCAGAGATGATGCATTCCTCCTTCATGGAGCTGCACAAGACCCTGTGTTTGAAGGTTTCAATACTGATTGAAGATCTAAGAGAAAAAAGGCTGTGTAAGAACAAGAGCATATGCTATGGATCTCTTTATGTATATGAGAGGCACTGTATTTATATATTTCAAACCTGGCACTGGGTTACATTTTCATTCCCCAGTACAAAGGCAAATGCATTCCAAACAAAGCAATGTTGTTTCAACAAAGCAAGGGTTGAAATCTCTCCAGGGCTTCATTCTGTCTCATTTAGATCGGGCATAAGATCATAAAGCAGAGTTTAGTGGTCGGCCGATCATGTTCCTCTGGGAAATGACAGAGTGGTAATTCAAAAAGGGTAGTGAAGTACAGCATTGTCTTGGTCTGCAGGACTGTTCTTCAATAAAACCAGAGGCTCACCCGGCTTACAGGAGAACATTTTGTTCCAAAGGAGCTGTGGCTCTTCACTAAACAAAAGAATTCACCTCCGGCTAGACTTGGGTGTAAAATGAAAATGTTCTTGGAGACAAAATGTCTTTGTGAAGACAGTATTTCCATGATTCCTGCCACGGCTGCCTGGGCATATCTAGCAGCTGAAATGAAAGTTAGGACAAAAGGTATATCTTCAGGGCACTGGTTCTGCCTTGGCTGTGTGTTATGAATTTCCTTCAGGCCTGGGAGAGGGTTTCAGTTCAGACAGAGAGCCTGTAGGAGATCAGTAAGCATGTCTGGATGCAGGCTGGCACTCACCCACTCTGCACTGAGGACCTGGATCAGATCACGAGTAAACCTAATCTTTCAGGACTTTCCCAAAAGATTTTCCTTGGAGCAAACAAATTCTCCCACATCTGTCACAAGTGATTAGGAAAGAATCCCCACATCTAAATACAAAGACTTAGGAAATTTGCCTCTTCCCCTCCAACCTTCTCCGCACACTCAGGTAAGTTCACAAAGAGATGCAATAGATTATTTGGAGGAGTAACTCATGTCCAGGCTGTTTAACTCAGGTGTTCAGGTATGGCTGTCTCCCATCCAGATGAATTCTCTAGGCAAGGTACAGTCCATGCTGTGCTTCTTTGTATGAACACACAAAGAAATCCCCTCAGGCTGTGCAGTTTTGGGGCACATTTATTACAACATTATTTTCCTATTAAAAAAAGCTTACACCATGCCTCTGGGGATGGTACATACTGCGAAACACATGAAAATAGAATGGGCTGTGTGAGTCAGCTACCTTCCTCACCTACCTTCCTACCTTCCCTTATCACCTTCAGATCAGCCCAAGTATCAACCCTTAGCTTGGAAAGCATGTTTTGGTCTATAGACTTTTAGGCAAAGCAGCAGCCAAATAAGTTGTACAGAGGTGCTCTCTTGCACTCTGCCCAATCAGGGCCTCCTGCAGATCCTCTCCCTTTCTCACCCACATACTGCTTGCCAATGAAAGCCAACATTCCCAGCTATGCTCAAGATTGGAGAAGACATTTTACATTTTTTCTTTGTTTCTTGTATTAAATATTATGAGTCTTCTATGACACAGAAATCTTGTATGGACTGTAAGGCTTAGCCAAACCTCGCTCTCGGGCAGCCAGATGAGGAAAGATGTAATCACCCCGTTTCGGAGGGAAACACTGCTGTGACAGCCCTTTGAGAGGGACGACCCCACTGAAAGCATCTCATGGCACAGGTTGAGGATAACCCAGCTTTTTCATTAAGCAGCCCAAGAGGAGCCACACAGTGTGGGCAGCAGAGGCCTGTCCATTGCTGGCTGTACCACGTCTGTCAGAACCTGAAATCTCATTGACTCATGTGTACTGAATTTCCAGACCTGACTCACTGGCTACAAGACCCATGAGATTGCATGGTTTGTCTCATATTTTTCCTGGGGAAAAAAAGAATAGTATAGTATTGTAACATAACTACATTTGATTAAGAAATATTTTAATCGGCTTGGAAAGCTCTAGAGCATACACATAAAGAAATCAAACAAATTTCCATCAGCAGAGAACAAAAAAGCCCCAGTTTTCAGGATTTCTTTCTGTCAAGTTCTTGGTTGCCTCAGCCTTTAGTTTTAAGGCAAATGATACACATCCTGTCTCTTCTCTTTTGCATCACTTAGTAGCTGCTGAAGCCCTGAAACTGGATGATCGTCATGGTCCTTTTCAACCCAAGCCATTCTCTGATTCTGTGATCTCTGGCTTATTCTAGGGCCACGTGTCAGGAAATGCAATGGAGAAAGGTACAAAGAGCAGATAAACAGATGGTTTTAGAGAATGTGCTATCCAGTTCAGAAGATCTGCTGTGTAAATGGAAATACATCCTCATATAGTGCAAAACCAACCTGAGAACTTGTTGCCATAGCGGTTAAGACCAAAATCTCTTCAAAGAAAAAAGAAAAAAAGGGTAAAGGAAAAGAAAAAGGAAAGCAGCTGGGCTGTTTACAATACTAATAGGAACACAGTAAGAGCGTTTAGAAACACAATAGTTTTTACTAAGGCAGGAAAATGGAAAACAAGACTTTCAGAGGAATTAAGTGCCGTGGAAGAGCTATCTGCTTGGAGATAGGAAACGCCTTGTGGGTTTCTCTCTGGGACAGGTAATGGACAGACTCAAAAAGGTAACTGAGCACCAACTCTACTTCCAGATGCAATTGTTGTCCATTTGAGCCTGATCTTAAATCAAATTTGATAGCCTAAATGGTGTAAAAGGTGAGCGTGGGCAATGTAAACATCTCTTCTGGGCTAAAAATCTGACTCATTAATGGCACATCAGGGAAGTTTCCTGTGGCAGAGCATGACATTGCTGATATTGAAGGGTTGCAGGTGGCTTCCTCTGGGGCAGCAGTTACTGACCACTCATGGAGGCAGCATGGAAGACGAATCACTTCTGATCAGCTGCAGTGCTTCCACTTCCTCACTGTTTCTTCTGGCTCTGTTCATGTAGTTGACATTCTCATTTTAGTTTCATAGAACCCAAACCTGCTGTCCAACCAGTTCTCCATCCTCAGCAAGGTGCTGGGAAGGTGGATATATATATGGATGGAGAGGAGAAAATGCCTACAGTAAGAATGGCAGTCTTAAGCAGAAGAGAATTTCCTGCTCTGCCCTATTTCTGTGCTGCAAAAAGGTAGGAAAGATGATTTCTTCAATTCAAGAAGATGCATCAGAACAAGCAGAGGGTAAAGGAGCCATCAGAGGGCTGTGTTGGCAATGTCAGCTGATGGGGAAGATGAAAGTGGGCTTTGCTCCTGGCTCCATCGTGGGGCCCTGCCACGCATTTCATTTTTCATATGTTCCAGTCTGGCCCCATGCGCTGCAGCCTGAGTGAGGCTCATCTGTGCAGTGCTTTGAGCACAGCAGGAGCAATGTGTTAGGCAACAAATGCTGTTGAGAGGAATTGCCTGCTTCCCAACAGCACTGCCCCTCTTAATGCCTACGTTCTCCTTCCTCCCTTCTCCTTACTGAGAGGTCAGCGCATCCATGGGGACTCTGCTGCTGTAGGAAGCAGCAGGAGCTCCAGCAAGTCTGGATTTGACCCATAGGTGTCAAAGAAAGACCTCAGGTTCTTGGAAAATCTGGTCCCAAGTGAGTGTAAAAAAAAAAAAAAAGCACATTTTGTCAGGAAGTGAAGAAAGTCTCACTGAAATTAAGCCAGGGACAAAGATGAAACAGCAGATGGCCCATGACAAACTGTGAGAACACATTTGTTCGCATGACATAGGAGTAAGTATGTACTCATAACAGACTGTTACCCAAGAAATTTTGAAACAACACAACTCCACAGGAGTCATAGTGTGATTAGTCATGAAAAGGCAGTCCGAGCAGCCCTGGTGTGCTGTACCTGAAAGAAGGGACACAGACCCCGAAATAGAACAAAATAATAAGAAAGGGAAAATAAAAATTAAAAGAATGCCAAGGAGATGCACAAGTTTATGGAGTCAGAAAATCTTTCTGTTGCTCCAAAACTCAAAAGTGAACTAAAATCTTCAGAGCAGCTCATGGATTATTATGAGGATTCTTAAAATGCAAGGAACCCAGAGCTGAAGTGACTCAACCAATAAACTTTCGATCTGACAGCAGAGGCAGAGTCCTTTTGGGGAAAGGTCTTGGCCTCCGAAACAGGCTTTGCCACATGCTCCATTACGGCACAGTTCTGGTAACCAACAAATATTTCCAAAAAAAAATTTATTTTTTTTTTTAAATTATGGGAGGGATCTGTAAGTTGAGTTTCAAATCTAGAAGATTAGGACTGATTTGGAATGCGCTTTCTCAAATTAGTATTTCACACTAGACCTCTGAGTTTGGGTAGGCATATTTAATTACAATAAATCACTTGATTTTCCACAAAGATTCTGATATGTATAATTTCCATACGCTCAGGATAGAAGTGTGCTTTTCTTTACTTTAAAAATATTTAACAATAAACTTGCTTGATGGTTTTATGAATTTTACATACGATCCTAAGCTTCTCACTCAAAAATCATACAACTGTTCACAGCCCTTATTTACTTGGCTTCTTGCAAAACTGGGTGCTTGACATAATGTCTAAAATCAGACTCTGTTTCTGAAGCCAGTGCTGTGTCCAATAGTGTTTGTACCCAATGCTGAAGTTGCATCCCCTCTCAGCTTGAATTGCACCTTGACTACAGACCAGCAGTGCAAACCAGCATCTCTCAGTACCCAAATCAAAACTGAGCAGCACGGAAGTGTTGGCTTTTGAGCGGCCAAATCCAGATTCCAGAAATGGAATTTGTCCATGCAAAAGAAGTACCACCCTTGCTTAGCTAAATGCTGCTGTTGGACTCTCATTAACCACAAGCTGTCAGGACTTGAGTTTCACTTCTCACAGAAGAAGGCAGGATTATTTATGTAGACTTTCTTGGGACGCAGCTGCAGTGCCAAATGGGAGTGCACACCCGTGTTTGGGCTCACAGGCATACACACACACCGTAAGCTTAAGAGCTGATTGAGAAACTCGATCAGAAAGTACAGTGCACAAAGGGCTCCTGCAGGTTGCTGCATCACTACAGAGACTGCGTGACTCATTTCAGCATCTGAGCATCCTTTATCTTTGAAATGGATCACCTGATTGGTGATGACTCAGTCAGAACGTGGTCACCTTCTAAACCTCCAGCTCATTTCTCGAAGTGCTGTGGGAGCCCATCTCCACTCTCTTGCACCTTATCCCTCATCTGCACGGCTTTATGCCTTTTCCTGAGAATGCAGAGGCAACACCATCCACCTACAGTTTCTGATACGATAGGAATTTATTGCAAAGAATTGCAGAATCATAGAATGCCTTGGGTTGGAAAGGACCTCAAAGACCATTTAGTACCGAGCAGAACCATTGGCAGGGTTGCCACCCGCCAGATTATTTATATCCAAATCTCCCAACTTCGACCGTTTAGTAGTTAGTTTGCCCAGCTAAGATAGGTGACATGGTCCTGCAAGAAGCACTGAAGGAGGAAGGGCACCCCCTGAGCATGACACTCCACAGCATGATTGTCAATCCTTCTTAGGGAACCAAAGCTTGGGACAGTTTGTTCCCAGAGGTGCTTCTGTCTCTGCTGGAGCCCAGGAAGGAGCCTGGCTGGCTCCCACTAAATGCAAGATTGAACAGCTGAAGTGAGCTGAGTTGAACCCCATGCAGATGTCAGTCAGTGGAAAATCATGTCCTCGCTTTTCCCTTAAGGTTTCCCCCTCACAGACCTTTCCCTTTTTGGCTGACAAAAAGCTAAGAAATCAGTTTGCACAGTTTGACTGCGAGGCAGATAAAATCAGTAGTCAAACAAAGGCAGCTAAGATAGCCAAGACTGTTTGAGAAGTTAAATTCATGTTCTTGTTATACAGATGAACTCATTTTTAAAAGTTCCAGCTTCCCCACACTCACAGGGCAACCCATTAATCTTTTGTAGCATCTATCATCATGATCATGCAGCATTGCAGGCATTTCTCTCCTGGAGCTGCTCGTCACCTCTCCATTACTGCATCACCTGGCCTATTTCCTCAGAGATTCTGATATCCTTAAGTTCTTAAGTCAGTGATGGCAACACTGAAGTATTTCCCTCTTACTTGCAAATGGGGAACACAAAGATGTGCAACTGCATTCTCTTCAAGAGATCCATGGTAAATCAGGAGGGCACATCTTATTTTTAGGCATCTGGAGCAGAAGTTCTCTTTTGAAATTTAGACGTTTCCAGAACATGGCATCCACAGCTGAATTAGTCATCCAAAGGCATGCCCCATTTTCTCTATATTCAGCTGAGAGACCAGGATACTTTGAGAGTGCAAGACACAGTTAGACAGAGAGCTCGATAAAAGTTCCGTCTAGAACAGAAGTAGGTATTCTCATCTAGGCACCCTTTTTCCATAAAAGGTTGGACCAGATGATCTTTCAAGTTCCCTTCCAATCCGAGCTGTTCTAAAATTCCACATTTCTATACTTATTTCTCATTCTAGCAATAAGGAGGTGATTCAGCTGCCCTGCTGGCAGGAGGCTGCTTTAGTGTCAGGTGTGTTACATGCCAGAACTATTTAATCCACAGCCTGTGAAGAAAGGCCATGGGATTATATGAGATGTAGACAGATAAAGCTGAAGGTGACATGAAATCCATAACGGTACATCAGTTATCCTAAGGGATGAGGACAAGCTCCCTCTGCCTGCAGCAGGAATAAGTAACTCTGAAGCTGTTCAGAGAGATACAGGCTGTGTCTAATACTTCCCATTTCTTCACACTGGCATTGTTCAGAAGCATTGAATCCCATCCCAGGTTTTCTGGGTCACATATTAATTTTTCCAACTGGTAAAATTCCTGCCTGGAACAGTCAGTCTTTGTATGAGGAAGGAGGTACTGTGGACTGTAGGCATCTGTAACTGGACACACAGGAGAGCCAATGGCCATGCATGGCCGTGTTGTCCAGCACCCCTCAGAGTGAGCGTGCAACCAAATGCTCCAGGTAAGAAGGACATCTTTGTGCTGGAACTGTACAAAGAAAAGGGGGGAGGAGGAAGCAAAGAGCACAGTTGTGATGAGTTGCAACTTTAAGATAAACAAAATTGGAAAAGAAGGAGAGAAGTAGAATCATCCAGTTTTATATGATATGCTTATGTTATGCTGTGTTAGCTTGCTGCCATGCTCTGTCATGGTTAGGGGGATGACAAGGCTGTGGCTTGTTTATGCTGCATTCAGAAAGACTGAAGCTAAGAGGAAGAGCCTTTGGTGACCAGATTTTTGTCCAATTTTTGTTTGTCTTAGTTACTGCTCCTTGTGTTTTAATCCTGATCATAATCCAACCATGCAAGAATCATGCATGACAGTCATTTGTCACAATGCTAAACCAGCTTATCTCAAAGTCTGTTGAGCTTCCTCTGCTCTTTAGCATATGGAAGAACATTACTCTTGATTTGGTTTGTTCGGCCAGTGTAGACAGGGATTAGCCATGCTATATATGGACCATAAACACTGTTCTGGTTAACACTACAGTTGAGCCAAACCTGAACCTTTCATCTCACTCTTTGCAAACTTTGGTGGTTTGGATGGAAACGGAACCTGGAATTGAACTGTGCTTTATTTTTGTTTTTGTTTAGAAAACCCAAAACCCAATCAGTAACAGTTTTGAAAACCAACTTCCAGCATCCTTAGCCCACCTCCAGTGAGCAGGAATCAATTGCCCGTGTAGGCAGGGACCTGGCACTGGGATGAGAGCCAACACATGAAGGAAGGAAACTGTTTCAAGCAACCTGCAGTAACTTTCCATAAGGATCACAGTGACATGAGGGCATGCCAAACGTTGTGTCTTAATCCCTCCAACCAACACGTGCGTCTGTTGAGTGAAAACATGGTGGTTTCATGTGGAACAAAGATGGACTTCTGTAGGCTGCGTGCTTAACTGGTTTGGTTAAGACAAGGAAAAGCCTTTGTTTGCTTTTCACCATCAGTTTGCTATCTGAAATATCAAACCAGCCTGTAATGGAAATGAATTTCTCACATCAGATTTTTTGGATGCCAGAAATAATAATAGTATGGTGTTAACACCTCAGTATTATAGATAAATCTATTAATTTGTGTCTTTGTATCCACAGCAAGGCTTTAAAATTTGCACTTAATTGCAGCAGAAGTAGTTTTAAAATCCACTTGCCTTATGCTGACCATTCTTGTAGCATCTCACCACCTTCTGTGTAATGCATTCCCAGTGCTAAAATAAAGCTCCTTCACATGGTATAGTAATTCCATGTATGCAGACCTTTGAGGCTGTTGAAAAACTGATGTTTTCTAATGTGTTCCTCGCTTTTCAGATCATTATAAAAGTAGGATCCTCCTTACCATGCAGTATTTACCAACTGGGCACTGTGGGTACAGCACCTTGGAACACAGCATGCCTTGCCAAGTCTTTGCGTATTCCCCAGAGACTGCTCTATCATCCTACACTGTATACAGTGGACTTGATCCAAGAACAAATGTTTCTAATGAGTTCAGTGGAAATTGGAGGTCTACTGTACTGCTTGTAGACTGGTGTATTTGTCAAGCTGGGGTGCACAGCATGAACAGTTTCTTTCTCAGTCTCTGCTTTGTTGAATTTTGTAACTGAAACTGCTAAATACTTACAGGGAGGGATCTGTATATAAGTTGAATTGGGTAAACGGTCATGCTTCCATGCACAAAAACGTAATTATTGAAGACATTAAGCTTCCAACTAGCTTTTGCTGCTTCTGGTGTTGACTTGTCCAATCAAACCAGAATGCTGAAAACTGGAATCTTCTATGAAGCAATGATTAACTTTGCCTCCAGCAGGTGACATGCAGCCCCCACATCTCCATGGGAGATCTGAGTCAGTTAGGACACGACCATTCTGTGACTGGTCAGGAATACACAGTAGGTAATTCAGCAGTTAATACATGTCTACAACATGTCAGTGAGAAAAATGTTGAATTCTGCCCATGGGCAGAAGAATGAGAGTGGAACAATAATTTAAATGTTAAATTGCATGTTTCCATACCATGTCTCTTTGAGTTTGTCTCCTTTCTAGTTGTCCTGTAGAAAGCATCACTAGCAGCTAGTGAAATTCTTCCATGTGTCAAAAATACCTAATCTCACTGAAGTTATGGCAACAGTAAATGCATAGAAGTAGCTGATGTTTCTCAAGGCTTATGACATGTCTTCCTTGCAGACTCAGACCCTTGCACACCAGATGCTCCACCTGCTGCCACTTCTCCACCAACTTCAGAAGAACTCGGACCTTTCACTGCCCCAGCATCACCCTCTTCTTCCTCTGATCCTGGTACTGCATCATTTTCACCACCGCTACCCCCTTGCGTTGCAGCCTTACATCCCAAACCACCTCCTGTTCCACCACCACCGCCAGCTTCTGCTGGCACAGTTCACCCTGGACTCCCTGCTGTTCCTGCACCACCTGCCTCTACTTCATCCCTGCACCCTGGACTTTATCTTCCAGTCGTCCCACCCGGCAGTGCCACCCACCTCATCAACTGGCTGCCTTTCTTGGCTTCAGCAACACTCGCCACCATCCATGGGAAGGAGGAGGATCAGCCACCTGTAGGAACATGCTCCTTGGAAAGCGTGAAGCGAAGCAACAGTGCACCCCCACCGCCTTCCCATGATGACAACCACCATGCTGCACCCGTGGAAGACAGGGCTCCAGAAGATGCTTCCCTGCCAGCGGCTGCCCACGCCGTGCCCTCGAGCTCTGAGCAGGGATCAGCAAATGTGAGTGACATCCTGGCAGAGCTGCGGACCATGAACGGCCACCTGTCTGTCATTGCTCGAGCCCTGACACAGCTGGCCTCATCGCTGGCACCGCAGCAGGGCACACGTGGCACCCCACCTCCTTAGTGCTGGATGGCCCATCCTGCTCACCAGGGTGACACTGGCCAGGGACAACCCACGGTGGAGATGTGGAGGAGGGAGACCCTACACGATGCTGTCCATGTGCTCTGTGCTGTTTCACTGTGCTCAGGCACATGCCAAGAAAAAAACCAATGTTTTGTTTTTCTTTTTTTATTTGTTTGTTTATTCCCTCCTTGTAAACGGCTGCATATATTAAAAAAAAAAAAAAAAAAGTTTTTGTGGTATTGTTAATAAAACTGTTTATATTTCTTGCATTTCTTTCAAATGTGCTCACTCCCTTCCTCTCACCCATGAACCAAATGAGTGCTTGCAGAAATTGGTGAGGTCTTGCACAGAAAACAGAGAGAATCTGAAGTGGTGAGAAGTTACCCATGTCAAAATGCTCCAAGAGGTGATGAAACCTCTCAGAGTAAAATGGGGAGACACAGATAGGAAATTATACAATAAAAACTGGAAAACAAATTCCAATTTCTCTCAGCCCAAGCTGCGCACCGTAGCTCTGTTGAAGCTGGAGCACTTCCCAGTACTTTATTTCTCAGGGGTAATTATAATTACCAACACAGATAAAGGATGTGATAAATTGTTCAAAATATCATGTGAAATAGTTTGATCTCAAGAGCTACTAAAGAATGTCCTCAGATTTTTGTCCTTCAAGTGGATGAACAGAAGGCAGAGGAGCGCTTGGCTGGAGTCTGTCAGATTTACTTGCCACTGCTGATTAGGTTTCTTCAAGGGCATGAATGAGCCAAGTCTGTTTACAGCAATTAGGCAGATACATGTGGGTTGATCCTAACATTTCAACATCTTCTCCCTTCTGCCAAACGGTCTCTCCTAAAGATGGCACTGAGGGTGTGAAACCACAGACAGTCCTCATAGTGGATAGTCAGCACTAGAGGTGTGGGAAATGAAGGAAGTCAAAGAAAGGTTGGAAGGGACCTTAAAGACCACCTAGTTCAACCCTCTGCTATGGGAAGAGACACTTCCTACAAGACCATGTTGCATAGAGCCCCTTCCAACCTGGCCTTGAGCATCTCCAGGGATGGGACATCCACAGCTCCTCTGGGCAACCTGTTACAGAGGAGAGCTCTTGAGGGAATCTGGACTTCACCCCTACAAAATCTGTGAGCTGAAGAGCAGCTGGTGAGGTATCCTTGGCTGCTGCCTGGCTTGTCCAAAGCACTGGAGCTGGGAGCCCAGCATGTGGATGTGCTTGGTGCTGTGGACCTGCAGTGTGCACAGAGCTATTCTGTGCATCTCAGCCATGGTCTGCCCAAAGAACAAACATCCAGCATCCAAACCAAAATATTTTCCTGAAGATGGGCCAAGCATGGGGCCATCAGAGGCTGAGCCAGGCTACGTGGTGATCAGTCTTTCATCCCAGAGAGTTAAGAGGAACTGAGTGCTCGTAGCAATCAAGAGGAAAGAAAGCCTTCTGTGAAGTTCTGTGTGAGCTCGCCTTAATTTAGCTGTGCAGCTCTCAGATATCAGGATCTGAGGCCATCTCCCGGAAAAACCCAGCAGACAGATTGTTAGATAAGATAAAAGAGGAAGTATTCTGTCTATCTGCAAATATTTCTGTTACAGATGAGCCTAACCCACAAAGACTGAATGAATATACAAACTTCCCCAAAGCTCAGGTGTATTTGAATTTGAGGTTTTTGTTACTTTATATATATTTGTATATAAACCTATCCATATCTTTGTGCCTGTGCCTGAAAGACAAAGCAACTGAACTGATCAGTCAGGTTTTTTTTTCTAGGGTTGATCAGTTTTGTTTCTTCTGGTGTGTTTGGTGAAAAGAAAGATGTTTCATAGACGGCCTTCATTACCTCTCAGTTCTGTGTGTTTTAAAGAAAATGAGACAAAGGGAACGGCTTAGAAACAGTTTGGCTTTTGATTTGTCTACTTTATCTTCCAGAGAATTAAAAGAATAAAAAGCAAGAGTAAAGTTATCCATTTCCCCATTTCTATTAGGAAATATAGGACAAGAAAGAATGGGGAAATCTCTATGGTTAAAAAAAAATAAGGAACCATTTTCATTTTTAACCCACTTTCTCCCTTTCAGTTTAACACAGTAGTAAATAACTATCATATTCTCCCCCTCTTGGTACAACATGACTGGTAAGGACAAGTGAGTGCAGTTTTACTTGTTTATCCAGTCCTTTGCAAATAGTGACCTTTATAGCCTGCAATTGGCAATAGTTCCAGTGGACGCCTCTGGACCCATGCAGGAGCTGCTCCTTTGCACAGACAGCTTCAGCAAATCTTACCATGCAGCTGCTGATGCTTTATCAACTGAAGTTAGAGAAGGCTTCATTTAGGTCCGTAAGAGATTAGGAAACATTCTCCATGACATGTACATCTCTATGAAGTACAAAGTTGTGAATATCATTACATACTCAGCTGTGAAGAAGCTCTTCTTTCTCAAAAAAAAAAAAAAAGCCACAATTGTAATCCAGCTGGCAGGGAGGGAAAAGAGCTTTCCTGAGGCTCTTACCAAAAGAACTGAGATGTCTGTGGTCCCACAGCCAAAGATATTAGATGCTGAGTACTGGATGCTGTCTAGTCTCCAAGCTGTCTGGTCAGAACCAGAGACTTTCAGATGCGTTTGGCAGCCCCTGCTGGCTCTCACACAGGTGCAGTAACTGGCTGGAGAGCCACCAAGGCAGTCTGTCTGCAGGCAGGGTCCCCTGAAGCGAGCAGAGCTGTGGGGCTCAGGGCTGACATTGGTAAAGCCATAGACTCAGAGAAGCACAGAATGGTTTGGATTGGAAAGACCTTCAAGGCCACCCAGCTCCAACCCTCTGCCCTGGGCAGGGGCACCTTCCACTAAACCAGGTTTGCCCAAAGCCCCACAGCCAGCACCACCAGGGAAGTGGCACCAAGGGGCCAAGCAAAGAGTCCTGCCCAGGGGCATCCCACGCAGTACCTTATTCTTTGCTTATTGTTTGCTTATTCAGCAAATTTCATTGACTTCTATCCCTTAGGAATTATTTTACTCCTTCGACATAGTTGCCCCACTCAAGCACTGCAGGACATGCGTGGCTGTGCTTCTTGGCTTTCATCTGCAGCCAACCAAGGCATTACTCTCTTCGTTATTCATTTTGATTCAGAGAGCAAAAGGCCAAAAGATCTATTGCTTGGGTATGTGTTCAAAGGGTAGAAAAGGTCTCAACCTTTTGGTTCTGATAAATTAATAGAAATTAATTTATTTGCTGTTATTTGCAAAGAATGAGGACAGCAGCTTACGGGGTAAGATTTGTTATACAACTGACAGATGATACTCTTACTGAAAAGGAATCGGATGAGTAAAACTTCAAGGCAAGAGGCATGTCTGTTAGACTGAGAGTCAGTATTGGTAAGTGCTACACCCCCTTGGGGCTGCACCATCAAGCCCCAAAGCACAGAGATCTCATCTTTCACATCTGCATGTAAACAAATACTGAGGATGGGCTGCCCATCACCACATTTTCGTATCCAAATTTGCCTTTTCAGGTTCCTCTACAATCAAGCAGAGGCAAGGGCTTTCAGCGTGTGATTGATCATTGCCTGAGAAAGGTATTTAAAATTAGTGGGATGAATTTCCTCCTGGAAGCATCCATCCCTCTCTGTGGCTGCAGACAATAAGTTTAAGCCAAATGCTTAACTTCCAGATGGCGAGAGGTAAATGGAGTGAATCCTCTGCTTGGTAATTGC